>NC_143259.1:17413770-18049058 GCF_984573655.1 Nuphar pumila | reverse complement strand
CCAATGTCGTTCTTAGGCTGAATCCCTATAGAACCCATGTCATTCTCAGTAAACCAATTCACAATTTTGACCTTCGGGTCAATCAATTTCCAATTTTCAATTATCAATTTCCAAATTTCCAAATTTCCAAATTTCCAATTTCCAATTTCCAATTTCCAATTTCCAATTTCCAATTTCAAAATTCCAATTTCCAAAATTTGACCCTTTTGAGTCACCCAATACCCAATTTCAATTATTTTCTCTTGCGAGAGACCCTTTGTATAGGGAGAGTTCGAGGGAGCTCGCTCTTTTCGCATGCTATCCAATTCGTTCACTTAGCCCCTTTTCAGGGAGAGTTTGAAGGGACTCGTGTCTTTGTGAACCATTTGCAAAACAAAATTCCAAATTTCACACAAGGAACCCTTTTTATAAGGAGAGACTCGACGGAGACTTGCTTTCCTTGTGGCCCCATAATTTCAGACTAGGCCATTTCATCATGAAGGACCCTCTTTTTAGGGAGAGTGTGATGAACTCGTTCTTTCATGACCAATCTACCAACCTCACAAATTTCGGCCCCCTTTCCATAAGAGAAGCCTAATGTTAGGAAGTTTTGACGAAAGCTTAATTTCTCTTCGAAAGTTCGTTTTGCAAACACCTCCTCTTTAGGGAAGAGAGGAGTAATTCCCAATTCTAATTTCTGAATCTTCTCCTTTGGGGAAAGGAGAAGAGAATTTTCGTCATTGATGTGTTGCGTTGTGCTTCAAATGCTCGCTTTCACAAAAGGATTTCAAGAAAATTTTGCCAATTTGTCATTAAATATTTGTTGATTTCAAAAATTTTTATTGCACAAAATTATTACCTCAGAATACCCTCAGTATTACTTCCGAAAGGACAAAGCTTTCGCGAAAAAGGATTCAAAGTTCAAAATTTTTCTATTGGCCAACCAAAAGGATGAAGAATAAATCCGCGATATAGCCAGCAAAGAGAATTCAATGTTGTTGCAAAGCCATGAGTGATTGATATTGATCGCAGTCAATGACACATTTTTAAAGACCATTCTTGAAAAATAAAGCAGTCGAAATATCCTGGGTGATACAGAAAAATCCACTCAATTTTCATATCTCCTCAATTACCTAAGCTGCAATTAAATATCTGCAAAAGGGATCTCTCAATTGTCGTCAAGATGAAGGCGAATTAAGCGAGTCGACCCCCGGGGCCAAAGAAGATTTGGATCATCTCCAAGATGACGGAGTTTGTGATGGATCCTTCCAGGGAAAGTTCAGATCACCGTCGAGATGAAGGCGAGTGTGATGAGCCTACCGACAAACCCTAAAAGATATTTAATTTCTGCTATCATCAAGAGATTCCCAACCAATGAGCCAATAACTATCAAGATAATCCCTGAGAGAAAAGAAGGATCAGAACATCTCTGAGATGAAGGAGTTTGTGACGTACCCTTCCCAAGAAAAAAAGAGAGAAAAGTCAGGACATCTCCAAAATGAAGGATGATGTAATTCCCAAAAAAATCCAAGAGAGCTCCAATCTGCTAAAAAAAAAAAGAGTGCAGAAAGATCACCATGAGAAAAGAATCCCAGGATATCAGACTGCCAAATCTATCAAGAATCTTCTTTAATTTTGTGAAATTCTTTTATCAATATTCTTTCACCAATAGCTCTCGCAATATCAAGAATACTTTCTTTCCCGTCCATATCAAGGAAATTGATAGGTTCCTTGAAAGAAAGCCAATCGCAAGCAATTTGAATTTAAATCTTGATTCTACGGAGTTAAGCTCAGTCGGAGGTAATACTTCAGGTAGAAAAGAGGGAATACTTTCAAAACAATGCGCATCACTTTCAATTATTTTGAATCAACAATAATTTTTAACATTTTGACAATATTTTCTAGCTATCCTGGCATGAAACGAGAGCTTGAGGTTCATCTTTGGTGCATCCTGACATCAGTTGTTATCCCTTTTAAGGACTTGATTACGGGAGTTTTCAAGGTTCCTTCCCTTCTTTGGTATAATCTGAGCGCACGGGCTCTCAGATTCGCACACTTCCCTGTGTCCCCACTGTCCCACCATAGACAGTCCAATTTCGGCCTGAGGTTAAGCCACCAATTTCAGCAAAAGGCAATTTCAAAAGTTAATTAGTGTCAGCAATGAGGCACCCAAAATCAATCCCTTTTCAAACTTTAGGGACCCCAATTTCCTTCCTTTTGCAAAACCCCTATCGGATTCATTGTGCGGAAATCCGAAGGTTCCATCACGGTCTCTTCTTTCGAGGATTTCATCCATTTTCTGCCCAATCAGGTTAAGGGTACAAACCTGAGCCTCCTTTGATGAGGTATTCCATTTTCTGCCCAATCAGGTTAAGGGTATAAACCTGAGCCTCCTTTGATGAGGTATTTCATTTTCTGCCCAATCAGGTTAAGGGTACAAACCTAGGCCTCCTTTGATGAGGTATTTCATTTTCTGCCCAATCAGGTTAAGGGTATAAACCTGGGCCTCCTTTGATGAGGTATTTCATTTTCTACCCGATCAGGTTAAGGGTATAAACCTGGGCCTCCTTTGATGAGGTATTTCATTTTCTACCCGATCAGGTTAAGGGTATAAACCTGGGCCTCCTCTGATGAGGTATTCCATTCTCTGCCCAATCAGGTCAAGGGTACAAACCTGAGCCTCACGTGGGGAGGTATTTCATTTCCCAATCAGGTTAAAGGTTAAGCCTGAGCTTCGTTCCATACGAGGTATTTCCCGTCTCATCCAGGTTAAGGGCAAAACCTGAATCTCATTTCTTTTTGAAATAAAATTTTCTCCTTATTCCCCATTTCATATCTACCATCATCATTTGAATAAATTCTTTCATACCGAGTCAGACCCATCTAACTGGGGCATTTTTATGGTTCAAATTTGGTATGTTTTCTTTGCCACTAAGCTCGGCTCACAACCGGCTTAGTAGCAAAGAGGGGCATCTGTAAACACCCCAAATTTTCACCCTCATCCAGTGTTTGTCCATTTCATAGGTCATCACAGATTATTGTATATCATTGCATGTATTCTGCATTTCATTTCATCACATCTCATTGCATTACATAGCATTGCATGTCATCCCATCTCATTTTCGAGATCCAACACTCCTGTTTTCAAAACATTCAATCCAGATTTGAAATTTCAAAATCAATTTCAAAACCTGGGTTTTTATTCAATACTCTGTCATTTTCCAACCCCAGGACTTTATATTTCAAAATATTTTCTCAAGGAAACAATCTGGATTCATTTCAAATTCAAATTTTAATCGATTTCAATTCACAGATGAGACCCATTGAGGTGGTGTCGCTTCTGAAATCTTCTATTCATCAAATTTCTCAAATTTTTGAAAGTTTCAGTCCGATCAGGACTCTGTCTCAGAGTCCTAATCCAGTCAGGAGTCTATTTTTAAGTCTGTTTTACTTCCATTTTTAGTCTTTTTTGATTATTTTCAAAATTTAGGTTATTTTACAGAGTCCAGTTAGTTCAGGACTCTATTTTAGAGTTCGGTCGAGTTAGGAGTCTAACCCTGACTGTGTTTTCTGACTTATTTCATCATTTCTTGATAAAATCTTTTGAAAATTCTTTCATTTGGCTTTTAAAATCTAAAATCTCAAAGTCCTAAGAGTTCAGGACTCTAACCCGGAGTTTCAGTTCGCTTGAGACCCTATTTTCAAAGATCTTGAATTTTAATTATTAATTTTAACCCCTTTTCAAAGGTATTTTCAGTGTTTATTTCAAAATTTGCAAAACTCGATGTGGGCCCACTCAGTTGGTACCATATCCAGAGGAGTCCTGACCCAGTTAGGACCCTATGCCATTTCAAAAATTTTAATTTCAAAGTTTACTTTTGAAAATCTTTTGAAAACTTTCTCAATTTCAAGTTTTAAAATCATTTAAAAAAAAAAAACTCAAGTAGGGCCCACTCGGGGTGGCGCCATATTCGAGTAAGTCAGGGCTAGACTAGGGTTAGTCATTGTCCTAGTTAGGTTAGAGGTTTAGAGGAGTCAAAATCAATTTTAAAAATCCATTTTATTTAAGTTTTAAACCATTGGTTTTAAAAGGTTTTAAATTCAGGTTTTAAAAACCAAATGTGGGTCCATACTAGGTGGTACCACATTTGGACTTTTTAGGGTTTAATTAGGTGTTAATTAAGGTTTAATTAGAGTTCATTTAGGGTTAGAAAACCACAAAAAATCGTTGCCTTTAGTGGATTTATTAGAAAGAGTCCTAAAAAAATGAAAAACCTCTTAATTAACCCTAATTAAGTGACTTTTTGAAAAACTATAAAAAGGGACCTAAGGAGGGCTCTTTTCTCTCAAATTTTCGTGGCTTCTCTCTCCTCTCCAGCACCTTCACCTTCCTCCATTGCAGCTGCAAGCACCAAGGTAATATTTTTAATATTTTTTAGTTTTATTTAATACTTTTTCATGTTTTAAATCAATTTTAGCCATTGGTGTCATCCCCTTCATGGATTAAACCATGGATTCAACCTCAAGAACCATCAAGAATCAGCAAGAACGATCCAAGAAGGTGATCTAACCCTGTTTTGGATGATTTACAGAGATTTTAATCCATTAGAATTGACTTTAATATGATTCTTTACATTATTAACCAATAAAATATATGATTTACCCCTTTTAATGGGTTAAATCTATGTTTTAAAGGTGATATCAAATTCCAGCCATTGATTTCCTGTTTTTATTTTATTTTCATGGTTTATTTATGTTTGTTTTACGTTCTATAGCATAGAAATAAGTTTTATTTACTGTTTTATGGTTTATTTTATTTATTTACATTAGTTAATGCATGGTTTGTCAAGTTTCTTAAATTTCTGTGTGTTTTAGGTTTAGAACAGTAAAGATAATGTTATTTCGGATTGAAGTTCTCATTGTTTATTTCTGATTTTTTTATATGTGGTGAATGCATGAGTTATTGAGTTACTGTAGAAAAATCAGAGGTTTTGGATCTCGGGAACCCTGTCAAAAAAATCAGACATCAAATCGGGTTTTTAAAGCTTTAAAATCGTGGTTAAAATCAAGAAGGTAACTTTCTGTGATGATATTTCTCTCATCTTATATCCGATTTTAGATATGTAAAGTGCTCTGGATTCACATTGAATTTATCTGGCTTCTGTGAAATTTTCGGATTTTTTTATCACTGTTTAGTATTTTTCCCCTTTTAGAGAATCTGTTTTTAAATTTAAAGCTCGTTAGGGTTTACAAAAACCCTAATCAGACTTGTGTTAGTCATAAATCCCAAACCACAGATCCGATTCTAGATCTGTAAAAAGTGAGTATTGTTATTTTTATGTCTACTATTCACCACTAAAATTTCAGAGATTTTTGTTTAGGATTGCTATTTATGTCTGTATTTTCAATCTGGAATAGCGTTTTTAATCCCTGTTAAGAGTGATATATTTTAGCCCAGATTGCCGGAAGGTTTTCTCCCTAACCGTAGATGATTTTTCCGATCTGTAAATTGGTAAATCTCTGTTTTTCTTTATAGTTAGTCTCTGTAAAATTTCATAAGTTTCCATGGAGATTTGACCCCTGGTTCAGGTCTTCGACTGAGACTGGTTGGTGAATTAGGTCAAAAGTAGCATATTTTAGGGTTTAATGCAATTTTCGGATTAATTTAATGTCAAAAAATTATTTTTATAATTCCAATTCGACATTAAGGTTATAACAAGTGCAGGTACCAATTTTTATAGATTTTAGAATCCATTTGATGGCTGAATCAAGCAAATTGCAAAACCGGGTTCCTGAAAGATCCAAAAACACTGCTAAAAATAACAAAATTTGTGATATTGTTGGATTTTCGTGCATAAGCATATATTTTTAGGGTTTAATCATGTTCATAATTATATTAGGATGCTTTAGGTGTAATTTTGTGCTCATTTGATTTCATTTAGTGCATAAAACCTAAGTTTTTACCAAAATCTATTTCTAAAAACCCTGATTTCAAGGCCATAGTCTTGCTATCGGGGGCAATTTGGTCATTTGACCTAAATTTCGAAATCCTTAACCCTAATTTCATATTTTTAATCATGTCATAGCATATGTGGTTTGAGTTTATTCCATTCAAATTTCAAAACTTGCATTTTATCAAAATATCTTTCTAAAAACCCTAATTTCAAGGCCATAGTCTTGTTATTAGGGGTATTTTGGTCATTTGGACCCCAATTTCGAAATTTCATATCTTATCTTCCTTATTTATTCCATTTTATTTCATATTTTATCAATTTTGATTTAAGGGAATCATGGAAAAGGCTTATATCTAGCAAAATCCAACAATTTCCTGATATTGCTGGATAAATCTAGAAAAGCCAACATATTTTCATTAACCAAGTTTTCTAGTTTTGCAGGTACATTGAAGACTTTATTTTTCATGTATTTAAATTTCAATAGTGATGTAATTTGTAATTAAACTTTGGAATAAGAATTTATATTTCCTGCTTAGCTTAGGTTGCATTGCATATAGTTTATTTTTTTTATAATTTTAATGTGTGATGGATGATGATTCATGCATATTTTTACAAATTCACCATGGTCTACACGAATGGCACATGCACTAGCTTTTATGAAGTTTATAAACTTGGTGGAATTTGTATTTATGGCCATAGTCAGAATACGAATGATACTCAGATTTATAATCTTCACATTAGCCACATTCAGCCTACACTCTTAGGCTAACTTCAAAATGCACTGCATTTCTCAAAAATACAAAAAGTATTTCTCAATTCCTCAAATCCATATTCATTCATTTCATGCATTTGTCAACTCCAATTCAAAATCCAAGTCAAGGAAATTGAATTCCTCAAAATCTCCTAAGTCTTATAGCAAAATCGATTTTCCCAAAAGCATTGAATTTCAAAGAATATTTCAAGTATTTCCCAAGTTCCAAATTCAAATTTTCTAAGTTAGAATTTCAATTTCCAAGTTTGAATTCAGAGAAACCAAGTCTCTCAGAATCGATTTTCACCAAATGTCAAGGATTCCTCAAAATCGATTTTATTTTTCTCAGAAGTACATTTCAAATCCCAATTCACGATTTTCCATGTGATACCTATTCTAAATATTTCAATCATTCAAAGCAAACATCATGTTTTCAAAATGGGCATTTTCTGAAAATTCATAGCACATGCCTGATTCTATGTGCATTTAGAAATTAGAATATGATTTAGACAAGTTGAATAGAGTAGAGCATAAGATTGATCCTTGGTTCAATTACCCCTGTTAAAGGTGGCAGGAATGGTTGAACCTCGTACCGACAGGCGAGTCCCATTCTACAGAATTTTCCCGCATTTTTAAACGGAGGCGAGTTATTTTCAAAATCTTTTCAAAGGTCAGTTTGACTCGCAAAAAGTTAAAAATTTTGCGATGATAACAATGTACTATGTCCCACTTTTTTTTATCATTATTGTTCAAGGTCTAAAAGTGACCTGCATGAACCATCTCAGACAACATTTCTTGATTATCTCTCTCTTCACTTTTTCATTTTGAAAAGCAAAGGAAACTTTGTATCAAAATGAATTGGACAGATTGAACGAAGGTTATCAAGTTCTGTAATATAACCATCTTCTACCAATCTTTTATAACAACAGGACTAGCAGACCTTAACCCAATTATACATGGATGAACAACTAGAATCAGTATATTATAGGAAACCACCTAATCATAAGGAGTTTATAGTTGTCAGACATAGGCTTGATTGTGTCAATGATGTGTAGTGGCATGTCTGGTGTTATGTCATGTCAATGCAGGATATGCATGCTAAGTCAAGTGTGTGAAAAATTAAAAGATTACAAAGAATATAATATTGTGTATGTGTGCCTATGTGTCTTTGCATGCCTGCTTATGTGCATTGAGTTGTTTACAAGTAGGTTGGAAGAATAGGGAGAACATAAGTTTGTGGAAACAAATACATGCTTTTATGAGTAGAAATACCTCTGCGTAGGCAGCTGGCTTAGCAAATCAATCAGGAACTCCACAAACCCCTCGCATTACAGGACACAAGCATCATCAACTTCATTGGCATCAACTGACTGCATCAGTGTAGTAACTACTTGCTTTTGTAATAAAACCTTAGAATCTAGTATCTGAAAATAATGGTCTACCATCAGCAATCTCTTTCATGCACATTACAAGTGACAAACAAGGCAAATGAAACAGGAAACTTGAACTGTCACAAATTAGTATCAACTTGATTTGTAACAGTCTAGCATATGAAAAAACAAGGTTGAAAGTTGGTACACATTTTATGGGCATAGCAAGTTATGGACATAAAACAAAGAAAAAGAAAAAACAAATTGAATAAAACATGAAGTAACAAACCTTATGCAAACAATGTTACACAATACCTCCAGAAATTCATTAATCAATCTTCTCAAGAATCTCACTTCAAGCACAACTGATGGATCATAAGCACTCCCTTCTCTCTTTGCCTTTTTGGCTTCTTTTCTAGTCATCTTTTTCCATTATTCAACTAGGTGAGGATGGAGGCAGAGTTCCACCTTGACACAAAGGAAAACAAAATTCATTTCTTTATTAAAATTGCAAACAACAAAATGTCAAAGAGATTGAAGAAACATAGAGGCCTGTCAAATTCATATGTAAAACAGTTTTTTTTATCAAAGAGGAAAGCAATTAAAGAAACAGAGAGGCCTCTCAAAAACTAGTTATTTGATTTCTTAATAATTTAAAAAATTGAGCACTCAAACCTTACTAATTGGGTTCATCTTTATAGTGTCTACAACCATCCCTCTAAATACTTTTGGTAGCATCAAATCCATACTTCATGAACATCTGGTGCACAATCACCATCAGTCAATTGTGCACCCTATACCCCTATCTAATAAGCAATGTGCTCCATCACCCATCACACAGATTGTGGCCAACTTTATGAAAGGAAAAAAGTTCAACATAAACAACCACAACTCATACACTCACAGTCGTAGCTACTTCCTGGATTTGCTTAATAGTAAAACCATCAAAGAAGTCATCATCAGTAATTGCCTTAATGACTGCAAGTGCAACAATATCATCAGCGCTCACTGGTGGTGCTAACTAGCTTCTGAAGGAGAAGACTATCAGCTTCATCACCCATTTCCCCATCAGAAGCATCATCTTCATCATCTTCCTTTGTCTTAAACCCATCCATATCATCATCACCTTCTTCTTTTGAAGCTAAAAGTAAGTAATTACAACCAAGAACAGAGACAATGACTTCAATAACCACAGTGTGTCACAATGAGATAACTCTAATATAAATCAGCCATCAAAACATGATACATCACCTGCAACTTGATCCTTGTAAGCAACAAGCATATCAAGGGTTGATCTGAACACACGCCCTAGGGATTCATTTGGTAAATGACCCGGTGGAAGGGCAACAAGTGATGTTAATCCCAAGCAACAAACCTTCTTATCATGTTCCCTGTTATCAATCAAAGACTTTGAAATGAACCCGTATATTTTTCAACAAAAATACTAGGGTAATCTTAACAGAAAATTCTAACTGACCTCTTAAAATTAACAGGTGCACCACTTTTTTTAACTTGTTGCAGCATCTGGAACCAGAGATTGAAAACCTCTATTGCAATACCAAGTTTATGTAATATGTTGAGTGTTAAAGTTGCATTATAGTAAAGGGCATTCGCTATCTGCAAATTCAAGTAGAGGTAGCTTCATCAGTAAAACATCTTATTCCATAAAAGACCTCACACAAGACAGAAAATTTTTTATTCGGTTAGTTGACATATCATATGTTTTTCAGTCCCCTACATTCTCTTTTTAAATATTGTTTTTTATCAGCCTTCTGTTGCAGAATCTGGGTCTTGACTACACTAACAAAGATGTTAGAAAGGTAAATTCAAAGCATAATAGTTCACAGTACAAGTTTGAAAAAGAAGTGTTGATCAACTGATTGTGTTGCAATGGTTTGAGAAACAGGTATTGAAAGCAATTTGTCAAGAAGTCCTAAAGGGTTATAAAATAGTGTTCAGTCGAGTGTTTCCAGCAAAATGTCCAGCGGACACTCACCCCCTTTGAAGAATGGCAGAGTATCTTGGTGCAACATGTTCTACTGAGATTGATTCATCTGTAACACACATAATCACAGTAGATCTAGGAATTGAAAAGTCTCGTTGGGCAGTGCAGCAAAAAAAGTTTGTGGTTGATTCCGGGTGGCTTGAAGAATCAAACTACATGTGGCAACACCGACCTAAAGAGTGGTTTCCTGTCACAAGTAAGAACAATAAGAGCAAAGCAGAAGCTTCCTGTAATAATTTCCCAAGTGAAAATCAATAGGTAGGATCTTCTGGATCAACTGAACCCTGGTTTGCAATTGAGTGTTTTGAGCACATTCTGCAGATGATTGTCACCCCCTTTGGATGGTTGCAAAGCATCTCAGTTCAACATGTTTCCCATAAATTGATTCAGTGACACAGTGCAACAACATAATTTATGGTAATCCTGTGCAGTTTGAAGCATCAAACTACTTATGGCAGTGCCAACCTGAATATTGATTGTTTAATCACGAGCAAGAACATTAAGAGCAAAACAAAAACTTCCTTCAGTCATTACCCAAGTGCAAATCAATAATTTGAGGTCTTTCTAATCAGCTAAACTTCTGTAATCGGTGATGACCGGCGTTCGGACGAAAGGGGAAACGTAGGAGAAAGAAATGAAGGGGAAAAAAGAAGGGAATGGAAAGGATAGCAGAGGGGAGAAGGCGGCTGATCCTCGACGTACCTAAGGAGGACAGTGGCCTCGCTGGGTCTTCGACGACAGCGTGAGTCGATGACATAGGTGGAGTGAGGAAAGAGGGAGGAGGAGAAGGTGGTGCAGTAGACAGGGCTTGTGGCAGCGGCACGGGGTCGGTCGGCGATGGCATTGCTCCTGAGAGAGAGAGCGAGGAAGGGAGAATTTTGTGCCCTAGATTTGCAGTTATATAAAAAAGTAGTGATATATTAGCGACAAAAAAAAACTTTCACAAAATTCATTGCTAATTAGCGATGAACTTTGCGACGAAAAAAAATTGTCGCTCATCCATCGAGAAGTTGCGATGAAGTTTGAGACAGAAAATTTGTCAATAATTAGCAATGGATTTTGCGACAGAATTTTTTTGTCGCTAATTTCGCAACTAATTTCAATTTTAGGGACGACTAGTTTTCTCTAGCTAATCCATCACAAATTTGTGATGGATTATTTCCATCATAAATTTTTGTCGTTAATTAACGTTTTTCTTATAGTGCAGGATGTCGATGGGTCTATAAAACAAAATATAAGAGTGATGGTACTATAGAGCGCTTTAAGGCTCGCTTAGTGGCTAAGGGATTTACTCAAACCTATGGTGTTAATTATGAAGAAACGTTTGCTCCAGTGGCAAAAATGAGTAGTCTTCGAATTCTTTTCTCTGTGGCTTGCAATTATAATTGAAAAATGTCTCAGCTTAATGTTAAAATGCTTTTCTTCAAGGAGATCTAGAAGAAGAAGTTTATATGCAGTTACCTCCTGGACACCCCCAAGAGGGAAATCCAGAACTTGCTTGCAAATTAAAGAAGGCTATCTATGGGTTAAAACAATCTCCGCGAGCTTGGTATCTTAAACTCAGTCTTGCTCTTGAGAAAAAAGGTTTCAAAAGGTGCATTTCTGATAATTCTCTCTTTGTTCTTAAAAATCATCATAATCTTACTGTTGTATTGGTATATGTTGATAATATTATAATAACAGGAAATGATGATGATGAAATTATCAGTACCAAGAAGTACCTTCATAAAGCCTTTGATATTAAGGACTTAGGAAAATTAAGGTACTTTCTTGGAATAGAAGTTGCCTACTCTAAAAAGGCATTTTTCTATCTCAAAGAAAATATGTCTTGGACCTTCTCAAAGAAACAGGTAAAACTGGATCTAAGCCTGTGGATACCCCCATTGAGACTAATGCTAAGTTTGATATTGATAAAGAAAGTCTTTCAAAAGGAGATGAACAATTTCAGAGGCTAGTAGGAAAACTTATATTCTTAATATGGCAAGACCAGATCTTGCCTACGCTGTCAGCGTTATTAGTCAATATATGCATGACCTAAAGCCATGCCATGTCAACGCTATTGACTGTATTCTCAGATACATCAAAAGTAGTCCTGGACAGGGTATTCTCTATACTAGAAATAACCATCATAAAATTGAAGGCTACTCTAACGCAGACTGGGCGGGGTCGTCAGACAGAAAGTCTACCACAGGATATTGTATTTTTGTTGGAGGAAATATTACTTGTTGAAAAAGCAAAAAACAAAACACGGTTTCAAGATCCAGCGCTGAGTCTAAATATCGTGCAATGGCCTCTAGTACTTGTGAACTGATACGGACCAAGTCTTTTCTCACTGAATTGAGAGTTAGCGTTGAAATGCCAATAAATATGTATTGTGATAACAAGTCAGCTATTCATATTGCTGCCAATCCAGTTTTTTATGAAAGAACGAAGCACATCGAGATTGACTGACAGTACATCAAAGAAAAAATTCAAAAAAGAGAAATATGTACTCCTTTCACCAAGAGTCAAGATCAACTTGTTGATGCTCTCACTAAGGGATTAAGTCGTGCACAATTTAAAAATCATCTTGAGCAAGTGGGGTTGTTTTGATATACATTCCCCACCTGAGGGAGAGTGTTAAGATTGTCTTTCCGTTTTGTGCACCCTGAGTCTTTTTTTCTTGTCTTTGGAAAGGTTTGCTTTCCCTTTCTTTATGTTTATCGCCTCTCATGGCTGGACTATATTAAGCCCTTTGTATTGCTGGTTTAATATACATAAAAAAGATCACTGGATGTAGGCCATACTGGTTCAACCAGGTAAAGTCTTCTTCGTTTCTTTGTTATGTTTCTTTATTCTTCAAAAAGCTTTAGTCCATGTTGACATAGTATCTGTTTCTGTATATATGTTATGTTGAGTTAACTATTAACAAATACAAGCATATTAAACCAAGGCCAAGCAAACTTCATGAAATCCAAGGGCTATGAAATGAACCATGCTATAGAAAATTCTTACGATGTTGGATCCTCCCAAGTATCAAAGCTCCATGAAAGTAACCCACACATCCCAAAGTACTGTGGGATGGCTTTGTCACTCTCTAAAAGATGTTGGTGTTTTCTTTTAGAGGTGCATGGTGTGGTCCAAAAGAGAGGCTGTTGCCTCCTACAAGAAAAACACTCACGGATAAAAAAGATAAAAATGAGGCACCACCAATTTACTTTTACCATTGCTGTCAGGCGTGCAGATGCCTCGATATTTCTTTTTACTGAGCCTGGTTGCTGTCTTTTATGGACTGGCCTTAAATATTTGTAGTAGATCGTGTACTTGTTCAAGGGGTTGTGCATAGGTTGGATTCAGATTATCCATGTCCAACAGTCTGGAACCTTGCATATATGTACCCAGATCCAGATCTTAACAAAAATTGCCTGTCAAATTGATTGGGCCAGGTCAGATCCAGATATGCTATAGAAATATCAAAACAACTACTAATTTTTTGAACTTATAACCTGAAGAAACCACACCCCGCAAGAAGACCTGGTCGCGCTGGCTCAGCCTGATATATCTATGGTCATCGTGCCGGCAGCATAAAACTCCGAGGCTAGGACCCCTGCCCCCGGGGCCTATGCTACGCATTGGCTTGCGCAGAGGGGTGATGCTCATGAGAATTGAACGTTGACTGCCCGTCTAGCAGACAAAGGCCCCACCCCACTACTTGGGGCAAAACAACTACTATTTGGATCCGACTTTTTGGACCCTATCTTTCCTAATCCAATAAAATTATATTGCCAAGTGAAGGATACCTCGGTGCATGCTTTTCAGGTGAGCATTTAAACCCATTTGCACCTCAAATCAGAAATACTGAAGGGTCAGATCTGACTGAGGACTACATCCAAATCTGAGTCCTCCCTCACTTCCTTGAAAGCACATGTGATTGTATAGCAGAGGCTCAACCTATAGCCAAGTCACTAATACATGAACCGGTTCCAGGTCTGAGCATGTTCATTTTGGATCCTACCCAACCTAACCAGATGAACACATGGGGCTCTGTCTAGTCCAACTGCTTAAGCGATCAAATATATACTGCCAGCCCAGCTCAATTACGCTTACGGGACTAATAGGCAGGCCGTGGGCCGAGCATTTGCCAACGGACCAGCCTATCAATTGACAGGCCAGGCTTTGACCGGGCCAGGCCTGGTCCATTAGCAGGCTGGGCTGGCCCGTTGCCCACCCTTACACATACACACATCAACCCAAGTCCTTTTTGGGATTTTCTTGACAAGGAAAAATGTCGTAATAAATGGATTTTTATTTTTTTCTTAAGAAAACATCTTAAAAATGTCATTGCATTTATAAGAAATATATATTAACATTAATAAAATCATGTTAAGAAATGGGATTTCATTGAAAAATAGGTGGATCTATTTGCGCCACTGCAGTCTACACACGCACCATAGTGCATATTTATTGCTAAAACTGAACTTGGTTCTGCCCGGTGGGTCAGAATAACTTTGTTGGATTGAATATGATAGGATCCAGGCCCACTAGGACCTGACCCAGTTTGTCTTGGCCCATATCGGATCCGGGTGTGGACCCACAAAAATCTGACCAATTTACTCTCTCTCTCATTTGGCACGTGTCCTGCTTAAGAGGCATAATTATTTTCTGAGAGGAATAAAACAAAACAAAAAAAACATAAGGGATCCGTCATTGGTCCCAGCTGAAGAAAACTGATGGTTTGGCCACAGACGCAGCACACTGGGCCAGCTCAAGAGGACTTCAAAAGACAGACCTTATGTTGGCAACATCCAACCAAAGCATGAAGCATAATCAATACCAACTCCAAGCAAAACCCTAAAAGTCTGAAAAGAGAGTTAAATTAACACCAACCAACCATTGTCCTAGTCTCCCTTCCCTCCCAAGTCTCTCAAAGAAGGCCATCCATTACCTTTTGTTCTTTGCAGAGTGTGGGAAAAGTATGTGGTGAGAAAAGCAATTGACTTTTCTGTTTTCCAAAGGTTGACACACTTTCACCATCACAAGAGAATCCCACCATACCCTTAGCTTGGCTTATCCTCAATAACAATTAATGGGTTATGATGGGTTACCCAAGAGTCAAATGGCTACACACTCTGCCTCAGAGTAATAAGAGTGGTCTCCCTGTCCCCTTGCAGTCATGATGGAGCTTGTGGTCCTTTTCCCCCCACTCCCCTTTAACCCTTAACTTTTCCCCTCACAATTCAGGAATACCAATGCAAGAGAGGCTGCTGCTTTTACCCCCCCACACCTTATATATATATATATATATATATATATATATATATATATATGACAGTGATTCAAGGCATGCATGCCTTGGGCCCACTGGTGATTTTGTGATACCTCTTGGGCCCATGTCCCCCTGGGTGGAGGGTGGGCCCACCTGTCAAACCTATTCGATGGTGTGGCTGGGATGGGCCCCTACACTCATGGAGAAAGGCATGGCTATTGAGATATGCACCTTTGCTTGCATCTCACACCTCCACAACTGCATGTTTCTTTGACTCCTTTTCAACTTTTGTCTTGTAAAACAAAAATTTGGGGGTATGAGATCTTTCCTTGGTTTCCACTGGGCAGAGGTACCAGAATTAATCGTTTAATGGGACAGTAGCTGGATGAACCAAGCCATAAAAGGCCTTAAAATCCTTAGGACTATCTTTTGTCTAATTAAAACATTACAAATTTACTGACATTTCAGGATCATTTAAGGCCATGAAGAAATGATTTGATAGCTCCGATGAAGATGAGAAGTCTCTGTGAAACGATTGAAGGTAGAAACATCAGTTTTTTTTATCATGCCTTTAATACCAACAAATAGATCAAGAAGTGTAGGGTAACGAAGGAAGAACAAGGGTAGGTACTTCAAGAAATGACAACAGCGTACCCCAGTCAGGCAAGACGATACAATTGCACGTACTCGAACAACCGACTCTACGTCCTAATGATCTCTCTTTTATATATAGTGATTGGTAGCTGCGAAATACATACGTACTAAATCCGTGTTCCAACGTGCTGATCGTCCATCACCCGCGTTGATGGACGGCCAGCACAAAACAAAAAATCACATTTTTGACGAGTTGTTCCGCCAAAGGGGCATTAGCTGCGAAAAAATTGTCGCCGCTAATGCTCTGGGCAGAAAAATGAGCATTAGCAGGGACAAAAATAGCTGCTAATGCTCCTTTGGGGGAAAACTCATCATTTTGATGCTGTTTTTTTTGCGCGTGACTGATCATCAACGTGTGTGATGGACGGCCAGTGCGATTGACCACCGATTTATTACCTAAGCATTTTGCTTGGCATGATGAATTTGCTAGGATTCAACCATTGGATTGTGTATTTTTGATGAAAATGTGATTTTTGAATGCTTGAATATTTATGAAGAATATGAGTTATTGATTTTAAAGCCTTAAAAAAATCTCATTTATGCATCAAAATAGGATGGTTCAGGAGTGTTCTTATGAAACTAAGCATGTAGATCACAATTGTAAGGTGAGATTCAAGAGAAAAGAATAAAAATTTTATAAAGATTACGGTTCACACATTAGTTCTCATATTTCCAGTTCTCATATTCTAATGACTATATATATATATACTTCATTAATTGCACTATGATCCTGGATATAATTTATTATTTCTCCTGTATCACACAGTTACATGATTGCAAATAACATAGAGAATGAGAGAGAGAGAGAGGATAATAACTTGGAATTTAAAAAAAAAAAACCACAAAGGAAAATCCCTTGTAAAAAGGAGAGAAAAGAGGATGGTGTTCCTCTGAAGAGTGCTCAGTTCGATGCATCATAAAACTTTTTAACACATCAAGATCATCAATATTGCTTGCCTGGCAATAATATCTCATGCCACGATGCAAGCGTTAAAAGAGGTCAAGTTTAGACCCATTTAAATTCAACAGATTTTTACAGAAGAAAGTGTCTAAGCTCCTCCTCCCTGAAGACACACATCTTCCTACTTTGAGAATTTATGTATGAGCCAACCATATATACCAAGAAGGGGCAGACACCATAACAAAGTATTGTCCACTCCTTGGAATCTTGTTATTTCTAAGCAGTTCTTCCTCATTACATATGCACGCCTGATTCATATTTTCCATGTAAAAGGCATGCGGCATGTGTGGAGGCACCTTTATTTATACTCAATGTACAAGGCATGCAGGATGTCCCCTCATATGAAAGAGATAAGCCTTATAAATAAACTGTTTATAAATCTTGTTATTTCTAAACAGTTCTTCCTCATTACATATGCACGTCTGATTCATATTTTCCATGTCGGCATGTGTGGAGGCACCTTTATTTATAGTCACTGTACAAGGCACGCAGGATGTCCCTTCATATGCAAGAGATAAGCCTTATAAATAAACTATTAATACATTTTTTAGCTTGTATAGGATAAGGACTCTTTATGAGTTATTCCCTGAGGCGGAGTCTTTATAATGAGGCTCTTTAGGAGGATATTGAATGGTAGGTGCCTCTTTGGGGGCTTCACCTTCACAAGAGTTCATATTCTGTGGACTCATTTTCTCTTGATCATATTGTAGGCCACTGGAACTGAGACTCTTCTCAACACCTGAATCATGTTGGACATAACTTGATCTTGGACTTCTTGATCCATATCCATATCTTTAACACTCCCATCATGTCTTTGGAAAGGGATCTCAAAATCATGAAAATGGGAATTGGAGTCTCCTGTTTGAAATACTCCGATCACTACATGGGGTTTACGGAAATACCCATTTATTGGGTCTTTTAACTTTAAGCATTTTAGCATCCCACCAAGTTCGGTAGCAGTGTTATATAGGATTTGGGTAGAAAAACTACTCCTCTCTCTCTCTCTCTCTCTCTCTCTCTCTCTCTCTCTCTCTCTCTCTCTCTCTCTCTCTCTTGTGCGCATGAGCATGTATGATTAATTTTAAAATTGGTAAACAAGAAAGATTTGAAGCAGGTTATATGCCCCCCCCTCTAAGACGCATTGTTTGCTACAGTGTGTGTTTGGGGTCTGAATGAGCGCCACGTATATAAGTTCGTGGGGCTCGTATCCTCGTGTGTGTCGGCATCACTTAGCATCGGAGTCTGATGCAGTTGCAAAGACTTAAGTACCCTTTCCCGCCATTCCTGCCAAGAAACAATGATTTGAGAAAAGGATAAAAATGTCCTCCATCTAGAAAAGTGAAATGACGGTTCGAGATCCTCCATCTACAAAAGTAAAAATGCTAGTTCTAGAATGATGTTAACTCTTCAAAGTCCAAGCATTTTATTTTCGCCCTAAGCAGTAAACTTTTACACCATCTACTGTAACAAGAGTGCCCTTTGACGTTGCACCCTTTGCAGTCGTCTGCTGCCCCCGGACCCTTTGTTGCCATCATCTGCTTCCACCAAAGCACCCTTTGCCATCGTCTGTTGTCGTCGGAGCACCCTTTGTCATTGTCTGATGCCGCTGAAGCACCCTTTGATGTCGTCTACTGTCATTGAAACATCATTTGTCGTCGTCTACGCAGTGGAGCATCGTTGCCACCATCGGCTGCGTCTACCTTCTGGTTCTGGGTGTTTCTCCTCCACTGTCAGATTACCAAAACTCGTATCATTTCGGTGAGTTTCATGTAAGGTTTCATTATGCAAACAAATTGATTTGTAAATTTGAATGTTAAATCTTACAACTGGTTTTACTATTCATGCTAAATAACACCTATTTTCATACCGAAACAAATCGATTTATACCTATCCACCTTCTGGGCGTTGAAAAATAGTTACCTTGTTACAACGATATGTACTTATGAAGGTTGCGATTTCAACAATGATTTATATGTTTGAAGTAATAACGGTTTAATAAAATTACCATGATTTGTACTTAAGTTTGATAAATCGTACATCAATGCTTATGCATGAAGCCCAAACATTACAACGATATGTACTTATGAAGGTTGTGATTGCTACAACGATTTATAAGTTTGAAACAACAACGATTTATACATTTAATGCAGTAGCGATGCGTATTTATGAAGTTACCTCAATTTATACTTAAGTTTGCTAAATCTTACAACGATGTTTACTTATGAAGCCAAATATTGTGACGATTTATAATGTTGGTGATTGTTTAACGAATTGAATAATTTGTAATATTATATACTTGGGGAGGCAGTTGTAACATATAATGATGTAGTTAAATGTATGTGTTGTGCAGGTTAGCAATGTCTAAGGCTTGTCAGACAAGAAATCCCCTGCCGTTCGATTTCATGAGACTTAATGAAATGATCCGTCATTCTCATCTATATGAGCGTTATGAAGGGTACCAAACTATAATGAAGATTGAGAATGATAAAGAAAGGGACAAAGCGTTGGAATTGTATTATGAGAAGCAATATCCATCATATATTGAGGCTGAAGATCAAAGGAAGCATGAGGAAGAACGATCACTGAAGAAGAAGAAGGATGATAAAGAGAAGGAAAAGCAAAGGCAAATAAAGGAGGAGGAGAGAGAGAGGGAAAGGGAAAGGCAAAGTAAGGAGGAGGAGGAGGAGGAGAGGGAAAGGCAAAGGAAAAAGGAGGAGGAGGAGAGAAAAAGGCAAAGAAAGAATAAGGAGGAGGAGGAGAAATAATAAGGCAATTGAAGAAGAAGGAGGAAAAGAGGAAAGACAAATAATGAAGATAGAAGAGGAAAGGCAAAGAAAAAAGCATCAGGATGAGGAAGAAAAGGAAAGACGAAGAAAGTTAAAGGAAGACGAGGAAGAGAAGGAAAGGCAAAGGAAGGAGAAGGAGGACGAGGAAGAGAAGGAGGATGAGGAAGATAAGGAAAGAGAAAGGAAGAAGCAGGAGAAGGAAGAGAAGAAAAGAGAAAGGAAACAGCAGGAGGAGGAAGAGAAAAAAAGGGAAATGAAGAAGCAGAAGGATGAAGAGAAGGAAAGGGAAAGGAAAAAGCAAGAGGATGAAGAGAAGAAAATGGAAAGAAAGGAAGTAATTGAAAAGTAGAGTAGCCAAAAGAGCGAAGGAATGAAAAAGAAAGTCAGAGGATAGAGGGAGGGGATGAAGAGGAGAAAAGTGTGACCAAGGTACGTAAATCGATCCTGTCTGTCATGATTTACTATGAGAGTTATTACTATGTATAGTGATTAATGTGATAGCGATTACTATATATAGTGATTACTGTGATAGCGATTGCTGTGGATTGAACATTTGCAATAGTATTTTTAAAAATATTTTTCAATGAAATATTTAGAAAATCATCAACCAAAAATAATAAAAACCAACTTTCCATGAATGTGGCGAGTACGGGTCGAATCCTCAGAGAATGGAAAAATATTCAAATTAAATCTAAAAGTTTAATTTATTAATATTATAAATGTTTACAATTAAGTTAAACACTACAACTAAGTACAAAATAAAAATTGAGTAAAACAAATCCTAGAATAAGCTGATCAAGCTTCTCCAGATCGCCAAGGGCATTTTCATCTTTTCACCACACATGTATTCACACTCTCATTTTGAATACACCTTTTGACCTGTTGTAAACTTATTAACCTCAAGGGTGATCCGACGAAAGAGGGGGTGAGATAGAGCGGTTGATGGAGTTGGTTTGCACACCCAACACGTCTTTGGAAGTCTGCAATGTTCTTTTACATTGTTTCACCCTTGTAGAAGCCGATTCAAGGAAGGGAAGAAGAAAGGGAGGGAGAAAACCGCATAGAAGTAGAGGCACGATCTAGCCTCGTTGATGTAGATGGCACACCACCTTGGCAAGCGTCTACACGGTCTACAGCACCTGCAAAAAAAGACACACAGCACTTCAAAAATAAAACACAACAAGAAATGAAAAAGAAAAAGGAAGAAGAAGAAAGAAAACATGTAATATAGGGGGCGAGTGAGAGGAAGGAGAAGAAAAAGAGAAGCAAGAAGGGGGAGAGAGGTTGGGCGTGTTTTCTGAAACTCCAAAAATGCCAGCACATTTTTTCCTAACTATTTATACTCTAAGTTATCACTAATTCAAAAAGATACCTAATTATAAAGTTAGTTTTCATAAAAATGTTAAGCTATGTCTTATTTGCAACTGGGTGCCTAAACGAGTTAGAAAGAGGTGGTTTTCAGAAAATATTTATGAAAAATACTTTAGATCATATGGGTTTATGGATATTTGGGGTTTGGGTTCAGTCCAAGATCCAAATTGAAGCTCTTAGGTCAAAATTGGATCTAGTCTACCTCAAAATTCGATCCAAAACCCTAAAAATGTGATATTTTCTTTGTTTTAACTCTGATTCAAGTGAAATTCAAACTGAGACCTCTTTGTATCTAAATACATCCATTCATAGGTTCTAAACCATTAAAAATATGTAAAAATGCATAAATATTGAATAAGAATTATGTGCATTTCATGCATCATCAAATACCCTCATGCTTGAATGTTTGTTAGTCCCTTAACAAACTAAACTAAACTATCTAAGTTATGAAGCTAGAAAGTAAACAATTATGCAAATAAAAATAAAATACCTAACTCACTTTCGTAGGGATCACGGTTGCATTTAGCTCATGCAACAATCCCTTTAAACCCCTCGGTTACCCTAGTGGACAAGTAAGGTCTCGTGAGGGTTTGCAAAGATGCTACCCACAAACATCAATGCCATGCAGGAGGTAAAAATTCTTTTTCAAAAATATTAGGCAATTAAGAAATGAGTTTAAACAAATATTTTATGTAATTTATACTCTCAAAACATATTTAGAATTTTTATGCCTCCACAGTAAAAACTTTTTTCCTTTCATTTTTTAAACTTGTAATTATTTATGAATTTTCCTCAGAAAGTCAAGTATTATCATATTCTTTCTTATTTATCATCACTTGTATGCTTTCTGCACAGTATCTCACAATTATTTATAAGCAATGAATTTTTTATTAAGCTTATTGTTTTTCTTTTGATTTTTATTTTTTAAATTTTTTTCAGTCGAGCACTATTTTAAATATTCAATTTCGTGACCCGTGTAGTGAGCTTTGGGTCAGTGACTCCCAGACCAGACGACCTTAGGGCACCAGATATAGAGTATCCCTCGAACTTAATTGCTCGAGTCACTAGACCTTTTATTTTAATATTGTATATATAGTCTTCTTCTTTATCATGTGCAATGTCTCTATCTATTAGGCTTTCTATGAAGTCCATGTAATGAGCCTTTGAGCCGGTGGCTCCCAAACCAGATGGCGTTAGGGCACTAGGTGTAAAACACCCTTTAGACTCTACTTGCTCGAACCACATAGGCCACAAATATCGACTAGACAAGAAGATGATCTCATTCATTATCCTTTTCGTCATGAGACTCAAACACTTCAACTTGTGTCTAAGTTCAGCTACTGGAGATCGCGAAGACATCAACAACTAAACGTAAGCTCTTTTTCTTTTAAGCTCATATCTCTAATTATTTTTTTTCTATTGCTTAGTTTTTCAAAAATATACTGTGCATACTTATACTGTAGTGATTCAAAACAATTCTAACATTCAAATACTATCTTTTCTTTGAAATTTACATAAATAATTACTCCTTTTAGATTAGTTCAGAAAAAAAAATCACATGTGGCTTAAAAAATTCTAAATTTTTAGATTATATAAAAAATACTCATAAATGCTACAAACTTGTTTCTTAAAGACCTAATTTTATGAGTTTAAGCTACCTGAACAGAAAAAAATTTAGTGTGCATCTAAACCATCCCCCCATGCTTGAATGACACTGTCCCTAATGGCATACAAAAAAGCAAACATGCAATGCAGATGCACACTAAAGAACAAGAAATGAATACGAGAGAAAAGATAGATACAACCTGATATGTGTAGGGCCTCTTGAGCTGATGGTTGACTCAACTTCGCACCACCACTATACATATACGAATGCATAGTTTTCTGCTGATCTGGCCAATGATATGCTCCCGAAGCCGTGTCATGTGTCTGGTAACTGCAACTCATCCATTGAAGCATCAAATGATAAAGCATACATGTATGACAAAAATGAAATCCAAGTCAAAATAAAAACAAAATAAATAAAATTCTATTCCTACTATATACATATGATACACTGTCTCTGCTCATATTTCGAAAACCTAAATTTTCTTGCCCTTGGGATTCATCACAGGTTGGCTCGGTCGACTACCCTCGGTTCTCCTCGCCAAAGCGTATGCTAACTGGCCCATCTGTGTTTCAAGCTTAGCTATGGACTGGGTATGGGAGTTAAGCATCTAGTTACACTTCTCCATAGCATTATGACTAGAGGTTTTCTCCTTCTGCAATACTTGAAGAATCTTCTTCTCAAAAAACAATTGTAAAGTTGTCTCTTGAGGAGTAACCATGGGAAAGGTAAGAAAGGGTTGGGAGTAACTGTGCCTCTGATATGACTGAGTGAAAGTGCTAGGCCTAACCTAGTGAGATTAAGGGGCAGGGACTGGGGCTTGCTGGTTTTTCCATGAAAATTGGGGTGGTTTCGCCAACCTGAATTGTATGAAGAAGAAAATGGATTATTCGGGGGATTGGTGAACCCCTTAGCAGCCTGAACTTGTTCATGAATAAATTCAGGATACTGAGCTGTCGAAAGTCACTCAGTGACAATGTGTCAGACTAGCATAGAGAGTACACACCTGATGGATGGGGGGTGGGCCCATGAGAAGTTGATCCAGCTTCTGCGAAATCATATCAACTTTGCTTTGCAGCACAGCAGTCAGATTAATCTCAAGAACACCACCTTCCTTGGGGATGTTGGGTGTGGGTCTCTCAAAATGAGAGCTAGAGGCATGATGTAACGAATTTTCAGCTAATGTGTCAAACAATCTCCATGCCTCATCTTCGATCTTCAACATGAATGTCCCCCTGCAAGAAGAATCGATCATCTGACGGTTCTTGTCAGACAATATATCATAGAAACTTTGCACCAGTTGTCATCTCAGCACCTGATGGTGGGGACATTTCCTTAGGAGATCCTTCATCCTCTCCCAGGTCTCATAAAATTATTTGCCATCTAGTTCTGAGAAACTAGTAATGGCTCGCCTAAACTGGTTCATCCTACCGATGGGAAAATATTTCCTCAAGAACTTCTAATGCATATGATCCCAAGACCCTATTTCTATAGAATTTAAGGATTTTAGCCAATACTTGGCCTTGTCCTTCAATGAGAATGGGAAAAGGGTCAATCTCAAAGCATCTTCCTTAAAATTCTGAATCTTCACTATAGAACAAATTTCAAAGAACTCATCAAGATGCCTATAGGGATCCTCATGACTAAGGTCGTAGAATGATGAGAGCATCTCAATGACACTGGCCTTAATCTCGTAATGAGGCGCTCCTACATCGGGTCTCTGAATGCAGGATGCCTGGATGTAGTATGTGGGAGTGAATTACTCCCTCAGAGCACGCGGAAGAGCTAGAGCTGGAGGATCCATGTCACCCATTCCTTTCGGACTTCGAGGAGAATGCAAAATTCTCTCTGGGTCTTCGATAAAAGGATGCAATGGAGTACCCAAAGCTCTTTGCCCCTGTATACACTAGTGCTAAGACCAGATGTATGGAAACGAACCTAATTCTACCTAAACTAAACTGAATACAAAAATAAAATCACAAAAGGAAAGAGTAAATATCAATAAACTACTCTAGACTATGTCAGAATTAATCTACAAAATTAAAATAACAAAAATAAATCTAATTCTAAATTAACAAATATAGAAAATCACAAACTATGTTTTCTAAAACTCACTAGTCTATTCACTCCTTGAGGTATGTAATTCAGTGAATCATAGGAAAACGGTACATAAATCCTATATTTACTAACTATGTTAATCCTAGTAACTAGAACAAATAAAAATAATTAACTAAACAAATATTAATAAACTAAAATCTCAGAAATAATAGAATATAATCATCGTTCCCCGAAAACGGTGCCAAAATTTTGATTGAACTTTTGCAATAGAACTTTTAAAAGATATTTTTCAATGAAATATTTGGAAAATTGTCAACCAAAAATAATAAAAACCAACTTTCCATGAATGTGGCGAGTACGGGTTGAATCCTCAGAGAACGGAAGAATATTCAAATTAAATCTAAAATTTTAATTTATTAATATTATAAATGTTTATAATTAAGTTAAACACTACAACTAAGTACAAAATAAAAATTGAGTAACACAAATCCTAGAATAAGTTGATCAAGCTTTTCTAAATCGCCAGGGGTATTTTCATCTTTTCACCACACCTGCATTCACACTCTCATTCTGAATACACCTTTTGACCTATTTTAAACTTATCAACCTCAAGGGTGATTCGACGAAGGAGGGGTGAGATAGAGCGGTTAATGGAGTTGGTCCACACACCCATCACATCTTTGGAGGCGTGCAATGTTCTTTTACATTGTTTCGCCCTTATAGAAGTCGATTCAAGGAAGGGAAGGAGAAAGAGAGGGAGAAAACTGCATAGAAGTAGAGGCACGGTCCAACCTCATTGATGTAGATGGCACACCACCGAGGCAAGCGTCTACACGATCTGCAGCACCTGCAAAAGAACATACACAGCACTCCAAAAATAAAACACAGCAAGAAATGTAAAAGAAAAGAGAAGAAGAAGAAAGAGAAAACATGTAATAGAGGGGGGGGGGTGAGAGGAATGAGAAGAGAAAGAGAAGAGAGAAGGGGGAGAGAGGTTGGGCGTGTTTTCCAAAACTCCAAAAATGCCCAGCATATTTTTTCATAACTATTTATACTCTAAGTTATCACTAATTCAAAAAGATACCTAATTATAAAGTTAGTTTTCATAAAAATGTTAAACTATGTCTTATTTGCAACTAGGTGCCTAAACAAGTTAGAAAGAGGTGGTTTTCAGAAAATATTTATGAAAAATACTTTAGATCATGTGGGTTTATGGATATTTAGGGTTTGAGTCCAGTCCAAGATCCAAATTGAAGCTCTTGGGTTAGAACTGGATCCAGTCTACCTCGAAATCTGATTCAAAACCCTAAAAATGTGATATTTTCTTTATTTTAACTTTGATTTGAGTGAAATTTGAATCGAGACCTATTTGTATCTAAATACATCCATTCATGGGTTTTAAACCCTTAAAAACATGTAAAAATACATGAATATTGAATAAGAATGATGTACATTTCATGCATCATCAACTGTGATAGCGATTACTATGAACGATTTATTGTTATAGGTATGATTATGTATAGCGATTACTGTGATAGTGATTACTATGAACGATTTACTGTGATAGCGATTACTATAAATGATTTACTATGATAGCGATTACTGTGAACAATTTATTGTTATAGGTATGATTATGTATAGCGATTACTGTGACAGTGATTACTATGTATAGCGAGTGCAACGATTATTACTTATAGCGATTACTATATACAACGATGTGTAGAAGTACAAGTGAGACTAATTTTGATTTGATACGAATAATATGCTATTTTGTGTTACAGGGAGGTCACAAGAGAAGTAGAGAACCAGGTGAAAAGCTCAGAGGGCGGTGTCAGTGGCATGTAGTTTTGTCGTGGTATGGATAACTGAGTGAATATCAGAAGGATCGATTGCGAAATATGCACTTTGGCAACCTTCTAGACCAGTATTCTTTTGAAACGTAGTGAACACCATGACCTACCTGGTAAATAAGTGAAATAATAAGACGAACACATTTCAGTTTGATTCTTTTGAGATCACCACGACCCTAGAAGATGTAGCATGGATTACGGGCCTTAAGTGCCATGGAAGTGTTGTCCTATTATGGGATTCAAACTATACCGCAAGAAACAAGTGCATGGCCCTTCTAGGAATGTCGATGGAAGACTAGAGGCAATGTATTTCTGGTGGAAGCAATTCTACATCGATGAAAGTTTATTCTTTTTGTAATAAATGAGAAAGTTAGTCCGCTACATGTGCATCTGAAAGAGCTGACCAAGAGTTGTGCGGCTTCCTTCTTTATTTTTTTGGACTCACTTTATTTTTTATTTGTCTGGTTCGAGAATAAGATACATGTGGCTATAATTTTTGGAAGACTTAGATAAAGTCGACAACTATGCATGGGGTACTGCTATGCTCGCACACTTGTAGAGTCAACTTTACCATGCGAGTAATGATATAAAAACCGTCACAGGGTTTTGACCATTTGTCCAAGTAATTGTTTATTACATATTTTGTAGTTGTAGACTAAGATAGTTGAAGGTTATAGTCTTACTAATATATATGATTTTGTAGGCCTGGTTGTGGGAGCATATTGTCGCCTTGCGTCCTCAGTGTGACTTTGTGATTTGTGGTTTTTCAAAAATCGGCCGGTAGGCTAGAATAAATGTAAAGCAAGATAATGCTAAGTTCATTTTAGATGGTCTGCAATTAAATGAGGTAAATAGTTTAAAATCTTTTATAATTGTTTCAGCATTTATCATTCATTAGTATAAATCATTGAAATGTTTAGCATTCTTAAGTAATCATCACTGCAGGATTTTTACTTTATTAGTACAAATCGTTCTAATGTTTAACATTCTTAAGTAATGATTGTTGTAGGATTTTGTATTTCTTAGTATAAATTGTTATCGCTTTAGCATTTAACTTTCGTTAGTGTAAATCATTGTAATCGTTAGCATTCTTAAGTAATGATCGTTGCACAATTTTGTATTCCTTAGTACAAATCGTTATCGCTTTAGCATTTAACTTTCATTAGTATAAATCATTGTAATTGTTAGCATTCTTAAGTAATGATTGTTATAGGATTTTGTATTCCTTAGTACAAATCGTTATCGCTTTAGCATTTAACTTTCATAAGTGTAAATCATGGTAATCGTTAGCATTCTTAAGTAATGATCATTGCAGGATTTTGTATTCCTTAGTATAAATCGTTATCGCGTGTAAATCGTTGTAATCATTAGCTTTCTTAAGTAATGATCCTTGCAGGATTATTTCTTCGTTAATACAAAGCGTTATCTTTTTAGCATTTAGCATTCGTTATTATAAATTGTTGCATATGTAGCATTCATTAGTGTAAATCATTTTAATATAAAGCTCTCATTAGTAACAATCATAATATATTTGGCACACATTATTATAAATTATTTTAATATTTAGCATTCATTAGCATGAATAATTATGTCTATACCTAAACCATAATCTCCAATGTACAAGTTATGTGGAGATCGTATGGAGACCAAGAGATTGTTGCTCAGGCTGCGAGATTGTCTGCCTGCGATATTTGGTTGTTTAGCAATTATGAAGCTGAGTTGCAGCATAGTAGTCGAGTTCTCCTACAAGCTAGCTTGGGACAGTCTACCCTAAAGCAGCCTGTGGAAGTGAGAAGTAAGATGAAAAGTGGTGGGGCCAGGAACGTGAATTGGCACGATCGCTTCAGGGAACAATTGGATAGCTAGAACAAAGGAGGTGTTTATGCCATAGCGTATGATTATAAAGAACGACAATATGACCCCAACTATTTTAAAAAATATTGGGAACCCATGCATCAAAATCTGGAGATTTAGAATAAGGAACATGGAAATGTTGGGAACCCATATGTCCCTTTTGTCTCCCATCATGGCATCTCCCATCATAGAAAACACGTCCATTGTGTCCCTCCGGCTACAACAATGATTCTCTCAGTTACAATACACGATGAGGAGCAAACACAGTTTATAAAAAAGAAGGTAGACTCTGCCACAAGGTTTGAGATGATGGAGAGGGAGAATAAGGAGTTACAGAAGTAGGTGAGGAATTTGGGGAGACAAATGCTGCCACTGGTAGAGCTGATTACCAGTAGTTTTAATAAGATCACGGGAACCAAGAGGCCATTGAGGAAAGAGAGTCCACCAAGAAAGAAAAAGAGACGATTTGTATGTCAAAGTCCATCTGAGTCATCAAGTACCACTAAATAAACATTATATGATTTTTTATCCTGATATTTATTTATTGTAATTCTATAATTCTTTATTGTAATTCTATAATTCTTTTTTGTAAAGTGACATTCTATAAATGTATAATACTTTTTTTAACAAGTGTAACACACAAGTGCCACTGAACAAATTATTGTAATGTTTGACCTTCATTAAAAAAAATGAAGATGCATTTAGCGTTGTGTATTGCGCAAATCATGAAATGCTTTTATGAGCATTCTTTATATTGTGATTTATACAAACATTGATAAAAGGATGAAACAATTTGTATATATAAAGACTATGTACTATCATGATTTTCTACATCACGATCTGTATAGCCATGCCACAAAAGCCCATCAAATAATCAAACCAAATATGTTTGAATATCTTATCATGATTTGCCCTTATGAGCTTTGTCTAAGCGAACAATACGTTTCATCGCGATTTACATAAATCGACATGATGTTTAGACTTAGTAAAGAAAAAATTGAGTTAACTTCAAAGATACAGACGTCATTGTGTAAATCATGTGGGACAATATCTAGTATAATGATTCAGATATATTATATGTACAATGATTTGTCTTATCGGGATTTATACTGACTGATAAAAGGCGAATAAATACAAATCTAATTAGAACCACAATTCTTTAAGTATCATAATATAATAATGTTTTTCCTTTAGCGATTTGCTTTTATGAGCTATGTCTATGTGAACGATATGTCCATCGTGATTTACACAATGATTGATTCATAAAAGGTGGAAAACAAAAAAAAATAAACAAATCGACACAATGTTTAGACTTAGTAAACTACAAATCCTGAAATAGTAGCAAATCGATTTCACTATAACGATAGTTGCTATAGCGATTTGCTTGATACCAATTGTTCTCTCGCGAATTAATTTTACAAGCTTTGTATATGTGAACAACATGTCCTACCGCGATTTACATAATGACCGATTCATAAAAGGCGAAAAAAAAACAATAAACAAATTGACACTGTGTTTAAACTTAGTAAATTATAAATCAAGTTAACTTCAACGATACATTACAACCACATTCATTTACAAAATATATGGGTATTTAGTTACAATACATGACCAACATCATCAAAGAAAACAGATATCATCATCAACATCATTCCCACATCCAAATAGTTATGTACTTCGAGTGCAATCTAGGTGCGCATGAAATCCAACTTGCTTTCAGGCAGAACTGAAGTATATTGAAGGTATGGATTGCAACATGCAGAGAAGATGCAGCCCGCATGACTAACATCTTCAGTTTACTAAGTGGCCTTTGCTAGTTACAATACATCGTGGAAAGCTATTTATGGGAGGTTATTTCTGTCAAACACATATCTATCTTTTAGATACGCCCATTTTTATAGAAGAGATCATAAAAACAACCATATCGTTCATCATTGAGTTCATTTCCTGCTGCAAAAATGATTCTATGTGCAGATGAGGGTACATCCTCTCCAAGAAAATGAGATCAAAATGATTCTATGTGCAACTGAGGATACTCCCACTGCACTGCACCATTTTGTCATAAAGTATATCAAAGATTAGGCAGATATTTTTTCAACTGTGAAGTATGGTTTGCGAACAAAGGAGGGATCGACAGTAGGAATAGATGGACATCAGCATCACACCATGTCTATCATGCAGAATATTTGTGCTTGCTTCAGTATGGTGGCAACGATTGAAGATGATTATGGTCGTTATATTCTGTGTAAGCTTCGATATACTTCACGACAAATACGCCACAATCGCATGTGTCATGAATATATTGATACATACATAAAAGATAACAACCATAATCATCATTGAAGATTATACAGATCTTTCCTCATAGCGTGAAACAACTATGTTATAGCATAGAAGGAACACAGAAGAACAAAGAAGAAAGAAAAATACAAAGAAGAAGAAGAAGACGAAGGCGGAGGAGAAAAAAGAAGAAGAAGAAGTTACGCTGCTACAGAAAAGAGGAAGAGAGGTTAAATAGATTAGGGTTTTAGACGTGGACAACGGGTCGGGTCAGGTAGGGTTTTACAGAGATCTATATTAGGGTTTTACATAGAATAGGGTTTTACCCACATGTACACAAATCGACACGACATTTAGACTTAGTAAAGTACAAATCAATTTACAACTTGATATAAATATTTAAGTAAAAGTTGTAAATCGCTATCACTATTTTATAGAAGGTGTTCTATCACGATCTGTACAGCAACAAACATAAAGCAAAAATGATTTATCCTATCGCGATTTGCGTTTATGAGCTTTGTCTATGTGAATGATGTCTTATCACGATTTACACAATGCTATATTAGTAAGAACCTGTTATTATAAATCATTAACTCACATTTAGCACTCATAAATAAAATCGTGATTTACACAATAATGCTATATTAGTAAGAATCGGGATTAGGGTTTGTTGTCCTATCACGATTTGCTTTTACGAGCATTTTTTATGTGAATAATATGTTGTATCGCGATTTACACAATGACTGATTTATAAACAAATTGATGCGGTGTTTAGACTTAGTAAACTATAAATCAAAGAAAACAGACATCATCATATGCCCAATCGCGATTAGGGTTTAGGATTTAGGGTTTAGGATTTTAGGGGTTTAGACTTTATGGTTTAGGCTTCAAGGTTTGGGGTTTGCAATTTAGGGTTTAGAGTTTAGGGTTTAGGGTTTTAGGGGTTTAGGGTTTAGAGTTTTGGGTTTAGGGTTTTAGGGGTTTAGGTTTTAGGATTTAGGTTTAGGGTTTTAGGGGTTTAGGGTTTAGGGTTTAGGGTTTAGGGTTTAGGGGTTTAGGGTTTAGGGTTTAGGATTTAGGGTTTAGGGTTTAGGGTTTTGTTATCATCGCAAAAATTTCCCCCCCTCCCTCCGCGAGAGTGAGAAACGATTCTGTGAGTCAAACCCGACCAAAGTTTTGAAAATGGTTTTTGAAAATTACTCACCTCCGTTTTGAAATTTTGTGGGAAAATTCTGTCGAATGGGATCCGCTTGTCGGTACGAGGTTCGACCGTTCTTGGCGCTTTTACCAGAGGTAATCGAACCAAGGATCAAATGTGTGCTTTAACTTGACTCAAATATCTAAAGTATGCTCTATTTTTCCTATAATGCATAGAGAATCAGGCATGTGCTATGGAATTTTTGAAAAAATGCAAGTTTGAGAAATATGATGTTTGCGTGGAAAGTTAAAATATGCTTGGAAAATGATTGGAAAAGTGCTTGAAAATGAAATTCCTGGGAAAATTGAATTTCATTGAAAATAAAAAATTTGCATTGGAAAATGAATTCTCAGAAAAACTTGAACTTTTGAGAAGATCGATTTTGAAATTTGGATTGCTTTTCTGAGGAAATGGATTTGAGAATCTTGAGAAAATCATAAAGTTCATTGGAAAATGATTTTGAAATGGAAAATTGATTCTCAGGAAAACTTGGATTCTGAGAAAACCGATTTTTGAAATTTGGGTTTGAATTGAAAATCAATTTCTAAAGAAGATTTGAGAATTCTAAGAAACCAACTTCTGAAATAATTCCAGGAACTTTGGAAAAGTCAATTTTTGGGATTTGAAAATGAAATTGAGAATATGGAAACCTTGGAAAATACCTTGAAATCTCATTTGAAAATTCAGAGTTTTGAGAAAATCAAATCCTGAGAAAGACCTAGAAATTTTTGGGAAAACTGTTTTTTTTTCTGAAATAGAATTGGAAAATGAATTTGAAAATAATCCAAATTGAATGAATGAATGAATTTGAAAGATATTTTATTGAGGAATTGAGAAAATCCTTTTGAAATTTTGAGAAATATAGAGCATTTTTTAAGTTAGCCTAAGAGTGTAGGTTGAATGTGGCTAATACGAAGATCATAAATCTTGGTTTTCTTCGTATTCTGATTATGGCCATAAATACGAATCCCACCAAATTTGTGAACTCCCTAAGAGTTCGTGCACATGTCATTCGTGTCAACCATAGTGATTTTGGAAAATGTGCATATGCATTATACATCGAATATTGAATTTTTCAAAAATTAAACTATATGCAATGTAGTCCTATTCTAAGCTGAAAAGTAACTCTTATTCCAAATTATTACATTTGATATTACATTGAATTGAAATAAAATAAGCAAATAAAAGTCTTCTTCTTGAATATTCCTATAAAACTAGAAAACAATGTTAACACAGAAATGTAGGTTTTTCTGAATTTATCCAAAAATATTGGAAATTATCGGATATTATTCAGATATATACTCAAATTCATACCCCCTTTGATATAAACATGAGAAATAAGTAATAAAATTCGAAAATAAACTTTGGAAATTCAAAATTGGGGTCAGAATGACCAAAATGCCCCTAATGACCTTGAAATTAGGGTTTTCTGAAAGAATTTTTTTAAATTTTGGAAATTTAAAAATCAAATGAAATAAAATCAAACATAATATGATGAAATATGATGATATGCATGAAAATTTATGGAATTAGAAATTGGAATTTTGAAATTTAGGTCAAAATGACCAAAATACCCCTAATAACAAGACTATGGCCTTGAAACCAGGGTTTTCTGAAATAAATTTTGCAAAAATGAGAAATTGAAATACAAATGATATTGAAATTAACTCTAATATGACATGACATGCTTATTTACATGATAAAAACCCTAAAATGGCAAAAAATATCACAAACTATCGAATTTAACTTGATTTTTGCCTGATTTTCGCTTCTGAATTTAAAAGTAAACTAACATACAAAGAAAATGAACTTAGAATTGAGACAAATTTGGCATGGACACCTAGACTAAACCTAAAAACAGCATGAAGCTCTAAAATCTATTTTTTGTTATTTTTTTTAATGTGGAAAATAGCTAAAAATCCTAAAAATCAAGATTTTGCCTAAAATATTAATTCTAAATGGGATTTAGGGTACTAAACTTCCATAAAATTTTCCCAAATTTTATGGAGTGACATAGGACAGTTAGGCAAAGATTTTTTCCTTTTACATATTCTGGTTTTAACCTATGGTCGGAGCTGGGCAGCTCCAGTAAGTCGGATCAGAATTCGGCGACTCTAGGATTTAGGGCAGACAGACAGGTTTCGGGAATATTTATGGGAAAATAGCAGACAGATGAGAAAATGGATGAAATTATAAGAAAATGCCCCTGACAAACAGAGAAAGATTTCATCTTTTTATAGCATTGGGATTCGGATTACGGTTTGAGAGAGAGCACATGATTATCAAAGATCTGGATCTCTGAAATTCTCAAACATGAGAATCTGTCAAACTGAAAAAATAATTCTGGGAAAAATATTTAGGGTATTCTAAAAATTCCCAAATTTTGGGAAATGACAGAGGGAAGGGTTAAGAACAACTTCCATGTTGAAAGTTTTGACAGACGGCCTATGGGTTGAACGGACGCGGTGGGTTAGGGTCGGTCTAGACCCTGACAAGGAAAAAGTGGTATTTTCCTAGGGGCCTGGGAAAATCGATTTTTAGCAGGGATCAAAACTTGTTGGAACCTAAAAATTTACTGTAAAATAGTACGTTCTTACAGGGGCTCATGGTATTTTTTTGAGGGAAATTCAGATCGTCCATCTAGGAGATCTTGGGTGCTCTTGTCTGCTAAAATAGAATTTAAAATTTCGGAAAATGTGAAATCCCAATTTGGGATTTTATTTATTTTATGGAGCTCCGAATTTCAAATTAACCCAATCTTTTTGCAGGAGTTTAATGACACATAAGTCTAATGATCATGAAATTTACTAGATTTATGAACGAAAAATCTTACATGAAATCCTAACTGAATTCTACGCATATACATAAAATTGTAAACCACCAATGGAACTTCAATAAGGCTAAATTAAATAAGCAAAATGAATATGAAAATAACGCAATAAAACTATACCTGTTGTCTAAAACATGAAAGCTATATAAGAAATGAAAATGAGACCAAAATTAACAGGGGCATAATTCATCTTGATATGGGCTATTGCGAGGGATCTGATCCATCCTTTGAATGGATCCCTTCTCTCACATGTCCAAACATCCATCTTCATAAAAAAAAAAAGAAATATTTTAGCTTGCTTGAACCTAGTTTGGGTTTCCTACGATCATCATACAACATGATTCATGCTAAACTCATGAAAGAAAAGGGAAAATAGGCTTTACCTTGGTTTGCCTAGATTGATTGAAGGAAGGTTGATGCAGAGGTGGCTTGTTTGAGTTGCTGGGAAGGAGTGCCTTCAAGGTAGATAGATCGGCTGGAGGGATGCTATGGCTGCAACTGGATGGAGGTCCAGCTAAAGGTGGTGCCTTGCTGCAAAAGAGGTGTCGGCTGGAAGTGTTGGAGATGGCTTGGATGTGGAGCAGTTGCTGCCAGGCGTGAAGGAGGTGCTCCTGTGGTGCTGCCAAGGATGGAGGTGTGGTTGTGGCTGCAAAGCAAAACCAAACTAACAGTGATAGTCAGAGGAAAAGATGGAGAGAGGTAAGGGCTGAGAGAGAGAGAGAGAGAGCTGTTGGGCGTTTGATGGCTGATCATGTAATCCTTTGGGTTGAATACTTAGGGAAAAATAAAAATTTCCCTAAGTTTTCAATGGAAAATGGCTTTAGTGAGAGGGGAGAGAAGGAGAGAGCTGGAGAATACGTGAATGGGCTGGGCGTGTGATGGCTGGACAATAGGGAAGGGAAAGAAAGAAAGGAGGGAAAGAAAGGGGAAGAAAGAAGGAAAGAAGAAAGAAAAGGGAAAAGGAAAGAAAGAAGGAAGATAAGAAAGAAAGAAGGAAAAGAAGAAAGAAAGGAAGAAAAAGAAAGAAGAAGAAGGAAAGGAGAGGAAGAAAGAGGAAGGGATAGGGGCTGGTCGACCCCCTTATGGGTCCCACCTTAGCTAAAAATAAATAAATAAATAAAAAGTAAAGAAAATAATTTTTTTTCTTTTTATATATATTAAAAGGAAATGCAAATGGATAGGCCATCTCAGAGCGGCTCCAAATTCTAATTTTGAAATTCATATTGAAGATTAGAGGGGTAAAATAGTCTTCTCAAAAAAAATTTAGACAAAATGAGCTATTTTTGGCAGTTTTTGAAATGAGCTCGGATTTTGAAGTTCAATACCCCGTTGCGAAGCAAATCCAGTGTAGAATTTGAAAATTTGAGTTTGAAAGAAATCCAGATTGTTTTTCTCGAGAAAATATTTCCAAATTTAGAATTCTGGGGGTAAAAATGTCAATTTTGGAAACCTAGGGTTTGAAATTGATTTCTGAAAACTTTTAAAACTCAATCTGGATTGAAATTTATAAAATTGGAGTTCTGGACTTCGAAAATGAAATGAAATGAAATGTGGTGAAATGTTATGAAATGCCGAGAAATGATATGAAATGATGAGAAATGACATGAAATGCCATGCGAAATGCTAACCCTGAATAAAGAAATTTAGAGATTAGACCTCGATTGGCAGTTATACCAGTTCAAAAAGTGTTAAAATTGATAAAATTTGCAAAATGATTCAAGAAATGGCTTTCGGGTTCTATCAGGCCAGAGTGACACTGAAAATTGGAGTTTGAGCTGGATTGAACTGAAATGAACTGGATTGAGCTGGGTTCTAGGGTTTCAGAACTCAACTGGACTGACAAGACACTGACTCAACTGAGTTTCCCGAATAGATTTTCAAGAAAAGCTGTCATTTTTAGAGAAATGACGAGAAATTGTCACTGGACTGAAGTGAATTGCAGACCAGAGTTGTGTTTGAGCTAGAACAAAGGTCAGTAATACTGAGATGAACTAAAATCAAAGCTCAAACACTAGCTCAATTGACTGAACTTAGTTCAATTTCAGCTGAAAGAGCTGAAACAGACTAAAATGGGCTCTTGGACATTTGAAAATGGTTTTGAACTGAAACTGAAACACTTGAACTCCTGGTGAGCTTAAGCTAGACTCTGAGGAATAGGATTGACTGAGAATGACTGACTTGAAGACAATTGGCTTGGATTTGAGTAAGAAATGAGCTCATTTCTGAAGAAATGGTCCCATTTTGGCATGAATGGTCAGAAATAAAAATGGTCTTCTCACTGTGAGCTCAGGCGAGCTTGAAATGACTGATATTCTAACTGTTCTGAACTGACCAATGAGCTTGGTTGACTCCGACTGACTAGGGTCCGGGATGTCCTAGGGGTAAATTGGTAATTTTCTAAATGAAAGTTGGTAAAATGGTAGTTTTCTAAAACAAACTCGGGATTTGACTCCTACACTGACCTAACAGGGTTGGCCTCCACACGAGGGATGTGTCTGAAATGAGTGTGAAAATTTTGGGGTGTTTACAAGTTTAGGGTTTAGGTTTTTGGGATTGGGGTTTAGGATTTAGGGATTAGAGTTTAGAGTTTGGGGTTTAGGGTTTAGGGTTTAGGGTTTTATGTTTTAGGGATTGGGGTTTAGGGTTTAGGGTTTAGGGTTTAGGGTTTAGGGTTTAGGGTTTAGGGTTTAGGGTTTAGGGTTTAGGGTTTAGGGTTTAGGGTTTAGGGTTTTAGGATTTAGGTTTAGGGTTTTAGGGGTTTAGGGTTTAGGGTTTAAGGTTTAGGTTTTTGGGTTTTATGTTTTAGGGATTGGGGTTTAGGGTTTAAGGTTTAGGTTTGAGGATTTAGGTTTAGGGTTTTAGGGTTTGGGGTTTAGGTTTTAGGGTTTAAGGTTTAGGGTTTAGGGTTTAGGGTTTAGGATTTAGGTTTAGGGTTTAGGGTTTAAGGTTTAGGGTTTAGGGTTTACGGATTAGAGTTTAGGGTTTAGGGTTTTAGGGTATAAGTTATAGGGTTTAGGGTTTTATGTTTTAGGGTTTAGGGTTTAGGGTTTAGGTTTAGGGTTTTAGGGTTTAGGTTGTAGGGTTTAGGGTTTATAGTTTAAGGTTTTAGGGTTTAGGGTTTAGAGTTTTAGGGTTTAGGGTTTAGAGTTTTAGGATTTAGGTTTAGGGTTTTAGGGGTTTAGGGTTTAGGGTTTAGGGTTTAGGGTTTAGGGTTTAGGGTTTAGGTTTAGGGTTTTAGGGTTTTAGGGGTTTAGGGTTTAGTAAAATTTGAGGTTACTTCATAAATACAAAACGATTTATAACTTGAGACCGATTTAAGTCACAATTGCAAATTGATTTCACTGTAACAATTTGTCCTATCGGGATTTGCTTTGATGAGCTTTGTCTATGTTAACGATTTTTCTATCACGATTTACACAATGAGTACTAAAAGATGAAAAAGCGGGACAAAAAATAAATCGACATGATGTTTATTGGTAATATGAACGATTTGTCCTATCGCGATTTGTTGTTACGAGCTTTGTCAATGTGAATGATATGTTAAAAAAATCATGGGACAAATCGACACGATATGTAGACACAGTAAACTACAAATCGAGACCTAGTTGCAAATCGATTTCACTATAACGATACGTGCTATCACGATTTGCTTGATACGTCCTATTGCGTTGACTAGTTCTGTAAAAGACAGATGAAATGATATTTTTTAATTTAATTAATGCGCAATTCAATTTATTTGCTCATGCTTTTTGAAAATTGACGGTATTTTTTAAAAATTGGTGGTATGTGAAACGATGTTTCTTTATATATCAATGACACATCACACAAGTTCAGGAGGGTTTAGGGTTTAGGGTTTAGGGTTTTAAGATTTAGGGTTTTAGGGTTTAGGTTTTGGGGTTTGGGGTTTGGGGTTTAGGTGAACTAGATAAAGTAAAAATTGAGGTAACTTTATAAATACAATTTGTCATATAGCAATTTATGTTGATGAGCTTTATCTATGTTAACGATTTGTCCTATCGTGATTTACACAATGATTGCTAAAAATGAAAAAAAGAAAAAAAAATCGAGATGATATTTATTGAAAAACTACAAATCTAGTTAACTTGATAAATACAAATCGACTTATAACCAAAAGACCTAACTTTCATAATATAACAATATTTGTCCGATCGTGATTTGTTGCTACGAGCTTTGTCAATGTGAACAATATGTCAAGAAAATCATGGGGCAAATCGAAACGATGTGTAGACATTGTAAACTACAAATCGAGACCTAGTTGCAAATTGATTTCACTGTAACGATATGTGCTAACATGATTTGCTTGATACGTCTTATCGCATTGACTAGTTTTGTAATAGGCAGATGAAACGATGTTTGTTAATTTAATTAATGCGCAATGCAATTTATTTGCGCGCGGTTTTTGAAAATGGGTGGTATGTGAAACGATGTTTCCCTTATATATGAATGACACATCACACAAGTTTAGGTAGGTGTCGCTTCGCTTTGCTTCGTCATTAAGGAACAGATGAACCGATGTTTCCTTTATAAACGACATGTTCGTGAATCGAACATATAACCTTCTTTATTGCAAAGGGGGTATCGATGTCAAAGGAGACGATGACAACTACACGGCCAGTGATGGCAAGGAAGGAGACAATGACAGCTACACGACCAATGATGGCGAATCAGGCGTATATTGTCTAAACCTCATGACAAGTTTCTTTAAAATTTGTCTCTTTTATGGCATATATTTGATTTATGTTGTGTACTGTAGAAAAGAATTTCAATATCGTTTATTGAATATTCTGCTAATGTCAGTGGAACTTCCACAAAAAGCGGTGCCCGAAAACTTGACAAAGAGCACCAAGATAACATCAATCAGCTACAATACGAATTTGTAGAAGGAAACACTATCAGTAATTTTGTATATATGAAACCACTATCAGTTATATATTATGTATGCCATGGGTATGTATGTTAACACGTGCATATTTGTTGCAAGCAGACTATATCTGATTTCGTCATGTATATTCAAAGAAACGCAACAACCAATACTAGACGCCTCGTCACCCCTTATTTTATGGTATATCGGTTCTCTTATATGTTTATTTTCTTTTTTGATTTACTCTTATTGTTTCATGTTTTAACCTTACTATTATCATTGTTTCGTTCAACAGAGTTTCGCCCGCCGATTGCCATACTCCATGGGATTTCAAGATGGACTACCATATTGGGGTAACGATGATCACTGCGAAGATTTTTTGTCAAGTGAAAAGGTAAGTGAAGAAACCTTTTGTCCAAGGTTTAGGCATAACAATCTTAACACGATTTGTCCTATCGATTTGTAAGATATTGTATCGATTTGCAGATATTGATTCTTACACTCTGGTAAACTGCTCAGCATTGGGTCTTATACGTGATGGATTTACGGAAAAAACAAATATGACTCTACAACTCATTAGACTTTCACACTGGTGTACAATGTGACATTTTGTATTTGGTAAGTTTTCATCTATAAGGTTATCATATCATGTACGGTGGCCTGGAATTTACTTGCTTCTACATTAACCACAGGTGGGATTCATCAAAGATGTTTTGGGTGTCGACGTTGGTGAGTGGAGGTTTCGCTCAGCACACGATGCTCCTTTATAAAATAATGGTGTCAATTATGGCGTATGTTAATGAAGTATATCGAAGCAATATACAATGAACGAGAACCTGATTTTGACGTTGTATGCTCTTTATTATCTTCTATTATTGGGGACTCAATTTATATATTGGTATCACATTACCTTTTTGTTGCAGGATGATATATCTAGATTCCGCACAAAACTATGCAAAAAATTGACGAAGTTTCTAATTGCGGAAGAGAAAAAAACTCAGTCAGCAAAAATACCTAGAAGGCAACGAACGACGCGACCCCCCTAGAAGTAATATGATGTACATCGACTTCTAACATATTTTATAGACTGTACAACCAAATTTTATAAGATTGTGTATACAAATTATGTAAATCTCTCTGGGTTGAAATAAATAAAATTTCAATTTTACTAAACACGCCAATAAGTTTGACTGTTATTTTATAGCAAAGGAAAATCGTCGTTATGTTCGCCCTTCGTAAAAGCAATTTTATATAGAATAAGGTTTTACACAGATATTAGGGTTTTACAAACATATCAAAATCGTTATAATTCTGATAATTATTTTTGGGATTCTATAATTCTTTGTTATAATTCTATAATTCTTTTCTGTAACGTGACATTTCATAAGTATATAAATCTATTTTAATAAGTGTAGCACACAAATGCCACTGAACAAATCATTGTAATGATCGGCCTTGAAAAAAAATTGAACAAGTGTTTAGCATTGTATACAGTGAAAATGCCACTGATATGCTTTTACAAGCTATGTTCCTATCGCGATTTACACAATGATTGATCAACGGCTGAAACGGTTTGTAAACATTGATAAATGGCTGAAATGATTGCACAAATGATTTGTACTCATGTACAAACGATTTGTACTCATGTATAACGATTTGTATATGTGAAGGCTAGATGAGACAACGATTTTCATTAATTGTATAAGCAATAAGCAACGGTGGTTTACCTACGGTATCAAAATTGTAGCTTTGTAGGCTAGATGAGACAATGATTTATACATGTGAAGGATACATATTACAACGATTTATACATGTGAAAGATTTCACACGCGATTGGGTTATGCAAAGAGGCATAACAACTAACATTTTTACATAAGAGATCACCAAAACATACATATCGTTCATCATCGAGTTCATTTTCTGCTGCAAAGCGATTCTATGTGCAGTTGAGGATACATCCTCTCTAAGAAAACAATCTCACTAGTAATGGCAGCCCACTGCACCATTTTTCTAGGACTGAGGTTGATTCTTAGAGACTCTAGCAATGGTGCACTCTTGAGAATATGCTTCACAAACTTCAGCTCAGGCACTGTATCCTTGAAGGAGCTGATGGGCTACATGATAAATTGCTTTTAGATATTTGTCATGAAGTATATCGAAGATTAGGCAGATATTTTTCTAACTGTGAAGTATGGTTTGCGAACAATGGAGAGTCTTACAATAGGAATAGATCAAATAGATGGACATGAGCATCACCCTCTGTCTATCATGCAGAATATTTGTGCTTGCTTCGGTATGGCGGCAACGATTGAAGATGATTATGGTTGTTATATTCTGTGTAAGCTTCGATATACTTCACGACAAATATGCCACAGTCGTATGTGTCATGAATATATCGATGTATACACAGAAGATAATCACATAATCATCATTAAAGATTATACAAATATTTCCTCACGGCATGAAACAACTATGTTATCAGCATCAAACCCCATCTATCAAGCACAGGTAGAAGGAACACAAAAGAACAAAGAAAAAAGAAAAATACAAGGAAGAAGGAGAAGAAGACGAAGGCGGAGGAGAAAAAAAAAGAAGAAGAAAAAGAAGTGTTGTCGCAGAAAAGAGGAAGAGAGGTTAAATAGATTAGGGTTTTAGACCTGGACAACTGGTCTAGTCGGGTCGGATAGGGTTTTATATAGATCTATATTAGGGTTTTACATTTTGCAGGGTTTTACGCATGTGTACACAAATCGACATGATATTTTTGGTAAATGAATGTGGTTGTAAATAACATCGATTTGTATTTAAGAAGCTACTGTGACAATGATATATCTTTGTTTGTCTTTGTGAACGATATTGATATATAATATCATGATTTACTCATAGATTTTCAACTGTTACTAAAATATTGTTTCTATATAAAACGTAAATCGGTATCATGTTGTAAATCACTTCGAATTTACCTCAAATTTTTTCAATGAATTTCACATCGATTTGTATTTATGGGTTTAGGTGGGGGAGTGATTGGATTGGGTTGTACAACGATGTATATATTTGAAGGCTAGATGAGACAACGATTTGTCCGTGCACTTTTATCATGATTTGTACTCATGCACATTGCGATTTTCATCCGGTTGTGGCTGCATAGACATCATGATGTAGATCACGATAGGACACTATGTGTGCATGTTCATCTTACAAATCGATACTGGAAAATATATAATATCTTACAAATCGATATACATATCTCATAATATATTATAAATTGATACAAAAATTTAGCATAATAGCTTATAAATCGATACTATAAAATATATAATATCTTACAAATTGATATATATATATGGCAAAATATATTACAAATTGATTCATGAAAATGCCTTCATCCAAAAACTTTCTTAATAAGACCATCCAGTGTATAAGCATATTCACCTCCTGTTTTGTTAAACTCTTAACAAATCCGACAATATGGAAATTGGGTCATGCAAAGAGACATATGGTAAGACTTAAACAGAATTCACATGCGATTCCTGTGTTCCATAGCTCACTTTCGAATTGAGCTGAGTCTGTCATGAAACAGAACAATATAAGACACTACATTAAGTTTCACAAGAAATGCAAACATCCTCCCAACATTGATTACATACCAAAAGACTTGTAAAACTGAAGCTATCATTCTGGAAAAATTGGTCGGGAGGATTGAAGGTTACAACATTATAGTGCACGTCTGTAGGGTATTGTTGCATGTTGAAAATTACACATTAGATATTGATAAGTTGTATGCAATGCAATTTACATGAAAAGCAATATAATATATTATATATTTGTTCATGCGAAGGTTTTGGTTGCTTTTGCTTAGAGGTTGAATGTTTCTTAGACCTTTTCTTGCCAACTAATTCTAGTGCACCATTTGTCTTTCGATGACTGCGATCAGAGGCAGGTTTTATTTTGATACTCTTTGCTAGGTGAATTTTTTCATCATAATCTATAATGTTCACTTCTAACTTGTTGAAGATAATGTTTATGTTTTGACGCAACTTCTCATGAGTGTCAAGGGAAGCATGATTTTCACCTCCGTTGTTCACTCTCATTTTCTTGGACTGGTCTTCATGAGCTGCAATAGACTGATGGTGTATTAATTGCACATTTTCAAACAACTCTCTTGACACTTTTCTCATGCATACATAGGTTTCTTCACTTTTCAATGTCAAATCTGCAACATGCATAAGTGACCTACATAGTTGTTGGTAATGGGAGGCTATGTGGCACTTCTCATCAACAGCAGATTGACTGACATTATCTGTATCCAGTAGTTCAATCTTTACTTGTCTCATCCATCTTCACATTAAATATGACTCAGATATTTCTTATATCTTCTCTTGATTAAGTGCCTTTAATGCATTACGACATAAAATACCTTTGAATTCATATATTTTGCACGTACATTAAATTGTTTCATTGTCATCATTGTACGTAACATGTGATTCTTGCCTTTTTGGATGCGCTTCACCCTCCCATATAATATGGTATTTGTGCATATTCTCTGTTTGCATGCGTCTTTCTATGTTGCAATTCATGACATGTATAACATCTTTCTTAATCTATTCAAATACAATTAGTGTATACAGATCTGTAGGTCGCATCAATAGTTTCATGCCCAAAGTTAAAGGGCATGTATTGAAGAATTTCATATCTTGTTCAAGCTCATTCTGTCTAAGACCGCTTATAAATAATTCATAATATTCCATGAAGAAAAACATTGTTAAACATGAATACAAGGTTTTCTTTAGTGTGGCATGCATAGATTCAGCTCTTTGTGTGCTTATCATACCTACACAAAAGTATTGTCTTTTATATGCCAATGCCCACTTTTTTTTTCTGCATATAAATTTTATAACCACACACAGTCTTCAAGGTCGTATATCTGAATCATTTCCTCTCAATCAGACATAAAGGTGACATCGTCTACGCTCTCAAGTACACACCTTGTAAACTTTTTGTCAAACCCTATCTTCTGATTAAATATGTGTCCTATGTTCTTTGCTGCATTTTGAAAGATATGTCACAAACATAGTAGACGATGTGCATCTGGCCATACATGAGACATTGCAGCCGCAATTGCGTGATCACCATTTGTAAGTACAGCTTCAGGTTGCTTCCCATTCATTGCCTGTGTAAATACTCTGAACAACCACCTAAAGCTTTCCTTGGTCTGGTCATACAAAAAAGTGTCGCCTAATATACAACTCTGTGAGTGATGGTTCACTCTGACAAACTGCGCAAATGGTCACTGTTTAGTATTAATCTTCATTGTCGTATAAAAAATAAGCACATCATTGAAGCATTCATAATCAATTCTTGACTTTGAATCTGCCCAAAACATATTCACAGCATATCCATCTTCATCCAGTTGCATTGCACAAAAGAAACTAGGGTCAATGCTTGATTTCTTTTGTAAGTAATCAACCAAAGAACATATTTCTTCATTCTTCATGTTATATGTTCTCTAACTTTTCAAGTGGTTTCTTAGATCCATAGGTGTGAATGACACATTCTCATGTCCACCATCTATGTGCGCACACAAATTGTATGTCTTCCTTGGTGTAATGTCGGCGCTATCAGCTATTTCAGCAATTACAGCATGCACTTCAGTTACTTTACGATGTGACCTTAACATAGGAGTCATAATTGAAGTTGCTAAATCATGGTTATAATCATTGATTAAAGTACAAACTACATATTTCTCATTGAGAAGTCTTCTTAACACCATTCTCGCTAGACATCCACATCTTGAATCTGGCTTACTCCTTGTTGGATTTTCACTTGACTTCTTCCAACCTTCCTTAGAACAAACATATTCTTTTTCACCACGACACCTTGTGCATTGTTTGACCAAGAATGCCTTCTAACACTGAAGCCAAGTTTTAATGCATAATCATTGTAAAATTTATATGCAACTTCCTCATTATTAAACTGCATTCTTTCTACGAGAACAGAGTCAAGTGTACTATCATGTACATTCCCAGTGCTTGCACCTTTATCAAGTGTACTGTCATGATCGTCTACCTCATTATCGATTTGCATTTCTTCTGCTGGAACATTCAAGTCAAGAGTGAATCCAATGCTTGCACCCTTCTTATCATGTACATCATTAGTCCACATGTTCACTTCACCATAACTTTCCAATGATTGAGATAGATCATCTTCACTGCAACCAGGTGATAAGCTCACCACTGTCATAAGCAAGATATCATTTTGTGTTAAACAGATACCGATAAGGTTAAGCAAGTCAAAGAAACGATTGAATGAATCACAGTATAAAAAGCAACAACGATTTTTTATTTGCTTATACTATGTATCGAGTTGTTACTTACCATGCCAATAAAAGAAACGATTTGTCATATATTTGTGTTTACGATAGCGATTCACGTGACAACGATTTAATTATATCTACGACACTGTGAAGCAATTTCAATAGAAATCGCTAAATGAGCAGTGATTTGAATACAAAAATCGCCACCGCAAGTGCGCAATAATATATTTCCGCATGCACACGTTTTAAAATTCTTTCTACAAATATCTTACAAATCAATATTAAAAAATACATAATATTTTATAAATCGATATACATATCGCATAATATATTACAAATTGATACGGTAATTCAGCATAATAGCTTACAAATCGACACTACAAAACACATAATATCTTACAAATCGATATACATATCGCAAAATATATTATAAATTGATACGAAAATTCAGCATAATAACTTATAAATCGACAGTACAAAACATAATATCTTACAAATCGATATACATATCGCAAAATATATTTCAAATCGATACGGAAATTCAGCATAATAGCTTATAAATCGATATTAACAAACAAAACAATATCTCACAAATCAGTAGTATTTTACTACAACCGCGATTTGCAATATATTGCATATACTGAGTGAATGGACGATATCGGATAGGGTAGAGGCCCTTTCTCGCATATGTAAACAAGCATTCTTGTCAACAAGTCCCAACGTCTTACAAATATCCTTAATTTTCCAACCGTCGAAAGGACAAGATCCACCTGCAATAACAACATAATGCTTTAATGGCACTCAGGATGACATACGTTCTTCAACAATAGCATGATGACATGGAAAGGTACTCACGACGCCTTAATGGCACTTGTTGGAATGTTTGTGCGTCATTGCTTTCTTCTATGCTGCCTAACGACAACGAAAAAGAAGAGAATATTATAAAAAGAGATGGCTGACGAATGCCCCTATGACGCTGTGAACACTCCAAATTTTTCAAAATTTTATAAAAATTTCCTTTTTGCCATGGCCCCATTTTCTGAATAGTTGAGTCGATTTTAATCAAAATTTCAGTTTATTCCTCAGATTTTGCTGGAATCAAGTCCATTTTCTATATCTGACTCAACCTCGGATCCGGATCTCAGTATCAAAATCCAAATCTGAGTCCCGTTATCCAATTTTTAAAATCAAATTATAAAAATCTAAAAATGATTTTTGAATAGCTCAGACAGACCATCCGGTATCCATTTGGATCCACTGTCTATATCTCTCAATTCGAGATCCAAAACTTGAATATTTCCCAAAAACCTGGATCCAAACCCATTTTCTGAAGAAATTTCCAAAGAATAACCCTAAATTCTCAGAAGACCCTTCTTTTGTAAATATTTTTAAAATTTTAGCGAAAATAGTTTAAAACCCTTTATTTTTCCACAGTTTTAAAGTTTTTATTTTCAAAACACAAAAAAAATAGAAAATATAAAGAAAAAGAACAAAAAAATCAAAATAGAAAAGAAAAATACAAAAAAAGAATAGTGAAAAATCTCTTTTTGAAAGTCATTTTTATTAAAACCACCTTTTAGAAAACTCTTGAAAGGATCCCCTTTTTCAAAAAAATTCAAAACATCTTAAACCCAATTCGAAAATTTTCCAACGGCCTCTCCCTATAAAAAAAGACAGCGGGGAAGGGGTTGGGCATCCATCGATATTGCCTACCATTGCATTCCTGCTCCTGATCGAGTTTTCTCATCCACCCCATCTCTCCCTCCTCTGCTCCCTCTTTCAAAGTTCCTGCAAGTAAGGGGAACCAGCAAGCATCCTTTCTGGTTCCACCAAAGGAGCATTGACTCCCTCTTTCTGGATTTCTGCAGAGCTTCGGTGAGTACCCTTTCCTCTTTCATTTCCTTTAAACTTTCTGTTAGCTTTTTTTTTCCTTTTCGTTCTGGCCCCCATTGATGCACCCTTGAGGGAATTGAGTTGCTTATAGCAACATCAACCCCTCTCCTGTGCAATAGTAAACGAAATTTCTTAATTTCGACATTTCTTTTGTATTGTCGTCTTTATCTTCTTTGTTTATTCTGCAATTTACTTTTGCTCCGTTCATGATATTGAATTCAATGAATCTCTATGTTTTATTTGTATTTCAATCCAATCCCCCGCTAATTCTCAACCTTGCTTTCATTTTTTTCCTGTGAATTTTGGATTTTCTGTTTATGTTATAATCTCTGCTCTTGCCATTTGATTTTCTTTTTGCTTTTGTCAGCCATTTTTATTTTGATTCTTGTTAGCATTGTGATTTTTTATTATCTGCTTTTGTTTAATTAGCATTGTCATTTGGTTGAACCACAGATCTGCAAGCTTTCTAGCTTCAGATCTGCGTTAAAACCATATTTCATGGCATTTTCCCATTTTTTGTATAACACGGTCCCTGAAACCCATCCAGCTTCTGCCTCTCCATTGCGCTCCTCCCTTCTTCCACCTTTTATTTTGATTTTACCTGATTTTCTCGATTTTATTCCATTAACGCACATTCGGTAACATCGGATTGCCTATGGCAATATCAATCTACCTCCGTGCAATAATCAACGAAATGAGTGGTTCCAACATTTTTTTCTTTGTTTTCAGTGTTGCCATTTATCTTATCCAATTTATTTGGTTTGTGTAAATACAAATTTCTTTAGATCTAATATCCTTTTTGCAAATTCATAGCATCATTTCCTCTCATTCTTCTTTTCTTTTCGCCATTTTGTTCTTATTCTTTATCTTATTTACATTCCAGTCATCGCTCTCTGTTATATCTCTGCAATTTGGGATCTGATTCATTCTATCGATCTGTGTCTCCTAAGATTACCTTCCTGTAAATTGTGATCTGGAGTTACTAGCTTGTTTTAGTATTTTTCTTTTCTTTTCTTTTCCTGAAAGTATGATTGCAATGGGTGATTTGAAGATGGCGTGCGTCCCGATGATTTTTTTTCTGAGATTATATTCCCATAGTGGGTCATTTGGAAGATGTTATGCATTTTCTTTTGCAACTTCTACTTCTGGGATTGTGCTGCTATAGGTAATAATCGCCCATCTGGACGATCTGGGTCTCCTGGGGTGATACCCCTGCAGCTTTGTCACGGGCATGTGTTTATGCTCTGTTATAGCATAAACACATGCCCTCATCACCTGGTTGTGATCTTTGTGCTACCCAAGACCAGTAGCACCATGGCTGAGGGGTCATATCTCGTAAGATGCCTCTGCTTATGTTTAAATGGTAAAGTTCTCTTGGTTTTTCATTCAATCTCTCATTCAGCACCGTCATTGAAGATCATATCGGATCATATCACGTGCTTGTCTTTGTTAATATCATTTGATGTTACTGCAAAATGCATTCCTTTTATTTTAAAGATTGTGTGCATTGCTTGTCTATCATTTGCAATAGCTAAAGAGAAGGAAACTCAGTTTGACAATCTGGCCTAGTTGTATTGTGTTGATCCATCATTATTTATGTGATTTAGTTCAGCAGATTTAGAAGTTGCTGAACTTTTCTCTGCACAGGAATATGGGTGCGTGTGTTTGAGGAGGAATAGATGCTCATAGTCATATTTAGGCATTGGCAATGTTTACTGCAAATTTGTGCCCTGTATACACCATATAAATTCAAGCTTGAGCTTCTGACCCTCATGATGAGTTGTGTCGGTAACGTAAGGCTTCATATACCATTCATATTCGGCTAGCTCCTCTGGGTTTCATATTTTTTTTTAATACCATCATATTTGTCCCCATGTTAGGATAGCATGCTAGGCCAATGAAAAATTTTATGTTTCGTCATCTCCATCAGGTTCTCGATGAGAAGACCTTAAGCAAAAATCATCTCAAGACAGTCTCAATTATTTCCTTGCTTAATTTGACTAATTATATCTTGTCCGTAGTTAGCAAGTTGAGGTGGAAGGCTGAGATATACCAGTTTGAATGGCTCGTATTGTTGTTTCCTTATGACTTCCTTCTTCCCAAACAGCCACTAGAAGATATTGGAGGTAATATTCAATCCTATCTCATGTCAGAATGTTTCCAGAATTGGTTTGTCTAATGAGATAAGATATTCATGTTGTAAATATCATATCACTTCCTCACTTCATATTCATCCATTATAATTATGAATTTCTACAAAATTGCCATTCCTGCAAAATGCACTATTCACCTCCCCTGCATCCTGTTATACATAGCATTTGTAATATATTGCATCCTCATTTAGTCATTGCTACCTTGCATTCATTTTATTTTCTGTGGCATCCTCATAGTAGATAGCATTTAGTATATACATTATGGTCTTGATATGATAATCAGTATGTGAGTTAACATTGTATGAATGGTGTAGTGTGCTAAATAGCAGAACGGTGGGTCAGCAGTGTGAATTAATATGTATTTTTCGCATCATACGGGTCAGCAGTTAGATCAAGTATATTAGATAACGAATGTATATTAGCAGTGAAGATCGGGTGGATCATATTGTGTAGTTGGTAATAGCAGTATTAGGTATACTAACAGTCTGTGTGAATTAGCCTCATGATTAGTATACATCGTCTGTTTGGATCAGAACATCATACGATTAGCAGTGTATGAGTGCATATAGTTAATATCATGTTATCATAGTATGTGAGGGAATGCATCATAGTTACTGTATTACATTTAAATTTCATGTCCAAGCCTTATAACTAAGCTTAATTGTTGGTTACATCTGAGTTTTTATTGTATCTTTGCTTATTGTCCAGTAATGATTCTCAATGCCCTGTTACTCTCATTAATTGTTGATTTTCACAGTAAGTATTTTACTGTTTCTTAAATATCTCCCTTAATATTTCTTACCAAACATCTATAGTAGCAGTTTCAGCATTTTTAGCATATATTAATGTCGGTTTTGGTATATGTTCCGCCCTTTTACATTCACTTAGTGTGCTCTAGCGTTTCCCCATGCATTATAACATACATCCTCTCCTTAGTTCATGCATTTAGACATCACATACATTTTTTTCAATAAGAGTAGTGATTTGTATATGCATCCTTCAGTGGGGTAGATATAGACATATATATTTGTATATTGATATAATATCTTTCGTTTACCTTATGTTGACTTGGGTTTTTGCATGAATTAGGTAAAAAAGACCATTTTTCTTCTTAGTTTGGGAGTTTTAACTTCAATTTCAATTCAAAAACTTGTAATAGCTAGATATAATGAGAATATTTACATTTCCAGTCCTAGATTAGAATGTATGAGCATACATTTGTTATAAATTACCTATTTTCATATCATTTTCTCTTTTACTTCTGAAAATCTACAATGGTGAAACATGAATGGCACGTGCACCATTCTAATAAAAGGTGATTGAATCCTAAGTTGACGATTTGCATTTATGACCATAGTCAAAATGTGAACAAAACTTAGGATTTTCATCTTTTATGGAATAACATTGGATCCACACTGGATCTCTTTAAAAAATAATCATATTCTTCTAAATATTTTCTTCCTTTGTCAGAGTCTAACTTGAAATTAACTCAAAATATATATCAATGGCCATAGTCGGGATATATTGAGAGCTAATTTCATTTCAAACTCTATAAAAGCACCAAAATGTGTTTTATTATTTATCTGAATTTAAATACAAATTATTTTATAATACATTTTATGACTATAGTGAGAAATGTATTATATCTTTAATTTTATTTCAATTCTCCTAAAGAATGAAATATGTTTTTCAATATCCAATTTTCAAAATTCTTTAATTCATTCATCATTTAGGATAGAATTACATCATATTTTTCAAATTATTTCAAAGTTTCTTCAAAAATCCAAGTGATTTTGAGATGATTCTTCAAAATATCTTCTTCATTTCTCAAATCAACCTTCAATTCCTATCTGTCCCAATTCATGTTTCTATTTCATTTTATTTTTAAACTTCAATATCCCAATTTCAAAGTTCAATTTTGGAATTTTCTGATTCAGTTCCAAGGTTCAAAAGTCCAATTTCAAAATCAATTCAAATCGAATTTCAAAGTTCAAATTTAACTTTGAAGTTCATCTCTTGATCAAGTTTCTTTCTTCACTTCAAATTCTCAAAATATCCAAGTTCTTTCTGAAATTTTTTGAGTTTTTAATCTTCAAATCACTTTAAAATTAAGGATCAAAGTTTTGAGATTAGTTCTAAATCTAACTCCACATTTTCGAATTCTATCTGGATTTCTCAAATCCATTTTCAAAGTTCTATTTGGATTTCTTAAATCCAAAATCTATTTTTTTTGGATTTCAAAATCTTATTCTATTTTCAAATTCCATTTGGATTTCTCAAATCCAATCTCATTTTAAGTTTCATCTGGATTTCTCAAATCCATTTTCAAAGTTCTATCTGGATCCAATTTCATTTCTAAATTTCATCTGGATTTCTCAAATCTAAATTCATCTTCAAGTTCTATCTAGATCTCTTGAATCCAATTTCATCTTGAATTCCAGATCTCAAATCCAATTTCATCTTGAATTCTAGATTTTTAAATCCAATTCCATCTTGGATTCAAATTTCAAATCTAATTCCATCTAGGACTCCAGATTTTAAATCCAATTTCATCTAGGATTCCATATTTCAAATCCAATTCCATCTTAGATTCAGATTTTCAAATCCAATTCCATTTTCCAAGTTGATTTTCAATTTCAAACTCAATTATATTTTTCAAATCTCATCTGGATTTCAAGATTCCAGTTTCAATTTCTATTTTCCAAAACCACTTTTAAATTTAGTTCTCCAAGTCTAAATTCAATTTTCAAATCAAAAATTCTTATTTCAGGTTCTGAATTCATTACTCAAAACCAAAGATCCTTTTTCAAAATCGATTCTTGAAATCGATCCAAATTCAAAGTTCATCTTGACTTTGAAATTTCATTTTTACTTCAAAATTCTAATTTCGAATCCTCCTTTTCTCTTCATTCAAGATTCATTTTCCAAACTCTGATTATTCCAAGACTTAGAATTTTAAATCTTTCCGGGTCTATTTCAAGTCTTAAGTTAGATTCAAAATCTAACTTTTCTGAGTCAATCTTCAAATTTCAAAAATCATTTCTTCACCATATTCTCAAATTTATTTCAAAATCACTTAGAAAATCCCAAAAATTCTAAATTATTCTTCTCAAAAGCATACATTTCTGCATTTGCATTGCACAAGCATGATTCTTTGTGCATTTTAAACTTAGAATAAATTCTTAGACAATATTTAGGCAAAGCAAAAGGCATAAGTTCCATCCTTGGTTCGATTACCCCTGGTAAAGGTGCCAGGAATGGTCGAACCTCATACCAATGAGTAAATCCCGTCTCTTCATTTTTTCTCGCAAATTTTCAAAAATGGAGGTGAGTAATTTCAAAATATTTTCAAAACTAAGGTCAAGTGAGACCTTTGTAAAAGAGTTTCTCTCTCTTCTTTCTTTTCTCATTCTCTCTTCTTTTCTATCTTTTATTCTCCTTCAAAAAGAAAATAGAGGTTAGAAAGGCAAAGAGAAGGAAAAGAGGGAAACGAGAGAAAAAAAATTGCAATGATCACAGACGCCCACCAATGATCGAACTAGTCGATCGATTTATAGTTATCTCCACGAGGTAGGAACGAACCCGTGAATGTTTTGTAGCATAAGGCAAGAATGAGAAGGCGACAATGTGTTGTAACACAAGCTAAAAACCGAGGCGAGAACCTGGACTCAAGACAATGGCAAAGGCTGCTCCGGCGGCAGCAGACGACAGTAATAGATGTGTCGTCAAAGGGAGCTCCCGTTACAGCAAATGGTGCAAAAGTTTACTGCTTAAGGCGAAAATGAAACGTTTGAACTTTGAAGAGTTAACATCATCCTTGACTTTCTAGATGGAGGACATTTTTGTCCTTTTCTCGAACCGTTGTTTCTTTTTTTTAGATAGAGGGCATTTTGTCCTTTTCTTGAACCATTGTTTCATAGCGAGAATAGCAGGAAAGGGTACTTAAGTCTTTGCAACCGCACCGGACTCTGATGCTAAGTAATGCTGACACACACGGGGATACGAGCCCCATGTGCTTATATACGTTGCACTCATTCGGACCCCCAAAAACGCATTGTTCACACAACACCTGTAGAGAAAGAATGGTTAATTTGTTAAAATTGGGGTGCAACTTCATAATATTGTATAGTAAAAATAATAGTCTCTGCAATTCTCTCTCTCTCTTGAAGGCTTTCTCAATTTGATACCAATGAGTGGGTCTACACGTGACCAACATGCATAATTATATTGCTTATTGGGTTATGACTAAAAATTGTGGTATATATGACCCAGTGTGCGGTTCTTGGGTTGATTATCACGATAGTCATGATATATTTGTAAATCGGCCAAAACTTCTGGGGTAAAATCACATTTTCGTCCATTTAAGGTAGGTTTGGGCAATATCCCGATTGCCCATGGGCCGGGCCGGCCAGCCATGGGCCTTCACTTTGGACTGCTTCTTGGTCCAAACTAGGCTTCTAGTCCGGCCTGGCCTGACACAGGCAGGCCGGCCAAGCTTGCATACTTGACACGAACTTGATTGTGCTAAGCGTCCATCGCGCGAGCATTAAACGCCGAGCATTTTTCTGCAAAAAACGTTGAAAACACGTTTTTTGGGTTTTTAGTGGCTCTTCAAAACATCTCTAAAAGCCCTTTTTAAAAATGCTGGGCATGTCTTTAGAGTCTTTAGAGCCTTTAGTGGCACTTTTGAAGCATTGCCAAAGGTTCTAGCAGATCCGGGACCTTTAGTGGCCCTTCAAAATGCTAAAGGACCTTTTTAATGCTTTTTCGCATTTTTTGTCATTTTTGAGCGCTTACCATCCATCACAAGTGTGTGATGAACGGTCAGCGTGATTAAATATGAGTTAAGCACGCAATGATCAAGCAGCTATCACTTTATATATATATATATATATATATGTGTGTGTGTGTGTGTGTGTGTGTGGAACACTGCTAAGCGTCCATCGCGGGGGCATGATGGATGCTCAAGCATTTTCGCTGAAAAAAAATGTTGAAAACAGTGTTTTTTACTCTAAATATGACATTTAGCAGCAGTCGAAACCATTGCTAAATATCATTTCAGAAAATGACCGGTGCATCGCTTATAGGGTATTAACGCGCTAAAAGGTCCGAGCAAAACTGGGACCTTTAGCGGTATTTCAAAAGCTCCTTTTAGAGTATGTTTGATGCGCCGTTCCCAGCGGGGTTCAAACAGAAATCTCTCTCTGTGGAAAATGGCTCGGGCCATCATCCTCCTCTTCCTGGTTTCCCTAATTTCGATCCTCCCCTCCAAAATTTTGCCAGAATCCGACATCGATCGGGTCGCCGACCTCCTCGCTCTGCAGCAGCAGTCCCCTTAAGGCATCATCCATCTCGATGACCACATCCTCCGCAACATGCCTATGTTCATCGCCGATCGCAACGACCCCTCAAAGCTAATCTTCTTCTACCAAGGCTCCAGAATGCAGCTCGGGGCCGAAGAATTTTCGGTCGTGTTCCTTTATACCATCGTAGGGGTGCTCTTTGCGCTAGTCGTTAACGTCCTCGTTTATGCGAAGAAAGCAAATTTGCAGAGGGCGCTAACATTCGTTGCGATGGTGGTGTCATTCTGGGCTGTGAAGAAGGTGATTTATCTGGACAATTGGAAGACGGGGTACACGATTCATGCTTTCTGGCCTTCTTCGAAGCATTAAAGGTTATTTTTGCTTGCTTTCAAAATCCTTGTTTCTTGTTTCATCTTTGGATTCAGAATGATGACTGAGATTGAAAACAAACTTATGAAGGATTCAGTGAGACGATTTTGTGAGATTTAGTAGCCTCAAAGTTGTAATTTTTATATTTGATGTGCCTTTGTTTGAGGGGGATGGTTCCTCGTATTGAGCTATTGAAATAGAATATACTTTGTCTAGATGGTATTTGATATTCAATTAATTCTTAACAGCATAGTCACTTAAACATAGTTTCGATCAACGATTTGATCGTCAAATTGTTTCAGCAAGATTTGTGGCATCACAATCTTTTTTGACCATTCAGTTGGATCGGAGCATCATGTTGTGATCCATTCTCTCATTTTTCCTGTAGATTCTTTAGTCTACACTGCTTTCTGAATCTGATCCAACTATCTTCTGGTGGTCAAGTGTTGTTACATTATATGTTCAGGTTGTAATCTCCTGATGATGAGAATCAAATTGCCAAAGAGGTGGATGCAGCTCTCTGTGATATTGATTAAAGGGAATGTACAAGATTAGATATAGGATCCACAGGAGCAGAGGCCTTTGCTGGTAGCGCGGGGATAATTAAGCATTGTAACCCTTAATTATTCTTACCATGAGTTTATTCCTTATCCAATTGGTGCAGTTCAGATCAGTAAAGAAATAATTGTACAATATAACCAGAAAATTAATCAAAATATATGCAAACAAAGGAATAGCCATTATAAAATTTTGAGATGTGTATTTAGGTGAGGAATTTCTCTTTTATCAAAGGATTTTGGCTTTGGATGCTGAAAATAGTTGCCTTTTTTCTTTTATTTTGATGCTTCCTTATTTGATGAAAATTGGGATTCAGATTGTGAATAGGTGTTTCTTATGCAAACAAGCTGCCAAATCCAATCAGCATCTATTTATAGATTGTTTCTTTGTTAAACAATGCTGGGGTTATATTTTTCATAAGTTTGGATGCTCAAGAACCATGCATGGGGATGTGATCACCCTTTTGCAATGGTGGTTCAATAGCGGTGTTCGACCTTCATGGCTGAATCGGTGTTCAAGGCAGGCTTTTCACCTGGTGATTTGGAAAGTTTGGTGTATAAGAAATTCTATTCTTCACAGCTCTAGTGATTATTCTGTTTGAAGGTTTATTAGAGAGATTAGGCAGTGTTGTGAAGTGCATTTACTTGAAGTTGAGCTGGAATGAGGATGAAGAGCAGATGGTGAACTCCTGGGTGAAATTTGAATTTTTTTCCATTGTTAAGGAGTCTCCTATTAGGTTATGTGTTGATATACATTGTTTCTGTTATGGTGTAGCAGAGTATCAGAACAGCTTATGCTATGCGCTTGCATTCTGAGCTTATCATAGTTGCTGGAGTGTGACAAGTGCTGGAGGATTTGTGGCAGCAGGAGTTTTGTATTTTTTCTGAGATTCTGTGTAACATTGTGGTGGTAAATGGTTGCAGGTATCGTCTAATAACGGAGTCTGGTTATCTAATTGAAATCGGTGTTAGACGGACAAAGGTCTTTACAGTTGAATTTGTGGAGGCTACAATTTTTTGCTGATCAGGTTCAGGATTATCAAACCAAATTTGTTGTCATTTGTTGAATTGTCTCCAGTGATGGAGAGCGTAAGCAATGGAAAGATAAACCCCCTGATTGATCTGCTTGTGCGACCATTCAGTAAGGGTGCTGAATGCAAGTGAAGGGGATTTAACCCCAGCCAATTAATCGAAAAAAAAAAGGAAAAGTAGAATCACAGCAAAGTAATGCCATATAGTAAGTATCAACAACATTGCAATTGATGAATATAAGTCGGGAAATCAATAAATTGAACTCGTATTACAACTTGATTTTTTGTGATTTTATCATGGTATAGTCGTGATAAATTCAAGAAACTTCCAATATTTGTGACATACAGTAGATTTGAGCAAAAATCATCAATTACAATGTTGTACAATAGATTTGAAACTTCCATATTTGGGGCAAAAAATAAATTTCAAATCCATATTCAGGGCAAAAAATCATGATTTTAAATATAATTTCGCAATTGGATTCATATCCGGACAAAAAATCATAATAAACTTGTTAAAACATGTAAAATAGTGGACGGATTGGGCCATATGATCCAAAACGAAGTAATTTGATCCATTATCCATGACTGTCCAAGTTGTCCGCACATCGTCATCAAACAATGGATATTTGGAACATAGCATTTGAGTATGGTCCAAACAAACATTGGACTTAGAACAGTTGTTACAGAACCAACAGAACCAATGTTTTGTTTCGTTCTTTTTGTTCATTTCGTCCAACCCTGAACAAACCATCAAACATACCCTTAAAGGCTTAAAAATGCGCAAAAGTGCATTTTTAGCATTTTTTCCTTCAATTTTTGGGCGTTGGCCATCTATCACACTCAGCGATCCCATTGGTAGTTGCACAACTATGGGTTGCACAGCTACTACTTTTCTATATATATATATATGAAGTGAGGTGAACCAACCTCTTGTTTTGGGTTGGTCAAGCCACTCTCATTTGAGTCGTCCATTCAGTAGATCGGACTGCTTAGATGTGATAACATTTGAACGCTATCAGCCCAAGAAAAAAACCAAAAAATGTTTCCTGCACTAGGGACCACACCCCTTGTGGGCCCACTAGTCTCTCTCTCTCTCTCTCTCTCTCTCTCTCTCTCTCTCTCTCTCTCAAGAGGCAGGGGAAGCGGAGGAGAAGGAGGGCTCGAGGTCGAGGGTGCGCCAGAGGGAAGGAGGCAGCCAGCCACCACCTGCACACCAGCGGGGCATACCTCCACCGGTCCTCAAGGGGCTATCTCCCCATTATGGCCACCAGTTGGGCGTTTTGGGGGCTTCCTCATCTGTCTTCTGCCCTCTCTGTCCCTCCGTTAGAGGGCTGATTCAGGACACTCCGGAGCCACAAAGGAGGAGGTGACCGCGTGTATCCCCTCCAACTCTCTCCCATCCGTATAGACCTTCGTGATCTACGGCACCAGGGTCGTCTTCTTGAACGAGAGGCCACAGCTAGGCCCGCAAGGCCGTCAACCACACCTGCAGCATCTGCGAGAGGACCCTCCTTGCCTCCTCCCATTTCTGCTCTCTTGGGTGCAAGGTGAGTCTCTCTCTCTCTCTCTCTGACTTCTCTTGGCAATTTTGGAGGCTATCTCCTCAGAGGGAAGAGACTCGTAGTGGATAGGAGAGTCTGAGTGTTGGCCCATGCCTCCATCATCCCTCTTCTTCTGAGGCTTAGGAGCCTCCAACTCCCTGCAGATCAATCAACATGCTCTATCCTCTATCCTTGTGGCTTTGAACGATTGGGGGCTCGCCTTCGCCCTTCGTCGCCAAGGGGCTTCTGTTGCCCTCCCTTTCCGCTTATCTTTTCGTGTGTTCTTCTCTCTATCGGAGGCCTTCGCGTTCTGCCTTGCCGCCGGATCACTGTTTGCTCGTGATGTCGGGCGATTCCTTAGAGCTGTTAGGGTGGAATCCCTTCAGGCATGCTCGGTTGGCGCCACTCTACAGGCTCCGTTCTTCTATCATTGGTCGCCCAGCTCGATCGACGGTCGGGGCTGGCAGGAGGTGAAAGCTACCTGGCAGCGGTCTTTCTCCAATAAGCTTTCTCGTTCTCGTCTTTCAAAGGCGAAGCCGGGTGACTGGTGGTGCGCGGGTTGCCATTCGCTCAACTTTCGCAGGCGTCGTGCTTGCCTCCATTGCGCCTCGTTGTTCAGGTCTCGGCGGCACCCAGTGTTCAGGCAATCGTGGGCGGTAGTCCATCCTCCCTCCCTCGGACGAGCCTCTTCGCGAGGTATGCACCACCCTCGCAAAGCTTCATTCGCGCCTTGGGTCCAGATCGGTATCTTGGAAGATCCTTCGTCGTCATTTTTGGGATTCAAGATCGGCTCCGTTTGGGTGCCGATGCGACCGTCTACGGCTGCACCAATGTCTTTCGTAGGGAAGCGTTTCAATCACAACCTTCTTTGTCGTGACCGTACATGTAGCTCGCCGGCCATCTTGGGTCGGGACAGTTACTGCTCTGCTGTGTCGGGCCCGCCTGTCTATTGTGCTGCCACCGTCTCTGAGGGTTCCACGTCCGGTGACTTCTGCTACCAAGGAGTGCTTGTGACATGCTCGGGGGTGCAGGCGACATGCTCTGGGGTGCCTGCGATTTATCCGTCCTTTTCTCCTCGGCGTAGATCGGGGATGCAGGTCGCGTGCTCTGCGGTGCCTTCGATTTATTCTCCGTTTTCTGTTCGACGAAGGTACTATTTCTCCTCTTTTGCTCTTTTTGATGTGCGAGGAGCTGTTAAGGCCAGAGGTGAGGCAAGCAGGCTCCCTCCGATGCATTTATCGAGATCTCGCCTCTCGTTGTCTTGGTGGTCGTGCTGGCCACTCGGCTTTCAAGTCGTACAGAGATCGGTGGATAACATGGGGCCCTTTATCGACGTTGTGAGGTCTTCTTGGGTGAGTAGGGATGTTCTTCGTCCGCTGTCATCATCTTGCTCTCCTTTGGGGCATTGGGGTTCGGGCCACCGCGGCTCCGTGGTGGTGTTTGTGTATCTGTGTCGGCAGGGGGCTGTTTGCAGCCTTGGGGTGCGAGTCTGCTGGCATCATCATCATCATCTGTAGTATCTTCCTTTCTGGGCTCGTTGTTCGAAGTGGGGCAGGTTTTCAGGTGGAATGGCGGGGGTGACGAGGCATCTTGGCCTCGGTCAGGAAGATGTTGGCTGTCGTGGCTTCCCAGGTGGTCTGAGTCTTGGGCTAGGTTGTTGCGGAACCTTTTGGTGGATCCTTTCTGCGAGCTTGATGGGGGATCGGGGTCCGTCAGGTGTCGCCTTGGCGCCTAAGGATTCTCTCTTTCCCTCGGCAGTTGCAACGTCCTCTATTTCGTTTGCTTCGACCTTTGGGGCATCTGAGTTTGGGCCTTTCTCGCGGAAGAGGTCTCATCTCTCGGAGGACTCTCTCCTTGCTCGGGCCCACAGGTCGCCTATTTCCGGAGTCCCGATCCGACAGTGTTTCTTCTTCAAGCTGGTTGATGGCCTTTCAGTCTTGGTTTTATCTATCTCAACCAAGTGCATCGTCTGTCTGATTCGCTTGGTCTCCATCAGTTTGGTAAGTGCCCCTATGTTAGCCGTGTATTGCAGGGCTCCGGTGGCATTGAACACCTACTCTTTCATCCTGGAGGGCGACTTCGCAGGCCTGGAGGGCTCCCCAAACTTGGTCTATCCGTCAATTGCGGGTTCGTCATCTATGAGTGGTCAACTCTCATCCTTTTTGGGTCTGTCTGTGGACGATGCAGCTCGGCGGCTCAAGCTCGCGCTTTCCGAAGCCCAGCTTCTCAGCATCGATTCTGTTATGCGTGAGTCCTTTACCGCGATCACAGATCGTTTACCGTCCTTGATCGTGGATGATGGGCGTATCCCGTCCTTCAACACCCCATCTCCTTCGGTTGAGGGGTTATCTCATCCTGGGTGGGGTGGTCTCCCAATTAGGAGACGTCCTCGACCTTCGCTATCTCCTTCCGGCGAGTCTGGGGTCTCTCCTAGGCGGTCTGTGAGGATCTGCACTCCTCAGGTATTTCCGGACTTTCAGTTATGAAGATCTTGTGTTGGAATATTCGGGGACTGAATTGCCCCACCAAACGTCTTTTCCTGGCGAGTTGGATCCGTCAAGAAAAGCGTGATCTAATCGCACTTTATGAAACGAAGATGGCAGATATCTCGAGCTCCGTCGTCTCTGAAATCTGGCGTGGTACAGATTTCTGCTTCAAGCCTGCGACTCAATATGCGGGAGGCATCCTCATCCTCGGGAAGCATTCTTTAGCCTTTCAACGGGTGGACGAAGGTACGTTTTCCATATCCATCACTCTTCCCTTACCTCCTAAGACTATTCCAGCAGTGGTCACTATGGTGTATGGTCCCCACCGTCAAAGCCGTCGGGAGGAGTTTTGGTTGGACTTAAATAGGGTAATTGCTTCATTTGGGGACCAACATATTATCATGGGAGATTTCAACTGCCTTATGTCTCCTATCGATTCTAGTATTCCGGTTAATTACTCGGCTTCAATGAGGGGCTTCCAAAACTTTATTCAGATGAACCGGTTGTACCATGTTCCCCATGTTGGTGAAGCTTTCTCGTGGTCCAATCGTCGATCTACTCCGTGCTTCCGTCTGCTAGACAGGGTGCTCGTTTCGTCAGAGCTGCTGAGTTCTATTAATGACATCTCTTGTTGCCTTCTTCCACCATCTGTCTCAGACCATAGTCAGATTGTTATCCGATGGGGTCAAGGCTTCACCGACGATAGATCCTTTAGATTTGAGCAATGGTGGCTTAAGGAGGCGGGCTTCGAGTCGTTAGTCTATCAATCTTGGAATAGACCTTGCTTTGCAGTCCGAGCGGCCACAAGATGCATGGTTAAGCTTTTTCGTCTATCCCGCGATATCAAATCTTGGCTTATCTCCAATAGAATAAGCAAATTCCAAAATCTGGGGGATTGGGAGCGAGAGCTGGCTTCTATCAATCAGTATCTCTTGGATACGTCCTATATGAATGCATCAGATATTAAATGTCTCAATGCTAGATCGGCTGAGCTGACTCTTCTAGTGCAATCGTGGCGTCTTAAGGATGAGATTCGTTGGAAGCAGCGGTCAAGAGTGAATTGGCTTAAAGCGGGTGACGGGAATACAAGGTTCTTTCATTCTTTGGCGTCTCACAGGCATCGAAGACATGCGATTCACACTCTGTATATCAATGGTGTCTCCTTTTCGGGCGATCAGGTAATCAATGCTGTCTCCAACTATTTTTCTAACCTGTATTCCTGCAACCAAGCTGTAGGTGGCAATATGGGTTCAACTTTATTTTTGTCCATGGATCGAGCGCTATCCAACTCGATTCAGGGGTTGTTCACCGAAGAAGAAATCGTCTCGGCGGTGCGGGAGTCGTCTGGGTGGAAAGCTCCAGGTTTTGATGGGTATCCTGTGGATTTCTTTTGCATATTCTGGAAATGCGTTAAGAGTGACATTCTTAGTGTCTTCGCCGAGTTTCATCGTAATGGCCGATTGCCGGTTCATTCTCTCCTAGCAATTGTGTCGCTTATTCCTAAGGAGGAAGCCGCATCGGATATCTCGCGGTTTAGACCTATATCAGTGTTAGGGAGTTTATATCGCATTATCGCAAAGGTCTTAGCCAACAAGATGCGGTCAATTGCTCTTAGGATTTTTTCGGAGGAACAGTTCGCCTTCATTCCTAACAGAAGACTTCAACATTCCTTCATTTTGGCCACAGAAGTATTGCACTCCCTAAAGATCAGCGGGCGTGCCTTTTTCACCCTGAAGCTTGACTTTCATAAAGCCTACGACTCGGTTCATTGGTCGTTCCTCTTCAACATGTTGGCAAACTTGGGCTTTGGTAGGCGTTTCTCTAGCTGGGTGCATGAGCTGGTAACCAATGCCCAATCTCAGTTTCAGATCAATGGGGTCAAAGGAAAACAGTTCAAACTTGGTCGTGGTCTTCGACAAGGATGTCCTCTGTCTCCGTTACTCTTTAACATCGTCTCTGAAGGCCTGGTGGTTTTGGTTAAGAGAGCAGTGAAGGGTGATCTAATTGAATCTCTCGGTATTCAAGAGTGTCGTAATCAGATCCTGACCTACGCTGATGACATAATTATCTTCGGAAGGGCCTCCATCCAACAAATGTTAAGATTCAAGCTCGTCCTTCTTTTCTTCCAATCGATGTCAGGTCTATCCTTGAACTACGAGAAGTGTTGTCTATCCATGGTCAACGCCCCTCCATCAATGTTGGACATGAGCCAGCGGATATTCGGATGCTCGGTTTCGGATAACTCTTTTTCTTAACTGGGTCTGCCGCTTCAAATCAGTCGTGTATCAACGGCAGCCTGGAGTACCACTATCCAAAGGGTTCAGAAAAAAATATCGGGCTGGCAAGCGTCATACCTTTCTATCGCGGGTAGACTAACTCTCATCAAGCACGTTCTTTCTGCTATGCCAGAATTTTTTATGTCTATGTTCCTGATGCCTATGGGGGTTAGTGAGAAGATAGCTCAGGTAGTGACGCACTTCCTGTGGTCTGGGCGAGGTCCCAAAAACAAGCGCCACCTAATAGGGTGGGACACTCTTCGACTACCCCAAAATAGGGGGGGTTTGGGAATCAAGGATCCCCGGCTGAGGAGTATGATTTTTGTCGTGAAGCAGAGCTAGCTTGCACACCAACCTGGGTCTCCGTGTGCAAGCGTGCTCCTAGCTAAATACGGTGGTGTGGAATCTTTGGTGGGGGCCACAAGCGTGCGTCAGCGAACTATGTCAAAGCTTCGGCGATCATGGATCCAAGCATGGTCTCAGTTCTTTGGTCGTAACCTTGCTCTGAACGGATCTTTCCGCTCAAAAGAAGGCTACCTCGCTCTCCTTCCGTCAGGGGTGGACCGGTTCCCGACGAACCTGATCTGGGGCAAGGGTCCCACTCCGAGATCATGTTTTCTGGCTTGGCTAATCTTACACGATCGGGTGCAGACTGACAACTTCCTCAAATCCATCGGATTTCATCTGCCGAGTAAATGTGTGTTGTGTGAGGCGGCTGAAGAATCTGCCTTCCACCTTTTTTGGGAGTGCTCTGTTTTTCAAAACATCTTTAAGGTGACTTGGAATAAGCCGGGGGTCAGCGTGCGCCAGGAATCGTTCGCCAACGATTTGTTGTGGGGTCCTCAACAAGTTCGTCATTGCAACAAATGACGTATTATTTGGCGAACCTGGCTGCTCTCGTCATGGTGGGTCGTATGGATGACTCGCAACAACGCTATTTTTCGGCATATTCCGACAGTGTTCAACAAAATGGTGAACCTTATTTTGGCGGACATATACGCCATTCTCCGCATCAACATCCCTGATCTGCAACACCATCTGCCTCCAGGGACCATTCATGATCCAGGATGATGCTCGTCGCGTAATTGTATTTGTTTCTTGTTTATTTCTTCATTTTCTCCTTGCTTCGCTACTTTTCTTTTTTCCTTTTTGGGCTCCTTGGCATGTCTTGGGCCCGTGTTTGGTTACCCGGTAGGTTCAATGTTGGTTGAACCTGTTTTTCGTTTCGTAATGTTGATGGTTGATAGTTCGGCTCTCTCTCTCTCTCTCGCAAATTGCGCCAGAGACCTTTCTCTCTCTTCCCCTCACCGGAAACCCAAGTCGATTGTCAAAGGCCTCACTCTCTTTCCCCTCACCAAAAAGGCAGGCCAACACGACGGTTGCTGCCTTGTCAGAGCCAGTCGATCGGGCGGTACAATAGCGGTAGAGGAGGAGGATCAAGAACTGAGAGTCAGTTGCAAGGTTGAGGGAGCGGAAAGTGGTGGGTGGTCTCTCTCTCTCTCAATTTTTGGACTTTGGAATGTAGTCCTTCCCAATACTTCCATCCACACGCCTTTGATGTGCTGTTCCAGCTGTCTTGGGGGCATAAGATTTGGAAGATGGAAAGACAACCAATTAGCCTGATCTTAATAGTCTTTTAAAAGGGCCATATTCTTGCTGAAGATATACACCCAGAACCAGAAAATAGCGGTACTCAGAATTTGTAGAACACATTCAACAAGAGCACAGCTGATGCATACAGGTTTCCAAAACTAGCATCAGCCTTTGAATCGGAAGGTAAGACTAGAACAATATCTTATTTCCAGAATTTTGTTACCTGTTCGTTTATTATAATTCGGTTCTTTGTTGACAGCAGCTAGCATGAAACAGAAACTGGCACTGAGGTTGATGGACACGTATAGGAGCACATACAAGGAAGACATCAAGAAATGTGAGAAAGTTGCTGGAACCACAAGATTGATTGAGGAAATAGGCAGACAACTCTCTGATACTGATCACAGATCTGATGCTACCCATCTAGAGATGAAAATGGGAAAGAAATGTTATGACCCCATAAACAAATGCAGGAATTTAAATCTTCCTGAGCTTCAGGAGGAAGATACTAAGATGGACAAAGATCTAATGCAAAACAAGCCATGCAACCATGATGAACTGGAGGAAAAATGTGGCCTGTCGTAACACAAGCCGCCAACTACTTAGCAGCGTGTGAAGATAACCAGAGGCTCAGGAAAGAGCTTGCAGCAAGAGTCACCTCATGCAAGAACATGGAGATGATGTTTATGAGCCTTGGAAAAGAGAGATAATTGCTGCAGAGCTTGCAAGAAGAGTTGACGAGCTAGGTGGAATGGAAACACACCCGAATGACTTAAAAGCACAAAACAACACGCTGCTTGGTAAGGTCCAGGCATGCATCAGCAAGCACAATGAGACGAGCAATGAAACATTCAGAATAGCTGCCCTTCAAGAGCGCAACAGACGGCTCTCAGCACAACTGCTCAGGTCTCTAGAAGGATATCGTCTCCTAAAACACAAACTGAAGAAAGCTCAAGAAGAAAATGCTAAACTTCAGGTGAAAGTTGCAAAGATTGACCCATTATTGGAGCTGATAAATGAACTAAAAGGTAAAATAAAAGCTACCACTGATCATCTTCTTATTTTTCAAAAGCAGATCACAAATGTATATGGGTATCAATGTATTGGAGAAGAAATAAATAAAGTGCTTGCATCTGCTTTACATATCTTGGAGCATTTACACTTTATGGCTGCAGAACAGCCCCAAGAAAGAGTTGTCCACGAGTCCAACATGATGAGCCCTGATGCTTGAAAAGAAAATTTGCTATTCTTGCATAAATAGGGAAACTGCAGAAACTGTTTCCCAGGAATGAGGATAATTATTCTACAATGTAAACCTTGTATTTCTTCATCATACAACAGCACATACAAGTGCTCAGAGCATATTGTATTCAACATGCATTGTCAGAAAGTAATAACAAAATGTGGATGAATTTCCCAAAAAAAATTCTTAATCCCTCCACCTTTTGTATATTGTCAGCATCACACATTGAAACCATCCATCGAAAAACTTGGCTTCATAAACACGCTTAAAGTTGATTGACATGATTAGTGATCACATGTGAGCATGAATGAGCTCGCAGAAGCTCTAACCTAGTAAAAGGGGGGGAAAACTGAAGGAGTATCATGTATTTGACTGAATCCAAAATAGCTGAGGATAGAAAGGAGAGTGGGAAAACGATACTCAACTCTTTGACTGTTCCGTAAATCCAGCACAGTACCTCATCTGCAAAGGCCAAGCAGACACCTCCCTGCCATGTCCATCAAACAGTTGTTTAGTAGTAAGAATACTAAACATGGAATACATACATGGAAACTTAGTCATGAGGCCTAAGATTTTAGTCCACGCTTGACAGCTACATCAATGAACAAGCTTGCCTTAAGAAAATAGAATTAAAAGAGAAAAAATAATATGGTCTGCAAAAAATAGTACAGCCTATGATTTCCAAATCAAACATTTCCGACATCTGAGCCTTACCTGCCAATAGTTTTTCATCTTTACCCTTTGGGTGATATCCTTGGTACTAAGCCTTTCAACTCGGAGAAGATGACCTGCATCATCCCTGCAAAAGAACAAAGCATATGTGCCCAGAACCCAAAATTGGCTTCCTATTGATTTAAGAAAAAAAGTGTAACTATGCACAATCCAACAGACCAAAAAATTGCCAACAGTTAGCTAGGAACTAAATATACCTGAAGCCAATAACAATGTAAGGCACACCAGCAAGGAATGATTGTATCTGTGAAAGATGAAGCCATGAAACTGTTGTCAGACAAAATATAGCTTATAACAGTAAAGCATCATGATATCTTTGAAAATCACAGATCACAGGAATATTTCTCTTAAGGAATTAAACATCATATAAATATCACATACATACAAAACCTTTTTTAGCACAAAAGGAGATTTTTACACTAAGAATTTTGTAAATCAATCATTTGAGGCTAGTGGCATGCATTGCAAGTCCTATTACTCGGGGTTGCATAGGAAAAATGGTTGCAAGCATCACTCACTTAGGTATATAAAGTTAGAAACATAACAATTGAACACTTTCAAGTACATGTCTTCAAGAGTCAAGTACCCAGAATTTCAATAATTTCTGCCTCTCAAACCTCTCCTCAGTATGGAAGTTCAACTGCAATTGCATAAAACCATATTAGTTGAGGCATAACATCAAGAAAATACTAGCTTCATCAAACATGCCTTTATTGAAAGAACCAATGAGAAAGAGAAAATTGGGTTGGGGGACAGAGGAGAGAGGAGGAAAGCCAACCTCCCGACTGGTCTTCAACTCCACATAGTACATCTTGCCACTTTCAGAGACATCATAGCAGTCCATCTCAGCACCCATAATAATACGATGGGCACCTAGTTTGGTTTTAATAACAGAACAAAATTCTACATTTGCATCAACTGGCTGAAGCTCATCCACATCGCCTCTTCTAGGGTCCTCTGTAGCGAAATTCTCAAAGGAATATCCCAAATAGGATCTACAAGAAAGAAAGATCATTAAATTAATTGTACAAGTTGAACATAATCACTTAAAGAAAAATGAGACAAACCAAATGCATCCCCATCATGCCTCAACTGAGAGTGTGGAATCAAACATGGAACAAATTGAAAATAAGAAACAAGTAACACTAAGTCACACCATTTCATTATTGCTAGCAACTTAAACTTTTTTGGTAAGGTTGGTCTCACTCAACGGATGCATCTTACTTAGACCATAGAAGGAATAACTAAATGAGACATTAACCAAAAAGAAAAATTGTTCACCACATAAAAAGCTAAGGATAAAAATATTAAGTTGACAATCATTGCACGGTTCCAAAGGCCGAAAAAATGCTGAACAAATGTTGAAAAAAAAATAAAAAGATGAGTATATTCCGCAAAGAACTGGCAGTGGTAAAAGAGGTCACTCAAGACATGCATTAAGAAAGATGCATTGTGCAATATGTATAGCGGTACCCATCAACAGGAAAGTTACCAAAATTTAGATATCAATGTAATGGGACACTCCAATTGAAGCTTGAGGCACAGAAAACAAGAACTCATGCATTAGATGAATCATAACCCTGGAACACCAACTCAACTAACATACTTCCAACTGCATGGTTCTGAACGTCTGATTGAAAAGAATTCTTTTCTTTGGTTTCACTGTGCACTTGTATTTCTTACACAAATTTGTATTCTAGGAACTCCACGCTTCCTTTTCTTAAACTAATTTAATTACATCTTTTGACCATTAAATATAAATTGATGCATAAGCAGGCATTGTATTTGTTTCATAAAGCATTCATTCTCCTTAGATCCACCAAATGGCAAGAAGCCACCATTACCACAAGTCGCTCTAAGGAAACTTCAGGAACATACCTGAAATACCTTCATAGCAGGGTTTTAAAACTCGCCGAGTCAACTCGGTGACTCGGCTCGGCTCGGCCCTCCAACAAATCAACCCGGCAAGGTAAACTCGTTTTGCGAAAACTCGGCCTTGACTCGGGCGAGTTTTGGGCACTTTTTTCTTTTTTCATTTTTCAAAGGCTATGGGCAATTTTTTCATATGTAAGTGTTCATTTTTCAAAGAACAAATAGCATAATAACAATAGGCTTACCAACTTAATATAAAATCACAAAATTAGTAAAAGTCTATCAAATTTCACATGTCCATCATTCATTCCTTTTGGTAGCTCCAGGTAAGGAATCAAACCCAGTACCCCTCAATGAACATAGAGTGAATCCACTAATCCAGCTAACATAATTGATCCCTCATGCAACCATCTCTGCAACACTGACTTTGTTTGCATATTGATACTGCATACCAGGTGGTTGAAACTTGAAACACAAGATGAAAGTCATTGTTATTCTTCTATATCCTCCATCAGATCCCACTTGAAGTGGCTCCTGTCAAAACTCCAAATCCTCCTCCTAAATGGTTTGAGTTTATTTCTTTCATTAAAAGTTCACCACGCCACTACTTACAAAGAACTATATAAGTACATAGGTACATAGAGCAAATGTCCATAAGGAAACTTTGTTGCTGTGAGACCTACACAATAGTTGGCAGCCTGCCAGCCTGTTCAAAACCAACAGCATAAAATGCCCACATTTATCATTATAATATATATACATCACAGCATTCTCATTATCCAAAGCTTATATGCATTTATGTGCAGATATATAAGGCATGGTCCAATCAACTCTACATCAGACAGACGCTTACAAATATCAAGATAAAGTTCAATGTTCTCAAAATTTTGCAAGGATTTTCTAAGACCCTGCAACACAACAGCTATGTCCATATATTCAGGATGTAAACCATGATCGAGCATGGCTATTAAAGTTCTTGAAGCTAGTAATTAAGTCATTCTTTATATATTGTCTTGAAAGACTTGTTCCTGCTTGTGTAGTTTCTTTAGTAAATGTGAGATTTGAATTAAGAGCCGTTTTACTTGATGTTATTTTACTTATTAATCAATTAAACTAGTAATTAAGTCATTCTACAAACCTTTATATGTTTAAATGACAATTTATATATTGTCTTTCTTTTAAAATCAAAAGTTAACAAAACCCGGTCCGAGTCACTGAGTTGACCCGCCGAGTCACGAGTCAATAAAGAACGAGTCGAGTCTCGAGTCACGGGTTTTAAAACCTTGCTTCATAGTTTCCATGTGTTAAATGGATGAACCAAATGAAAATATGTCAAACTGAACAAACTTCTAACTCCTATGGAAGAAAACAAATGTTGATAGTTTAAAAGATATTCCATGCAACAACCATTGATTAGCAATAGAAACACCCTGTTGTTTAATGATCATCATAAGCTGACACACAAACAACCAATTCTGCAAATGCCTAGGAATGAAAAAGCTAGGATGAGGAGCATTATAACGCCTTGGACAATAAGCGATTTAACAAAATAACAACCCCAAACAAAAAGACAAAGAGGTCTATCATGTCTTAATATGATTTTGGCACGTGAATGGCTTTTTACTAATAAATAAAATGATATTTGAGCCAAATCTAATCTAAGATGTAAGGAATAGATAAAAAACAAAATCAAGACTTGGGTGCAATCATCAGATAAATTAGGGCTTCCTATTAGATGAAGGCATAATCTAGCAAATTCATATATAAAAAATCGTCATCCAAGTCAGTATGGTCCTTTGACATATGATGATGCAGATACCATGTCAGCGTGTAGGGATATAATGCTTAATGGCATGATATCCATGCCAATGAAATTCTCCATATGTACAAATCAAGGTATTAGGAATTACATATTCATACTCTAGTTGGGCCAATAATGATTGGCTGAATCCTTCTCAATTTTCAGCCACAGTTTGTAGAATGGATATTCCAAGGAACATTGGTTTGTTGGAAGAGCTAGGTTTTCATTAGTTCAAGGCTAAGTTTAATTAGAAATGTTGATTAGAATCAACAATATTCTTTTATTCTTTTCTTAAAGTGATTTTGCTACTATATGTTGCAGCAGGCAATGCCCTATCTGAAGCCAATAAGGACGAGCTTTTGGAAGAACCAAATATGACATGACCAAACCCAGCAAACTCTCAGTTTAGCATACAACCCAATTCTTATCAGATTCAAACATATTAGTCCCCCTACCTGTGAGGTGACCTGCTATTCCGGTCTAGAAACCTCTCTTGGGAGAAAAATGAAAGGCACCAAGAGAGAGAGAGAGAGAAATTTAATGTACCTAGACATAGGAAGACATGATTGGGCCAAAATTTGGAGCCGAAGTTCAAGTCCAACTTAGATTGGTTAATCCGATCTATTCATCAATGGCCATCAAGTATGATGGTTCTAACAATAATCCTACATGCATTTGCCATTTATCTCACAGTTGGCTTTAAGAAATCACACAAATTGACTTGGATTGTGGGTGCAGTTCGGGCTGTATTGCCTGCATCCTCTGGTGTAACTGGTTATTTCTTACCTTGGAATCAAATTGGTTATTGAGCAATCAAAATTGTAATTGACATACCCAAGGCTATCACTATGGTGGGATCGCCTTTGGCAGAGATATTATGCAGAAGATGATGGGTCAATCCATTTTGACCCAATTTAGCTTGTCCAAGCCCAAAGCTAACAATACTTGAGTCAGTCCTAATGTATCAAAATCACCAAAACCCAGACCATCCCAAGTCAACACAACTGTATTCCTAATAGTATAGATTGATTTGGTATCTAGGATGCCAACTGCCAAGCTGGTAGTGGCCAGGGCTGGTAAACAAGCCAAACAAACTGAACAATGGGTGCTCAATCGTCTTGCCTTGAGTTGAACCGAGCTCGTGCAAGCCCAAGCCAGAAGACTCAAGCTCGAGCTGGCTCGTTAAAATAAAAAATAATAATTTTTTTAAATATGTTCCATAGTGAGAATGGAACTGATGACCAGGAGCATTATCCAACCAGCTAACATACCATGCTATTTTTCATATAAATGCTACATAAATAATATATACACCATCTAGATCAGCCTTTCATGCTCGGCTCGCTGAGCTCACCTGACAGCATGAACAAACTTCATGCAAGCTGAACGAAGCTGAGCCAGGTTCATTTACCAACTCTAGTAGTGGCACTTTTTTTGTTTTTACTAAATTCAATCTAGGCCAGACCAACTATATCTAGAGAAAGCATAATTCTCATCTAAATGAACACAACACACCAACTTAAAGAAGAATAAAATAGAGTAGTAAATAGATCATAAATCATTTCAGAGTAGGTTATGAGCAGACCTAAGGCATTCATCCCAGCTGCTCCTTCCAGTCCTTTTTTAGCAACCTTTCATTTCAATAAAGAACAGCATTTTTCAGAAATACAAAAAGAGAGTTCATTCATACATTTTCATCTTTTCAAGAATACGGCCTTAGAGGCATCTGAAAAGAGCAGGCAGATGACTTGGAATTGAAGGATTGAACCCTAAAAACTAAAAATGCAAAATTGGACAAAAAAAATCAGGAAATATAGTGAAAGTATGAGATATTTTCCTTTTTAAGTTTTTTTTCTAATGTTCCCAATAGTTTAGAGCTTTGTCATTTTAGGGAAAACTCTTTGAAATGAAATCAATAGTATGTATAGACACACACAATGGTGTGCAGGCTCCACCCAAGAGAATACCCTATTTTGACTTTGCAACACACTTGTGCTTCCTTTTATACTATAATCTACACCTATTAAAGCTGGTGCAGCGGTAGTCTGGTGCAAAAGTTTTTGTTCCATAAGAAATTTTCAAATCACACAAATACTGTTTTGGCTATGATGTTTAATTTTTTGTTTAAAAAACAGGTATTAGTATGTATTTAGGAATGTAATTAAAAGAGAGGTTTGTCCTAATTTATGGCAGAAAATTTAGGAATGAAATGCAAGCATAGAGAGAGAGAGAGAGAGACATTACCCATCTATTACTCATCATAACCTTTAAGGGGAGAAAAAGGAGTTGTTTCCAACTTTTTTATTTTATGTTATACCCTATGTCACAGGGACTCGGCAAAACGGGTGCCGCACCCGCATCGATGCGACGTGGGTGCCCGTGCGGGTGTGGTCAATGCATCCAGGGTCATTTGTGCCTTTTTTTTAATTTTAAAAAAAAATTGCCCGATAAATGTGCTGCTGAGGGGAGGATTAGGGCAAATTTTTGCCCTAATCCTCCCTTCCTCTCTTCCCAACCTCTCCTCCTGAAGCCTTCGTCGGACCCCGACGCCACCATCGATTGCTCCTCTTCAAGTACGCTCTCTTCTCCTCGACTCCCTCTCCTCTCCTCTCTTCTCTGACTCCCTTTGCTCTCCTCTTCGACTCCCCTGCACAAAGAGGGAGGACAGAGAGGGGGCTCGGCCCCTCCCCTGCCAACAGGGAGCGCAGGGAGGGGGCTCGACCCCTCCCCTGCACAAAGAGGGCGCAGGGAGGGGGCTCGGCCCCTCCCCTGCCAACAGGGAGCTCAGAGAGGGGGCTCGACCCCTCCCCTTGCCGCTATGTGGGTTTTCGGATGTTCAATATGTGTTGGCTCAGGTGGGGAATCAAAACAACTCTCCTTCCTGCACTGATATTTTCAATGTCGGAATCGACGGATGATGCTTCGCAGTTGCGCGACCTTCGGGCCAATGCTGCGACGTTTACGAGGGATGCTACCTGGTTGATCCTGCCAGTAGTCATATGCTTGTCTCAAAGATTAAGCCATGCATGTGTAAGTATGAACTAATTCAGACTGTGAAACTGTGAATGGCTCATTAAATCAGTTATAGTTTGTTTGATGGTACCTGCTACTCGAATAACCGTAGTAAAGCTAGATCTAATAGTCTTGTAGAATAGAATTGTAGATTGTTAATTTGATTTATTGCATGCATGATGGATTGATTTGATGATATTGTGATAATTGTTTTTTATTTCATTAGTGTTAATGTTGTTAACTAATAAAACTTAAAAATTATATATATATATATATAAATTTTTTTGCCGCACCCCCCACACCCAAGGTTTTTGAAAGTGCCGCACCCCCGCACCCGCACCCGCACCCATGTGACATAGGTTATACCTTTTTAGTTTAAAATACTAGTATAAGCTGCCCAGACTTACACCCGGGTAAGCTAGAGGGCAGTGTAACAAATATCGACGAATTTTAAAAAAAATCAGAAAAAAGTGAGAAATTGCCAAAACATTTTAAACAGGAAATCTCTAGCAATACTTTCAAAATGTGTGTTTTTATTTTGTATCATGATATTTACAGTTTTAACTATCATGAACAACCGATATTTTTTATTTTTTAAATATTTTTCTATTTCTTCATAAAAATATTTTTATAAAATTGTAATTTATTTATTGTTGCCAATATTTTGCCAAAAAAATGCAACATTTTCCAAAAAAAACTGTTTCTCATGAGATTTTGGCTGCCGTTCTTTGTACGCGTTAAAGTCTTACTATGCTAGACAGAAGTCAATAACGAAATACTTCTAAAAAATGGAAATTTTCATAGACCCTACCTAAATGTTATTTTCTCTTAAAATTTTTTTTTATTTTACACTTTTTATTATTCGCTTTACATTTTTTAATATAAATGCACTAAGTTTTCCCAATGTTTTCTCTAGAAAATCTGATTTTATTAGGAGGAAGATTTTCCCTTTATGAGAAAAATTCAAGGAAAAATACTTTTGTGTTCACTGCTAGTCGGATCATGTGGCACTTGGGTCCATATAAAAATTGTGTCAACCGTTTCAGATTGAGTGAGACCAGACCCAGTAACCCAAGTTTTACACTAAACTTACAAATGAAGGTCACAACTTGATTGAGTTGGTTCAAGCGTCTAGCACATCCTTGTACATACTATTTATGATCTTTAGACTAAACCTGACCCCTCGTATGTAGTCACCAACTCCACAAAAAACACAAGGTCGAAAGCCACAACAAATCAGACCCAACCCATGCCCTACAACTTTAAAAATTTTCAACCTCCCTTATTTCGGAAGAGAAAATTTTCCCTTTGCTTAGTGTAAAAAAGGAGATAAGAAGTCACCCAATCATAAAAGTAAGCATAGTATGAAGAGATCCAATTCTAGAAGGGACAGTCCATGCTTTCCATCTTTTTAGTTAAAGATCTTCATTAGTTTAGCAACTTTGACTTTGAAAATTAAAAAGTGGAAATTACTACACATTACTCAAGATTCTGGGGATCCAATTTACATACACATGAATGAGAAGGAACGGAAAGGTGAAACTCATCAGTACCTTCGACGATCCAACTCGCTCTGTGGTCTTTCAGGAAGTTTATGAACATCAAGGTATACTACTTCTTTTCTCTTATGCACGCCCATTTCCCATGGCTCATGTCTGTTGTAAATGGTTCCCAATATCTAAGGTAGGGGTGGCAAAACCTGACAAGACCCGCCAACCCGCCTCTTAGGCGGGTTCGGGTTGGGCTTAAACTAACCCGTTTAATAAACGGGTCGACCCACCTAACCCGTTTATTAAATGGGTCGGGTTCGTGTTAGGGGTATGCCAACCCGGCTAACCCGTTTAATAAATGGGTTAGGCGGGCGGGTCAACCCGACAACCCGACCCGCCGACCCGTCAACCCGACCCGCCAACCCGCCCGCTAACCAGCCAACCCGTTTACCCGACCCAGCCTGTTTATTAAACGGGTTGGGGGGGTCGTGTCGGGTTACCCGTTTAATAAACGGGTCGGGTTCATGTTTGCCACAGCCGACCCGTTTAATAAATGGGTCGGGTTCGGGTTGAGGTATGCTGACCCGCCAACCCGCTGGGTCGACCTGCCAACCCGACCCGATTGCCACCCCTAATCTAAGGTTCACAAAAGAATACAACAGAAAGGCTAACATCAAAACGGTGATCAATTAAGAAGAGATATACTTAGAACATACACTACAGAATAATTATGGAAACAAAATCAATCTTAAAGACAAAGCTTGAGGAAGAGCATCAATTAACTCGAGACTAACCTTGTTAAGGTTGTTTCTGAAAGTCTGCAGCAAAAACAAAAAGATAGCATTAAAGAATAGACTTGAATAAATAAATAAAAATGTAACTTGTCATGCCTACAGTATTGACATCCCAAGGCCAAAATAAATAACTTATGAAAAATATCATATGGTATAATTCCATAAGAAAACAAAAGCTAAGACTGAAAATAGATCAGAGCTCCGAACTATTCCAATCCCTTTGTTAAGAACTTGCTAAAGGAGACCAACTTACAACAAAATGAATATTCTGAAGCGGAATTCCCTTGTCTCTTATACAAGCAAGGGGATCACCAAATCCTTATGATTCTGTCTGATTTAAAGAATACACAGAGTTCCTGCAGGAATCAGTTCTCATGCAAGTAACCCAGGAATATAAATATAAACGAAAAATAGAGGGAAAAAGGCAAAAACATGTGATTGATCAGTTAAGAAAGACTATAAACAAACGAGAGCACACCTCTAATTTCATTTACTGTTCAAGAAAAAAAGACATGCAAAAGCATATATCAGTAGCTTAACGGTCTTCATCATGCATTACAGATCTTATTATAGCAAAGGGGATGAAAAAAGAAATTCAAAATCCAAGAAGCATTTGAATTAGAAGTTCATTGCCATCTTGGAGCTCTCAAGTATCATCTAGGAATCAAAGTGGCAATGTCAATGAATGGGATATCAATATCACAAAGGAAGTATGTCCTAATTCTTCTTGAAAAATAAAGAAAGCATGATTGAAGAAAGGCCCTAACAAAACAAAATCATCCATTAAAGGAATAAAACAGGTCAAGGATGTTGGACCATTCCCAAGACCTGTGGAAGAACGCATTCCAACTTTGCTGCTTAGGCAGGGTATTTCTTATGTGGTTAGCTCAATTAACCCTTTCATTTTTTATGTTTTTGAAGAATAAGATAAAAAGAAAGAACCAATCAATTAATAAAGAATAACAATAGATCAATAAAACAAGATGACAAGGCATCACCTTGAAAAAGAACAAAACACATCCTCAGTTTATAGTGATCACCATTCCAACTCAAGCAACTAACTGGTGCTTCCACAGATAATAAAAGCAAACTCTGGATCTTCAAGTATGGCGAAAGGACTGAATGAACCTCCTCAAAAATACTTTGATTTCACTCCTTCCCAACATACCACCAAGCCAAGGGCCATTTCCAACTGGAAAACTGTTTCCTCCCATTTCCACTTGTCCAAGGAGTTATCAATACCATTATGGAAGAATGGGAACTTCGGTATGGCCTCGACCAGAGTTACCAGTCGAGAAAGCGGGAGCGGGAAGCGATATGGGAAGCGGGACCGGGAAGCGAGGCACTTTAAAAAATTTAGGAAGCGGGGAAGCGGGGGACCACTTAAAAGAAAATTTTGAACCGTCTCGAAAGCGACCTAGGAAGCGAACCGGAAGCGAGGGGAAGCGAAAAAATGGAAAAAATGGGGAAGCGTGGGGAAGCGCGCTTCCCATAAAAGGGAAGTGTGCTTCCTTTTTTACCTAGGCGCTTCCGGTAACTCTGGCCTCGACGCAATCTCCCCAAGTCAAGAGTCTAGGGTCTCTAAAGGAAAGGAATGCTCCAAAAAGGTGACCACAACTTGTGACTGTGTCATGGCATGTAGGTACTTGGTAGTTGATGATCCTTCATCTGGACACTGTTCTAGGCACCCACTACCATAATCAAGGTCTGGAAGAACTTCCCCTAACTCCAAATGCAAAGAGTTAGTCTGAAAAGGATATGAAATGAGGAGCACCTTCAATTCTGCAGAAAGTTGTGGCTTATTCTATAAAAATGTTTGCCATCAGACTTTGCATTGTCTGCTCAGTACACACAGGCCTTAGTCATTGCGTCTACCTTATGATGAGCTCTTCTACTCAGACTACTAAATGCCCTTCTTCAATCACTTGAACCACGCCCTGCCCTTATCCAGTATCCTCTGCCACAAACAAACCACCCTCAATCTCCTTCCCTTTGGTTCTGGTTCCTATACCTCGAAACCTCCTATCTCCTCAATGTTGATAGCTTCATAGTCCTTGTCTATCGCAGTAACCTTGATCTCAGATCTCAAGCCATAAAAACCAAGGCTGGTACCAAACCCACCCCCAAAGACTAAACACTCAACAATATGGTTCCCCAAAAATGAATCATACAACGGACTCGATACCTGTTTTGGTTGAGCACGGAGGCTTACTGTTGAACCTAGCAGCTGACCAAGGCTTCACTGTGTCTCCTATATAACGTGTGTTCTTTATATGTTGATAATAGTATGGTTATTTTTGTCTTTGCAATGCTATTGCCTAAAACTTGGATCTCTTTCCAGAATCTGTCAATCTGAGTTGAGTATTGCTTGCACAGCAGACAATCTTTTTTTCTTTCTTCTATTAAAAAAACTGAATTATAAAAAAATATGCCAGATCTACTTTTTGAAATGAAATGCACATGCACCAATTAGCTTAAGACTACACCAGCATGTCATATTATCTTATTAAGGGTCAGATGTGCTAGCTAGTTCGCTAGAGCTGCACTATCTTCAGTAATGAGTCAGGAGGCTCAGGCTCAAATCCAAATGGGGTTAACCCAGCTTCATTAACACCAGGAAAAAAATAATGCTTAAGCTAACCATGCAAAAAATGTGCACAGCATTTATATAGAGATTTACTTAGTTTTAAGCATGAAATAGGTATTATATACATCATCAGCGAGAAAATAATATTCATGTAATGAAATGGATTGAATCCAATAAACATGCAAAAACACACTTTGTAGAATACTTGATTGAATCATCAAACCACCCAGACAAGGGTACAAATTTGTTATTGCATAGAGTCACTCAAAAATGAGTTAGAAATACAAGGCCACAAAGGGCCTACTTATAATACAAATGGACTACTAGGGAGCAGCCCCAATATGACTGTTGGGCTGCTCCCAACGGTCATATTTATGACTGTTGGGAGCAGCTCCAACAGCTATATTGGAGCTGCCCCCAAAAACACAAAAAACAAAAAATTACAAAATAAAAATAAAAGAAAAAGATTGTCAGCCCTTAATGGGTTGACATCTATTACAATAAAAGACCAAAATACCCTTGCTAGGTATTTCGGTTTACAACAAATATATATATATATATATATAATCAGTGTTGTGAAAAGCGTTGTGGCGTAGCGAGGCGCTCCACCAAAATCTGAGGTGAGGCGTAAGCCTCGAGGCATAAAGCGTAAGCCTCAAAAAAATTTTTAACTTAAAAAAACTATAAAAATATCTAAAATTATAAATAAATAAAAAATGCTTTGTTGATGAAGCAACAACCAATAAGAAATAAAGAATCTCAAATAAATACTGAAAAAATATGAGATTAACATGTAAAAGTAATATTAATGCAACAACTTGATCTATGTAAGTATCTAAGAAATAAAATATGAGCATTCATTCAATAAAAAATTAACATTAACAACGAAATGCATATTAGCATTAACATTTTTAGCAAATCACTAAGATCTGAGGCAAATCCTGTTTTTTTAAAGTGATTTAACAGATATAATAAAACAAAATAGCTCTGGATTTCGAATGCACACAAGTCAAAATTTCCAGCAAAGCTCTAATCAAACATAGACAATAACTGGACAAATTTCAGTAAATAAAGATTTTTTGTATGTGCCTGCATTGTTTGAGTGAAACTGCGTGTCACTACTACAATGTAAAAATAACTTAACAGCACCAATGTTTATAAAAAGCATGCAATTACAGTGCATGATTTAAAATCCATCTGACCAACCAGAAGCATGCACAACAAAACGTTAACCATAATACACGTGAGCCATAACCTCTATATATAATTTCACACGATGCAAGTGCACAACTGGGGGAAAGAAAATTTCTGATGAATCCCATAGGACTCGTGAACAATAAAGGAACAAATCTTGATTAATACAAACACTAACGGTCTTCAATATACCGCAAGAACATTCCTTTCTTCACAGAAGAGGCAGTTTCTTGGATAAAAAATTTCTTTAATCGTCTTCCTTTCAAATATCTAACAATTCAGTCACCTACTTTTGATCCTCAAACATGAAAGTTACAACTGTAACAATTTCAAAAGCATTTGGAATCTAAGATGTGGCAATCATTAATCAAGCCTGGAAATACAAATCAACAGAAGCACCAGCCAGTTGCGCCCACCAAATCATATGGTGAATGGCAGGATTAGCACATTAGACAATTTTCATCTAGTGGGCAAAAGAAATTTGTATACATACGAAACTTCTCGACGCATCAAATTAACACAATCCATGAAAGAAACCCCCAAGTACAACTAAACCGAGCAGAACCACACAGAAAAAACATGCCCATTCAAAAGGAGATTGCGTGAAGATTAGTCAACGTCTTATAATCACAGTCCATCAATTAAGATAACACAATTCTTGAATTCACAGCTCACAAAAAACGCAAATTAAAGGATTCTATCTCCATACATATGTAAATCTGTTAGGTTTTTTAATACCCACAAGTCACCCTAAATCCGCTTAGCCAAAAGATGATGGTAGAAAACGACCAAGAAACCCTAAATCCGCTTAGCGAAAAGATGATGGCAGAAAACGAGCAAAGGTCAAAAGAACAACTGATGATCCCAATCATAATTTTCAGATCTAACGTTGTAAGTGAGGGAGAACGAAAAAAGGACAAAAACCCTTATTTCTTGAAGGAGGAGATTGGGTTTTCAATCCAAATCTCTACCACGAGAGAGACAGAGAATGTTGCAACTCTGAAAGTCGAGAGGGAGACGTACCTTATTCGGTTCCACCACGAGAGAGGCGTGCCTGTTTTGGCTCCACCATGAGAGACAGAGAGAATGCTGCAACTGTGAGAGCCGAGAGGGAGAGATTGTTGTGAGAAAAAAAATAGAAAGAGGGGTTCGAAAAAACTAAAATAGTAAAATCAACACTTAAAGGGTCCGGGGCAGTATGTTTATGCCCTAATTTTTGGTCAAATGAGGGTTTTGACCCTCATTTGACCACATGCTTTGAGGCGTGTACGCCTCAGCCTGAGGCGCGCCTCAACTCGAGGTGTGCGCCTCAAGGCCTATATACAAGGTGCACGCCTCGAGGGTTTTGCGCTTTATACATGTGCCTCAAGGCAAAAAGCCTCTCACCTTGAGGCGAGGTGCGCTTTTTGCGCCTTGAGACATGTTTTTAATAACACTGATATATATATATATATATATTAACACCCTCCCTTAAACTTGTGGTGGAACAACTGAGAGTTTGCCAAGTAGGAAGTAAAATCCGGGAGACGGAAGCACATTGGTGAAGAAGTCTGCTAGTTGATACATAGATAAAACGTAGGGCAATGTGACGATCTTCCTCAGGAATTCTTCATTAACATAGTGGCAATCCATTTCAATATGTTTTGTCTTCTCATGAAATGTATGATTGCTTGCAATGTATACAACGCTCTTGTTGTCGCAGCATAATCTTAAAGGTTTCGCAATATGAACTCCCAAGTCTTCAAGAAGTTGTCTCAACCATACCAACTCAGACGTAATTGTTGTTATGGCACAATACTCAGCTTCAGTGGAGGAGAGAGACACATTCTTTTGCTTTTTGCATCACCATGAAATTAGGGAATCACATTTAAATACACATAAACCACTAGTTGAGCGTCTATCATTTACAACTCCTCCCAAGTCAGAATCAGAATATGACTTCTAATGAGAAGGAGAATGATAAAAACAAGCCATGATTAATAGATTTTTTAATATATCTAACAATTCTCATTACAACACTCATATGTACCGTAGTGGGAGCATGCTGAAATTGACTAACAGAATGAATAACATAAGATATATCAGGACGAGTAATAGAAACATAAAACAAAGCCCCAATCATTTGGCTGTAGGGAGTTGGATCTTGCAAAGGCGCTTCATCATCTTTCTTCATTTTGGCATTTATGACATTCAGAGTATCAGCCAGTTTTTTATCTGAGAGTCCTGATCGTTCAATGATCTCTATTGCGTACTTAATCTGTGACAAAAAATAACCACGAGGTGAGTAGGTCACTTCTATTCCAAGAAAATATCATAAAAAACCAAGATTTGTCATATCAAAGTTGGCTTTAAGCACATCTTTGATATGATTAACTCCCTGCATATCACCTCCTGTGATTATCATGTCATCTACGTAAAGTAGTAAGATCACCATCCCTGCATTGGAAGACTTAACAAACAACGCAGTGTCAGTAAAACAAGTTTTAAAATGAAGTTGTCTCATCACATTACTAAACCTATCATACCAAGCTTTGGGAGCTTGTTTTAAGCCACACAAGGCTTTGCGTAACCGAAGAGTTTTCTCATGTGCTAAGTTCGAGCCTGGTGGGGGATCCATGAAAACCTCCTCGTCCAGATCACTACAAGAAACTAGGTTATTAGCGATGGAATTTAGCGACAGAATAATTTCGTCGCTAGTTAGCGACGGATTAACGAGCGAAACACAACTGTCGCTATAATCAATGAAATTTATGAAAATAGCGACGAAATATATCCCGTCGCAAAATCCATCGATAATTAGTGACGTATTTTACGAGGGAATATTTTGTTATCACGGATGCACCATTTAGCGACGTTGTTTGCGACGAAAAATCTTTTGTCGCTAATTAGCGACGGAATATATTTAGTCGCCATTTATGTGTTTTGATTTACGGCGGCTTAGCGACAGAATTAATTCATCGCTAAGCCGTCGCTAATTGTTGCATAACCCTAATCCCAGCCCTCTTTTTCTTTTCTTCTTTCGCTGCTCTCGCTCCCTCCAGTCGCCCTCTCCCTCCCACCGCCCTATCTGTCCCGTCGGCCTCTCTCCGGCCCCCACCGTCCACCGTTCATCGGTTGTCGATTCCCGTCAGCCTTCCGCCGTCGCCCGAAGACAGGTAATTTCTAAAATTCCGGCAGGGGGTCAACCCCCTGTTGAAAATGCAGGGGGTCAACCCCCTACGTTCTGGCAGGGAGTCGACCCCCAGCTGTTTCCGGCAGGGGGTCAACCCCCTGCGTTTCGGTAGGTCATTGGGTACTGGGCTTCTCAAGGCCTATGCAAGATGTTTTCATTTGCCTCATTTTTTTGTGGTGACTTCATTTTAAAATAGTGTTTTTTGTAGATTTCTCAACGGAACCCGCTTGTGCTCAGCCACCCGTGGTAAGTAAGTGACAAAAACAATGCAAATCGGGTAAATACCTGTGGTGAGTAAGTGATGCAAGCGCATCACATGTTATTTAATTTATTAGATGTAACACTTTATTGTTCACACACTCACTTAGTTGTTGATATCTAGGGTTGCTTTGTTGAAGTTCGGAGATCATGCTGAGCATGATTTTAATGTATGAATATAAAAGTGTTCTTATTTTTGGAGTACGGATTCCATGCTAGGCATGGTAGTAGTTAGTGGAATATTAAAGTGTGGTTGTTGCAGGTACATGTTTGACATTTGTTTGATATGAATGATTACGATGTATTACAATGTTTGATGTAATTGTATCCATGCTTGCATGTAGTTACTTTCAATTTGATTATGGCTTCTATGTGAAATTGTATAATGAAAGCATGCTTCAAATGAATGTATCGTGTCATTAATTGTTTGCACATGAAAATATTAAGTTATCAATGCATGCATCATAATTCTTGTTATTGTATGACATCATATATTGCATGATAAATTTGATATTTTCTTCATCATAGCATTCTGATGGTTCTCTTTTAACTGGTTAGGTTATTATTCATAACATTATACAAAAATGACTGCAAACCATGAATGAATGTACCGTAGGATAGTGGACAATGAGTTATCGCATGAATATATGGATGGTGTTGAAAGTTTTATTGAATTATCAATGGCAAGTATCAATACAGTGGATCCCACAGGTCAGATTAGGTGTCTCTGCAAGATTTGTAAGAATAATCGATTTGTAGAACCTCATGGCGTTAGACATCATCTATATAAGAAGGGTTTTGTGAGTGATTATCAGAATTGAACGTTTCATGGAGAAGAATTTAGAAACAATTTTGATGCACGGGTGAATATGGTGCACGATAATCTATATATGGATTTGATATTTGATGCCGCAGGAACAGAACTAGGTTCTGCTATGAGTCCTAGTGATGTAAGAACTGCCGTAGATAAAGAATCACCAAACGATGCAGCTAGTAGATTTTATGATTTACTTAGAGATGCTGATGAGCCACTTTGGAACGGTTGTGAGAGTCACACTATCTTGTCTGCAGTTCTTCAACTAATGAATTTGAAGTCTGAGTATAATTTGAGTCAATCATGTTTTGACTATTTGTGCATGATTGTGAAGAGTATGTTGCCCAAAGATGAGAAATTGCTACAAAATTTCTATCGTACGAAAGTTATGGTCAACGCTCTAGGTATGAGGTATAAAAAGATTGATGCTTGTCCAAATCACTGCATGTTGTATTTCAAGGATCAGGAAAATAAAATATCATGCCCGTCATGTGGGCATCCTCGGTTCAAGCCAAAGACAAGAGGCAATGGTAGCACGAGATCAAAGGAAGTTTCATACAAGTCGTTTTGCTACTTTCCTATCACTCCTAGATTGCAATGAGTGTATATGTCTTCAAGGACAGCTAAACACATGAGATGACATGCAAATAAAGTTTGACACGATGAAAACAAGATCACGCATCTTGTTGACACTGAAGCTTGGAAACACTTTGATCATACTCATCAGAACTTTGTAATGGAAGTGTGAAATGTTAGACTCGGTCTATGTACAGATTGATTTAATCCATTTGGGGGTAGATCAACTCCATACTCATGCTGGCCAGTATTTGTAACTCCATACAACCTTCCACCAAGCTTGCGTATGAAACATCCAAATATTTTCTTGTCTTTGTTGATCCTTCGTTCGACCTCACCTGGACAAAATCTTGATGTATATTTAAGGTCATTGATTGATGAACTAAAAGTACTGTGGGATGACGGTGTTACCATGTATGATGCCCACAAAAAACAAAATTTCAATATGAAGGTCGTTGTTCTATGGATAATTAGTGACTTTCCTGCATATGGTATGCTATCTGGTTGGAGCACACATGGGAGGTTGGCATGTCCATACTGCATGGAGGATTCCAAAGCTTTTAGATTGACGCATGGAAGGAAGCCTTGTTGGTTTGAGTGCCATCATCGATTTCTACCCAGTGACCATCTGTTCCGATGACAAAAGAATGTGTTTAGAGCAGGCACAACTGAATGGAAGGTTCATCCACAAGATTGTCTAGCATAGAGATTCTAAGAAGATTGTGATACTTTCCAGATGTATTAAGAGATGCCCGCAGTCCAACACCCTTCCGTGGATTTGGGAAGGATCACAATTGGACAAAGAAATCTATTTTTTGGGAACTACCATATTGGTCGACCCTATTGATACGACATAATTTGGATGTGATGCATGTGAAGAAAAATGTGTTTGATAATGTGTTCAATACAATAATGAATGTTAAAGGAAAAATGAAGGATAATCTGAAAGCTCGTATAGAATAAAAAGTAATATGTAAAAGACTAGAATTGGAACTCAAAAAGTATAATGGCAAAGTACTGAAACCTAAGGCAAAGTACGTGCTTGGACCTGATCAAATAAAGCATGTATGTCAATGGTTGAGACAATTGAGATTTTCAGATGGATATGTCTCTAACATTGCTCGGGCTGTGAAGATTGACGAAGGACAATTATATGGGTTGAAGAGCCATGATTGTCATGTCATTATGCAACGATTGATACCCCTAGCATTTCATGATATGTTAGACAAACCTATATGGGGGGTATTGTCTAAGTTGAGTGGATTTTTTAGAACATTGTGCGCATCAGAAGTCGTAGTATCTGATGTAAATAATCTTGAGGACTCTGTCATCACCATTGTTTGTCTGCTATAAAAGATTTTTCCACCATCATTTTTCGATGTTATGGAACATTTGATTATACATTTGCCATATGAACTAAGGGTCGGTGGCCCTGTGCAATATCGATGGATGTACCCATTTGAAGGTATATGTTTTTTTATATTTGTCTTTTTAATGACAGATATTTCAATTTTGAAATATATATTTTTGCCAGATGCATGTTTGACCTCAAAAAAAAGGTTCGTAATAAAGCAAGAGTAGAAGGCTCTATTTGTGAGGCGTACACTTTAGAAGAGATTTCAAATTTCTCATCTATGTACTTTGAACCTCACATTCCAACACGTTACACATGTCCGCCTTGTAATGATGATAGAGAACAAGTAATTGTAGTTGACAAGTTGTCGATATTTCAACCACTTGAGCATGCATTTGGTAGTTGTCAATCAAGGCTCTTGACAAATCGAGAGCAAGATGCAGCACACATCTATATTCTTTTTAATTGCTCAGTGATCGACCCATACATCGAGTAAGTATATGTAGACGCAACACAATTATAAATCCTTTTATGTTCTATACGTGTATACATGGTTCGGTAATATAAGTATTTGTGGTTTGCAGACGATTTGATCTGGAGTTGCGAAGAGAAGTTTCGCATCTCACTGATGCAGAAGTACAAAAAGAATGTGAAACTAAGTTTGTGGAGTGGTTGAAACAGTTGGTAAGGATGCTAACATAAATTTTATACTTGTAAACAATACTAAGTTACTTAATTGGTCGTGATCACAATCATTGTTTATGTCTGTGCGTAGGTCCACCATGGTGATGTTAAAGATCAAGGAATGTGTGATTTAGAAAATGGTCTGACCAAAGTTGTGCAATGCTACAACGGGTACATCGTAAATGGTTACGATTCCATACAAAAGATTATGAAATAAACAAATCAATGATGAATAGTGATGTGTGTGTGTCAAGGGTAGCAGCTACGGTGAAAATGAACATAATTACTATGGTGTTATAGAGGAAATAATGGAGTTGACTTACTTAGGCATAAATAATAGGGTAACTTTATTCAAGTGTCATTGGTTTGATCCAACTGCAACAAGACTCGACAAAGTTTCAGGCATTGTGGAGGTGAATCATAAATCAAGGTTTGGAACATATAAACCATTCATATTATCCTTGCAAGCTCAACAGGTTTATTATACTTCATATCCGAGTATAAAAAAGTCAGATAGAAATAAATGATAGGCAGTTTACAAGGTGAAGTTCAAAGTATACCCTGAGTATGATCAATTATAGGAAGACAAGTTAGCTGAAGACAGTGATTACTATCAATCAGATGATATCTATGACTTCTCTTATGGTCACGATGTTGCGCATGATATGCATGTCATAACTCAATTGTCCGATGACACATGCATGGAAGAATGTGATCCAAATGATATACCAAGTGGATGGGTAAACAATAAAGAAGAAGAAGAAGAATATGAAAGTCAAACAAGTGACGAGAAAGAATTCTCAAGCTAGTGAGCAAAATCTTGTGATACAAACCTCTATTTGAATGCATTGCAATACTTGATGTGAATGATTTGAATTATTTGAATGTATTGTAATACTTGATGCGAATGAATGAGTTGTACTGCAATACTTCATGTGAATGATTTGAATTATTTGAATGTATTGTAATACTTGATACGAATGATTTGAATGCATTGCAATACTTGATGTGAATGATTTGAATGTATTGTAATACTTGATGCAAATGAATGGGTTGTATTGCAATACTTGATGTGAATAATTTGAATTATTTGAATGTATTGTAATACTTGATGTGAATGATTTGAATGCATTGCAATACTTGATGTAAATGATTTGAATGCATTGCAATACTTGATGTGAATGACTTGAATGTATTGTAATACTTGATGTGAATGATTTGAATTATTTAAATGTATTGTAATACTTGATGCGAATGAATTGAATGCATTGCAATACTTGATGTGAATGATTTGAATGCATTGCAATACTTGATGTGAATGACTTGAATGTATTGTAATACTTGATGTGAATGATTTGAATTATTTTAATGTATGGTAATACTTGATGCGAATGATTTGAATGCATTGCAATACTTGATGTGAATGATTTGAATGCATTGCAATACTTGATGTGAATGACTTGAATGTTTTGTAATACTTGATGTGAATGACTTGAATGTATTATAATACTTGATGTGAATGACTTGAATGTATTGTAATACTTGATGCAAATGAATGGGTTGTATTGTACTTGATGTGAATGATTTGAATGTATTGTAATACTTGATGTGAATTATTTGAATGTATTGTATAACATTTGTTATTTGTTAGAATATGGTTCGTGGAGGTTACAATGGTCGTTTATCCAGTAGTAGTCAGACCCAGCCTTCATCTTCACGGGCTCCTGTGATAGGTATATCATTTAACTAATTGGATGTTTGATTAGTTGAAATACGCATTCTGAGAATTTCTAACATGTTTTTTTACAGATGATGTTTCGCTTGTACACGAACCACCTACACCAGTTGATCACACAAGTCAGGAGCCAACACAGGATGCAGGGTTTTCTCAGTCTGGCACAAGAAGACTAATTTGAATAGTGTATATCGATAATCAACCGTAAGTATTTCATTGTCAATTATTGTATATCTCATAAATATTTTATATTGATATTTATTGTGTACCAATTCATATACAGCATGAGGTTTGAGCCTCAAGAAGTAGTACGCGAGATTAGGAATTCACTTTTTCAACATCTACCAGGACCAGTCGCTCAATGAAAAGAGTATCCAAAAGAAGTGATAGACAGATTGTGGTCCTCATTCACGGTATATAGTTGTTTGTCATAGTTAATGTGTTTCATATTTATTTATTTTTTTATAATCATGTCTACTAACTTTTTGAAAATATATATAGGCTTCAAATCGCTTCGCGACTAAGGAACATAATGCAAAGAAGGTGTGGCAGAGGGTGGTTGTCAATCAATTTGTAGACATGCTGCACAATATGAAGACTGCAGCAAAAAAAACATTTGGCGGAATAGATGATCCACTACAGTGGAAGGGCCATGGCCCTATTACTATCAGGAGAGATTATTGGGATTGAATGTGCGACAAGTGGGCGGAGGATGCATTTCGAAATCGCTTTGCGAAGACTGCACAAAATCGAGCAAAAATGCTTGAAGCCCATTTACACATAGGAGGATCTAAGACTTTTAGGAGTCACCTAAAGAAAATGGTAACTCGTCAATATATAATATTAATTTTATAAGTATTGTTGCAAACTTGTTTACTAAATCTTTTATCATTTAACTTTGCAGGAAACAGAAAAAGGAGGCATTATACCATATAAGGATGTGTTTGTTGAAACACATAAACGGAAGACCATGGGAGACTTCGTATCAGAGAAGGCGAGAACGACAACGGTATGTATTTATTCTATTAATAATCATTTCAATATGCAAGTTATCATAATGTTATCATTAATTATTAATGCATACTTTAAACATTATTTTGTAGGAGGCATATGAGCAACAGATGGTAGAGCGATATGGCAATGACGCTACTCAGCATCCATCATTTGATCATACAGCATGGGTGACTGCAACAGGTGAACCCAAAATGGGTCGTGTGTTCGGGTTTGGGAGTAATATGAATACTTCACCTGTTATTACTTCTTTCAGTTACGGCTCACAGACTTCTTCCATTGACATAAGCTCCAAGCAGCATCCTATTCTTTCCAGTGATGATGTATGCCAGATCCTTAAGGACACAATGTGTGACTACTTCCATGAAACTGTCGTCGACGTTCTTCGAGCTGAGTTCAATAGTTTTTTGCTAAACAGAGGAACTTCGATTGCAGGTCCCTCTCAGGTATGAAAGTTTCATGCAATATATTGCATGTCGTTAGATTTCATGTAACTTTGATTGCCTTAACATATTTAGTTTTTTTGACTGCCTTAGAGCACATATGAGCATGGTAGAATCACATATAGAGTTTTTCTGACTTTCTTAGAACACATATGAGCATGCTAGAATGACATATACAACTTTTTGTCTGTCTTAGAGCACATATGAGCATGGTAGAATCACATATAGAGTTTTTCTGACTACCTTAGAACACATATGAGCATGCTATAATCACATATTCAGTTTTTTGACTGCCTTAGAATACATATGAGCATGATCGAATCACATATATAGTTTTTTGCCTACCTTAGAGCACATATGAGCATAGTAGAATCACATATAGAGTTTTTTGCCTGCCTTAGAGCACATATGAGCATGCTATAATCACATATAAAGTTTTTTGCCTGCCTTAGAGCACATATTAGCATGATAGAATCACATATAAAGTTTTTTTGACTGCCTTAGAACACATATGAGCATGCTATAATCACATATTCAGTTTTTTGATTGCCTTAGAACACATATGAGCATGCTATAATCACATATTCAGTTTTTTGACTGCCTTAAAACACATATGAGCATGCTAGAATCACATATAGAGTTCTTTTACTGCCTTAGAACACATATCATTCTTAATAGAATCACATATAAAGTTTTTTGCGTTGTCTGCCTTAGAGCACTGTGATCATCGCAAAATTTTTCCTCTCGTAATACTCTCTCTCTTTCTTCTCTTTTCCTTTCCAACCTCTTATTTTCCTCCTTTTTGAAGGGAGAAAGATAAAAGAACGGAAAAAAAGAGAGAAGGGAAAAGAAAGGAGAGAAGAGAAGAGGAACTCGTTTGCGGGTCTCACTTGACCTTAATTTTGAAAATGTTTGAAATAACTCGCCTCCGTTTTTGAAATATTTGCGGGAAAACTGGGAGACGGGATCCGCTCGTCGGTACGAGGTTCGACCGTTCCTGGCGCCTTTACCAGGGGTAATCGAACCAAGGGTCGAATTAATGCCTTTTGCTTTGCTAAGAAATTATCTAAGTATTTATCCTAAGTCTAAATGCACAATGAATCATGCTTGTGCAAATGCAAAGATGTATGCTCTTTTTTGAAAATATTTTGAAGAAATCCCAAGTGAATCTGATAAAGTGAAGAAATGTTTTCTAACTTAGAACTTAAGATTAAAATTCTAAGTTTTTAGAATAATCAGGAGCTTGGGAAAAAAAATCTAGATTTTTGGAAAATGATTTTGAAGTTTTGAGATAAAAGGGATTTTCAAAGTCATAAATGGACTTTGAATCAGAATAGAAATGAAAATGGAATTGAATCAGAATGAAGTGTAGAAAATCTAAATAAAATTGATTTGAAAGTTTAGAATTCAAGATGGAATTTGAATCCAAAGTCTGGATTCTAAATAGATTTCGAAGTTGAATTTTGGATTCAGAATTTGGAACTAGGGATTGGATTTGAAATCTGAAATAAAAATGGAATTGATTTTTAAGAATTGGAATTAAAGTGGAATTTGGATTCAGAATTTTGAATGGAATTGGATTCAAGATTTGGAATCCAAGATGATATTTGGATCTGAAATCTGAGATCCGAGATAGGGTTGGACTCTGGATCTTAAGATAGAATTGGATCTGAAGTCTGAGATCCAAAGTGAAATTGGTTCTGAATCCTATAAGAAAATTGGATCTGAAGTCTGAGATCCAAAAATGGAATTGGAGTTTTGATCCTAAGGAGGAATTGGATCTGAAGTCGGAGATCCAATATGAGTGTTGAATCTTGGATCCTAAGATGGATTTGGAGTTAAATTCAGAAGATGAATCAAGAACTTCCAAATTTAATTTAAACTTGGAAAATGATTTTTTAGAAATTGAATCTTGAATATACAAATGAATTTCAAAGTTAAATTGGATTTTAAATTTAAGATATAATTTAGAATTTGAAATACAAGATGATTCTGAAGTTTCAAAGTCAAAATGGGACTTTGAAATTGAATTCTTGAATCCTTTTGAGGAATAGAATTGAATTTGAATTTATAAATAGGATTTGATCTGAGAAATGAAGGAAAGAATTACTTGGATTTTATGAAAAAGAATTTAGAAATATGATGCAATTCTATCTAAATGATGAATGAATTTAAATTTTTGAATTTGGATTTTTGAAAAGCTATTCCATCCTTTAAATGAATTAAAATCAGATTGAAGATATAATACATCATTGACTATGGTCATTGAATGTATTATATAATAATCTATATTTATATTCAAGTGAAGAATAAAATACATTTTGGTGCTTTTATAGAATTTAAAATGAAATTAACTCTCAATATACCCTGACTATGGTCATTGATATATATTTTGAGTCAATTTTAAGTTAAATTCTAAATAAAAGGAGAAAATATTTAAGGAAATATGATGAATTTTGAAAATGGATTCAGTGTGGATCCCGTGTTATTTCGTAAAAGATAAAAATCCTAAGTTTTGTCCACACCCTGACTATGGCCATTGATGTGGATCATCAACTTAGGATTGATTTACCTCTTACGAAATGGTGCACGTGCCATACGTATTTCACCAATGTGAGATTCTTGAGAAATAAAGACAAAAATCATGAAAACAAGTAATTCATGGTATTTTATAATGCTCATTCTACCTAAGAGCAGAAAATGTAAATTTTCATTCAAGATCTAACTATTACATTATTTGAATTGAAAAAAAAAATGTCAAGGCTTTCTAATCTAAAGGAGAAATCCTGCAAAACAAGAGTTAGCTTAAGCTAGAGACAAACATATCACAAAAGATATTACAATGAAAGCTTAAGATGGCATGAGGGAAAGATAGGAAATGACGCATTTATATTTATAGGCACGTATACATACATATATATATATATATAGATGTGTGTATATGTATATATATATATAGATATATGTATATACATACATGTGTGACCTATATAATATCTTATGAAATGAGTATATATGATGATGATAAATGGGTGTTGTGCACACATGAATAAATCTAAAGCATTGTGGAGTGTATACACAAGTTTATCAACCATGCATAACATGAAATAGTATGAGTTAAGTAACGAATTGCTTTACAACAGTTAGTATAATGAAAGGTGCATATGTAGCCGGGTGTGCAATGAGATGAACAAAGTTTTTGTAGCAGCATAATACATGATTTACAAGGGTGAAAGATGTAGGACACAAGGAATTAGTATAGGTACAGGCTGACTGAAAATATATATATATATATATATATATATATATATATATATATATATATATGAAAGAGGCGAATTTATCAAACTTTACAGACACTTTGCAGCACAAGTCATACTACCATAAAGCATCAAGACCAGAACTGACCCTCCTGCTTTCCACAATTAGGTTACCAGCCATATCCAATAACAGAGCTATGTATATAATTGATATTTAGCAATAAGTGCCCAGGATATCATCAAAATGACATTCTTGTCAGAGATACATCGATTCATCCTTCAGCCGGACAACCCTCTACAAGGCTGGGCAATGCTGCCTTTTCATATGAAAGTCATTTCATGGGGTTCATCCTACCAGTGGGTGTCTCTTAACTTACAGATTCAGAGGATTTTTCACTTCTTGGATGCTCAAAACAAGAACTGAAGTAATCATATTCAGGGCAGGGTGACCCTGACAGAAGTTACATTTGTGATCTCCAATGTTTTAGCATGCAGTAGGAAGTCTCAAATGTCATCACGTTGAAACCAGAGCTTGACTTTGCACTTCAGAGAGCAAAGGCTAATTTCCCATCTGAATGCTCCTCTTGTGTAAGCTTTTGCAGTTTTTTTTTTTTTTTTTGGAACCATCTGAACACATAAATAGCTCAGCCATTTTTGCATCACATCAAGAGCACCAGAACTCCAATTATGCACGTTTTCTATGAAATTCAAGTAAATACATAAAAAAAATGTGGATGTAATCCATTTTTTTTTTTAGAAGGTGATGGCTGACTGCTAAATATCTTGATCATTGCCTTAGCAGTGAAATGTAGAAACTCCCTTGAAGTACAACCAGCAGTCTCACCTGAATTGGCCGTGACAACAACCATTAACCCCATTCTTGCAGGCTCATACGAGCATAAACAACAAGTATTTGTCCCTTCAACCCAGCTGGAAGCTAATAGGAACACAGAACCTTCAACAAGAATATCAGACCCCAAAAGACAGTGATAACATAAAAAAATGATGCAACAGTCTCTATGACTACATGACTTCAATTAATTGAAAACCAGATTAAGGTTCTGATGCTAATATGAAATATGTACATAAAAGATTTCTTACCATTTCAGGGGGGGAGTCAAGGAAACGATCCTTTCCTAAATTTTGGAAGAGGCGCAAACAATAGTGCTTGCAAATTTGGGAAAACCAAAAGAATTAATCATCTAATCATGAATGGGAGAGAGGAAATATGTAACAACAGCAAGGCGACCTGGAAATACAACTAGAGAAGCTGATGGCTTCCAAATTCCTTGGATCACCATTAACAAAATCATACATTCAGGATTTAATGCACTTAAGATTAGCATAACAGTTCAACATGACAGATATCTCAAGAGTTTTGCAAAAAAAGAAAAAGGTGAAAATATAAACACATACCTCCAAAAGTAGCTAATGAATGTCCTTTTGCAGATTACACAAAAAAAAAAGTCTTTGAATTCTTCAACGTGCTTAATACAACTCCCTTTTGAATTGGATAAGGGTTCTAATACATCTCTGAAATGCTGTTGAAACAGCTGGCAAGCCTTCTTCTGGCTGTTGTCACTACCTGTAACCGTGGATCCTCTGCAACTTAAATTTCAACATGGTAAAAGAAGAAAATATAACCTCTTTTGCTAAATAACACGCTATGACAATTAGCCCATTCATCAGCTCCTGCGAAATGGCTCTGGAAGGTAACCCATGGGTTGGTTCTTGGTGGGATCAGCAAACTCCAGATTACTTCCTCTTTTATAACGACAAACAGATTTTCAATGAATGGGGGATCTGATAAATCAAACCTGACGCAGATCCCTGAGATGAAGCTGTCATTTCAGAAACTCAAATGATATGGATGTACGCCATTCATTGCAGCTGAGTTTCATAACTTCAAGGATATGAATGAATTGAAATGCTGGAAGTTCCCCTTTGAGAATTGGTTATCACTGAACTTCAACACATACCATTGGTGCAAGACGATATATCATAAAAAAAAAAACAGAGACCAAAATTCAGAGGGAATGATGGGGATACAGTGGATCAGCCAATGAAGATTAACACTGTTATTATTTCAAATCTTGAGCAGTGATTCAGACCACACAACCCCAGAACCATTCCTAATAAGGATGGTAATGCCAGCAGCAACACAGATTGTGGTAACGATGGGGTAAGCTCAGGAAAACAAAACAAAAGGATTATATCTAAATAGAGAAAAAAACATAAGATCAAAATATCACTAACAATTCTTAATTGGCAGAAAGCAGCTAGGAAATAGTAGGAGATGAGATCGTAATATATACAAGAAACTAAAAAAAAAAGAATTCATAGGTTACAAATCGATCGCCAATAAGGAAAACTGGGAATCATGATATATAAAGAAGATGGAAAATGACATGAGCCATAGACGGGAATGATGTAAATCGTGATCCTCCTGAAATGCAAAGGGATGTTAAATCTACATAATATAAACAGGGGAAGAGAGAAGAAAAATAAACTGATATAAGGCCCCTCTTTGTAATAAATCAATTATGAATCCAAACTTCTGGTCGATTAATCAGAGCATCTCACGGTAGATGCTGATCTCTGTGACATATTGACACTCAACTATTCACATAACGATACCATATTCTGGCAGGTTGGAACCAGAAAATTAAGAAAAGAAATGAAGAAGTCATGAGACAAAACACGATGATGAATCAGAAAGAAGGAAAAGGAATTCACTAGAGCTCTGACTACATATTAACCCGAAATAACAATAACGACTAAAAAAAAAAATTTTAAAAGAAGAGAAAAACTAAAATCACAATGAAGGAAATGTCATCCTATCTTGATAAACACTGGAATTCCACGAAATGTCAACACCCCGTTCATATGGAATGGAAATTCATGGGAAAATAAAATAAAAAAAAAAATTGGATAACAAAGGAAATGTAACCCCAACGAGGGTGAAATTTTATTGCAGAGTGCAAATCAGAGCTGCGATAAGCAGACTGATATTGCAGTATATTGCTTCAAAAAAAATGAAAATCTAAGAAGAGGAGTAAAAGGGAACTTACCTGTAGTTGTAGAACCTTCAGTGGTAGGCTCTTCTCCGTCAGGTGGAAGAAATCCAGGAAATAAGAAGAAGAGGAAGAAGGATCGAAGGAGAGAAGAATGGTAGGGTGAAGACGGGTGAAAACAAGAGGAAGGAGAAGAAAACAAAGGGATGCGGGGGTGAAGGCGATGGATGAAAAAGAGGCCTTCCACGCCCCTTTTAAAGGTGGAGGAGATGGTTCGAGAAAGGGAGGTTAGAGGGTGCGCCATGGTAAGAGAGGGTTTTAGGGTTTCGGTGGAGAGAATCGGGAGATACCCGACTGAGGGAGGCGGCTCTCCCTCCCCTTTTTTCCATTCACGAAGGGTTTTCCAAAAAACCCTAAAAAAAGCATTTTGCATAAGACCCCCTCTGATTTTTGAGTTTTTACAAAAAGGGGCTCTCAGGGCTTTTTAGCAAAAATTTGACTTTTAAAGTTTAAACTAATTCATCATTTTTTTTCTCAAAATTTTTCCATTTTTTTGGTTTTTGGTGTTATTTTTCCATTTTTTTGTATTTTTAAGTAGAAAACCTAAGATTTGTGAGAAAATAAGAATTAAAACTAAATTTTTTGTGTTTTTGCAAAATATTTACAAAAAGGGGATTTTTCTGAGAACTAAAAGCTATTTTGAGAAAATTTCTTCAAAAATGGGTTTTGATCCGGATTTTGAGGAAATATGGATTTAAAGTACTGGATTCGGATCCGGAGTTGATTTTGAATATATCAATATGGATTCTAATTCAGAAAATCTGAAGAATGATCAAAATTTAGCTTTTGGTTTTCTCAGAAAATGAAACCAGGGGCAAAAGGGTCATTTTTACAAAACTTTGAAAAATTTGGGGTGTTCACAGATGCCCCTCTTTGCTACTAAGCCGGTTGAGAGCCGAGCTTAGTGGCAAAGACAACACTCCAAATTTTGAAAAATGCCCCAGTCAGCAGGTCTTAACTGGGTGTGGAAGAATTTATTTTGAAAATATAGTTTTTCAGGCTTAAAACCTTATCCTGAATGGTTTTGGGAAGACAAAATGCTCATAATGATATGATTGAGTAAAAGATGAGGAAATCGTGATGGGACTTTAGATGGAAATTCCGAAATGGTGGGAAATGAGAATTTTGATCAGGTCTCATGGGTGAGACCAGATACTGTTTTTGGAACGATTCAGGTTTAGTCCTTAACCTGGATGGGACGAAGATATATCAAAAATGAATTTGGAAATGAGGAAAGGAATACATGAGTACCTTGATGGGACATTTTGGAAAAGGTCTTGTGAAATGAAGCTCAAGTGGGATTCTATCCTCGATGGATATACAAAGAATGGATTTCTTGATGGGAAGAGTCATGATGGGACTGGAAGAAAACATCTTGTCAAAACGAGGAATCTCATTGGAATGTGACTCAGGTTTAACCCAAACCTGTAAGGAAGATACCTCACGAAGCGAGGTTCCGGGTTAACTCTTAACCTGGATAGGAAATCTACCATACGGGTTTCTCAAAAATGGAGAAAGCACGATGGGACCTTCGAAATTTGGACGAACAAATTCGAGAGGGATTTTTGCGAAAGGAGGAAATATAGAGTCCCTAAAGCTTTGAAAAGGGGAAGAAATTGGGCGTCTCATTGCTGAGACTGAAATAGCTTTTGAAATCAAAGAATCTTTCGCAAATGGTTCAGGTTTGACCCTTATCCTGAGTGGGAGAAATCTACCATACAGGTTTCTCAAAAAATGGAGAAAGCACGATGGGACCTTCGGAATTTGGACGAACAAATGCGAGAGGGGTTTTTGCGAAAGGAGGAAATATAGAGTCCCTAAAGCTTCGAAAAGGGGAAGAAATGGTGTGTCTCATTGCTGAGACTGAAATAGCTTTTGAAATCAAAGAATCTTTCGCAAATGGTTCAGGTTTGACCCTTATCCTGAGTGGGGGAAATCTACCATACAAGTTTCTCAAAAATGGAGGAAGCACGATGGGACCTTCGGAATTTTGGACGAACAAATCCGAGAGGGGTTTTTGCGAAAGGAGGAAATATAGAGTCCCTAAAGCTTCGAAAAGGGGAAGAAATTGGGTGCGTCTCATTGCTGAGACTGAAATAGCTTTTGAAATTAAATGATCTTTCGCAAATGGTTCAGGTTTGACCCTTATCCTGAGTGGGTCATCCATACGGAATTCGTTAATGAGAAAACCGTGATGGGACAGGAGGAGATACTTCTTCTGAGGCAACTCTTTTTGGGAAATACAAACAACGCTAGGTTGCATCAAAATGAATATTGAATGTTTATTTAATTCTTGGAATAGCTAGAAAATTTTGCCAATAAGATAAAATCATAGTAGATTCAGATGCTTCTAAATGTGCACGTTTGTGCAAAAGATATTCCCTCTTTTACCTAGAGTATTTCCCCCAAATGAGGTTAACTCCTCAGTTCTAAGAGTCAGATCCAAAATTTGACCGCTGATGATCTTCTTCAAGGAAGCTATCCATTTCCCTGATATGAGAATAAAAAAAATATTCTTAATTTCATAAAAGTAGAAAATGAAGAGATATTGATAAAAGAATTTTGCATGAGAAAAGATGACTTCTGGCAACTTCGGCAGCTTGATATCTAGGTGTTTTCCCACGATGATCTTTTTGCACTCTTTTGAGTCATTGGGCTTTCTCGGTTTTTCACATCATCCTTCATTTGGATGTCCTGACTTTTCTCTCTTTTTCAGAGAAGGGTACGTCACAAGCTCCTTCATCTTGGAGATGCTCCGATCCTTCTTTCTCTCAGGGATTATATATGATATTAGCTCAAAAAGGTCTGAAATCAAATATCTTTTAGGGTTTGTCGGTAGGTTCATCGCATCTGCCTTCATCTCGACAGCGATCCGAACTTTCCCTGGAAGGATCCGTCACAAACTCCGTCATCTTGGAGATGTTTCAAATCTTCTTTGGCCCCGGGGATCTACTCGCTTAATTTGCCTTCATCTTGACGACAATTGAGAGATCCCTTTTGCGGATATTTGATTGCAACTTTTAAACGAAAATGAGAAGGGTTGAGTGGATTTTTTTTATAGCTCAAGATATTTCCACTGCCTGATTGTCAGAAAATCATTTTTAAAACATGCGCCATAGCCAAGATCAGTATCAATTCTCTTTCGGCTTTTCAACATCATTGAAGATTTCTTTTATTGATCATATCGAGGACATTTCTTACATCCTTTTGGTTGATCAACAGGAAAAGATTTGAATTTTACCTCTTTTCGCGAAAAGTTTCACCTTTTTTGGAAGGAAATAGAAGAGGTAATCTGAGAAAATTCTTTTCGTGCAGTCAGACTTTTAGAATCAACTAATGCTTTTAGCAAATTGGCAAAGTTTTCACGAATTTCTTGTGAAATAATCACGCAATATAGATTTTGATGAGACATTTAGCTGTAATTTAAATAAATGGTGCGAGAAATCAGACTTTAGAAAACTGGACAGATGAAATATATTAGGTTTTGGAAATCCCGACCAGTTTATAAGAAACTGGATTTTTGATAATCCCGACCAGTGAAAACACTGGATTTCAAATCCCGACCAGTGAAAAATACTGGATTTCAAATCCCGACCAGTTGTGACAACTGGATTCCAAATCCCGACCAGTTATAAAAACTGGATTTCAAATCCCGACCAGTTATGACAACTGGATTTCAAATCCCGACCAGTGAAAAATACTGGATTTCAAATCCCGACCAGTTATGACAACTGGATTTCAAATCCCGACCAGTTATGACAACTGGATTTCAAATCCCGACCAGTGAAAAATACTGGATTTCAAATCCCGACCAGTTATGACAACTAGATTTCAAATCCCGACCAGTTATGACAACTGGATTTCAGATCCCGACCAGTGAAAAATACTGGATTTCAAATCCAGACCAGTGAAAAATACTGGATTTCAAATCCCGACCAGTTATGACAACTGGATTTCAAATACCGACCAGTGAAAAATACTGGATTTCAAATCCTGACCAGTGAAAAATACTGGATTTCAAATCCCGACCAGTGAAAAATACTGGATTTCAAATCCCGACCAGTTATGAAAACTGGATTTCAAATCCCGACCAGTTATGACAACTGGATTTCAAATACCGACCAGTGAAAAATACTGGATTTCAAATCCTGACCAGTGAAAAATACTGGATTTCAAATCCCGACCAGTGAAAAATACTGGATTTCAAATCCCAACCAGTTATGAAAACTGGATTTCAAATCCCGACCAGTTATGACAACTGGATTTCAAATCCCGACCAGTTATGACAACTGGATTTCAAATCCCGACCAGTGAAAAATACTGGATTTCAAATCCTGACCAGTGAAAAATACTGGATTTCAAATCCCGACCAGTGAAAAATACTGGATTTCAAATCCCGACCAGTTATGAAAACTGGATTTCAAATCCCGACCAGTTATGACAACTGGATTTCAAATACCGACCAGTTGTGACAACTAGATTTCAATTACCGACCAGTGAAAAATACTGGATTTCAAATCCCGACCAGTGAAAAATACTGGATTTCAAATCCCGACCAGTTATGAAAACTGGATTTCAAATCCCGACCAGTTATGACAACTGGATTTCAAATACCGACCAGTTGTGACAACTGGATTTCAAATCCCGATCAGTTATAAAAACTGGATTTCAAATCCCGACCAGTTATGACAACTGGATTTCAAATCCCGACCAGTGAAAAATACTGGATTTTGAAAATGAAGGATTTAATCTGATGGTTTGAAAGTGATTGAATTTGGGAGATTATAACCCGAGGGTTGAGAAAATGATAAGACTTTGAGGATATTACAACCAGAGGTTGGGAAACTGATAGAATTGAAGACCTTGAAATGATAGAATTGAGGAGTCGCACCCTAAGGGTTTGATCTTTTGGAATACACGACCAGCAGGAGCTGGATTTTTCGGAAATACGTGACCAACAAGTGTTGGATCCTTTAGGAATACATGACCAACGATTGTTGGATCTTTTGGAAATATATGACCAACGAGTGTTGGATCCTTTGAAAATATATGACCAACGATTGTTGGATCTTTTGAAGTGGTCTGTTTTCAGGATTTATCTTTTTATCCTGAACCGAGAAGGAAGAAAAGAAAATACCTCGTTATCAGGAGGCATCAGATTTATCCCTTAACCTGAAGGGGAGGGAGGAGAAAGAAAGAAAAAGAAGGAAAAAGAAATACCTCATGGAAAAGAGGCATCAGGTTTATCCCTTAACCTGAAAGGGTATTTTTGAAAATAAGAATCAAGGAGAAATAAAATGGATAAATAATAATAAAATGAATAAAAATTGATAAAACTGATAAAAAAATGGATAAACAAAAGGTTTGAGAAAAGAAATTGTTCCTGCCTGCATGTGGGATCTTTTAAAATGAGAGAAGATGATGAGAAAATCATTTTGGAAGAAAGGATTAACCACGAGAGCTAATCTTTGAAAGGGGATCATTCATGAGAGATCATCATGAGGGTTAAATTTTTAAAGCAATGATTTTGAAAACCAATTTGTAGAAAATATGATCAACACAAGGGTTGATATTTGAATGCAATGATTCAAAATCAATTTTTTAGAAAATATGATCAACGCAGAGGTTGATCTTTGAATGCAATGATTTGAAATCAATTTTTTAGAAAACATAATCAACACCAGGATTGATCTTTGAATGCAATAAAATCAAATTTTTGGAAAAATGAGATCAGCATCAGGGTTGATCTTTGAATGCAAATGATTTGAAATTAATTTTTAGGAAAATATGATCAACACCAGGATTGATCTTTGAATGAAATAAAATCAAATTTTTGGAAAATGGGATCAACACAAGAGATTGACCTTTGAATGAAACCAAATTTTTGGAAAATGAGATCAACACAAGGGATTGATCTTTGAATGTAATGATTTGAAAACCAAATTTTTAGAAAATATGATCAACGCAAGGGTTGATCTATGAAATGTAATGGCTTGAAAGACCAATTTTGGAAGATATGATCCACACAAGGGTTGATTTTTGAAATGCAATGATTTGAAATCAATTTTTAGGAAAATATGATCAACACAAGAGTTGATGTTTGAATGTAATGAAATCAAATTTCGGAAAATGAGATCAACACAAGGGTTGATCTTTGAATGTCATGGTTTGAAACCAATTTTTAGAAAATATGATCAACACAAGGGTTGATCTTTGAATGTAATGATTCGAAGTCAATTCTTTGGAAAATATGATCAACACAAGGGTTGATCTTTGAAATGTGATAATTCGAAATCAGTTTTCAGAAAATATGATCAACGCAAGGGTTGATCTTTAAAAAAAAGGTTGTAATAAAATATATGAACTAAAATTTTCATGATTTTTGAAAGACCCTCATAGGTAATATCATTTCTCTCATGAATGATGTCAGGATTGTCCCGAATTTTTGAAAACGAAATTTTAATGCCCCAATATAGCAAAAGGAAGAAAGTATTGAATATCAAAGATATAAAGAAAATCAACATTTCATTGATAAGCAAAAGTTGATGACAGAACTGAATATTTACAAGTATTTTAACTAGAAAGAAATCACAAAGACTGGGTTGACTTTCCCCTACAAAGCGACTAACAGAAAGGGATGAAAGCGAAAAACTCTTGGCATTCTCAATTCTCTGATTGGTCTGGAAAAGGTCCGGTTGAATCTGCAGGCTGCTCTTCTCCTTCCTCTGGTTCCAGAAGCTTTTATCAATGTAATCCTGCACAATGTTTTTGAGGACGAAGCAGCGCTCCGTGTCATGCCCCCTTGCTCGATGAAATTTGCAAAAGCGATTCTTCCATTTTCCTTTGGTGACAGAGGGATCATCCTGCTTTGGGAGCTTGATCATTTCTTTCTCGAGCAGGTATTGGAGAACTTCTTCAATCGGCTGACCTAGAGGGGTAAACTGACGATCATAACCCCAGCCTTCATGCTTTGCTTTCTTCGGCTTGTTTGGCTTCTGCTGAGCTCTGACCCCTATCTGGCAACTAGACTGAGCTTGCATGTTTAGGAGATCCGGATGCTTTTCTCCTTTATTTTGGACAAAGAGATTTTTATCAAGGCAATCCTGAACGATATTCTTGAAGATGAAGCAATGCTCAGTGTCATGCCCTGTTACTTGATGGTATCTGCAGAACTGGTCTATGTATTTTCCCATGACTGTGGAAGGGATGGCGGCTTTTGGGAGCCTGAATAATCCACTGGACAACATGTATTCGAGGATTTTGTCAAGCGGTTCATCTAAAGGAGTGAAATCTCGATCCTTGCTCCAATCCTTGCGCTTTGGCTCTTCTTGCTTCTTGCCTTTTTGCTGAGGACTGCATTGAAGAGGTCTATCGCGATTTTCACAATATTTCCCAATCTGGCTTTTATGCTCTCTCAAGTCGCTGCCCTGGTTGCCTTGATTGCTGCCCTTATTGGCTTTGGAATTTCCTGCACTGATATTGCCGTGTTTATTCATGGGGAAGGTGACGAGCGCCTTTCCTTCTGTGGGAGCTTTTCCGCAACTGGCTTCAGCTTGCTCGGATAATATCTCCAGCATCATCTTTTTGAATAACTGATATATCGCAGGATCAATCTCACTCTTGCTGTCTTGAACTCCCTTTCTGACAGATTTTTGAGAATCCATTCCTTACTCTCTCTGCTTGTAACTGGGATGTTAGAGCAGCGTGATCTCTGAGTTTTGCCCGACTCAACTGATAGTGTTGATGCTCTCTGTGGATTATGAATGGGTTTTTTAGAAAAGATCTAGGAAGAAATTTTAATAAAGGAGGAAATTATAATCTGAAAATGAAAACATCCCATTACGAGGGATCGGGTTGTCACCAAAATTTGCGACAACCGCACTGTTTTTTGAAAAAGGATAAACAAGTAAAATGTGATTAAGGATAAATTTTGAAAAGGACATATCCTGACAAAAGATGTTTTTATTGTAAATGAGGGTGAGGAATAGAATATAGAAAAGGATTTCAAAAAATTGCAGGCAGGATCAAAAAAGAATTAGAAGAAATTAAGAGAAGAAAAAGGAAAATACACCTGGGTTTTAAAATAAGGAGGAAATTGTGAATAATATATACCCAGGGTTTTGGAAAATATAGGGAATATCAAATATTATACAATCATAGATATACAAACAAGAATGCACAAACAGCAATCCCTAAAGGCTGACTCTAAATGCAATATTGAAATGGCTTGTAGGACCTTAATCCTAACTCTAGGGTTCAGATCATCTGATTCCAATCAAGATACGTCGATATACTCACGCCGAAGCTCGAAGTACGTGGCATAGAAATATTCCTCCGGTTCTAAGGCAATGGCTTCCCAACATCCTTGAGCACCTACCGATATACCTCGGACTATGGCCCTTAGGTACGTGGTAGGGGGGCGTGAACCCAAATAAGTGGTCCAGTTGTGAGGCTCTCTCCCGAACTATGGTTCAGTGAGACAGCCCAGCAACATGAAGACCAAGACAAAATAGGTAAGGAGGTTTTCAAAATATGCTCAACATGCAAGAAATCTGAAGGCTCTAATGCAAGTCCTAAAGAGATAGATTAAAATGAAGAGAAGCATACACTTGCATACATTGTTTTGCATTCAATCCCTAAAATTGAGGAGAGTTGTATTTAAGACCTAAGTCTAATGTGAACATGAATAATCTCCTCAATATAGTCCTACCAAACCATACTTAAATCCTATATGTAAGGATGTAAGCTTAGGACAAAATCTAGGCTCCTAAGGTTTGCATGAAAATGTAGCTGATATTTTAAAGAATAAAGACTTAGATAATGTCAAAGCAAAAGAAAAGGCATTAAATTCGACCGAACGAAGACGAGTCCCATCTCGGTCGCCAAAACTGTGATCATCGCAAAATTTTTCCTCTCGTAATACTCTCTCTCTTTCTTCTCTTTTCCTTTTCAACCTCTTATTTTCCTCCTTTTTGAAGGGAGAAAGATAAAAGGACGGAAAAAAAGAGAGAAGGGAAAAGAAAGGAGAGAAGAGAAGAGGAACTCGTTTGCGGGTCTCACTTGACCTTAATTTTGAAAATGTTTGAAATAACTCGCCTTCGTTTTTGAAATATTTGTGGGAAAACTGGGAGACGGGATCCGCTCGTCGGTACGAGGTTCGACCGTTCCTGGCGCCTTTACCAGGGGTAATCGAACCAAGGGTCGAATTAATGCCTTTTGCTTTGCTAAGAAATTATCTAAGTATTTATCCTAAGTCTAAATGCACAATGAATCATGCTTGTGCAAATGCAAAGATGTATGCTCTTTTTTGAAAATATTTTGAAGAAATCCCAAGTGAATCTGATAAAGTGAAGAAATGTTTTCTAACTTAGAACTTAAGATTAAAATTCTAAGTTTTTAGAATAATCAGGAGCTTGGGAAAATAAATCTAGATTTTTGGAAAATGATTTTGAAGTTTTGAGATAAAAGGGATTTTCAAAGTCATAAATGGACTTTGAATCAAAATAGAAATGAAAATGGAATTGAATCAGAATGAAGTGTAGAAAATCTAAATAAAATTGATTTGAAAGTTTAGAATTCAAGATGGAATTTGAATCCAAAGTCTGGATTCTAAATAGATTTCGAAGTTGAATTTTGGATTCAGAATTTGGAACTAGGGATTGGATTTGAAATCTGAAATAAAAATGGAATTGATTTTTAAGAATTGGAATTAAAGTGGAATTTGGATTCAGAATTTTGAATGGAATTGGATTCAAGATTTGGAATCCAAGATGATATTTGGATCTGAAATCTGAGATCCGAGATAGGGTTGGACTCTGGATCTTAAGATAGAATTGGATCTGAAGTCTGAGATCCAAAGTGAAATTGGTTCTGAATCCTATAAGAAAATTGGATCTGAAGTCTGAGATCCAAAAATGGAATTGGAGTTTTGATCCTAAGGAGGAATTGGATCTGAAGTCGGAGATCCAATATGAGTGTTGAATCTTGGATCCTAAGATGGATTTGGAGTTAAATTCAGAAGATGAATCAAGAACTTCCAAATTTAATTTAAACTTGGAAAATGATTTTTTAGAAATTGAATCTTGAATATACAAATGAATTTCAAAGTTAAATTGGATTTTAAATTTAAGATATAATTTAGAATTTGAAATACAAGATGATTCTGAAGTTTCAAAGTCAAAATGGGACTTTGAAATTGAATTCTTGAATCCTTTTGAGGAATAGAATTGAATTTGAATTTATAAATAGGATTTGATCTGAGAAATGAAGGAAAGAATTACTTGGATTTTATGAAAAAGAATTTAGAAATATGATGCAATTCTATCTAAATGATGAATGAATTGAAATTTTTGAATTTGGATTTTTGAAAAGCTATTCCATCCTTTAAATGAATTAAAATCAGATTGAAGATATAATACATCCTTGACTATGGTCATTGAATGTATTATATAATAATCTATATTTATATTCAAGTGAAGAATAAAATACATTTTGGTGCTTTTATAGAATTTAAAATGAAATTAACTCTCAATATACCCTGACTATGGTCATTGATATATATTTTGAGTCAATTTTAAGTTAAATTCTAAATAAAAGGAGAAAATATTTAAGGAAATATGATGAATTTTGAAAATGGATTCAGTGTGGATCCCGTGTTATTTCGTAAAAGATAAAAATCCTAAGTTTTGTCCACACCCTGACTATGGCCATTGATGTGGATCATCAACTTAGGATTGATTTACCTCTTACGAAATGGTGCACGTGCCATACGTATTTCACCAATGTGAGATTCTTGAGAAATAAAGACAAAAATCATGAAAACAAGTAATTCATGGTATTTTATAATGCTCATTCTACCTAAGAGCAGAAAATGTAAATTTTCATTCAAGATCTAACTATTACATTATTTGAATTGAAAAAAAAAAATGTCAAGGCTTTCTAATCTAAAGGAGAAATCCTGCAAAACAAGAGTTAGCTTAAGCTAGAGACAAACATATCACAAAAGATATTACAATGAAAGTTTAAGATGGCATGAGGGAAAGATAGGAAATGACGCATTTATATTTATAGGCACGTATACATACATATATATATAGATGTGTGTATACGTATATATATATATATAGATATATGTATATACATACATGTGTGACCTATATAATATCTTATGAAATGAGTATATATGATGATGATAAATGGGTGTTGTGCACACATGAATAAATCTAAAGCATTGTGGAGTGTATACACAAGTTTATCAACCATGCATAACATGAAATAGTATGAGTTAAGTAACGAATTGCTTTACAACAGTTAGTATAATGAAAGGTGCATATGTAGCCGGGTGTGCAATGAGATGAACAAAGTTTTTGTAGCAGCATAATACATGATTTACAAGGGTGAAAGATGTAGGACACAAGGAATTAGTATAGGTACAGGCTGACTGAAAATATATATATATATATATATATGAAAGAGGCGAATTTATCAAACTTTACAGACACTTTGCAGCACAAGTCATACTACCATAAAGCATCAAGACCAGAACTGACCCTCCTGCTTTCCACAATTAGGTTACCAGCCATATCCAATAACAGAGCTATGTATATAATTGATATTTAGCAATCAGTGCCCAGGATATCATCAAAATGACATTCTTGTCAGAGATACATCGATTCATCCTTCAGCCAGACAACCCTCTACAAGGCTGGGCAATGCTGCCTTTTCATATGGAAGTCATTTCATGGGGTTCATCCTACCAGTGGGTGTCTCTTAACTTACAGATTCAGAGGATTTTTCACTTCTTGGATGCTCAAAACAAGAACTGAAGTAATCATATTCAGGGCAGGGTGACCCTGACAGAAGTTACATTTGTGATCTCCAATGTTTTAGCATGCAGTAGGAAGTCTCAAATGTCATCACGTTGAAACCAGAGCTTGACTTTGCACTTCAGAGAGCACAGGCTAATTTCCCATTTGAATGCTCCTCCTGTGTAAGCTTTTGCAGTTTTTTTTTTTTGGAACCATCTGAACACATAAATAGCTCAGCCATTTTTGCATCACATCAAGAGCACCATAACTCCAATTATGTACGTTTTCTATGAAATTCAAGTAAATACATAAAAAAAAATGTGGATGTAATCCATTTTTTTTTTAGAAGGTGATGGCTGACTGCTAAATATCTTGATCATTGCCTTAGCAGTGAAATGTAGAAACTCCCTTGAAGTACAACCAGCAGTCTCACCTGAATTGGCCGTGACAACAACCATTAACCCCATTCTTGCAGGCTCATACGAGCATAAACAACAAGTATTTGTCCCTTCAACCCAGCTGGAAGCTAATAGGAACACAGAACCTTCAACAAGAATATCAGACCCCAAAAGTCAGTGATAACATAAAAAAATGATGCAACAGTCTCTATGACTGCATGACTTCAATTAATTGATAACCAGATTAAGGTTCTGATGCTAATATGAAATATGTACACAAAAGATTTCTTACCATTTCAGGGGGGGAGTCAAGGAAACGATCCTTTCCTAAATTTTGGAAGAGGCGCAAACAATAGTGCTTGCAAATTTGGGAAAACCAAAAGAATTAATCATCTAATCATGAATGGGAGAGAGGAAATATGTAACAACAGCAAGGCGACCTGGAAATACAACTAGAGAAGGTGATGGCTTCCAAATTCCTTGGATCACCATTAACAAAATCATACATTCAGGATTTAATGCACTTAAGATTAGCATAACAGTTCAACATGACAGATATCTCAAGAGTTTTGCAAAAAAAAAAAAAGGTGAAAATATAAACACATACCTCCAAAAGTAGCTAATGAATGTCCTTTTGCAGATTACACAAAAAAAAAAAGTCTTTGAATTCTTCAACGTGCTTAATACAACTCCCTTTTGAATTGGATAAGGGTTCTAATACATCTCTGAAATGTTGTTGAAACAGCTGGCAAGCCTTCTCCTGGCTGTTGTCACTACCTGTAACCGTGGATCCTCTGCAACTTAAATTTCAACATCGTAAAAGAAGAAAATATAACCTCTTTTGCTAAATAACACGCTATGACAATTAGCCCATTCATCAGCTCCTGCGAAATGGCTCTGGAAGGTAACCCATGGGTTGGTTCTTGGTGGGATCAGCAAACTCCAGATTACTTCCTCTTTTATAACGACAAACAGATTTTCAATGAATGGGGGATCTGATAAATCAAACCTGACGCAGATCCCTGAGATGAAGCTGTCATTTCAGAAACTCAAATGATATGGATGTACGCCATTCATTGCAGCTGAGTTTCATAACTTCAAGGATATGAATGAATTGAAATGCTGGAAGTTCCCCTTTGAGAATTGGTTATCACTGAACTTCAACACATACCATTGGTGCAAGACGATATATCATAAAAAAAAAAACAGAGACCAAAATTCAGAGGGAATGATGGGGATACAGTGGATCAGCCAATGAAGATTAACACTGTTATTATTTCAAATCTTGAGCAGTGATTCAGACCACACAACCCCAGAACCATTTCAAATAAGGATGGTAATGCCAGCAGCAACACAGATTGTGGTAACGATGGGGTAAGCTCAGGAAAACAAAACAAAAGGATTATATCTAAATAGAGAAAAAAGCATAAGATCAAAATATCACTAACAATTCTTAATTGGCAGAAAGCAGCTAGGAAATAGTAGGAGATGAGATTGTAATATATACAAGAAACTAAAAAAAAAAGAATTCATAGGTTACAAATCGATCGCCAATAAGGAAAACTGGGAATCATGATATATAAAGAAGATGGAAAATGACATGAGCCATAGACGGGAATGATGTAAATCGTGATCCTCCTGAAATGCAAAGGGATGTTAAATCTACATAATATAAACAGGGGAAGAGAGAAGAAAAATAAACTGATATAAGGCCCCTCTTTGTAATAAATCAATTATGAATCCAAACTTCTGGTCGATTAATCAGAGCATCTCACGGTAGATGCTGATCTCTGTGACATATTGACACTCAACTATTCACATAACGATACCATATTCTGGCAGGTTGGAACCAGAAAATTAAGAAAAGAAATAAAGAAGTCATGAGACAGAACACGATGATGAATCAGAAAGAAGGAAAAGGAATTCACTAGAGCTCTGACTACATATTAACCCGAAATAACAATAACGACTAAAAAAAAAAATTTTAAAAGAAGAGAAAAACTAAAATCACAATGAAGGAAATGTCATCCTATCTTGATAAACACTGGAATTCCACGAAATGTCAACACCCCGTTCATATGGAATGGAAATTCATGGGAAAATAAAATAAAAAAAAATTGGATAACAAAGGAAATGTAACCCCAACGAGGGTGAAATTTTATTGCAGAGTGCAAATCAGAGCTGCGATAAGCAGACTGATATTGCAGTATATTGCTTCAAAAAAAATGAAAATCTAAGAGGAGTAAAAGGGAACTTACCTGTAGTTGTAGAACCTTCAGTGGTAGGCTCTTCTCTGTCAGGTGGAAGAAATCCAGGAAATAAGAAGAAGAGGAAGAAGGATTGAAGGAGAGAAGAATGGTAGGGTGAAGACGGGTGAAAACAAGAGGAAGGAGAAGAAAACAAAGGGATGCGGGGGTGAAGGCGATGGATGAAAAAGAGGCCTTCCACGCCCCTTTTAAAGGTGGAGGAGATGGTTCGAGAAAGGGAGGTTAGAGGGTGCGCCATGGTAAGAGAGGGTTTTAGGGTTTCGGTGGAGAGAATCGGGAGATACCCGACTGAGGGAGGCGGCTCTCCCTCCCCTTTTTTCCATTCACGAAGGGTTTTCCAAAAAACCCTAAAAAGAGCATTTTGCATAAGACCCCCTCTGATTTTTGAGTTTTTACAAAAAGGGGCTCTCAGGGCTTTTTAGCAAAAATTTGACTTTTAAAGTTTAAACTAATTCATCATTTTTTTTTCTCAAAAATTTTCCATTTTTTTGGTTTTTGGTGTTATTTTTCTATTTTTTTGTATTTTTAAGTAGAAAACCTAAGATTTGTGAGAAAATAAGAATTAAAACTAATTTTTTTGTGTTTTTGCAAAATATTTACAAAAAGGGGATTTTTCTGAGAACTAAAAGCTATTTTGAGAAAATTTCTTCAAAAATGGGTTTTGATCCGGATTTTGAGGAAATATGGATTTAAAGTACTGGATTCGGATCCGGAGTTGATTTTGAACATATCAATATGGATTCTAATTCAGAAAATCTGAAGAATGATCAAAATTTAGCTTTTGGTTTTCTCAGAAAATGAAACCAGGGGCAAAAGGGTCATTTTTACAAAACTTTGAAAAATTTGGGGTGTTCACAAGCACATATGAGCATGATAGAATCATATATAAAGTTTTTCTGACTGCCTTAGAACACATATGAGCATGCTATAATCACATATTCAAATTTTTGACTTCCTTAGAAAACATATGAGCATGATTGAATCACATATATAGCTTTTTGTCTGCCTTAGAGCACATATGAGCATGGTAGAATCACATATAGAGTTTTTCTGGCTGCCTTAGAACACATATGAGCATGATATAATCACATATAGAGTTTTTTTACTGCCTTAGAACATATATCATTCATGATAGAATCACATATAGAGTTTTTTGCCTGCCTTAGAGCACATATGAGCATGATAGAATCACATATAGAGTTTTTTTACTGCCTTAGAAAACATATGAGCACATGATAGAATCACATATAGTGTATAATTTATTTCAATATATTTTGTTTATCAATACTGATTGTTCTTTTCTTATGTAGGTTGCTAGTGATAATCAGTATAGCGGAGCTGAAGGGACAGATCAAGGCAATAAACAAGAAGACACACAAAATCTTGGCGATGATTAGATTAATGTGTTGAATTTGTTCTATTTTTTTTTTCGAAAATGTAATTGTTGAATTGTAAATAATTAAACTTATTAATTTTAAAGTGGAACGATTAATTGTTTAAGTTTCCTTTTATATGAAATTTTATATGTACTTTGTTTTTTATTTACAGGAAATATAAATTGTATAAGAAATATAAATTGTAGCGTTCTCGATATTTAATTTTCAAATAATTTTTTTTATTTTTTTTCTTGTTTGCGACGGATTAGCGACATATATATCCATCGCTATACATATAATTTAGTGACGGCTGTAAATCCATCACCAAGCCGGGGTCGTCGTTTAGTACCAGCGGATTTGCGACGGAATCCGTTGTTCGTTATTCCGTCGCAATTAGCGACGGAACTAGCGACGGATTTATTCTGTCGCCAGTTAGCGTCAAAAAATTTGCGACGTAAGCTATCCGTCGCTAATCCATCGCTAAGCCGGTTAGTGACAAATTAGGGACGGAATAGTGACAGAATGAGGTCATCGTTAATCCACTGCTTTGTTGTAGTGGATTACCATTCAAAAATGCATTATTTACATTCATTTGAAATATAGGTTATTTTTTAATCGAGGCTATAGCAATAAGAGTCCTAACAATTGGCATTCGAGCAACTGAGGCAAATGTCTCATCGTAATCAATTTCATGTTCTTAATTGTAACCCTTGGCTACTAACATAGTTTTGTATCGTTCTAATGTTTCATCGCATTTGGTATTTATCTTGTACACCCATCTACATCCTATAGTTTTTCTACCTTTAGGTAATGTTTGGATTTCCCAAGTTTTTATTTTTTTCAAGGCTTCTAATTTATCATTCATTACCTTAATCTATTGTAGATGATGTTTAGCCTCATGATAAGATTGTGGTTCGGAATATGAGTGTATGGCCATTAGGCAGGACCTATACCTGAGTTCAAAGGAATCATAGGATACAAATCTACTATGGGCTTTTGAAATTCTTATGAATTTTCTAAGACTATAAGAATCTATTTCTTAATTTTGAGAATATTTTTCTAAAGCACATGGTGGATGATCTTCGGTATGTCGAGCATAGGTTTGTATATCATTATGAGATGGGTCTATATCATTAAGACCCACATTCATACTCTCACTTGCATTATGCAAGTCTTCATTTCTACTCTCATGTGTCAAGAATATTTTCACGTTGTTCATGTTCATTGACAAGGTAAAAAAGAAACGAGTAGTCACAACTTTTTTGGATTTTTTCTTTGCAAAAACCAATTTCATGTTCAAGAAAAGTGACATTTCGAGAAACATACAATTTGTTTCTTTCAATGTCATAACATCTATATCCCTTTTGACTTTCGCCATAGCCTAAAAAAACACAAGGGATTGCTTTTGGAGAAAGTTTGTCATTCTTATTAGTAAGGATAAAGCATTTGCATCCAAAGACCCTTGACCTTTTATAATCAGGAGATGTTTTAAAAAGTTTTTCAATAGGAGAGATATTTTCAATGTTTTTAGAAGGCATTCTATTTATCAAATAGACTGTCGTAAGGGCGGCTTCGGCCCAAAAAGCTTTTGGAACATTTCTAGACACAAGAAGTATTCTAGTGGTTTCAATAATGTGTCTATGTTTTCTCTCGGCTAGTCCATTTTGTTGAGGAGTGTATGGACACGATTTTTGGTAAAAAATCTCAATTAGGTCAAGATAATTTTCAAATTCTTTTGACACAAATTCTCCCCCATTATCGATTCTAAAGATTTGAATATTAGTTTTAAATTGATTCTTAATATGACAATGCAATTTTTTAAAACACTCAAACACTTACAATTTTTGTTTTAGAAAAAATATCCAAGAATGTCTACTATGGTCATCTACAAACATAACAAAATAGGATACCCCTCCTTTGGATACGACTGGAGTCGGTCTCCATACATCCGAATATATTAACTCAAATGGGTTCTTAGTTATAAAATGACTTGGTCCAAAGGTCAAAGACTTCATTTTGCAAGAATGCAATCTTCACACACAAAATCTCTTTTTTTATAATTTGAAAGAAATGGAAACAAGTGTAATTTGGTTACGCTAGGATGTCTTATTCTTTTGTGCCAAATTTCTATATCTTTCTTTTCTACAAAATTTTAAAACGGTTGTTTTGGTAACTCAAGATTGTCCACGACATAGAGATCTCATCTTCTATGGTCTCACCCAATCGACTTCTCGGACCGAAGATCCTCTATTAGACAATCATTAGATGAAAATAGTACTTTGCAACCATGATCCATTATTTGAGAAACTGATAAAAGATTTAAATTTAATTTTGGTACTACTCTAATATTTGGTATGTAAAAGATTGAATGTTTTTGAAAAATCTCAAAACTTTTGATTTTCAAAATGTTTCATCGACAGTCGAAACATAAGAGTCATTTGGGTTAAACTTACATTCGGACAATATGGACTCATTTGGTGTCACATGAAAGAAAGCACCAGAGTCAAGGATCCAGGAGGTCTTACCATGGTCACCACTTGTAGATATGGTTGCTCCCGAAAAAGATAGAGCTTGAGCTTTAAGCATGGGTTGTAGCGCCTCCATTAGTTGTGCCAAAGAGAGCGAGTCAATGCACTTGGAGTCGTTTATCTCACTCCTTTCAACCAAAGCAACTCTTTCTTTATGATCATCCTTCTTTCTTTTGAGACAAAAAGGCTTGATATGTCCTTATTCGTAACAATGATAACAAATTATCTTTACACCTTTTTTGTATTCATGATCACCCTTTTTTCATTCCTCTCATAGTTGTTGGATTTTTTTTTCATTTTCATTTTTTACAAAATGAGGAGGTTTGTAGCTTCTAGTATGATTTTTGGGCTTTAAGATGGAAAGCACAGATTCTTCATCTTTTAAAACAGAAGGTTTCTTTAATCTATTTTCTTTCATAGTCAATTCTTCAAGAGTTTCTACTATAGAAGGAATACCTCCTCTGCCGATTTGGTTCCTTCAAATTCGGGTCTAAGCCCATTAATAAATTGATAGAAATGCATCTTTTAATTTGATTTTCACGGAGTTCTACGTCTTGTGGGCAATGCCACTTTGACTCAAGAATAGCCAATTCATCCCAAAGAAGAGAGAGTGCATTATAGCATTCTCTAATGCTCATCTCTCTTCGAGTCATAGTTCTCACCTAGTTTTGAGCATTGCATATGTGTGCAATATCTTTAAGACTATACATGTCTTTAAGATATTTTCATGCATCACTAGTGAAATCAAATTTTGCCAAACTAGAACATTTGTGGATGTCCACACTATTGATGATCCATCCAATTATTTTAGAATGACCCATCCTACATTCTTTCAATTTCTTTTCATAGTCGAAAATGGCTTTACCTATTTCCTTCACTTAAAGAGCAACCTTCTTCCCATTCTCAATTTTTGTAAGAATGAACTTAGGCACTTTTTCGGTACCGTCCACCAAACCTCATAGTCCTTTTTTTCATATTTTGTGTTTTACTATGGATGCCCACATCACATAGTTTGTATCGTTTAGGCGTATGGGAATGGAGACTATTACTTCCCTCTCATTCTCTATTTCTTTACAATGCAAAGAGAAAAGGTAGAGAAAGAGGGTGGAGAAAAGAAGAGAAAGAAAAAGAAAAATGAATACAAAACTTTCTTGAGAGATGGCATGTTTCCCCACAATTTGTTGTATCTGCTAAGCTCATGATTCTCCTCTTGATATTGTCATGAATTTTCCTCTAAAAATTGCCTTTGAACCACCAAAGCTTTGATACCACGTAATAAAATGGATTGAATCCAATAAACATGCAAGAACACACTTTCAATCAAGTAGAATACTTGATTGAATCATCAAACCACCCACAAGGGTCTAACAAATTTGTTATTGCATAGTCACTAAAAAATGAGTTAGAAATACAAGGCCACAAAGGGCCTATTTATAATACAAATGGACTACTAGGGAGCAGCCCCCCAACGGCCATATTTATGACTATTGTGAGCAGCTCCAACAGCTATATTGGAGCTGCCCCAAAAACACAAAAAACAAAAAACAAGAAAATACAAATTAAAAATAAAAGAAAAAGATTGTCAGCCCCTAATGAGCTGACACCTATTCCAATAAAAGACAAATATACCCTTGTTGGGTATTTCGGTTTACAACAAATGTATATATATATATATATATATATATATATATATATATATATATATATATATATATATATATAATTAACAATTCACTAATATGTTGCAACACCTTAAAAACGAGCATTCATTATCTGCAAAATGTGACTCTTTCATCATTATCAGATTCTTACGTTTCCAAAAACTAGGATTAAACTGCAGCTCTATGGAATTCAAAAATTACCTCTTTTATCAATAAATGAATCAAAGCCTGCATTTAGATCAACTCCAACATCTTTAAAAATGCCATGCCTAAATAGTCTCTGACAGAACACCCAAAAGATCTAAAGTGTAAGAGAAACCTTAGTCATAAATTATGATAAAATTTTCACACGTAATGTAAGAATTTAGTCATGATTAAATCAAATCCCAGAATATAAGCAGAAGATAGATATTAGAAACACTAGAATACACTTTGAGTAATGACGCACAAGCAAACACAAATGTTGTGACTTACAACAGCTCAGATGCTGAACAACCATGAATAACCGAAGTATGGCAGCATGAGATGCTGGATTACTAACCAGGCATCGATTATCAAAGTAGACTTCTCCACCTTCATCATGACTATAGCATGCAAGTTCACAGGGCTGACCAAGTTTCAGACCATCAGTCATACAGAGCTTCTTAACTAAAAGCGCATAATTTCATCCTCAAAAGTTGGGAGTTGTATGTACCTCCTGAAATGCAACACACTTCCTAGACAAAGTTTCTTCACTCTTAGGAAGCTTCAGGTCTGAAATAAAGCGTGAATCAGAGCGTCCATTTGCTATAAAGCCAAAACTACAGCGATTATGCCATTGTTGGAAAGTTCCAGGCCGAGGAAGGAGGGATGCAGACAATATACCATCATTTGAATGACCAGATTGCCAGTGGCCACGACCAAAACTCCACCTATTTTGGCTTTTTACTTGCCGAATTATTGGGCATGCTGCAATTTTATAAGACTCAAATGCTTTAACAGTAACGTCATGCACAACAATGTGTGCATGTAAGTACATGATTGTGCATACATGTGTGTACTTGAGCAACCAACACAAACATATCAATAAACACACGAGACACATTTCCACATTCCACACACACAAACATGCACATCCCACAAAAGAACAAGCAGAAATTTCAAGATTACAATATTTAAGCATGATTTTGGACAGCAGAGAGAGTGAAACATCATAATTATGAGTACATTCGAAGACATCACAGTTCCAACCTTCAACATTGTTAAAGAAAAAAAGAATTCCAACAATTGTCACTGTAATTCCACCAATGTCTATATATATCATGTGATGGTAACCATGTGATATTTTGCTTCCCCAATGACTGCCCACATTGGTTCCTTTGCATTGCCTGCTTCCTGAAGCCATTCAAAAATTATATCCAGCATTGCTTTTGTTTTCTGCTCTGGCAACAACATTTAGACAAACCCAAGTAAATCTAGAGTCTATATTCTATAAAAATGTTTTGCTTTGTTTATAGATTCTAGAAATAGGGAATGTAATCAACTAGCAAGCGCCTTTTACGTAAATCTTATTATTGCCATTTCACTTATTTTGTCTACTTAACTAGATTGGAAAATTGGTCTCTTGAAAAATACCACAAAGATTCTACCTCTCGCAAGATGCAATCATTTGATTTAGAGATTGCTGCAAAGATTTTAATCTTTGACACCATTTAACTATTTATTTTCAATCAAATCAAGGACTGAAGACAATAAGCGTTAGCAGTGTCAGAAACATAAGCAAGAAGTGCCCTACTTAAGGTGTTCATTGGCATCGCTTCCAGTACAACAGCACACATTTAGGCAGCTCTTAGTTGGTAGGAATCACAAACGCATAACAACTGGTAACAACATTCATAACAGGATGCCACAATCACACTTTATGGCGCGATTTAATCCATGGTTGGATCTCTCGGTGAGTCAACTCATCACTCGGCTGAGTCATCTCAGAACGAAGCCCATCCAAGTCAAAAAAAGTCGGTGAAATTATTACTGTCTAAAAAATTGCCTGATTTATGTATAAACTCGGGTGACTCAGTCGAGTCAACGCATTGATTCGATCACAAAAAGCACCAAAAACTAATAGATTCAGTTGAGTCATGGGCCAGTACGACTCAGCGAATTCAAATTGTAATATGACGTTTTTAAGAAAAAACAGTAGGGTTTCAACCCTACCCCACCCCCCTCGCCTTCCATTCCTACTCAACCCCAACCCCTCTCAGTCTCTCTCCCCCAAGTGTTCAACCCACCACCATGCTGCCGGTGGCAGGTGGAAACTTCTGGCGAGTCAAGGCCCAAGGGAGCCGTCAACAGAGGCAGCAAAGCAAATAGGCAATGCTCTCTCTCTCTCTCTCTCTCTCTCTCTCTCTCTCTCTCTCTCTCTCTCTCTCTCCATTGACGCTCTTCTGATTCTTGCACTCTTTGATTAGTGTCAATGCTTGGGTTCCAGTTTGACTGTCATCGGTGGCATTCTTCTTTGCACCTCCTTTCAATCCTGCTTGGGGTCTCAATCGCACTATTATATACTCAAATCCGAAGTAGGGGAGTTGGTTGATTTTTTCCTTTGATTTTGTTCTCTTTGTTGTTTTTCCCCTTTAATTTTGTTCTCTTTGTGGACGTTTTTGTACAAATCACTCATCACCACATTTTTTAGCTTATACATGTTCACTTGCGATCATTAATTTTATTTTTTTTACCTCTTCTTGTCCACTTCTTTTGTTTTGTGGTTCTGCATAGAGGGATTAATGTTAGTTTAGGACCATAAATATAAATTTTTAATGTTAGTTTTTTGTATTGAATTTTACAAAGAAATCATAGTTAGCAAATTTTGATCTTTTTTATCTTAATGAGAAGTTTGGACCTTAGGTGATACGGTCTGAATACTGGAGGACCTTAATCCAAACCCATCACCACTGTCAAGCAAAATAGATCTGGGTGTAAAGGATTCAGATCCACACCTAGATACAGATCCCAGCTTCCAGTGTCACTCGACAGTAGGAACCAACTCGGAGGTGCTGCCTCCTCAGATCATCTATGTGGGAACCAACTCGGAGGTGCTGCCTCCTCAGATCATCTATGCGGGTCTCATTATCAAAGCGCTACATCATCACAAAGACTCGAGACCTCAGGGCAGATCCAGAACCAAATCCTCCAAGAACCGGCCAGCCCCTAGGGGATCCACCTAGGGAGAGCGACTTTCCCTATTAAAGAAGATGAAGGACAAGTGGCCCGATATGGTCAAGACAAAAGAAGACCGAGTTTTATGGCAGCAGGGAATGATATGGATCCAATTGAGATCCAATTTGTATCAGCCATTACCAGAGTGGAGCAAGCAAAGATCCAACCTAAGGTAGCATTGGGCGGACCAGGGCGCGGGTTGTGAGGCGAAGCGGGGAACCAAGGCGGGACCTGGATCCAAGGAGGGGCCAGCTGGCCCTTGTGGGGCCCACCTAGAAGTCGACACCCCCTTGGGAGAGGTGCCTAGAAGGGCATGCAAGTAGGGAGACTCCAAGGAATATCTTGGTTTAAGAGACTCCCTTGAGTTTGAGAAGAGTCTTGTTTTGAAAAAAGACTCCTAGGATTTCTCATTAGTTTTAATTAGTTTTTGAATATTGTAATTTGCTTTATTATTTCTTGTTTTTGGTGATGGCTTTATGAGTCCCCTTGAGCATATGCATAGAGGCTCCCTTGTGCTGAAAAAGAGCTAAGCATTTTTAATTGAAAAAAGCTTCCTTTTGGAAAATCCTCTCTCTCTCTCTCTCTCTCTCTCTCTCTCTCTCTCTCTCTCTCTCTCATGCGCGTGCGCGCGAGCCCTTAGGCTTTTGTCTATTCTCTCTCTCTTGGCCCCTAGGCCCTCATCACTTTGACCATCTAGGCCCCTAGGCCTCTCTTTTTTTATAGCCAAGTCTCTCTCTTGGCTCAACTTTTGGGTGTGCTTGATCCATGTAGTCAAGCCCACTTAGTTGACCAGGGTGTTACCAAAGCCCACGCAAGCGGTTCATGCTCATGCCGGTGTTTCAAGCCATCCTCAGCGTCAGCCGTGAAGACTAGACATTTCCCAATACCTCCCCTAGGCCCCGGTAAGTCGAACCCACCCTCATCTAGGCTCAAACCCACTTCTGGACCTTCTTTAATCAAACCAGATATAGTTAACCCAATCCATTCTGCATGCTGAGATTTGCAGAATTTAGCCTGACTTCCTTAGGTCATATCTTCCTAACTAGAATGAGTTTGGTTCTCAGATTTGAACCCTAACTCAATCCATATGTCTCCAACCTACCATCCAAAAATCAACCATAAACTCTAAAGTCCAAACCAATTAGGAGAACCACTTTGTTTACTGAAACCTGTCAAAACAGAAAACCAGACCCATACAGATTTTCTACGGTCTAATCACGGACTCATAAATCTTCGACCGAGTGAAGTTTGACCATGCGGTTTGTTGCAGTGTTTTCCTCCACATATCCCCTAGCTACCCTCCAAATTTGAGTCATTTTTGTTCAACCAATTAGGAGAAATTGTGTTTTTCCTAAAGTCTCTCAGAAATTTCAGAACTTGTTCTTGACTTATACCATGTTTTGACTTAACCGACCTAACCCGAGTCTAGTTTCAAACCCAATTTCACCCCAGTCCCACTTGGAACGTAACATTAGGCTATTTAATTTTTATAGGATGGATTTATAATTTATATGTTTATGACTTAATTTTATAAAATTAATGAAAAACCTTGACTCGCACTGGGTTGACTCACCAGAGTGAGTCACAAGCAGCTTTCAAGAGGAGTTTAAGGATGAAGAATGCATGCATTGCTCCTTACAATTTGAGGCACCTTGCAGGTTCTCACGTTTCCCCTCAACGCAATAACCGGGATTTACCCACTGTAATCTAACACCATTTCCATTGTTGAATATCATTATTGTTTCCCTTAGTTGAAACATATCCTACAATCTCACTTAAGTGAGGATGCTATTTCAGAAGGTCTAGATGCAAGCCTTTCTTCATAAGCTTATAATCAACACTCAACAGGTGAGAAGTCGCAGTTACTTTCCCCATTAGTAGTTTGTTTCCATTCGAGGAATCAAAGAACAATTCCAAGAATCCAGTTTCCACTGATGCAACTCCTTTCAAAAATCACATAGTAAATTGGCTCGTGAAGCATTGCACTGAAGTACTGAACTTGTTCTTCATATGCCACATTTTTGGTCCTCACTTTTTGGTTGTAAAAACAGAAAAAAGCACAATCACGATGATGGTGGCATCAACTTTAGAGAAAATTCCAATTTGTCATGGAACTATCAAAAACACAAAATCGTGCAACAACTAAAATAACCAATAACCCAACTAAAATTTGCAACAAGAAACCAGAAAAACTTGAACGGATGAAGAAGAAGAAAATAGAAAACCACAACCCATATTGGATATCAAGAAAGACCACTCAGAGAAGGTGATATAGAGTTGCTTGGCACCGAAAACGGGCTTGTTGCCTGCGTTCGACAATAGTCCTCATTGTCCGAACCGAAGAGATCTTTCCCCTCTTCTTCTTCTTCTTCTTCTTCTTCTTCTTCTTCTTCTTCTTCTTCTTCTTCTTCTTTCTTCTCCTCATCCTCTTCATCCTCACCACCTCTGCTCTCCTTATCTCTATCCCCATCTTCTTCACCCTCACCTTCGCTCTCGCTCCCACCGTTGCTGCTCTCGCCGCTCCCGGATTCTTCTATGCCACCAGACAAAGAAGAAGACGACAATGACTCGCTCTCTTCGCCTCCCTCGTTCTCATGTTTGGAATTTTCCCTGAACAAATCCAAATCCTGCTCCAAAAAATCCATCTATTTCCCAAAAATTCCCCCAAAAAATCGTAAAATTGAGATATCTATCGATTGCCCAAGATCAAACTCTAGATGGACAAGTAGACAATCGAATCTAAATGAGGAAATGAGGAATAAATCAGTAAACCCTAGATGATCGCTCGAAGGAGTGAGGCCAAAGAGGGAGAGAAAGAAAGCGAAGCGAAGAGTGAAATCCAAACGCGACCAATTATGAACTACCCAATTCTGGAAAACGCTTATAGAATCAGATATTTTTTCTGAGACTCGAATAGAGATAGAGTCGGATTTTTACAAGATTAGGATAAAAATCAAGTTGGATGGGTTCTTGGTTCTTGGTTCTTGGTTCTTGGTTCTTGGTTCTTGGTTCTTGGTTCTTGGTTCTTGGTTCTTGGTGGATCTGGCTCGAGCATCCTAAGTTGAGCAAGTCAATGGGGTCTAGGTCTTGCTCCACTCGGTTTGCTTAGGCCGATTGTGGTTCAATCCATAGTTACCAGAGTAAGAAGTGGATGCGAGAGACGATGGGTGAAGTGTGAAGTGTGAAGAAAATGTCTCAATATACGAAGCATTCATGAAGCATAAGACTTTGTTTGGGATCCAACCGTTGGAAGTCATAGGAGCGGAACTGTACAATCTATAGCATGGAAACTTGTTTGGGAGCATATAAAATGGTGCCTTGATGGTGTTGGCAGAAAATGTCAACAAAAAATCTTCAAATCAATTAGACTCTATATCGATCATCTTCACTGATTGGTTTGGCCTAATTGGAAGGGGAGTGGCGATCGGAGTGGAGTTGGGACATTTTTTTTTAATGGGCAAGTTGGGGTTAGGCAGACCCTTACCCGTTATGCAACAATACCATTAGAATTGCAACGTCCCAACACAAGGTGTCGTGTACTAGCTGCTCCTACCAGACAAGGAGAGCACCCCGTTGGCTTCCCGAGATGTTGTCATGAACTTTGCTCCCATCTTTGCTAACCCATCATCGTCGTCACCGTTTCTCCCAACTCTATGGTCAGAAATGAACAGGATCCGCTCATTATGAGCTCAAGGGAGCCAAAGATGACAAACATTCTAACTACTCTGAACTCAAAAATGAGCTTGGTTGACTCTGATTGACAGTGGCTTAGGGATAAAATAGGAATTTTACTAACAAAAAGGGTGAAATGATACCTAAAGTGGGAAAGACTTAGGATTAAACTCCTATACTGACCTAAGGGGATTGACATCTATTAAAAAATGGTGCTTGAAAATGAATAAGAAAAATTTGGGGTGTTTACAGATGCTCCTCTTTGCTACTAAGCCGGTTGAAAGCCGAGCTTAGTGGCAAAAAAAATACACCAAATTTTGGCTAAAAAATGCCTCAGTTAGAAAAATCTGACCACGTACAAAAGAATTAGCTCTGATGATAATGGTAGGTATGGAATGGAGGATGAAGAAGAAGATTCACCTTATTGGAATGAAGCTCAGGCTTGACCCTTAACCTGAACGGAAAGAAAATATCTCACGAAGTGAGACTCAGGTATAACCCTTAACCTGAATGGGCATGGAAAATACCTCATGAAGTGAGGCTCAGGTGTAACGCTTAACCTGAATGGGTATGGATAAATACCTCATGAAATGAGGCTTAGGTGTAACCCTTAACCTAAATGGGTATGGATAAAATAGGATCCTCGAATGAGGAAACCATGATGAAACCTTCAGATTTCGCATTATAAATCTGAGAGGGGTTTGCAAAAGGAAGAAAATGGGGTTCCCTAAAGCTTTGAAAAGGGATTGATCTTGGGTGCCTCATTGCTGAGACTGAATAGCTTTTGAAAAAAATGACCTTTTGTTGGAAATATAAATGTTGGTTCGACCTCGAACCGAAAACAAAATGAACTGTCTATGGCGAGACAGTGGAGAAACACCAAAAAGTGTGTGAATCTAAGAGCCCGGGTGCTCAGATTAAATAGAAGGGAATGATCTTTAAAGCTCCTGCTATCAAGTCCTAAAGAGGGATAACAACAACGCCAGGATATGTCAAAATAGTCATCAAGCACTCACTTCATGTTGGGATAGCTTGAAAAGACTGTCAAAATGATAAAAATTATAGTTGATTCCAAATGATTGAAATATGTACATTCGTGCAAAAAATATATTTCCTCTTCTACCTAAAGCACTACCTTTGACCGGGCTAACTCCATAGAATCCATAATTAAATTCAAATTATTGTTGTTGGGTTTCTTTAAGGAAGCTATCCATTTCCTTGATATGAAAAAAAAGGAAACGTGTTCTCAGTATCATAAAAGCGGTTGGATGAAAAGATATTGATAAAAGTATTTAACATAAATAAAGATGATTCTTTGCAGTTTGACAGTTTGATATCTGAGGTTTACCCATGATGATCTTTTTGCACTTTTTTGAGACATAGGGATTGAGTTTTCTTGAGGTTTGGCAAGAATTTCATCACATCAGCCTTTAACTTGGTGATGTTCTGATTTTTCTTGGGACACGTCACATACTCCTTCAACTTGGAGGTGATCCGAGTCTTCTTTGGTCCCAAAAATTATATTGATAATATTGTCTCTTTTATTGATGTCTCTTTGATGATCTTTTGCACTCTTTTGAGACATGAAAAGTGAGCTCTCTTAGGATTTGGCAAGAATTTCATCACATCAACCTTCAACTCGGTGATGTTCTGATCTTCTCTGGAAGGACACATCACATGCTCCTTCAACTTGGATATGATCCGAGTCTCCTTTGGTCCCATGAGTTAGATTGATAATATGGTCTCTTGGATCAAAATCTCTTGATGGTAACAGTGATCAAATATCTTTTAGGGATTATCGGGAGGTTCATCGCATCAGCCTTCAACTTGGCGATAATTTAAACTTTCCTTGGAAGGACATGTCACATGCTCCTTCAACTTGGAGATGATCTGAGTCTCCTTTGGCCCCAGTAGTCTAACTCATCCATCAGTCTTCAACTTGATAATGATTGAGAGATCTCTTTTGTAGATAGTTAATTACAGCTTGAATGATTGAAGAGATATTGAGATTGAGTGAATTTTTTTATTACCCAAGATATTTTTGTTGCCTTATTACCAGAAGAATTGATCTTTAAAAATGTGTCATAGCTGTGATCAATACCAATTCACTTATGACTTTTCAACATCATTGAATTTTCCTTTATCAATCATATCGAGGGTTTTTTTTCATCCTTTTGGTTGACCAACAAAAAAGGTTTGAATTTTATTCTTTTTTCGCAAAATTCTTTGTCCTTTTGAAAAGAATACTGAAAGTAATTTGAGGTAAAATTTTTGTGTAATAAAATTTTGAGATCAACACATGTTTTTTATGATAAATTGGCAAAATGTTCCTGAAATCATTGGTGAAAGAAATTGCTTGACATCGAGTTGACACATTTGTAACTAGATTCTTCTTTCCTCAAATGAGAGACTCAGGCTTGACCCTTACCTGAACGGGTAATAAAAGATACTTCCCTCTTCCCTGAAGAGGAGGTGTTTGCAAAACGAACTTTTGAAGAGAAATTAAGTTTTTGTCAAAACTCCCTAACTTTAAGCTTCTTTTATGGAAAGGTGGCTGATTGGATAAGGTCAATGAATTGTCATAGAGGAGTGAGTCCATCATACTCTCCCCGAAAAAGGGTTCTCGATGACGAGATGGCCTAACAAAAGACATTGGGGGCCCACAAGGAGAATGAGCTCCCGTCGAAGCTTTTCCTGAAAACAGGGTTCCGTGTGTGACAATAAAGATTGTTTTGTAAACTGTTCGCGAAGACACGAGTCCCTTCAAACTCTCCCTAAAAAGGGGTTCAGGAAATGAACAATAAAGACATGCGAAAAGAACAAGCTCCCTTAAACTCTCCCTGTAAGAAAGGGTCCCTTGCAAGAAAGATGATTGATATTTGGTAATGAGTCAATTGAGAATGAGTCTCACACGAAGGTTGAATCTTGGACGACCATGATTGGCGAATGCAACTCGAAGTTTGGGAAAATTATAGACTTTTGATAATATTGGTAACCTGAAGGTTTGCTTAATAAAAATTGGTAACCCGGAGGTTTGACTGATAAAAATAGGCATTAAGTATGAAGTTGAATTTGGAAGTTCGACCAACTCAAAAGCTAGATTTCAAAAGAAAGTTTGAGTTGGAACTCGAATCTTCGAGAAAAACTGGAAAATTTGAGTCAAAACTCAAATCTTCAAAGGAAAACTAGACCAATTCGGTTTTGAAAGAAAGAAAATTCGAATTAAAACTCAAATCTTCAAAGAAAACTAGAAAATTTGAGTCGGAACTCAAATCTTTAAAGGAAACTAGACCAATTCCGATTTGAAGGAAAGAAAATTTGAGTCAAAACTCAAATCTTTAAAGGAAACTGGAAAATTCAGAAATTAGAAAAGAGAAAATTTGAGTCGGAACTCGAATCTTTAAAGGAAACTGAAAAATTTGAGTCAAAACTCAAATCTTTAAAGAAAACTAGACCAATTCAAATTTGAAGGAAAGAAAATTCAAGTCGGAACTCAAATCTTCAAAGGAAAGTGGAAAATTTGAGTCGGGACTCAAATCTTCAAAGGAAACTAGACCAGCGTGGACTGGGTTTGAAAGAAAGAAAATTCAAGTCGGAACTCGAATCTTCAAAAAAAAAAACTAGACCAATTCGGTTTTGAAGGAAAGAAAATTCGAGTCAAAACTCAAATCTTCAAAGGAAAAACTAGACCATTACTTGGATTTTGGAAGAAAGAAAATTTGAGTCGGAACTTGAATCTTCAAAGGAAATACTAGACCAACTTTTGGATTTGAAAGAAAGAAAATTTGAGTCGAAACTCAAATCTTCAAAGGAAAAACTATGCCAGTGTGGATTGGGTTTGAAAACATTGACCAGTAAAAATTGGGTTTAAGAGGTTCGACCAGTGTAAGACTGGATTTAAAAAAAGGTCAGCGCTCTGAAGATATTTGAAGATTGTGGTGGGCATTTTCAACTTCACTCTCATGAGGAATTGTCATAAATGACTGTCGAGGACTCAGAATTTATCCCTTATCCTAAATGGCAATGGATTTGATGCAAAAAGATGCAAGTCTATACGAATGGATGTCAATCAATGCAAATGAATGCAGATCAAGGCAAATTAGTGTTGATCGATACAAATCAATGCATATCAGGCAAATAAAGGGTTGATCAATGCAAATGAATGCAGATCAGGCAAATAAAAGGTTGATCAGTGCACATGAATGCAGATCAGGCAAATAAAAAGTCGATCAATGCAAATGAATGCAGATCAGGCAAATAAAGGTTGATCAACACAAATGAATGTGGATCAAGGCAAATAAAGAGTCGATCAATGCAAATGAATGCAGATCAGACAAATAAAAGGTCGATCAATGCAAATGAATGCAGATCAGGCAAATAAAAGATGATACTTGATAATGCTTGATGATAGTGATGAAAGATTTTTAATCTTCACCCTCACGATGACTTAGACAACTGCCAAGGTCTCAGATTATCCCTTATCCTAAATGGGTAATGAATTTGATGCAAATGATGCAAATGAATGTGAATAAATGCAAATGAATGATGAGAGACTTTGTTTGATCTTGCCTGCATACAGGACATTTTGAGGAAAAAATAAATTTTCAAAAGATGCCCCAGTGTAACTAGGGGAAAAGGATAATTGTCATTGAAGAACGCTCTCTAAAGGTAACAATGCAACAAACTTCTTGATTGGTTTGGGAGGTACTCTGAAAGAGATCACTCTTCACAAAAGACATATTGCAAAAGGGCAAAGAGCAACAATATATAAAGAATATAGCACCAATTATGAGGAAAATTGATATCTTATTGATGCATTGGAAAATGAACAATAAATCAAGGAAAGAATTTAGACTACATCGTCCCTTCAAAATGACGGAAGCAAAATGAAAGAGATGAGGGAGCATTGGCATCATTATCCTCTTGAGTGGTCAGGGAAGGGTGTCGACAAGGTAGCTGGTTGACTCTCTTCCTTGTCTTTTACAAGAATCTTTCTATCAATGCAATCTTGCACGATATTTTTGAAGACAAAGCAACGTTTTGTGTCATGCCCCAATGCTCGGTGGTACTTGCAGAATCGATCCTTCCATTTCTCCAGAGTGACAAAAGGATAAGTGGCCTTCGAAAGTCTGACCATATCTTTGGCGAGCATCTACTCAAGAATACTCTCGAGTGTCTGATCTAATGGGGTAAATTTGTTGTCATGGATCCAACCGTCATGTTGTATCTTTTGTTGAGCGCTTGATTTCTGCTGAGGCTTAGCCAGGACAGTCGACTGTTCATCTTTTTCGTCCTCAATGAAGAGATTCTTGTTGATGCGGTCTTGGATGATGTTCTTCAGGACGAAGCAACGTTCAGTATCGTGCCCCATTGCTCAGTGGAACTTGCAGAAACAATTTTCTACTTTCTTAGGGTGACTAGAGGATCAGCAACCCTTGGAAATTTGATCATATCTTTTGCGAGCAGGTATTCAAGAATTTCCTCGAGCAACTGACCTAGAGGAATGAACTCATGGTCTTAACCTCAACCGTCATGCTTTATCTTTTCTTTCTACAAGGATTTCCGGTGAGAGCTCGACTTGAATGGCTTCTTGTCTTGCTTGAAGGTGTTTCTCTTTTTGCTTTCAACGTTGCCTCTATCGGGCTTAGAATTTCCCGCCTTGCTGTCGTTGTTGCGAGTAGTGTTTATAGAGAAGGTGACAGGTGCCTTCTTCTTGACAAGAGCCTTTCTGGGATTGTCTTCAGCTTGCTCAGATATCAATTTAATCATCATTTTCTTGAACAACTGATATGTGGCGAGATCGATGCCATCCTTGTTTGTCTGACCCTGTCCTCTGGCCGATTTTGGAGAATTCATCTCTTGCTCGCTACTACTGCTCTAACTGACACATCGAGATGATGCAGTCTTCTAGCCGGATCTTGTCTGAACCACTCAGGAATACCGATGCTCTCTGCAGAATGAGGTGGATGGTTAGAATTTAAGAATGATGATTTCGATGGAAATAAATAGAGGAAAAATGTTCAGTGAGAATCAGGTCGACAACTTGAAGGATACCCCATTACCAGAGATTGGGTCGTCACTGAAATTTTGAAAATTGCGTTGTCATTCTTAATGAAAGAAGTAAGCAACTAAGATATGTCTTGTTACCTAGGCGAGGTCATCAAACCATGATAGACTGAAACTTGTTGAAGGAAAATAAATTTATTGATAATAAACTCGACAAAGAGGGGGTAGACAAACAATCTGCCACCACTCAAGATAATCAGAGAACACTCGAGGACCAGGAAAAATAGTAAGGACGATAAAAGAACCCCAGCTATATTTACCAAAGTGGTATATTATGGACCATTGTGCAGACTTTAGATCAAATTTTGGCACAATGCCCGATAACATTTGAGTATCAATAGGCTTCTGCCTCTACGAAAACTGCTTGACGCATTGCTCTGGCTAGTAATAGATAGAGAAGAACAGTCTAAGCAACTTGAGTTACTTGCCATGCGCATAAGTGTATTGAGAGGGTGACTCTCGACGGTCAAAATAGTCCCACACGATTTCTTCTTCATGGAAGTTCTCGATCAAAAATCTGTACCGAAGAATAGGTAGTGGCTCCTTGCTATTCTATCTAAATGAACTTGCTCGAGTTGGCACATGTTGAAAGAACCAAGACTGTAATGTGTAGATACACCCTTCTACTAAGATCGAATCTTTGAGCATGAAGCAGGTCAATCCACGATACAAAAATGCAAGTGCAGCCATGGCGATCGAGAGCCGGTTGGTCTGTTGACTTTTCCATCTTCGCAAAAGCTGCACTATTCTGATGTCAATGTAGTTTTGTCCATCCTGGAAAAAGGCTAGTCTTACTATGCACATAATCATGGCATGTTGAATCCTTTCTCGCGTTGCTCGGGATAAGGAGTCGACTTCCTCAAATGCCTCATACTGTCGGTATAGCTTAAACAAGTCGACGCAATGACTCTCATATGCATCTATCAATGGCCAGGATTTGTGTCCAGTCATTCGGGTTAAATCATCTTACAGGTCAAGTCCCTTGACGTTAATCAAAATTGTTGCTCTAATAGATCTTCTAGTTGATCAGTTGGCTCAGGTAGACCCATAATTTCTGAAAATTCATCCAGTAATAGTCATCTCTCTCCACGGGAACCAGAAGGCACAGGTGTGTGGATTCCACTGCTTTGCCAGTGCTTGAATCAAATTGTCATTGACGATATGCCTTTCTACATTCGCTACCGGCTCTAATCCGCAGTCGCTTAGATGGTCTGGGAACATACGGGAGAAGTTTTTGAGCTCGAAATAATACCATCGGGGAAGAAAATATTTGGTGTTCAAGGAGACCTTGTTGTACCTCGTAAGAGATATGACCCTCAGGAAAGACCGAATCAAGCTGACTGGATGCCATCAAGATAGACTAGAAACAAAGAGGAAATCAAAACAAGACTTGAGGAATATACATGATTTTTTTTTTAAAAGAATTGCAGGCAAGATCAAAACAAGGCTGGAAATTCAAGATCTAGATGAAAGGAAGGAAAAAAAATCACCTGAAATTTTGGAGAAAATTAGAGAAAATTTTGAAAAAGTGTCTAGGGTTTTGATAAAATCATTGTAAAAATAAAAGAGAATGTAAGGTGATAAGGAAAAAATAAAAGGAAAATAGCAGAGATACATTCACATCACATTCTGCACAAACAAGTATGTGCATACAACATTCCCTAAAAGGCTGACTCTATATGCACAAGTTTTGAAATGGTTGTAGGACCCTAATCCTAACTCTAAGGCTCAGATCATCTGTGTCCAATCATGCTATGCCGATATATCTGAGCCAAAGCTCGATGTATATGGCATAAAAAGAATTTCTTTCGGGTCTAGGCTCATGTTTTCCAACATCCTTGAGCGCCTGCCGAAATACTTTGGACTATGATCCTCGGTATGTGGCAGGGGGGTTTGACCCAAATAGGTGGCCCAGTTCTGAGGCCTTGTCCCAAACTATGGTTCTAAAAGAAAGCCCAACAACGTGATGGTCAGGTAAAGATAGATGAGGTTGTTTTTGAAAAATGATCAACATGCAAGAAAATAGAAGGCTCTAATGACCTAAAGAAGTAGATTTTTGAAAAATTATGAGAAACAAACAATGTTTTCAATCAGATCCTAGATTGAGGAAGATTATATGAGACCTAAGCATATGTGAGCATGAATAATGCCTTCTCAATCGATTCTATCAAACCATGCCTAAGTATACATGCTTTCATGTCAACTGGGTTTTATTCTAGGCTCCTAGGTTCACATGAAATAGAGTTGACATTGTAGAACACGATTTTGACAAGTTGAATAGAGCAAAGCACAAGTTTGATAAGGCAAAGACATGTCCCATCACGGCCGCCAAACATGTTATTATTATAAAATTTTACTTTTGCAAGTCAAACTGATCTTTTGAAAAAGTTTTGAAAATAACTCACCTCCGTTTTTAAAAATTTATGGGAAAGGGACTGGCTTGTTGGTACGAGGTTCAACCATTCATGGTGCCATAACCAGGGGTAATCAAACCAAGGATCAATCATGTGCTTTTCTTTACTCAACTGTCTAAATCATGATTCTATTCCTAAATGCACAACGAAGCAGTCATGTGCTATGACTTAGGAAATTTTTGACTGAAAACATGATGTATGCTTAGAATATTTTAGAAGTTCTTGGAAAAAGGGATGATTGGAAAATCGTTTTTAACACTTGAAAAATATTTTTGAAGAAAAGAAAGCTTGGAAAATCATGAATTAAACTTAGAAAAGATCAGAAAAGGGAAAACCCATGAAAATCGATTTTAAGGAAAAACTGGGTGACTTTAAGAAAATCATTTTTTTTTATATGGGATTCTAAAATATATCAAAAGGGATGGGTGTGTGGCCCTATGAACTCATTTCATGATGCAATCTAAACCTAGATGATGCATGGATGCAACTTGTGAAAATATTTTTTGAAGAATTTGAGAAAATCTTTTGTAAAAGGATTTTGTGCCTTATAGAATTTATATGAAATAAATTCGCTATATCCCTGACTATGGCCACGAATATATATTGAATATATATCATTTGAGTCTAAAAGAGAAAATACTTAGAAAAGTTTTGAAGATATGTAATATTTTTTGAAGATAGTCTAAGAGTGTAGGGTGTTTGTAACTTAAAAGAAGATGATAAATCTGAGTATCATTCGTATTCTAACTATGGCCACAAATATGAAGTCCACCGAGTTTATTAACTCTTTAGAAGTGAGTGCACGTACCATTCATGTCGACCATTGTGAATTTGAAATATGTGCATGAATGACAAGCAACATCAATTATATATCAAAATTAAACTATATGTAAATGCAGCCTAAGCTAAGCTGAAAAGGAAATTCTTATTCCAAAATTACAATTTACATCAATAATAAATTGAAGAATGGAAAAGAAAATAAAAAAAATACAATCTTGAGTGTTTCTGCAATATTAGCTAACTTGTTAGTTGACAAATGTCGGTTTTTCAGGATTTATCCAACAATATCTGAAAATTCAGGGATTTATCCAGATATAAGCATTTTTCCATGCTTTCCTGAAATAAAACTCATTAAATGAAATATTGGATGATGCACAACTAAATAAATAATAAAAATAAACAACTTTGAAATTTGGAATTTGGATAAAAATGACCAAAATATCCTTGAAAGTTGACATTTATTGCAAAACAAGGTTAAAAATAGGGTTTTTTAGAAAAGATTTTTATAATACGCTTGATCTAGGGATCAAACGGATTCAAAACAATGCGAAATTAGGTGGAGAGCACCCTAGTATGATTATGAACATGATCAAACTCAAAAAATTACAAAAATAATGGATAAAATATGCAAAAAAGATGAAATTTGTTCGTGTACTGGTTAAATCGAAACTCCACGGGCATCCTAGTTTTATGATATGACTAAATAACACATCAGATGAATTTCAAAAATCATAAAAATTGACATGAACACTTCTAATAACTCTAAAAATAAGATACAATAAAAAATTTATATTTGAGATTATTTTGAATATAAATATTGAATAAAAAGATGAAAAATATGCTATTTTACCTGTAATTTCATACCTACCACAGTGGTAGACTAGAATCAGATATTAAACAGTAATTAAAATTTATAAAATTTAACAAGAAAAAACTAGACAAATTATTGAAGATATTCCTTTTTACATATCAGAAAAAACATCTTTGGTTAGGGAGATACGATTCTGGCAAGATGTGTTTGATTCCGGCCTAAGTATAACGATGCAATAATGATAGACCCTAGTTTCGGTTTAAAGAAATGTAGAAAAATAGAATAAAAAATTATGAAAATTTTACAAAAAATAGTAAACATGCAGATGAAGATATGGATTTTTACGGATCAAGAATAAAATCTCCGGTTAGGGAGATACAACCCGCGCAAGTTGACCTTGCCTATGAACTACGATTGAAGGTTCAACAAACATAGACTTTGGTCTCGAGATTCAAGAAAATAGAAAACAATGGTGAAAATTTATAAAGATCACATTATAAAAAATAGACACACAGATGAAAACAACTTTTTTTTACGGATCGGTGAGATCATCTCCGGTTAGGGAACTTGCTCCGGCAATACGGACCAAGATTCGAACCGGCCTGGCGATTCAAGAAACACAGGGTTTGAGTTTAGGCAAAAGAAAATAGAGATTGACTGTAGAAATTTATGAAATTTTTATAAGATAAAATAGACACTCTGACAAACACGACACTATTTACGGATTTGAAAAATGACTTCCAATGAGTGAGATATGAACTCGGCAAGTAGCCTCTGAATTTATATAGTGCTTAAACGATACATGAAACATGTTCTGACTTTGATTTTTGAAAGCAAAGTTATAGACCTCAAAAAAATCTGATTTTTTTATTGAAAACCGTACATATATCCATGATTCTACCATAAAAATTTTGGATTTAAATAATGAATATAAATATGCAAAACAATATCATATTCAGACGACCAGAATTGCATATCTCAGAAATAAAACCCTAATCATGCTATATTTTGATTTATGCATATAAAAATCATAAAAATATGAGATCAAGGGCTCTTGATCATGCTTGAACATGTAGATGATGAAAATAATGTAAACACATCATGAAAAAGTAAAAAAAAAATCACTGGAGCATGGATCAAATTTGATTTAGCCATTAAAAGAGGGATTCGACCTATAGAAAGGTTGAATCTCGATTTTTTCAGGCATTTAACAAAATAAACCTGATCTAAACCTTTTTAACTGATTAAAAACATGTAAAACATATTAGATGATCAGTAGATCATCATCTTGGCACATGAAGACAGATTCTTGAATGAAAAGAATATGAAAAAGATGAATCAAAGGGGCGGCAATGGTGTAAAGCATAAAAAAAATTGATAAAACTAAAAAAAAAAAGAGAGGAACTCACCTTGGGCTGTAATGGGGGATCTGTTGGAGCAAGGAAGACAGCTTGAGGGAGAGAGAAGGCAATGAGAGAGGGCTGAGAGAGATGCCTTGGTCGACCTCCTATGGTGGGTATTTATAGTTTTTCAAAAAACCTAATTAAGAGAGTTGGATTTGTTTTAAAGAGTTTCAAAAAAATCCAAAACTAAAAGGGGCGATTTTTCCTTGAAATTTTAACCTAAAAAAAACTCTAACTAATTAATCCTAATTAAACCTAATTGACTCCTAATTATATTCTAAAAAATCTCAAATGTGGCACCACCTATGTGGGCCCACATTTGGTTTTTAAAACCCTAACTAAAGGTTAAAAACATGGTTAAAACTTTAAAATAAGGGTTTTAAAACCAATTAGACTTTAACTTTTCAAACTTCTAATTTAAGTAAAACACTAACTAAACAAACCTAAACACCTTTAAATGTGGCTCCACCTAATGTGGGCCCCATTTGATTTTCAAAAATGATTTTAAAACTTAAAAGTAAAGGGGTTAAAATAAAGGTTTTTAAAAGAAATTTAAAATAGAAGATGAAATCAAAGTTCTAAATCAACTAAAGTCCTAAATGAGTTGAAAATTTTCTCAAATGTGGTGCCACTTATGTGGGGCCCACTTGAAAAAAGTTGTAAAAATTGAAAATTGAATAAAAAATCAGGTTTAAAACGAATCCAAATTGTTTTTCGAAAGAAAATGTTTTTGAAATAAGGAATGTAAAGCCCTGGGGGTTGGCTAAATGACAAATAGCGATTTAAAACCCAGGTTTTTGAAATTGATTTTGAAAGAAGGTTTTAAACTTGAGTCTGGATTTGATATTTTGAAAACAAGAGTGCGGGATCTCGAAAATGAAATACAATAAAATGCTGACATGAAATGATATGCCAAATGCAGACCTGGGATGAGGGATTTGAAGTCGCAGACCCTTGGCAGAGACAGAATTGGAAATTCTTGTCCGAAGATGAAATTGGGTATTAGATATCAGATCCGATCCAAATGTGAATTGAGTCTCGAATATAGCTAAGATTTTCAGGAAAGGTATTGATCTGAGCCCAGATTGGGAGTTATACCAACTTGGAAAATGATAAAAATGATGTTTTTGGATAAAATGTTTTGAGGAATGATTTTGCCCCTGCAGGGCGAGGAGTGACACTGAAAAATGAGGTTTTAATTGGCTTGTACTGGTTTAAACTGGATTCTAGAGTTTCTAAACTTAGAAGAACTAAAAAGATACTGACTCAACTGAACTCTTAGACTGAATGATCAAGAAATAACACAGTTCTCAGTGAAATGGTGAGAAATGAGCACTGAAGTGAATTGAGTAACGAGACTGCACTATGTTTGAGCTGGAATGAAGGTAAAAAATACTAAGATGAACTAAATCTGGAGCCCAAACACTAGCTGGGCTGACTAGACTTAGCTCAGTTTTAGCTGAAATGAGCTTAAATGGGCTAAAATGGACTCCAAGACTATGGGAAATGGATTTGAACTGAAATTGTGCCAATTAAACTCCTGGTGAGCTCAAATTAGACTCGGAGGAATAGGATTAACTGGAATCGACTGACTCAAGAACAATTAGCTTAGATTCGAGCTAGAAATGCGCTCATTTCTTGAGAAATGAACTAATTTTAGCTGAAATGGTCAGAAATGAACAAGATTTGCTCATCGTGAACTCAAGAGAGACAGAGATGACAAACATTCTAACTACTCTGAACTCAAAAATGAGCTTGGTTGACTCTGATTGACAGTGGCCTAGGGGGTAAAATGAGAATTTTACTAACAAAAAGGGCAAAATGACACCTAAACTAGGACAGACTTAGGGTTAGACTCCTATACTGACCTAAGGGGATTGGCATGTGTTGAAAAGTGGTGCTTGAAAATGAATGAGAAAAATTTGGGGTGTTTACAATACCTTACCTAACCTGTAATCAAATACCAGGTATGGGTATAAAAGATGTTGACCTGAATGTTATTCAGATAAACTCGAACCTGAGGCCTTGATCCATCGGTGCCAGAGGGACAATCATTTGTGGGAAAATGTCTCAAAGAGAGGCTTGGTGGTCAGAGAGTGGAGCACGAGGGAGTGACAAACAAAAATGCTTTGGAGTGGGTTGATCGGCTTTCAGCTGTAAAATCTAGCATGTGAAACCATGCATGGTAACTAGGCCTGGATAAACTAGAGTTGGCCCCAATTTTCGGGTATAGTGTCGGGTCCAGGACTGGATCTAATCAGGCCCACCATAAGAGTAACCATACTCGGACCCGATAAGAACTACATGAACTAGGTCATACCCAGTAAAATACTAATTTTCTATCATTTTTACATTGAAAATTTGTTGGTCTTAATCAAAACATGGGTCAGGCCCATGTGTGTTATAAAATTTCATAAATTATACTCAGATCCATGTATTAATGGGACCTTCGGGTCGAGACTCACGTCTTCTTATTTGTCACCTTACCCATACCCTATAGGGTTTGGTACGGGTAAACCCAACCCATTGACATCCCTAATTGTAACACTCTGGAAATCTAAGTGAGCAACAGGACTCATAGATCATCTTACAATTTCTATACCCTTCATTGAGCATCCATTAAAGCATTTTTACCATTGTTTCAGGGTAAGAACCATCCAAGTCCACATCTTCACCTGCATCATCCTCATAATATGGTTTGTTATGTGAGTCGGGTTTGGGTTATTATTTTTGTTCAATACCAGACCCAGCCAGGCATGACCCCAATATTCCATGTGTATTTAATGAATATAAACTCTTTAAATTTATACAGATGTAGGTTTGGAATTTCATTTTCTTGATTTGATAAAAGTGGAATGAGCCCATACTAGTTATTTGAGTGGGTTTGGTAGACACCCCTATGGGTCGGATACCCAACTGATTGAGTCAACCATTTACTAAGTTGAACGTGACTTTCTTCACATGAAGGGGCACGAGTTCCTAAAAACTTATTACATGGCTTTCCTACAAAAATCCATTCACACGGGGTATGAATCTATTTTCACATTACGGGGGAATGCTGGAGCTTGCTCTTGCCAAATGTTTTTCGTAGAATTTTTGTAAATTTTTTAGAGTATTTCTATAAATGATAATTGGATAATGATAATAAGCATTATAAAATAAATAGACTAGATTTAAAAAAAAAATCAAAACGACTATGTGTCCTGCCGACCCTAGTGAAAATCACTTTCGAAATTCATTTTTAGTGAAAATGGCATTTTGAGAAAAAAATTTAGATAATTATAGTAAATCAATAATTAAAAGAATTTCACATGCATCTGAAATGATTTGTATTGCATGTAGAGGCATTTCATTTAAAATTTTAAATGTGGTGTTCAAAAATTTTAAAGTCTAAAATAACTAATAAAATTAATTAATAAAAAAAATTTAAAATGAAAAATGAGATTTAACTAAAACCAATAAAAGGGTAGAGGTCCATAGGTAGGTCGTCCCCCGTAGGGCCCATCCTATGTGGCACCTTAAGGTTTAATTAAAAATTAATTTAAAACTTTAAATTGAAAGCCTTTTTAAAAAGTTACTAAACTAAGTCAAAACTTACTAAAATCAAGAAGACCTCCCAAGGGGTGAGCCATCCCATCCTAGAAGATTATTGGATGGGTTGGACAACCCACGGTTATCAAACAACATTCCTTCTCTAAATTTTAAGGATGGCAATGGGCTGAGTGTGGTGGGGTGTGTGTGTGTGTGTGTGGGGGGGGGGGGGGGGACGGACGGGGCCCCACCCCACCTCACCTTGTTTGGGTTGGAGATGGAGGACATAAAATGAGAATAGATCGGGGATGGAGGTTAAAATCAAAACCCATGCAGAGATGCACTTACTTTTGCCCTCACCCTACCTCGCCTCACCCCATTCTGAATCCTTATTAAAAATTACTATTATACCCTTATACATATTATAAAATCTTATATATTTAACCCTAATGTAAAACCCTTTCTCGAATCTCTCCACTCTCCTTCCTCTAATGAGTCGCGGGAGCTCTCGTTTATTTTCTCTCCTTTCTCTAACGGTAGAAGGTGGCATCAACAGAAGGGTCGGGAAAATGGAGCTTTGCCTTGCCCTGTTTGGACCAGGGATGGAAGACATGAAACAGAAAATAGACCGGGGATGGAGGTTAAAATCAAAACTCATGCGGGGATGAAGGCGATGATGGAGGGCAAAAATTTAAGATGGGGCGAGGGTGGAGACCTTGTTCCCTGCCCCGGTCTACTGCTATCGCTACTAAATTTGGAGTTTTTCATCAATCTGACTCTACATATTAAACTTTTATTTTATTTAGTAACAACATTTGCTAGATTATGTATTTTTGATATTTAGATGTGCTTTCAAATGGCTAAAAATTAACAGCCTATAACACTTTGTATTTTAAAATTTTAAATACATTGTGAGCTGTTAATTTTTTGTGTTTTGGAAAACATTTATAGATGTAAAATCTTAACGTAAAGCATATTTTTTCTTAAATAAAATATAAAGACCACACATAAAAATTTGATCCATGAAATGCCCAAACATTGGAGAGCCGTTGGATCATCTTTGGTTGTAGATTTTGGAACTTTTTTCTTGTTGGATGGTCGCCCTTCCATGTGTGTGTTAACATTGCATGAAAAAATTTGCTAGTTTGGAACATGAGAATATTTTGTATGAAATATATCATATATCAATTTTTTCACTCTCAAAATGCGGCCTTAAGGATTGTTGGTTTTAGCCTCATGTTACTCCCATGTTTCAGTGAAAATATTCATGGACAATGATATCAGAAAGAGGCATTCCCCATGAGAAAGTCTCTTTATCCCAATGGACCTAAGTCAGGGGTGTCAATGGGTCAGGCTTGGTTCGGACCCAAGTGAGACCAAACCCATATTTGATTTGAGATTCTGATATCAGGTCTGAACCCAGACTATACCTCGTAAAATAATATTATTTTATCTTTTTTACAATGAAAAATTATGGGTCTTAGTCAGAACTCCAGTTGAGCCCAGATCTAGTATGAAATTTTACAAACCATACCCAGCTCCATATACTAATCAGACCCTTTGAGTCTGACTTAGATTCTAGTCTGACCTCCTTGTTTACCACCAAACTGTAACCCTAACCCTGACCCTATGGGTTTGGTAGTTGTTGGGTCTAAGTCAAACCTGACCCATTGACACTCCAGTCACAAGGACAGTCACAAACAAAAATACATGGGATACATCATTTTCTTGTTTAATTTTTATAAAGAAGTGCACATAAAAGGATACGGGCCAAGTTGGAATATCCCTGTGATGGCTGTCCAGGCACACATATAAACCCAAACGGCAAGATCTATAGTTTTTATTGTTCACTATTGAAGAGTATCATAAATGGGTACTATAGAAAGTGCTAAATCCATGTTTTTCACTCTATTGGCCTGTTTGGAATCTAGAGCTGGGATAGGAGTTAATGCATTTGTCAAAAAGTTGATTAAACTACAACATGGTAGATGGGATGGGAGTTAATGCCTTTGGGACGGAAGGTGACATTGTATTTACACTAAAGTATTGTATTTACACTAAAGCATGAAATTGACAGCTACCACTTGTATTAAGAGTGTCAAATCCAGGATTTAGCCGCTGCCACTTCCTAAAATGTCACTTCCTATCCCAACTACTAGTTTCCAAACAGGGTATGATTCGTAGTTTTAGCCCCAGCGTCAGGCACCGAAGATGAAAGCATAAAGTAGGAAATAGCGTTCTAAAAGTAGATAAAATTTGTGTTTAACTTAATATTTTTGAGAACTTTGCTCTTAAGTACCTATCATATATAGGTTTTCCAATTAAAAAAATATATCTTCTAACATAAAATGTATGGGAAGAAGTATCATATAAAGTTGAAATGTGATTGGGTAGGAGCATCATTGCTCAATATCACAATATGCTTGCAAAACTTAAATAAGTTTGCAATCAAAGGCATTGTCTGTCCCGAACTGTCAGAATGAGGCATGTGTAGTGCGAAGCTCTGCTGAGTGGTAAACGCATCGAGTGTAGCAACGCGCAGTATGCGTTGGCTTGATCGGTGATGCGCGATGACAGCACCACACGTGATAAGCAACGATATTGGCGTTAGTGCACCTTTGGGTGGTGGCTCAAACGTAGAGCGTTGGTTGGATATGCAGTACTAGCGGATCAAAGGATGTTGCCTTTGGAGATTTTGTTATAGACCTCTCGACTTGGAGTTTCCCATGTGTAGCGGTTGGATGCACGGGGGTGCGTGTGGGTTAGGGCAAATTCTCCTAGGAATCACTTTAGGCGATTCCAACCGAGTATGATGACTCAAAGTTAGGCGAGTGAATGCCTAGGCACCGACGAATGAGTTTGGGTGATGCTCTTCACTATGGTGTTCAATCATCAACTGGTCTTCGGACTAGGGGCCACAAGGCCTTGTCCCTTCAGTGGTGGGGTTTTTCTATGTCATGCGCATGGAGCTGCAAGACACTTCATGGCACGCAAGGCTAAGGCAAAGTTTGTGCCGCTTTCGAAAGAGATAGCTGGTATAGAACGGCTATACACTAAACGGTATGAACTATGTGGAATGCATACTTGAAGATGTGCTTGATCAGCTTTCGCTAGGCAGTTGTGCACGAGGTGGTGCGCAAGGCCAATGAAAATGATTCAGCACATAGAAAAGTGTTGTGGTGCAACCTTTGACCGTTGGGCTGTTTAGACTGAGCAGTCTGGCGCATTGCGGGTTTGCGAAAAATTAGAGCCCATTTCAACTCATTTCAGCTGAAACTGAGCTAAGTCCAGTCAGCCCAGCTAGTGTCTGAACTCCATATTTAGTTCATCTTAGTATTTCTGACCTTCATTCCACCTCAATCACAGTGCAGTCTCGTTACCCATTTTACTTCAATGCTCATTTCTCACCATTTCATTGAGAATTATGTCATTTCTCGATCATTCAATCCAGAAGTTCAGTTGAGTCAGTATCTTTTTAGTTCCTCTGAGTTTAAAAACCCTAGAATCTAGTTTAAACTAGTACAAGCTAGTTAAAATCTCATTTTTCAGTGTCACTCCTCGCCCTGCAGAGGCAAAATCATTCCTCAAAACATTTTATCCAAAAACATCATTTTTATCATTTTTTAAGCTAGTACAACTCCCAATCTAGGCTCAGATCAATACCTTTCCTGAAAATTTTAGCTATATCTAAGACTTAATTGACATTTGGATCAGATCTGATATCTAATACTCAATTTCATCTTCGGACAAGAATTTCCAATTCTTTGTCTTTGCCAGGGGTCTGGGACTTCAAATCCCTCATCCCGGGTCTACATTTGGCATATCATTTCATATCAATTCATGTCATCATTTTATTGCATTTCATGTCATTGCATGTCATTTTTGAGATCCAACACTCTTATTTTTAAAATATCAAATTCAAACTTGAGTTTAAAACCTTTCTTTCGAAATTAATTTTAAAAACCTCGGTTTTAAATCGACATTTGTCATTTGGCCAACCCTCCAGGGCTTTACATTCCTTATTTCAAAAATATTTTCCTTCGAAAAATTATCTAGATTCATTTTAAACCTGATTTTCGATTCAATTTTCAATTTTTACAACTTTCTTCAAGTGGGGCCCTCATAGGTGGCACCGCATTTGAGAAAATTTTCAACTCATTTAGGACTTTAGTTTATTTAAAACTTTGATTTCATTTTTCATTTTAAATTGCTTTTAAAAACTTTTATTTTAACTCCTTTATTTTTAAGTTTTAAAATCATTTTTGAAAATCAAATGGGGCCCACATTAGGGGGCGCCACATTTGAAGATGTTTAGGTTAGTTTAGTTAGTGTTTTACTTAAGTTAGAAGTTTGAAAAGTTAAAGCCTAATTGATTTTAAAAATCCATTTTTATTTTAAAGTTTTAACCATGTTTTTAACCTTTAGTTAGGGTTTTAAAAGCCAAATATGGGCCCACATAGGTGGTGCCACATTTGAGATTTTTCAGAATATAATTAAGAGTCAACAACAACAACAACAACAACAACTACGCCTTCATCCCAAAACAATTGGGGTCAGCGATATGAACCAAAAAAGAAATTCATTTTGGGTCTTCCACATGAATCCTTTTCCTCCAATCATTTCTATCCAACGCCATGTCCTCGGTGAGGTTCAAAGCATTCATATCCTTTCCTATCATCTCCATCCAAGTCTTCCTAGGCCTACCCCGACCTCTTTTAACTAATATATTTTCCCATTTCTCCAACCTTCTAACTGGAGCATCATTAGGCCTTCGCCGAATATGTCCAAACCACCGTAAACGATTCTCTCGCATCTTATTTTCAATGGGTGCAACACCTACCTTCTTACGTATCTCTTCGTTCCGAATCTTATCTTTTATTGTATTTCCACACATCCATCTAAGCATCCGCATCTCAGCTACACTCATTTTTTGAATATGATGTCTCTTGGCAGCCCAACATTCCGTACCATATAGTAAAGCGGGTCTAATAGTCGTCCTATAAAACTTTCCCTTCAACCGCAATGGCATTCTACGATCGCACAGCACTCCAGTAGCACTTTTCCATTTCATCCACCCAACCTTTATCCTATGATTTACATCTCCATCAATTTCTCCATACTTTTGAATGATGGATCCCAAATATTTGAAATAATCATTCACCGGTATATCTTGCTCACCAAGCTTCACTACACTCCCATCACTACTTCGTTGCTTACTAAACCGACATTCCATATATTCAGTCTTACTCTTACTCAACTTAACCTCTAGCTTCCAATGTCTGTCTCCATAATTCTAACTTAGCATTAACCCCAGCTCTAGACTCATCAATCAAAACAATATAATATAATTAAGAGTCAATTAGGTTTAATTAGAATTAATTAGTTTGAGTTTTGTTTAGGTTAGAATTTCAAAGAAAAATTGTCCCTTTTAGTTTTGGATTTTTTTGAAACTCTTTAAAACAAATCCAACTCTCTTAATTAGGTTTTTTGAAAAACTATAAATACCCGCCATAGGGGGTCGACCAAGGAATCTCTCTCATCCCTCTCTCATTGCCTTCTCTCTCCCTCAAGCTGTCCTCCTTGCTCCAACAGATCCCCCATTGCAGCCCAAGGTGAGTTCCTCTCTTTTTTTAGTTTTATCGATTTTTTTTATGCTTTACACCATTGCCGCCCCTTTGATTCATCTTTTTCATATTCTTTTCATTCAAGAATTTGTCTTCATGTGCCAAGATGATGATCTATTGATCATCTAATATGTTTTACACATTTTTGATCCGTTAAAAAGGTTTAGATCATGCTTATTTTGTTAAATGCTCCAAAAAAAATCAAGATTCGACCTTTCTATAGGTCAAATCCCTCTTTTAATGACTAAATCAAATTCGATCCATGTTCTAGTGATTTTTTTTACTTTTTCATGTTGTGTTTACATTATTTTCATCATCTACATGTTCAAGCGTGATCAAAAGCCCTTGATCTCATATTTTTATGATTTTTACATGCATAAATCAAAATATAGCACGATTAGGCTTTTATTTTTGAGATGTGTAATTATGGCCGTCTGATAATGATATTGTTTTACATATTTATATTTGTTATTTAAATCCAAATTTTTTATGGTAGAATCATGCATATGTGTATTTTTTTCAATAAAAAATCAGTTATTTTTGAGGTCTGTAACCCTGCTTTTAAAAATCAAAGTCAGAACATGTTTCCTACATCGTTTAGGCACTGTGTAAATCCAAGCGCTACTTGTCGAGTTCATATCTCTCTCATCGGAGATTGTTTTTCAAATCCATAAAAGGTGTCGTGTTCGTCAGAGTGTTTAGTCTATCCTTTAAAATTTTCATAAATTTCTATAGTCGATTTCTATTTTTCTTTATCCCAAACTCAAACCTTGTGTTTCTTGAATTGCCAGACTGGTTTGAATCTTGGTTCATCTTGCCGGAGCGAGTTATCCCTAACCGGAGATGATCTTTTCAATCCATAAAAAAGGTTGTTTCTTTCTGTGTGTCTAATTTTCATGGTGTGATTTTTATAAATTTTTATCATTATTTTTTATTTTCTTGAAGCCCGAGACCAGAGTTTTTGTTTCTTGAACCTTTAGTCATAGTTCATAGGCAAGGTCAACTTGCACGAGTTGTATCTCCCTAACTGGAGATCTTTTTCCCAATCCGTAAAAAGCCACATCTTTATCTGCATGTTTAATGTCTTCTGTGATATTTTTATAATTTTTTATTCTATTTTGCTACCTTTTTTTAAACTAAAACTAGGGTTTGTCTTTATTGCATCGTTATGCATAGGACAAAATTAAACGCATCTTGCCGGAATTGTATCTCTCTAACCGAAGATGCTTTTTTTGATCTGTAAAAAAGACTATCTTCATTAATTTATCTGATTTTTCTCTATTAAATTTCAAAAATTTTAATTGTTGTTTAATATCTAATTCTGGTCTGACACTGTGATAGGTACAAAATTGTAAGTAAAATAATAGATTTTCATCTTTTTATTTAATATTTATATTCAAAATAATCCTAAAAATGTATTTTTTTATTGCATCTTATTTTTAAGGTTATTAGAAGTGTCCCTGTCAATTTTTATAATTTTTTAAATTCATTTGATGTGTTATTTAGTCATATCATAAAAACAGGCAAATTTTATCTTTTTTGCATATTTCATGCATTATTTTTATGATTTTTGAGTTTGATCATGTTTATAATCATACTAGGGTTCTCTTCACCCGATTTTGCATCATTTTGAATCTGTTTGATCCTCAAATCAAGCATATTACAAGAATCTTTTATGAAAAAACTCTTATTTGTAATAAATGTCAAATTTAAGGGTATTTTTATCATTTTTATCCAAATTCTGAATTTCAAAGTTGTTTATTTTTATTATTTATTTAGTTATGCATCATTCATTATGTCAGTTAATGAGTTTTATTTCAGAAAAGCATAAAAAAAGACTTATATCTAGATAAATCCCTAAATTTCCATATATTGTTGGATAAATCCTGAAAAACTGACATTTGTCCACTAACAAGTTGGCTAATTTTGCAGGGACACTCAAGATTATATTTTTCTTTATTTTATTTTTTAATTTATTATTGATGTAAATTATAATATTGGAATAAGAATTTTTTTTTCTGCTTAGCTTAAGCTGCATTTGCATATAGTTTAATTTTGACATATAACTGTTGTTGCTTGTCATTCATGCACTTATTTTAAATTCACAATGGTCGACATGAATAACATGTGCACTTGCTTCTAAGGAGTTAATAAACTCGGTGGACTTCGTATTTATGGTCATAGTTAGAATACGAACGATACCTATATTTATCATCTTCTTTTAAGTTATAAACAGATTACACTCTTAGGCTATCTTTAGAAAACATTGTATATTTTTAAAACTTTTCTAATATTTTCTCTTTTAGAATCAAATGAGACATATTCAATATATATTCATAGTCATAGTTAGAGATATATAGCGAATTTATTTCATATAAATTCTATAAGGCACAAAATCCTTTTACAAAAGATTTTCTCAAATTCTTTAAAAAATATTTTCACAAGTTGCATCCATGCATCATCTAGGTTTAGATTGCATCATGAAATGAGTTCATAGGGCCACATACCCATTCCCTTTGATATATTTTAGAATCACATCTCAGAAAAAACGATTTTCTCAAAGTTACCCGGTTTTTTCTCAAAATCGATTTTCAAGGTTTTTCCTTTTTTCAATCTTTTCTAAGTTCAGTTCATGATTTTTCAAGCTTTTTTTTCTTCAAAAATATTTTCCAAGTGTGAAAAATGATTTTCCAATCATCCCATTTTTTAAGAATTTTCAAAATATTCCAAACATACATAATATTTTTAGTCAAAAAAAATTTAAGTCATAGTACATGCGTGCTTCTTTGTGCATTTAGGAATAGAATAATGATTTAGACAGTTGAGTAAAGCAAAGCACATGATTGATCTTTAGTTTGATTACCTCTAGTTATGGCGCTAGGAACGGTTGAGCCTCGTACGGACAGAAGAGTCTCTTTCTCATAATTTTTTTAAAATAAAAACGAGTTATTTTTAAAACTTTTTCAAAAAATTAGTTTGACTTACAAAAGTAAAATTTTGCAATGATAACATGTCCAATACAAACTTCACCCATTGCATCGCAATGGGGTGCCGTAGCACTCTATGGATTTCACTCTCGTGAAAATAAAATCAGACTCCATCGAAAACCATTTATGCATGAACCCACCTCGTGTGTGTAAAATAGCATGTTTGTGTTGTCACTGTGGGCCCCGCAAAAATGCACGCAGATGAGCTTATGCAGAAAACAACCCACTTTCACACAAAAGCGCCCCTAGTGTCCAAACTTCCGTGAAAATACCAGCCTAATTTTGCTGCATGTATAATTCGGATCTTGGGTCCTCCATGAATCAGTGAGACCCAAATCTTTGAGGGGCGTTTAGAATTTTGCTCCCACCCCGCACCCCGCCCCGCCCCCCCCCCCCCGCTTATCTGGAAAAGATGGGATATTGCTTGGTGCTCCACTTCTCCGTTTTTGTGGCATCTTTTTTGCTCATCCCACTTATCCGGATAAAGATGGGATATTGCATGCATGCGCGCTCTCTCTCTCCGCGTTGGATAAAGGTACACACAATCATTTCCTCCCACTGCTAAAAAAAATTTGGGTGTTCTTTGCCTCTGCCTTCCTGTCAGACAGCATAGAAGATGGTGACTCGTTCCCTCCCCCTCTTGTACCAAAAACCCATTGAGGGGTAGCTACCTGTTTTCCCTTTATATTTCTCATTCCATACACTCTTCTCTGTACCCAACAGAGGGAGAGAGAGAGAGAGAGAGAGAGTTGATCTTAGCGTTCTGGATTAGGTGATATTCGCATGAAATGAGCACCTCCACCCACTCAAAGTTCATAAAGTGTGTAACTGTTGGTGATGGCGCTGTTGGGAAGACTTGCCTTCTCATCTCCTACACAAGCAACACCTTCCCTACCGTACATCTCTCTCTCTCTCTCTCTCTCTCTCTCTCTCTCTCTCTCTACCCACCTCTTCTGTTCTTCTTGACCATTTCTATTCGTGTTAGTAACTGTTTTTTTCCTCCTTTTGCTTATACTGATATATTGCTAGTATTATTGGTAGTTGGTACTTCATTTTCTTCAATTCCCTTGTTGTTTTTATTTTGAGCATTTTGATGGTTGCTTTTTATATCTTCACTTGGAGAAAAAAAAAAGATAAAAATAAGGGATTACCAACGCTTTATCAACGTCCTTTGCAGGATTATGTTCCCACTGTTTTCGACAATTTTAGTGCAAATGTGGTGGTGGATGGACTAACTGTAAACTTGGGCCTATGGGACACTGCAGGTGATCCTCTTCGTTCTTTTCTCTCTCTAGATTGATCATACAGTTTGATGGTATCATTTCCCTGCCACATTCTTTTCAGAACATTTAATGAACTTAAATTGTTTATGGAAGGCATGATATATATTTGTTTTCTTTTTGGGGGGTCTGTTTGCGTCCTTTATGTGTAAATTGCTTCATCCTGTCATTCTGAATGCGGGCAGGATCATGCAACCCATTTTCTTATCCGTATTCCCCTTTAATTTGCTGCAAGCAGTTTTAATGATGAAACCAGGGTATGGTGAAGGAGTGGGGAGGCCTTCGGCTATTTTGAGAAGTAGAAGAAGAATATATTAATGCTATTTGGTTTGAAAGATCAGATGTAAATGGTTTCCTGGTCTATAAATCCTGTTACTTGGAGTTTGGTGAAAGACATAATGGATATACGTACTGTCATACATTCAACAGATGCCATAGCTCAAGCGATCCTATTGTAATTGACGTCAACATGGAAAATGGAAGGTAGTCTAATAAATCTACCGGTAAAATTAAGCAGCAGGAGTTTGGTTTGAAAGAAAATTTGAATTGCAGGTATTTTTTTCCCTCTGGGAGACTTCCACTCATCCAGAGTAGTAGGATGGACTGGGATATTACGTAGTGGAGCAGAACTGTGTCCAAACTTATTCCACTTTTCTGGTTAAATTTGTATATATTGATACTCTGTCAAACTGGTCAAACCGATTTAATTATGTTTTCTTGATTAGTCAGTTGTGCTTATTAGATCTCCAAAGATTTTTAGTATAAGAAGTATGACCTTATTCCATGTTCAGTTTTTACACGGATGGCCTCATTTATACTAAACAGTCAATACCTCTCTTCTATCTCGTCATAGACCGTGTAGGTCTCTTGGTAGTCTTTAATTCTCTCATTATCTTTCTTTCTGGAGAAATGGTAGCTGATGTTATTACTATCTCTTTTTTTCTTCTGTTGTGCTTTTGCTTAGTCCAAGATCTTGTTTTCTCTTTCTTCTCCTCTTTTATTTGCTCAAAAAAATTATTTGTCCTTTGCAATTCAACTGAATAAAGTATCTTAAATTAATTTATGAAGGCCAAGAAGACTATAATCGGCTCAGGCCACTTAGTTACAGAGGTGCGGATGTCTTTCTTCTTGCTTTCTCTCTCATCAGCCGACCAAGTTTTGAGAATGTAATGAAGAAGGTATTCAAATTTATCTCATTTGCATTAATTTGAATATATTACTTGACTTATGCATCTTTAAATTGGCTGTTAAACTTCTTTTTTCTTTATTGTTTTTCATCATCTTCTTGCTGCAAACAGTGGGTTCCTGAGCTGAGGCATTATGCTCCATCAGTTCCCATTGTTCTGGTGGGCACCAAGCAAGGTTCTGTCTGTTTCCTTGTTCCTGTTCTTCTTTGGTTCATGAGAATGGTTGGCTTTTAAAATAATGCTACACAGTTCATCTTGTGATCAAAATGTCTGCGCACACTTGAGAATGAACTAGAATAGGGTTGTTATCTACCCTTCAACAACCAAAATTTCATTGTTCCATTCAAACTCAGTTTTTTATTTGCCTGCTCTTTTCTTCTCAAAAAGGTGTAGGTTTGTTACTAGATTAGTATTGACAGGCTGACTTTTCAATGTACTGACACAACAAATTCTTGCAACTGTTAATATCCAACCAAATTGTTTTAGATTCTGTTATTTCAAAGGGCTTAACCTGAATTGGTGTATGGTTTTTGTTTATATCATGTCATTTCCCACAGACCTGCTATTCTCTCAAACACAGCCAGTTCATTTGATAATCACTTTATTGATGCGTCCTTTTCATAAAAATGGCTAATCATATGGTTAGAGGTGCTGAAGTCCTGGTAAACCCTTATGTATGAGGTGCATGATTTGATAACTCAGAAAATTTTAGGATTATTCTGGTGACTACCGAAGAAATTGACTCTAAATCTAGAGTATTAATAACCATTTGATACTGTGACATATGTGGATGAACAGATTTAAGAGATGATAGGCAGTTCTTCATTGATCATCCTGGTGCAACTACCATCTTTACTGTGCAGGTCAGTGTTTGAAGTCTCTGCAAACCAACTTGGGAGTTGGGATTATGCGGCAACCCAATGCCAAATCAGTCATTTCTGTTGCAAACTTAAAGAATATTTATTGAATATTAAGTATCATATTTGTGGACTCTGACAGCTCATCTAAGTTAACTGATTGCATCAATTTCTCAGCCTGAGTCGATCTGCAGTTGTTTGCAATCATTATGTAAACCAACATGAGCTGTTTTTGGGTTCATGACCAGCTTCAGTTAGCATGCCGTTCCAAGCCACAGGATGATTTTTAAGTCCTGTTATTTTCCTTTTTGTTATGATTTTGTCTGCTATTTCTCAATTGGCAATCTATGTCATGATTCCTGTATCTCTTGATTCCGTTGTAGTATCTTTATCATGGGAGTCATTACTTGAACATTCTTCCTCTTCGATCATTTTTTAACTAAATGTGATGATTTTTGCCTTAGGGTGAAGAGCTCAGGAAGAACATAGATGCAGTGGCATACATAGAGTGCAGCTCCAAAACACAACAGGTACCACTGTTTTCAACATAACTCTGATTGTACTTCCCTAAAAGGCATTTTTATATGTTCATTCTTGGAAGAGGTTGTATTTTTAGATGCAAAACATGAAACCTAAGTTATGGTAAAGCAGTATATGGTAGCAGAACCAAATGTGTTAAGCATGAAAGCTTATCGTCTTGAATAAATGTCATCCATGTTGCAAGCAGAATCGTCTTTTTAATGCTATGGAGGAGAAAACAATCGATAGACCAAATAATTAGCATAAAATTGTGTTTTTATTCTTTCCTGTTTAGAGGAGATAATTGTATGAAAATTTGGTTTGGCTGCAGAATGTTAAAAGTGTTTTTGATGCTGCTATAAAAGCAGTTCTTCAGCCACAGAAACTCAAGAAACAGAGGAAACGCCAAAGGTTTTGCCGTATTCTCTAGTTTGGACCGTGATGGATAATGTACTCGGTTCTTTTAATATATTTGTTTTGTTCTTGTACTAAATGGAAGTCCTGCAGTATGGCCCTAATATTACTTTTTTGTGTGTCATATGTTTGAATCTACAAAAGTGCTATAACATAAGACTGACTTTTTTTTTTTTTTCCTGTTGCTTTTGCAACATACCTTGCTTTTAGGTCACAAAGAAATGAATGGTTGATGCTGCACAATTTATTTAGTGTTTTCTTCAACTTAAAGTCAGCAACCTCCTGCGAACGCTTTATCTTTTCTTTTCACTTTTTTGGCAACTACGTTGGACTACTTTGCCAACTTGGTCTTCTCTTTGAGTCTGCACAGTTATTGGTAGGCCCTTCTCACCAGGGCACAATTTGCCCATGTAGACCCACATTGGTCTTGCCAATGGCCGTTCTTCATACTTTGGGTACAAAGTTCTTGAGATTACCTCAATTACTTGACCTGACTTTGAAGCCATGGATGAGCATCACCATGAAGTTAACCTGAAGCAAGGCATATGATCTATAATCATAAAATGTAATAATTTCTGTGGCGGATTTATTAAGGCAAAATGATGAGGAGTCTCTGCTACTCTTTGCCGTCATTATTGTTTGTTGGTAATCACCTCACATTGTTGAACAAGCAAGGTCCACAACATGGGAGTAATTCAATAGAAGTGCAATCAAAGCAAGTCTAGTGGTCCTACTTTAACAATTCAATTCACGTGACTCAGCATGTTGATCGTACCCTCTGTAACAAATATCGCGAGATTTATGAAAATCTCGTGATGATATTGTTGGAAATTGCCTAAAAGTTTAAAACGGCAATTTTTTGCTAGATTTTCAAAATATCGCGAGATTTATGAAAAAAACATAAATACCATGATTTAATGCAATATTTACGTTTTAAATGGCTATTTATCATGAAAAACCCATATAGTTTTATTTTTAAATATTTTTTATTAATATTTTCTTATAAAAATAAATTTAAAAGTTTTAAATTTATTTTTTTATTGTCGAGATTTTGCCAAAAAATGTGAGATTTATGAAAAATTTTCAAGTTCTCACGAGTTTTTGACAAACTAGATTTTGCCGAAAAAAAATGTTTGTCATTATGGTCATACCTTCACTCATCCGCGCATGCGCACAGTCATGCAAGTACATCCAAACACATGACCAGAGTTGCACATAAATCTAGTGTTTCTGTGATCAACATGTACTTCACACACATTTTTAGGTAGATGTGCAGACTCACACAAGTAAATATATATTATTGTGATATCATAATCGCATGGATGTCATGCATGAAAGGAACTTGATTTGTGTTATTAGTGGGATGGAAGTATGTTCCTGATGGATTTGAATCATATAAAGGCATGCATCTATGTGTGTGTGTGTTCATGCCCAACTTGACTTGAGGCCAGTCTAATCATGGTTGAAGCTCATGGGTTCATCCTTGATTAGGTTGGGCCCTAGGACGAACCTGATAGCCCAGACTCAGGTCACTCCCCTCACGGCTCTCTTAAGCTTGATGGTTAGGGTGATAAATAGATTGAATTTGATTGAACCTTTGATCCACATTCGGCATGTTTTTTCCCGATATGGATCTTAAAACAAGATCAGAATGAGTATTCGAGTCGATTTTGATTCATCTGAACTGACTTTGTCCGGATTCAAATCAATATTTTCCTTTATTAGAATCACATCTGGTTAAATTGTATTTTCACACGCAAAACTTGTCCTGTGATAAATGGTTTGGATTCAGTTGAACCTCTGATCCAGAGTGGCATCTTTATTCCTGATACTGATCTTAAAACACGATCAGAATTTAAGTCGACTTCGATTAATCTGAAGTGTTTTTTTTATTCAAATTAATATTTTCCTTAAATAGAGTAGATTTGTTCATATGTAATTTGACACTAGGGTAGGGCTGGGAAATGAGACGAGCAGCTCACCGTTCAGCTCGTGAAAAGCTTGGCTCGGCAAGCAGAGCTAGGAGCCAGCTTGTTTAGGTAAATAAAATGAGTCGAGCATGAACATGGCAATCTCTGTTGGGACAAACCAACCACGTTGGTGGTGGTTACCCACGATGTGGGTAACGCTCCCCATAAAGTGCTCCTTCCGTTAAACCCATTACCGAATAAAAGGGGAACGATTGCTTAACCGTTCTCATTCGGTGATTATAAAAGGGAGGTTTCATGAGCAACCTCATACGGGAAAAAGTGTAGAAAATCAAATCTGTGTATACGGTGAAAAACATAGTGAAAGAGGGAAAAAGGTCGACTCACCGGTGGCATTCGGAGGCCTGCGCTTGTGGTGGCTGCAAACCGGCTGAATTGAAGGAAATCCCTCTCCGGCAACATCCTCCGCCCTCCTGCAATGGCCGCCTCAGGTACGCATTCTGTGTGTGTTTGATTTTGCAGGGGCTCCGATCGGCTGGTGGCTGAGGCGTCGGCGACTCTGGACCGACAGTGAAACACACGACCCAACATTGGGTTATGGGCCCACACCCTGCATCCGCTGCGGGGTGTGCTCTAGCCGTCCGGCATGGCAGATTGTCGTGGGGCGATTCTGCAGCCAGTCAACGGCAGTCAGCGACTGTCATCGTTGGGCGACAGACAACAAAAATAAAAAATAAAAATTAAAGGGGTTTCGGGTTTTTCTTTTACCTGAGGCCATTGGGTTGTTGTATCGCCAGGAAAATGGAGTCTTCGACGGACGATTCGCTGGCGTCAAAGACCATTCGGCGACGTGCGACATCCGAGACACTCCGGCGTCCTATTTCAGGGCAGCAGGCTGTGTCGGGCGGCAATTTTTTGCCGGTGGTGCGTCGCCGGCGGGGCTCTGGTGCTCATCGCCGGCGAGGCTCTTGCGTGAGTCGCCAGCTGGCGGCGTGGGTCGCCGGCAGGCTGCGTGGGTCGCCGACGGGCGACATTGGTCGCCGGCTGCAAGATGGGGAAACCCCCTCTTTTGAGAAAAATCGGGGTTTTCTGCCCCTTTTCAGTTTTTTAATGGGTGGAACCGGATCGGGTCCGGTATTCGGTTCGGACCCGGATCTGGTTAATATCGGGTTCGACCGGATCAAGTCTAACCAGGTCTGACCCAGATCCATTATACTCGGATCAGATCCGGTTATTACCGGGTCTAGCCTGGATCCAGTAAACCCCGAGTAGACCTGAATCTGGTTATTACCGGGTCTGACCCGGATCCGGTTAGTACCGGGTCTGGCCCGGATCCAGATCAAATCGGGTCTGACCCGAATCCAGTAAATATCGGGTCTGACTCGGATCCAGTCCAAGCCGGATCCGACCCAGATCCAGTTTATACCGGGTCTGACCCAGATCCAGCAGGGTCCAGGCACTATTTGGCCTGAACCGGATCAGAGACTTATTCGGCCTCCTTTCGGGACTGGTTCAGAGTTGTTTTTGACCGGTTCCTTTCAGTTTCTTACAGGTTCCGAGATACTAAGTCCCTGTTTTCTTAAATATAAGAGAATACAAAGATTTTGGCATACAGTTATAGGGTTTTTGTGAACTTTTGTTCATACTTGATCCGGTTTATAAGGTTTAGAACCGGTTTGGACCCTTGGATGACCAGTTCGGGGTTGTTTCAGACCGGTTCAGAGTGTTTTAAGACTGGTTCGTGATACATATGACTGGTTTATTCAGTTTTCAAACCATTTTGAAGGTCATATGACTGGTCCATTCGGTTTACGGACCATTTCAAGATATTGTTTTTTTTCTTTTTCTTTTTCATATTGACATTAAGGATAGTTAGATGGCTTAGTGTTTTCATGTCACCAAAATGACTGAAAACACGTATGTCATCAAAGAATTTTATACTATCATACAGTTTAAGCTGATATCCACATTGTACTTATATTTATGAAACGATAAATGACCCAAAGGTAGTTTTATTGTGTTTGGAATTTAAGTAGGGTAGAATAAGGTAAATGTGTCGAGATACATCACACATGTGTATCCAAAGGTACCTTGTGTTGATGATCTAACTTCACAAGAACCTTAGTTTTACTGAATATGGTCGATAGGCGAAGTGGTTTCACGTGTCAGAGCTCTTACCAAAGTAGGACTCCGATGACCCCCTTCACTAGCCTGGAAATAAGCATATCAAGGGCCTTTATTCTTTTGCTTTTTTCATTAAAGTTTTAGTCTCCTATGAATGCTTCTTGATACGTGTCTTTTGTCATGCAGTTTCTAGTTCTGTGATTTTAGATGGCTCAAGCTCTATACATTTTCTTGATGGATCTAACTTTAGTGATTGGAAAGAAATTATTCTTTTTACATTAGGGTATATGGATTTAGATCTGGCCCTAAGGATAGATGAACTCGCTGCCCTCACTGATCAGAGCATTGTTGATCAAAAGATTGCTTTTGAGAAGTGGGAGCGCTCAAATAGGCTTATCTTATTGCTTCTGCAATCTAAAGTAGCTAAGAATATTCGCAGTGCTATCCCACAATGCAGAACAATGAGGAAATTTCTGAATGTCATTGAGGCACAGTTTGTGAGTTCAAACAAGGCCAGAGCCAGTACCCTGATGTCAAAACTCATATCTATAAAATATAGTGGAGGGGAAAACATTCGCCATCACATTTTGGAGATGAGGAACATAGCGTCTCAGCTAAATGACATGAAGCTCACCATCTCTGATTTTTTCCTAGTGTATTTGGTTCTAACGTCCTTACCTTTGGAATACGGACCTTTCAAAATCTCTTACAACACACATAATGATGAATGAACGTTCAATGAACTTATGTCCAAGTGTGTTGAAGAAGAAGAGAGGTTGAAAGGGGAGAAGGTGCACAGTGCACATATGACTTCTCATACATCCAAGGTAGGACCAAGGAAGAATGCATTTAAGAGAAATGCTAGGAAGAAGCCAACCGGGGATAAGTCATCCCAAGACAGACAATCCAACTCTGCTCCCATAAAGTGCTTCTTTTGTAAGAAGAAGAGACGCATAAAGGCAGATTGCATAAAGTACAAGAAGTGGTTGGAAAAGAGAGGTAATTTGTCATTAGTTTCTCATGAATGTAATTTATTATAAATTCCTGAAAATAGTTGGTGGATTGATTCTGGTGTTACTGTTCATATTTCCAACTATCTACAGATGTTCCTGAGCAGAAGGGAACCAACAATGCATGAGAAAAGCATCTATTCGGGAAACAAGATGCGTTCACATATGAAGGGTGTTGGAACCTGCAGGATTACTCTGGATACAAGCGTAGCTTTAGATGTTCATAATGTCTTTTATATTTCATCTTATAGTAGAAACTTAATTTTGATTTCAAAGTTGGATAAATTTGGATATTGTTTTAAGTTTGAAAATTCTAAATTGTTCATATTCAGAAATTCAATTGAAATTGGTTCTGCATCAGTTTATGATGGTTTATATAGATTGAATGTGAAGATCCAAACTCCGGAGTCTCTGACTTCTGAATACGCATTGGTTGGAAATAAACGTAGCTTGATAAATGATAAATCTTACATGCTTTGGCATCGAAGGTTGGGTCATATCTCTGAACAGAGAATAAAGAGACTCGTAAATGAAAGGATCTTGAAATCTCTAGATTTTACCGACAATGACCCATGTGTTGATTACATAAAGGCTAAGCATACAAACACATATAAAGAGGGTGTCAAACGCAGTAGTGAGATATTGAAAATAGTCCATACGGATGTATGTGGACCGTTTTTCTCCTGTTACACAGGCAAAAAATATTTTGTCACCTTTATTGATGATTATTCTCAGTATATGTATCTCTACTTGATCTTTGAAAAATCTGATGTTTTTCAGATGTTTAAAGAATTTAAGAAAGAAGTAGAGAAACAAACTGATAAGGTTATTAAGATAGTCAGGTCTGATAGAGGTGGCGAATATTATAGTAGATTTACTGAGATGGGGCAAAGGGAAGGACCATTAGCGTGATTTCTCAAAGAGAAAGGCATAGTGCCTCAATATACCATGCCTGGTAGTGCCTATCAGAATGGTGTAGCTGAAAGGAAAATTCGTACATTTAAGAAAATGGTCAGAGCTATGTTAAATTATTCAACACTTCCCATAAAGTTGTGGGGTGAAGCCTTAAGGACTGTTGTGTATATTTTGAATAAGGTTCCTACGAAATTTGTACCTAAAACTCCTTACGAGCTGTGGACAGATAGAAAATCATCATTGTCTCATATACACATATGGGAATGTTCTGCAGAAGCTAAATTGTATAACCCCCACATTAAAGCCTTTGATCCAAGAACAACCATTGGATATTTCATTGGTTATCCAGAAAGATCAAAAGGGTACAAGTTTTATTGCCTATCTCACTCACCACAGATTGTTGAAATGGATAAGGCAAAATTCCTAGAAGATGGTTCAGTAGAATTGAGTGCACTTCAAAGCCTTGGTTTTGAGGAAGTACAGGATCTAGTTTCGTCACCTGTTAAGGAAAACATCAAAAGATACCACATTGTTATTCCTAATGATGGTGTGGTTTATCATTCGATTGTTAATGCATAAATCCAAAATGAACCTATTGTGGACAATGCGGAAGAGCACGAATAGGATGATCAGGTTCAATCTGAGCCTGAAGAACGACCTGTTTGAAGATCCACAAGGATTAGGAGATCTGCCATACATCCTAATTATGTAGTGTACCTTCAGGAGCCTGGTGATTTCATAGATATGGATGATGACCCGTTGACTTTTATGGAAGCTGTTGAAAGCAAACAATCTTCGCACTGGATAGAAACCATGAAAGAAGAGTTAGACTCTATGGCTAAAAATCAAGTGTGGGATCTTGTCACGTTACCTAAAGGAGTAAAGCCCGTAGGGTGTAAATGGGTCTTTAAGACCAAGAAGGACTCCAAAGGTAACATAAAGAGACATAAAACAAGATTGTTTGCTAAAGGATTCACCCAGATGGAGGGCATTGACTATAATGAGACATTTTCTTGTCTCAACTAAGGAGTCAATGAGGATAATTTTGGCCCTCGTAGCTCATTATAACTTAGAGCTACATCAGATGAATGTGAAAACATTGTTCCTCAACAGGGATCTGAATGAAGAGGTATACATGGAACAACCTCTTGGTTTCTCTAAAAATGATCGTTTGGTTTGCAAGCTTAACAAATCAATATATGGACTTAAACAGGCCTCCCGACAGTGGTATATTAAATTTTCTCAAGTCATTGTGACTTTTGAGTTTACAGAAAATATTATTGATCAATGTATATACCCTAAGAAAAGTGGGAGTAAGTTCATTATATTGATGTTGTATGTGGATGACATTTTACTTGCAACCAACGATATAAAGTTGCTTTCAGAGACAAAATAGTTTCTTGCATCACATTTTGATATGAAAGACATGGGTGAGGCTGTTTATGTTCTTGGCATTGAGATCCGTCGAGACAGAGCAAAAGGTTTTCTAAGTCTCTCCCAGAGATCCTATATAGATAAGGTGTTAAAGCGATATGGGATGGAGAATTGTTCTTCTAGTTCTACATCCATATCAAAAGGTGACAAGTTGAGCCTAAAGGATTGTCCACAGAACAATATTGATAAAGCAATATGAGTGCTTATCCATATGCTGGCAGCTTGCAGACATGTTCTCGACCAGATATTTCTTTTGCAGTAGGGGTGTTTGGCAGATTTCAGTCTAACACAGGTTTACCCCATTGGAAGGTTACAAAGAAAGTCTTGCGGTACTTGCAAGGGACAAAAGACTATATGTTGACGTATCATAAAATTGATCACCTCGAGGTCATTGGCTACTCAGATGCGGATTTAGGAGGATGCCTTGATAGTAGAAAGTCTATTACTGAGTACGTCTTCTTACTTGTTGGGGGCGCGATCTCTTGGAGGAGTGGAAAGCAGACGACCATTGTTGCCCACACCATGGAGGCAAAATTCATAGCATTGTACGAGACTACTTCGCAGGCTATATGGTGAAAAAACTTCATATCACAGTTAAAGGTGGTCGATTTCATTAGGAAACCACTGAAGGTCTACTGTGATAATAAAGTTGTGGTGTCCTTTTCAAACAACAACAAAAGTACTACGTCATGTAAGCAAATAGAATTGAAGTATTTTGTTGTTAAAGAAAGAACGGAAAATCATTTAGTGCATATTGTTAATATTGGTACTAAAGAGATGATCGTTGATCCTCTTACTAAAGGGCTAGCATCGGGATTATATTTCGAACATATAATGAGGATAGGATTGTTAAACTCTTTTTGACATATGCATATAAATAAAGTAATCACTTTCAGTCTTTTGATTCTCATTATGTTTGTTGTTAATCTCATAAGGATTAGAGATTCAACTAAGGACCTATAGAATAGAATAAAAAAGGTCATTTTATTCATCAAGTTATTCTCATAAGGTTTTTTGGTTAAAGGGTTTATCGTCGAAACAAGTGGGAGAATATTGGGATAAACCACCACGTTGGTGGTGGTTACCCACGATGTGGGTAACACTCCTTCTCCTTCCGTTAAACCCATTACCGAATAAAAGGGGAACGATTGCTTAACTGTTCTCATTCGATGATTATAAAAGGGAGGTTTCATGAGCAACCTCATACGGGAAAAAGTGTGGGAAAATCAAATATGTGTATACGGTGAAAAACACAGTGAAAGAGGGGAAAAGGTTGACTCACCGGTGGCATTCGGAGGCATGTGCTTGTGGTGGCTGCAGACCGGCTGAGTTGAAGGAAACCCCCTCTGGCAACATCCTCTGCCCTCCTGCAATGGCCGCCTCAGGTACACATTCTGTGTGTGTTTGATTTTGCAGGGGCTCCGATCGGCTGGTGGCTGAGGCGCCGGCGACTCCGGACCGACGGTGAAACACACGACCCAACAATCTCGGCTTGGCTCAACTCGTATAGGCTCATTTTACTATTATACATATTATATATTTTTTATAATATTATCAAGCTTTAAAGTACTTAAAAACATTTTTTTTAAAAAATGAGTCAGCTTGTGATTAGCTCATAACAAGCTCGGCTCAGCACATGACTAGTTCATGAGTCGAGCCCTAGCTGGGATGTACCCTTAACTAGCCGAGCCCAAACAGGCCAAGCTTGGATCATTCAGGTTGTTTGCCAGCCCTATTTTACATGCAAAACCCCCCTTTTCGCCAGTGAATTTTTTACCATATTTCGACATGATGAACAACATTGGATTCAGATCCAGCCACCCTTCTAATCGAGTTGAGATCTGGATTTAAATCAACTGCTTTTCATATTTTTTAGTTTTTTTAATAGATCAAACATTATGGACGTGATCTGTCATGTTCGTTTAGTAAAAAATGAGTTTTAAATCATGTGATTGTGCTGTTTAAGTAGTTTCTTAAGGGCTTTAAAAATCAGTAGCTCACAATGCACTAAACTTTCGTGACAAAAAAAAACTCGTTGAACAATGTTGAATACATTTATGCGGTCAGATTAAGTCAATAAAACTTGAACCTATGATTTCTAGCTCAATAGTTTCATACCTTCAAATAAATATATATATATATATATATATATATATATAGAGAGAGAGAGAGAGAGAGAGAGAGAGAGAGAGAGTCTGTTCTATCACTTTTATGCCCTACTATCAGTCTACCGGGCTTTTGAAGAGTTTTTTCATGTTTTGCTTGAATCTGACCATACAAAGTTTTATATGTTTGATTTTATAGGAACCAACTTTTGGATCGTTTAATTTCAACACGCAGGTGGGTTTTTATAAGGTTTAAAAATAGGCAATCTAAGATTTTCATAAACATTCAAGTTTTAAAAATCATGTTTATTTTTGTTGAAAAAATATGATCCAAACATAGTTTTCTAAACACATTTTGTAGAGTCGGATTTGCACAAAGCAACCAAAAAGCACTCGTTCACTCATGAAAGGCTAAAAAGTAGTAGGCAACTATATATAAGATTTGCTACATTCATTTGTAGGTGCAAACTACCGAGCAAATGAGGTGTATGTTTTCTTTCCCTCACATCTAACACCATAGATGTGATCTACAGGTTTTTTTTAGTAGGAACCAGATTTTGGATCACCGGAACCCAACTTGTATTTAGGTTTTTCGGCGATCCAAAAAGCAATGGCTATAAAGGCATCAATTTTTACGACTCATAAAAACATGTTTTTTCCTTGAAAATCATGATCCAAGAGTCGGTTCCTACTAAATAGAGCATGCTGAACACATCTATGTGGTTAAATTGTGTCAAAACTACTATCATTGTGAGATCCAAACTAGATTAGAGAGACAGACCATGTAAAAATGCATTTTGTATCATTTATTGAGACTTGAGAGTACATTCATAACAGAATGAAGCACATTTGAAAGTTTTATATCTTAGGGGTGAAAATGGATCTGAAACTGAGTTTTGTGCATTGGATCTGAATCCAAATTCATACCTGAAGTCCATATCGAAAATACACTTAGTAATGTGGATCCAGTAAAATAAGAATGATATCAAGGATTACATATGAAAACTACAAGGAGATCAGATTTGATCAGAACTCAAACAAAGATCTAATTCAAATCCCATCAAAATCCAAAAATAATCCAATATGCAAATCTAGTCGGATAATGTACTTTCAAATCTGATCTTAAGAATCTGTTGCAGGAACTAATGTGTCATATCTCATATCAGAGGTCTGACCAAACCCAATCCAATGGCACCCTTAGTTATCTTTTCCACATTATAAGGGCACATATGATCTCATGTTAACCGTAGTTAGAATGACCTGATTATGCAGAAACTAGATCCAGAAACAACATGACAATCACAAATTTACAATTTTATTAATCTAGATAAAAATATTGACTCACCCAGGATTTTACTTGATAGGGGCAGACCTATTAAATTAGTACTCTATTTTACTTTCATGGATGACATAGATACTTTTTTGTTGTTTCTTCTATTCTCGTGAGATTAAAAAGCCCCCTAAAAAGTACAAAAATCAGAATGTCTACTATTATAACATCCTCACCTCAAAATTGACTAAGTAATTAAATCTTAAGATGAGGTAGAGGGAATGAATAATCATTTAGTTGTAGAAGACTTAATATTTGATGATTATCATAATGACACTCATGTAAACCGATATAGGATAGTGCTGAAATTGACCCGCAAGATGCACAACATGGTATGTGTCAGATCTAATAATAGTGAAATAAGTAATTGCACCGAATGAAACTTGTTTTCGTTGGAACTTGTTTTCATTTTGACATTGATCACTTCATGTGCATCCACCTTCTTCTCATGAGTGATGTTTGACCTTTCAACAAAATCTGCATTAAACCTAATTTGGGACAACAAATATTATCTAGGTGAGAAAGTAACTTGAATTCCCAGCATAGGTGCCCCAAATATAACATTTCAAATTGTTTTTTTATTTTTTTTTTTTTTTTTTATTTTTTTTTTTTATTTTTTAATGCTTACTTTGTCTTCTCCAGCACATAAGAAAAGTAAAACATTATTTGCAAAATAATTTTTCATAAATAGGGATACGTCAGTATAACAAGATTTAAAATCAAGATTAAGCATAACATTATTAAATCTATCATATCATGATTAGGGGACCTATTTAAGTCTATACAGTGCTTTCATAGACAAAGGACTTTACCCATAAAAACTTTTGATAGATTTAGCCATAGGTGCTTCCAATCCTGGTGGGGGATTTATGAACACTTCTTCACATAAATTTTCTTGAAGAAAAACAATTTTAACATATCTTTAATAGATATTTTAATTTTTTAATTAAAACTAAAACTATAAGAATTCTAACTGAGGTCATCTTAACAATAGGATTAAAAGTTTTTCAGCATAGCATCAATCCATTCCCGGTAATCCTAAGATTTCTTATTGGAAGAGGGTTCATATACTATGAAATATGGGCATTAGACAAGATCTATATTTGAGATAAAAAGACTCGTATGACACAAATCTACTGGGAGGTATACCGGCTGCCTAACTGCTTGGTTGCCAGGTCTACCAGGTTGTCTAGGTTGATGAATCTCTAATACATTTTTTTATTTGTTGATACTTATCTAATGCACTAGGTGGGTGTGGATCAACTCTTCTAGTGTGCTTAATATTTTTTTCTTCGTTGTCCTCCATGGAATCAACATTATCGCATATAATTTTATCATTATGTTGAGGAGCATGCATATCAAAAGAATTAACATTGATATCATTCTCTTATCAGGAACGAGATTAAACAACAAAGAATATTCAACTTCTTTAACTAGTTGGGTATTAGGAAAATATTTTTTTCAGCAAAAGTAACATTCAAAAAACATAAAATTTACCTAAATTGAGGTTATAGTATTGTACCCGTTTTTTATTTTCAGCGTAGCTGAGAAAAACACATTGCACAACTTTAGGTGAAAGGTTATCAACATTGTTAACAAGAATAAAATATTTTCATCCAAAAACTCTTAATATGGAATAGTCAAAGAGAGACCCAATGCTCAGCAGTTTGCCAGAGTGTAGGAATCAATATCTGTGAATGGATACAATATATTAGAAATCAATAGACAAATCATGTTAGGAATGTTAAGCCTAAACCTTGGATAAGAGGTTTGTTCGCTTACCTTTTCACTTGTCCAAAAGTCTTCGCAGTGATCATCGTTACCCCAACATGGTAATGCATCTTGAAATCCAATGGTATATGACTTTCGATGGACGTAAGTGGAGAAAAAATCTTCAGAGATTTTTATGCATGTGTGCATGAGAGAGAGAGCCATATAAGTAATTTGTATTTTAATGTTAAAATTCTCTTTCAACAAAAATTTGGAAAGCATACAACTAGCATTTAAGATACATGCATATTTAAAGTGCATTACAACCATTTTGGATCTTAAAAGATCCAACAGTTATTAAAAAGAAAGAGGTGCTTCAGAAGCAATATATATAGGAAGATGGGAAGCTATCCGATCTCATCCATGCCTGACCCGTACCAGATGGGTTATTTTCAAAAAATTTGTTTTTTTTTAATTCTAACCTTACAGATGTGTTCTACATGCTTGTTTTAATAGGAATCGGGTCCTTGATTATATGATTCTGATGTGTGGATAGGTTTTTATAAGGTTTTAAAATCAACGATCTATAATTTTTTTAAAAAAAAATCAAGGCTCCAAAAACCGTTTTATTCATCCAAAATGTGTGATCCAAGAGTCGTTTTCTAGTGAATCAATTATGCAGAACACATCCGTAAGGTCGGATTTTCAAAAAAATGCCATATAGCTCTCTCTCTCTCTCTCTCTCTCTCTCTCTCTCTCTCTCTCTCTCTCTCTCTCTCTCTCTATATATATATATATATATATATATATATATATATATATGGCCCCATTTTCTCAATCTGCCCCATTCTGCCCATAGTTTGTAGTGTTTTATGATAGATCTGAACCATTAGATGTTTTTAGCATGCTCGATTTAGTGGGAATCGACTCTTGGATCATATTTTTTTTACTAAAAAATATATTTTTATGAGCCTGAAAATTTTGATGCCTTCGTAGCCATTGATTTTGGATCACCTGAAAGACATGTATACAGCTGGTGATACAAAAACCAGTTTCCATTAAACAAAACTTATAGAGCACATTTATAGTGCTAGAATTGAGAAAAAATGCCAAAAACTATGATTTTGAAGGGTCAGAACGAGAAAGTGGGAACCAGTGCATTACTCATATATATATATATATATATATATATATATATATATATATATATATATATATATATATATATATATATATATATATATAGTTAGTCATATTGATCTGACCCTTTGAATGAACTAAAAACCACAGTTTGACCCAATTAGACCTCAACATGGATTCAGCTTGGTCCAAATGATAGTGATTGGCTTTTGGATTGTATCTTTTCAATGAAAAAGAACGGTGGGGTCCATCTGGAGAACCATCAAGTCAAAAGTCCAATTAAATTTCAGATGGTTTTGCAGTTTATATTTTTCAATTTTCTGTTTGAAACACCAAAATTTCCTTGTGAATGCATTTTACGCGATGTGATCTTAGGATTTGAATATGTTAGAAAAAAAGAAACGGGATCAGGTCTGAGGGACCTCTCACGATAATTTGTTAGAGGAACAACAACCCAAACACCATGGTTGGACAAAAAAAAAATCAGATAGATGAGCAGCATCTAAAGCAAAAAGATGAAATGATGGTATTTAGCTTGTCGTTCATCTCATGCATACAAGGCACCTCTGACGATAATACGCAAGCGCATCGGTGCAAAAATCCCAGACCCCCCTAGGGCAGATCAGGTGCAATCACATTGCACAATTTGAGTTTACCGCTGCATATCTGATTGCGGTCCAACTTTGATTGACAGCCTCTCAATTGTGGGCCCAACAGCAGATGAAAATGCATCTCACTTCAGCCTTGCCGTAAAGGATGTGAACATGTTTCGAACTCATGATATATTATTGGTGACGTTTACGAGTTGAATCTACCAGGTTAGGAGGGAGGATCACGTGCAATGTGATTGCATACTTTTAGTGTGCTACTGCACCTGATCACCCACCATCTTTAGGGCATAGCCTGTCAGCTGTGGGACCCAACAGCAGATGGTTTAAAGTTCACATTGCACCTTATCTCAATCCTCTTCGTGAAACTCTCATAGGCACTTTTTTTATTCTCTAATATACTGTAGGACCAAACTATATATATATAGAGAGAGAGAGAGAAAGAGAGAGAGCTTTACCCTTGAGATTGCTTTACTGATAAGAATTGTCCTGCTTGGTCATGCATAAATTATGAGAAACCGTTGCTCTGAGAGACAGAGAGAGAGATTCCTACAAGAATCGACAAAGAAACGATATCCCACATACTAGCTTAATTATAAAAGCCCGTGATCAAGAAAGCAAGTAATATGGTGCACACTTTCAGGCATCAAGAGAAAGATATATAGAAAATGTGGCCACCAATGTGGAAGGGAGAAAGCTTTCAATTTCTTCTAAAGATGGCTCTGCTCACATTTTTCATGCTCCTCGTTTGCCAACCAATTACCATGGCTCGTCCAGGAGGAGTTTTCAACTCTGGCACTGACGATCCCCCTGTGGATGAGGATATCATACAGCTTGCAAAATATGCAGTAGCACAATACTGCCAGGTAATCCATGCTACCACAATTTCTTAATCTCTTTCCATTGAAAAATGGTCTGTGGTAGTTGGTCCAGTTTGTACCCTCAATCCCGCACTAACTATGAGAGTGGTTATGGTCTATATATATATATATATATATATATATATATATATATATATATATATATATATATATATATATATATATATATATATATAACCGATCGTTAGTTATATTCAATCCCCACTGCGTATCTCACTTGGGAACTGTGCTCCAGCTATCAAGGAGGGAGGATCAGGTGCAATGCAATGTTATTGCACACTTTTAGTGTCCTGCTGCACATGATCACCAACAATCTTTGGGATACAACCTATCAGCTGTGGGGCCCTAACAGCAAATGGGTGGTGATCAGGTGTAGCAGCACACTTGAATTGTGCAATCACGTTGCACCTGATCCCAATTCATCAAAGAGACGTAGTTAGGTGATCGGGATGAGTACTTGGGACACATAATGACGTGTGGTGGTGATGGAATATAACTAGTAATTTGGTTATGTACAAGTGCTCTCACCAACTACATACAACTCCATTCAGAAAATTGATTATTTGTTGGTGCTGGCCAAATGATGATGATGCATAATCCATAGTCACAAATGTTGCAATAGTTGCGAAAGGCCATTATAATACCGAAAAGTGTGACATTTTTAAAGAATTATAAAAAAGTGTGATATTTTAAAAATATATCTATTCTGAAAGTATTTTTTTTATTGCGATGTTAAATTGATAAAATCAGTTTTTTTCTGGCGTTAACAAAAAATTTTAAGGTCCTGTTTGTTTCATTCTCATGAAAGGGGGGAGTCTTTTATGGAAAAAACAGTTGGAAAAAGTACTCCTGCCGGCTCATCCTTCTCATGAAAGTTTTTTTTTATATGAAGAGAGGTAAGAAGAGATTTCCACATGAAAAGGGAAAGATGGTGGAAAAAACTCGGGCTCACTTGTGCCAGCACGGCACTTTCTAACCATGACATAGGATATTTGATCATCCATGATGAGAAAGAAAGGGAAAAGGATACCAGCTCAACGATTTCCTATGAAAACTACACCAAACAAATGGGCTTTAAAATTACACATTACCCTTGCTGAGATTTTCCCGAAAACGAGATTTCCGATCATGGCATAAACTATGAGAGATGGCATGAGTCTGGAATCGAGTCCTGGGGAAATGAGTAGCAATGTACCATTAGAGAAACTTTAACCTGCAATCATGGGCCATCTTTTTCTGAAAATTTAGCATAGAGATAGCCATATCCATGGATCACTAACCAACATGATATTTTTTAAAAACCAGCCATCCCCACACACTAGTAATTGAAGGTCCCAAGTTGGTAAACTTTTAAATGATTACATAAGGTTTTCTGCTGTTGTTGATTGTGTAGAACTCCATGGAGCAACTCAAGTTCTCAAAGGTCTTGTCTGCAGAGTCACAAGTGGTGGCAGGGATCATGAACTACTTGGTTATTCAAGTTGTTGACAATCATGGGCAAACTGAACAGTTTGAAGCTAAGATATGGGTCAAGCCTTGGGAGAACTTCAAGCAAGTACTGGAATTCAAGAAAATTTAGTAGGGACAAAGTATGTTGCAGAACTAGTGTTTCTTGCATTCCATATGAACAAATTACCAATTCCGAGAGCTTAATAAGAAGCAAGAACTATTGTATCTGACTTGGAATAAATAAAAAACTAAACACGTTTTAGCTCTACCAAGCTCTCTTTTTTTTTCATGAAGAATTGAGAAACCACCCCTGGAGTAAGGGACCTGGTCGCACTAGTCAATGCTTGTCAACCTATGATTGCTTCTCCGGTGGTGTAAAACCGTGGTGAATCCTATAGTTGCATTGCTACTCGATTCACCCTAGTGTAACGCTTATCAGGCATACCAATACCAGATACCGATACGAATCTCATTTTCGAAACCATAATACGAAGTATCAAATGTTTAAGAAACTTGTCTCAATTATTTGAGAAAAGAGTACCATCTTACACAGAAATACATTTTTATTATATTATAAATGAGTATCAAGTTTGTTTTTATTAACATTTTTTCATACAAGCAACAATTTTATTATACAAAAACACTTTTTATTAAGAGTTTTAAATATTATGATTTGTAAAAAATTTATTATACAATAATGATTGGTTTACATACTATGTTTATTCATTTTAATTTATAAGTATCTTTATAAAAATATATACGTTGTATCAAATTTGGAGAAACTAGTACCAATTCTTTTAGAAATTGTATCAATGTATATTAAAAACTTGAATTGATAATTTTTTGAAACCGTTTCAATACGCATTTCAAATAAAAATATACCTGAAAATTTTTAAGTTGTACCCGTACCACGTACCTGTACCAATTCCTAGATCCCTCACCCCAGGGAGTTGCCTTGCTTCGGCTATAATGCAAGGGGTTGACACTCATGGGATTGGAACATCGACCACCCATCTAGCGGCCCAAGTCCCATTCCATTGCACCAAACCCCTTGGGACTTACACCAATTTTCGCTTGTGAAGCTTGAAGAGAAACTGATATGGAAACAAGATTTTTTGATGTGCTGAACTTTTGTGCATTTTGTTGGGTCTGAATCCCATAATATCACCAACGGGTTCATACGGTAGGGGCAACTTGTGAACATTAACAAGCTAAAGGGATGTCATGAGTTTGAAACCTGAGTGTGCATTCCTTATTGTAAGGTTGATGTTGGGTGTTCTATCATAGCCAACATCCACTTATAGCTATCATTTGAGTTGATATCATTATGGATCGCCTACACCAACAGTAAAGAAAATCATATCTTCTAAATCACACCTTACTGGAGCTTTGTGGGTCATTCTTTTCCTGTCTCTTGCCAAATTACAGAGTTGTTCTTGCTCTTGAACCATGATAGGAGTTTCTTGAGAAGAAATCACATATTCTTTTGTTGGTAGATCGGTCTCATTCATCTCCACCTCTATGGCGTATTTCTTTTCACCATCTTTCTGTTGCATGTAATCTTTCTTATTTGCTTTTATCATATGCTCATTATCAAACCCAACATCCTTACTTATAACGATATTATGAAAATTAGAACCTCATAACTTTTACCCCCTCCACCTCCTTCTCATATCCAAAAAAGATGCATAGTTTAGACTTAGCATATAACTTGAAACATTATCTACTATGCAAATGAACATAAGCAGGACACTCAAAGACTTTCAAAATAGAATAATTAATTGACTTATCAATTCATATCTCCTGTAGAGTCATGAAATCAATTCTTTTAGATAGTGACTTGTTAACAATAAAGCAAGCCATGTTAATTCTCTTTGCCTAGAAACTTTTCTTCAATCTAAGTCCTTTCTATAAGAGTCATATTCATCTTTTCTGTTGAGGCATCTCTAGTATGGTAAAGTGATAAGTGATTCTCTCATTTATAGAAAACACCATAAACTCATTAGACTTGTACTCTCCTCTATTATCTGACCTTATTTTATCACTTCTCATGCCCGTGTCTCTACCTCTGTTTTCTATTGTTTGAATTTCAAAAATATTTTTGTTTTATTCTTCATAAAGTAGACATAGACTTTCTTTGAGTAGTCATCTACGAAAGTGATGAAATATTCAATCCCACCATTAGATTTAACTAGTGGAGGCCCCCACACATTTATATGCACATAATTTAAGATGTTACAACTTGTATGCTTTGCAATTTTGAAAGTCACCTTACATTGCTTTTCCAATACATAATATTTGCATAAATCTAATTTGCATGACTTAACACTAGTCAACAAAATTTTTTTATAAAGTTTAATCATACCTCTTTCACTCGTATGCTCTAGCTGCATATATCAAAGAGTAGTTTGATCTGTATTGGCCTCTTCATTGATGGTCATAGATGCTCCACCTGAAACTGTGTTCCCTATCAACCTGTATAAGTTTCTTGTCAATTGGTCTTTCATGACTATCAAAGCTCCTTTAGTCACCTTAAGAACCTCACCTATTGTTGCAAATCTGCAACCACTTACATCTAAAATACCTAAAAAAAATTAACTTTTCCTAAGTTTAGGCACATATCTCACATCAGTCAAGGTTTTTATCACATCATCAAACATCTTTATTTTTACTGGTCTTATACACGTTATCATTACACATAAGAACATAACCACCATCATAATCCTGATAGGTATCAAACCAATCTCTATGTGCGCACATATGATATGAGCATCTAGAATCCAAAATCCAGTGATATGAGAATTGATTCATACCTTCAGAAACTAAAAAAAGATTTGCACCATTACCTTATTTATGTTGACTGCCACACTTGCATGTTTTGTGCCCTTGCCCTTCTTTTCCTTCTTAATGTCCTCTTTGTGCTTCTTGCATTTCCTCTTCATATGTCCCTTCTTTTTGCAGTAATAATAAGTAAGAATGCTCTTTCCTCTTGACTTCGACTAGTTTCTATTTTCAGGACCCCATAACTTCGATTTACCTCTTTTTTTACCTAAATCAAATTTTGTCAAAATCCCTTCTCCTTGATGCCAATCTGTGTCGGGCTTTTTTCTTATCTCATTCGATAAAAGAACCGCAGTAACCCCATCCAACTCAAGAGTCTTTTTTCCGAATAAGCGAGTGGTCATCAAGTGATCGTAGGATGGAGGAATAAAAACCAAAAGTAACAAAACTCGATCTTCTTCTTCAATCTTTACTTCAAAACTCAACAACTGAGTTAAGATCCTATTGAAGTCATTCAAGTGGTCCTGTAAATTTGAGCTTTCCACCATCTGAAGAGCATATATTTGTTTTTTCAAATAAAGCTTATTAGTCAATAATTTTGTCATGTATAAGGTCTCTAATTTCAACCATATCTTCAAGCCAGAGTTTATATTTTTGACATTATAAAGTAACATCGTCCACAAGATTAAGTCAAATAGCACTAATAGTTCTTTCACATATGTCATTCCAATTATCTTCACACATATCATTGGGTTTCTTACTTTTTCCAAAAAGAGCTTTAATCAGCCCTTGTTGGGTCAACAGATCTTTCATTCCTAAAGTTCATCTTTCCATTAAACTTTTTGATCTCGTACTTTACATCATTTCATTTGTCATCGTGAATAAGCCTTAAGATTGAGTCTCGCTTTGATACCAAGTTATGGGTACACAAGATGTGCAAACACATGATGCAACGAAAGAATAAGAAAGCAATCAAGCACACAACACTGAATTTACGTGGTTCGGCAAAACCGCCTACGTGTACAAGAAGATTACAAGAGAAATCTTTATTAAAATCGATAAGTATACATTGTTGCAGGGCTCTCAAGAACAAGAAGAAATAAACTAATATGCCGCTAATGAGGATTACCTCGACCCAACAAGTCGAAACTAAAATCTACACTACCTTATTTTTCCTCATTTATTGCAATTTGAACAGCCACCCTTGACACTTGTGAACAAGAACCCTCAAAAACCTCTCTTGAAAAAACACACTTTGAAACCATCCTCTATACTTATACAAACATCTAGCACTTGGTTTCCAAAACAAAGAGGAAAACCCTGAATAAGTGGGGGTTTCCTTGACAACATAGGAGAGAAACACTAAGTGGGGTTTCCTTAATAATATAAGAGAGGAACTCTAAGTGGTCCCAGGTCTTATGAGGGAAGACAAAGCCACAAATTACCCCAACAAGTAGTGCCCCATAGGGTGAGAGCAGTGTGGCATTTTTTCCTAAAAGAGCACTGCAAGAAATTGCCCTGCCGAAATTTTCCGATAAAATCACAGATCACAATGGATGCACCATTGACCATATGATCCACAGCAATGTTAATTGTCATCCTTATTCCCATAGGATGCTGATATCTTGTGGTTGCCGAACCAGTTCCTGAGGCTCCACCGAATATGATGTGCAGATGAACTGTGACAGAAATAATGGCCGACCATATGATACCTCACTTAACGGCGGCTTCTATTTTGTGTGCTCGAACAACAAGACTATCAAGCTATACAACGTATGGTATGAAAGCTGGAACATATTCACGTTCATGCATGACCAAGATGTGCTTGAAATACTCGAGCGATGGAGTTTTTGAACACCTAGGCCTGAGATTCAGGTTTCTAGACACGCTCTACTTTGGAGGGTACTGTAAGAAGAGTATGGATTTGAACCAACGGGGACTCCGCTTGTCTGGTAGGAGCAGCTAGTGCACGTCACCTTGTGTTAGGATGTTGCAGGTTCAAAACCCAATGGTATAGTTGTATAACTGGTAGGGGTCTGCCTAACCCCAGCTTGCCTATCAAAAAAAAAAGAGAGTAGGGATTCAAGGGAGGTGGTCACAATGCACGCAAACTGCTGTAAGATTATAAAGGCCAAGACGACTGACATGAGAGCCCATCTTGAGTAATGGGGGAGTTTCATGGCTACAAACCATGCAAACTCAGCTGGATCATGGACTGAATCAAAGGCTTGTCAGGCATCAGTGAGGGTGTAGGACTCACTAGTGTTACCCAAATGTCATTACAATATTGAACTTTAGGCCGGTATGAATTAATTTATGTGCCCGGCGTCATTATGTTTCAATAAGATTTCACTGTGTCAAATGACTTCTTGAATAGCTTCAACACGCTGGTTGGGTGCCTTGCAATGAGAGAGAAACACAGTTCCATCTTTTTCCCAAAATGTGGTATTGTGGATGGATTTGCTAAAAATATCCTTTTATGATTGGTGTTGTAGGGCAGAGGTTGCCAACTCCATTCAAGTCTAGAGGTTTGGCAACACAAACAAAGCATGTTGGTGAAACAGCAAATCAGCAGAGAGCGTTAGGAAACTGCAACACAAGTTCAAAACAATTTGAATTGACCAAATGTGGCCTTAAATATGAGCTTTTCGCAAGACGAACATCGCTAGAACTGATCATGGAAACATGCCTTATTGATGTGTTGATTTGCTTCTCAAGCAAAACGAAGTATAGCCTTAGTATAGAAAACGAAGTATGGAAGAGGATGGGACGATGTGATATCTGATCAAAACATGCACAAGTCTGCTTGTGTGTTCATCCTTTAGAATGTGGTTGAAACATTTTACACAGATAGCCCACACCTCCCGTTTAGCCTTCGAATAGATCCTCATGGAAAATGAGATTGGGAATGTCCCAAACACGCCAACCAACCACATGAAAAATCAAATCCCAACATTTCTGTGACCAGCCCAGGGAAAACTTCAATGTCCACCATTGGAACTGAAACACCATTTCCATCTGTTTCCAAAATATGGCTTTGCTAAATGTTGTGTTAAAGACAGATCCACCAAAAACATCCTCTTGCCAAAGACGTTGACATGCACCGTCAGCTGACAACTATATTCCCAGTGCAGTGTTTTGGCAACAGATACTGCTCGTAAATAGTCAAGAGAGCATGAAAGCACTGGGGAGAGCAATTATGCAACATGCTACGTCTATTTTTGGCATGGGCTCAAGGACCGCTTGCATGTTTCACTACACGTACAGAATCAATGCTCAAGAAATCCAACATATTTTTAATACCAATAGTTCAATCAGATAAGACGTAAACTGGTTCAAAGATACAGCAGATTAACATATGAACGAAACAAGCAAGAACATCAAATGGGTTTGCCCCTAGTTCGCCACAGGATACACAACAACAACAACAACAACTACGCCTTCATCCCAAAACAATTGGGGTCAGCGATATGAACCAAAAAAGAAATTCATTTTGGGTCTTCCACATGAATCCTTTTCCTCCAATCATTTCTATCCAACGCCATGTCCTCGGTGAGGTTCAAAGCATTCATATCCTTTCCTATCATCTCCATCCAAGTCTTCCTAGGCCTACCCCGACCTCTTTTAACTAATATATTTTCCCATTTCTCCAACCTTCTAACTGGAGCATCATTAGGCCTTCGCCGAATATGTCCAAACCACCGTAAACGATTCTCTCGCATCTTATTTTCAATTGGTGCAACACCTACCTTCTTACGTATCTCTTCGTTCCGAATCTTATCTTTTATTGTATTTCCACACATCCATCTAAGCATCCGCATCTCAGCTACACTCATTTTTTGAATATGATGTCTCTTGGCAGCCCAACATTCCGTACCATATAGTAAAGCGGGTCTAATAGTCGTCCTATAAAACTTTCCCTTCAACCGCAATGGCATTCTACGATCGCACAGCACTCCAGTAGCACTTTTCCATTTCATCCACCCAACCTTTATCCTATGATTTACATCTCCATCAATTTCTCCATACTTTTGAATGATGGATCCCAAATATTTGAAATAATCATTCACCGGTATATCTTGCTCACCAAGCTTCACTACACTCCCATCACTACTTCGTTGCTTACTAAACCGACATTCCATATATTCAGTCTTACTCTTACTCAACTTAAAACCTCTAGCTTCCAATGTCTGTCTCCATAATTCTAACTTAGCATTAACCCCAGTTCTAGACTCATCAATCAAAACAATATCATCAGCAAACAACATACACCACGGTACATTTTCTTGGATTGATCTCGTAAGCTCATCCATCACTATCGCAAATAGGAAAGGGCTTAAAGCAGATCCTTGATGTAACCCAACCGTTATCGGAAAATTGGTTGTCACCCCTCCACAAGTGCGGACATTGGTTACTACTCCTTCATACATATCTTTAATTATACTAATGTACTTGAGAGAAACACCTTTCTTCATCATTGTCCACCAGAGAACGTCCCTAGGTACTCTATCGTATGCCTTCTCTAAATCAATAAAAACCATATGCAAATCTTTGTTCCTCTTTCTATATCTTTCAATAAGTTGTCTAAGAAGATGTATAGCTTCCATAGTTGATCTTCCAGGCATAAAACCAAATTGATTCTCCGATATCATGACAACCTTCCTCAACCTAGACTCAATCACCCTCTCCCAAAGTTTCATAGTATGACTCATGAGTTTTATACCACGATAGTTTGTGCAATCTTGTATATCACCCTTATTCTTATATAAAGGCACCAAAGTACTCTTCCTCCACTCATTAGGCATCTTATTTGTTCGCCAAATCAAGTTAAAAAGATTTGTCAACCATTCTAAACCTTTCTCTCCCAAGCATTTCCAAGCCTCGATAGGTATACCATCTGGGCCAACTGCCCTTCTTGATTTCATTTTCTTCAAAGCCTCTGCAATTCGCCACAGGATACACGTTTAGAAAAAAAAAAAAACACCATGCGTAAATATACAATATTCCTGCAGAAAGGAGGCAAGTCGAGAGCTCCACTTCAACAGAGCACCCTGCAAAATTTCAGAGGTACCAGGAGAGAACAAATCCGTGCACTTATTAGCATCTAAGAGACTGCACAATTGGTATTCCATAATCTTCCTCAACCAAGGACAGGCAGATAGGGAACAGACCATGCTTAGTTTAAGGCAGGTTGCAAAGCCTTCTTTCTAACAGATTGCATAATTGTTATTCCAGAATCTCCCTCAACCATGGGACAGGCAGATAAGGAGCATCAGACCATACTTGAGATTTTAAGGCAGCGCTAAACCAGCAAGGTTTGCAAGGGCTTCCGACCATCTAAAATCCTCACTAGGGTATGACAAAGAAGCACAAGTCCCACCCTTCCCATGGATGAAAGTGAAAAAATGCAAGGATGCACATAAAACTGAAGGAAACTATGCATCCTAGGATAAAGGCATATGATACTGGAGAACAGAAAATAGGACCAGAGACCAGAGACCAGAAAAGAGTTGCAGGGAAGGCAGAAAAAGCTCGAAGGGGACAAAGCTACCATGGAAATGGGCTAACGAGACAACATAACCCAGCTTCACAAGATATAAATGCCATACAGAGCAGACCTCTTGCTTCGGAGACATAAGCAGACCCAACCGCAGGAACATGACGTTCCTTCACCATGCCAGCCAAATACAAAACAAAATTTATACCTTTCGATCATTTACACAGAAAGAACATATGCACGCTAGCATTGAAAAGAGATGCTGAAAGCTGATACTAAAAAAGAATGATACTTTCGATTTATAATTGGAAAGGTTTGGAAGAAGCCGTAAGATATGCACAAGGGGACAACCAATGTCCAGAACGGGCACGCTAAAAAGACAAAATTAAGCAGCAAAGAGTGAAAGGTAAAGGTAGCTCAACCAACCATTCAACTTTCACCACTAAGAAAATTCTGATTGCTTTTTGAGGGACAGGAGTACTGACGCAAATAGAGAAAATAAAACATTGTAAACCCTATAATTTTCGGCCTTCGTGCATAAAAAATATGGAACAAAGGACCATACAGAATAAAGATGCATCCAACCCTGGTTTAGGATAGATCACATATCCAACAGGCAGAATAACAACCATCACAGCCAAGTTCCTCCAATTTTTTGACAAATGTATTAGAAAATACCCACGTGATACGCTATGACATGTATGGACATTATCTTATAAATTTCTACAACTTTCTTTTATAATATTTTCAACAATAAATATACTTTTATATGTCAAAATATGAAAACTTATTTCCCATCAAATGATTAAAAAATGCATACCCGCGAGTCCAAACTTTTGAAAAAATGCATCTCATATTGAAGCTCATCCATGTCCCTGTTTGTGTCCTCGTGACATAGGAAAAAACTCCTCATGGATCCTCTGTAAAAAAGAGTAGTAGGTTCCTGTTGCTCCACAAAGCAAAAAACTTAATGGAGCATCGATAACCAATACCAACTGCACAATCAATTCTCGGTAAAATGGTGTCAATACCACAGAAAATCACCAGTCCAACACCCATCTGTAACCAACATAACTTTTTTTCGTTGCAACCCATCAATAATTGCTGCCATTCCAGCATCAACATGCAAGCGCCAGAAGTGCAAATATCTAGGCTGCCATTTGAAATGTACTATCGAAGGCTCAAGTCCAAAGATTCTTATTTACATGGACTTGTCTCCACTTGCAACTAATGTAAAGATTCGGTACTGTACCATAGATCTACAAAATATGAACATAGAAACTTGAATTTGGATCCAAGGCTTCCTTAATATCATGAGTAATTCCATTCTCAGTTTTAGAAGTTAAAAGAACATTCTCATCATTAGTGTGGACTGTATAGCCGATGATGCACCATCAAACTTGAAATGTGGTCAATGAAAAAAGAGCTGCAAAAGGACATTGTATGATGCTCACAGATATCTCATAAAGCATATAGCCCCATTTTCCATCCATGAAATAAGGTCATAGAAAGAGAGAGAATTAAATATGCATCTAGTACATACTGCTCTTACACTTCCTCTCTGTTAAGTTCTCATGACCCATAAACTGAACACTCAAAAGGCAAAAAGCTCAACTGAGGATCCATCATTTCTCATTAAATAACAAATACAGCTCAAAGCTTATCAAACTTTTGCTTCATAAATCTTGAAGCATACTTCCTACAAGCATGCCTTACTCTTCAATGCCATCAGATGTAATTCCTGGAAATGTGCTCTCAAACCAAAGCTTGGATTCATCGTTGTAGCTTTGTAGGCATCAACAATAAGCTTTAACAAATCCACATCCTATACCAGCTCCATTTGATGCCATATCTGTGCCATAAAGACAATACTGCATGTGACCAACAAGCTTCAACCTCACCTACCAGATCATCATATAATAGCCAAAGCCACATTTTCCTTCCAAAGATAAAAGCTCCAAATGCAAAGGCATGCTCCACAACCTTTTGATATTGGTTACCAATCAAAGAAACTAAAGGCAAAATAGTAATAATAGTAGTAGTAATAGAAATAGTAGCAGTAGCAGCAGCAGCAGTAATGGCGGTGCTGATAGTGATCACCACAGAAGTAAAGATAATAATAGCAATAGTAGTAGTAGTAAAAGTAGTATAATAATAACAAAAGCACTTGGCACACCTCAATAGTATGACCTTGAGCCACCGCCGCTCAAGTATCCACTGCCACCCAATCCCCGGCTAGAGTAAAGCGATGAATAAGAACCACCAACCTGCAACGAAAATGTAGTGGGAATGACAAAACATCCAGATTAGAACTATAGACAATTTTTTTTCAACATAAGAACAAGTTACTGGAATCATACATCAGATCCACCAGAAAGGTAGTCACTCCTATAGCGTGAAGAATACAAGCCTCCAACATCACCCCCACCAACTGAGCCTGTGAATGTGCACACAAAATCCAACATCACAGAAAGATCATGTAGTCAATGAAATCAAAAGAAAAATCTTATTTAAGCAGCAATTCCCATTTTGCAAGGAAAACTACCTCCACCATAACTCATGCCACGGCTAGCATATAATCCATGTGTATCATGCCCTGTTAGGGAACTGCGACTGGATCCACTGTATAGGTGTGAGCCCCCACCTAGCCTACAAAACAAGTTAGGCCGTAATTCAAGTCAAAGCATAGTAAAAAATATTAGCAACATTTTCAATTAATGTTTTCTCAAATTTGCAACAAAATTTACAATAGAAAAAAATTAAGTGACCATGCAGTATATTTCAACTTCTGCATAACTGACAGAGTCTATCATGATTAAAAACATTCATGATAAATCATCACATTAAATGGAAACAATCAAGGCCAACAACATCAATCGTCAAGTCCATTTTGTATTTTATATTATAAAATTATAAACAAAAGCCTTGACATTCAAGCTGAAAGAAGGGTGGAATCCCTTCCCATAGCCAAGAAAACTAGTCTTCCTCTCGACTCATCTATATAGGAGTGAACTTAATCAACCCAAATAACTCAAGTAAAATACCACCACCAAAGCTCTTCCCTTCCAAAACTCAAAAGATGCATTGTGGGACTAAGACTGAATCCTCTCCCAACTCTAAAAAGAAGAGTACACTTGACTAGCATTAACACAACAAGTGGCTCCGTGTGTGTGTTAAAAGAGGTTGTTAGTTGTTAATTACTATTTACTGTTGTGTATCCATATAGATCAAATTGCCGAAATCATGTTATACCAATGTATTAATGAAAACAACTATTCAATTACAAATGTTTGTTATTTGAATTCTTAGAGATACAAGTATAGACAATATCATTTTTTGGCACTGCAGCAAAATTCAGCAATGAAAGAATGTCAATGCACCTTGCAGATTCTCCATAAGAATCATCACTGTATGCTGAAGCACCACCAACTCCATAATCCAAGCGAGCCCTTGACAGACTAGCATCAGCATATCGGTAGGGAATGTCGTTCTTGCACATAAAAGCATGATTTAGTCCTCCAGTCAAGAGAAGGAAAAAAAAAAGGACTTGAACTAGTATACTAGAAACAATAAAAATCACCTACCATTGAGTAGGGTCGCATCGATCCTGAAACAGAATCATAATCACGAGCATGTCCATCACGATAGCTTGGAGGCCGTTCAAGATGCCACCCATCATCCTCATCTTCATATGCCCCTCTTGTAGAACCACGAGATGCATTTCGTATTGCACTGTCAGAGTAACCAGATCCACGAGGAGGATAGTCATCCCTGAAAGATGGTTGTTTCTCAGGAGGTGTTCAGGGACCAAAATCTGCGGCAGGTCTACATCTGGGAGGAAGCTCATCCTGTCTACCATAGCCTCATTTTGAACTGCTCTTGGGGTAAGCAGGAACTATTGGGAGACAATATTATATATACACAAACTGTTATCCACACACTCAAAAGATGACACACAAGAAAGAAAAGCTGTAAAGCAGTCATACCAGGTGGCCTCCTGTTACATGACCACTCTGACGGGGGGCAGGTGCCCGTGCCGCACTCTCTCAGGAACCAGCGGAGCAACAGGCCGCCTGTCCCAAAACCCAACTGGTCTTCTAAATCCATGGCCACTTATAGGAGGCCCACAACCTGTAATTCCATGTGGGACACGAGCAGGAAATCTACGAGAATCAAAGCGTAAAGCACCATGGCTCCACGGTGCCCTAGCACCACGACTACCACCATGTCCTATCCTATAATCTCCTATAACACTTTGCTTTATTCCTCTACCTCTGTGATGTGGCCTTGACAAGCGTGCCCTGACTTTCACCTGAATAAAAAATAATAACAATGTTTTAACCAGTTATGTTCAGAATGGAGTAGAATTGAACATCGTTGAAATAAAAAACAATGAAAAAACTTATATTTATCCTTAGAACATGAGGACCACCTGGGTACCAAGAAAAAAACACCTAATAGAATAAAAAACAGTTCGACTAACCTTCTTGTCACCTTCACCCAGTTCAGCATTATTAATGCCTTCAGCACATGCAACTGCTGCATCATGGGTATCAAAAGTGATAAACCCAAAATCCTTTTTTTTCGCTGATGGCATATTCCGTGCGAGCTCAATCTTTTCAATGTCCCCAAACTTCTTAAGTTGCCCCTTTATGCGCTCCTCATCCCATGAAGCGGGGAGACCATCCACAAAAACTGTCTTAACCTAAAATAATGAAACAAAAATATCAACAACAAATGGAAATTTTGTAAATTTAACATGAAAACATAAGTGGGAACTTTTTAACCCGAAATAGCAACATGCTCTCTTAAATACCATTGTTTTTTAATGTGTTTTGATCATTTCAATCAATCAAATACTGAAAGGGTTAACAATAAAAGATTAAAATTCAATTAACCCTTATTACCTACACTATGTCACCTAGGTACGGGTCCGAAGGGTACGAGAAGGCAATTCCAAAAAATGTGGGTATGGGGACATGGCTATATATATATATATATATATATATATAATAAACTGAATATAATCTAAATATATATGCTATATCTAAAATATATAGCATATACTGAAAATATAATTATAAATTAAATACAAACTTGTATGTACGGAGGGTAAAATGATGTGTCCGGGTGTCGATGCGTGTCGTACAGAGGGCAAAATGGAGTGTCCGGGTACCATAGTCTACACTCAATCATACCGTACCTTCTAGCAGAAAACCACAGGTGTGAATTTGATCTGATCAATTTTACCCCATAGATTCGGTATGGTATATTTATTAAAATCACACTTAGAAAGATTGTTCCAATGCAAAAAATGAGTTTATTAATCATGAAATTTCAGCACATTGTGAACTGCTGATCTTTAAAGCTCTTAAAAAACCTGCTAACACAACATTGGCCAACCCAAGACATGTGTTGGACTAAACAAACCATGTATATCACATCCGTAGGGCTTGAACCACAAAAGATCATGAAAATGTGATAAGACAGGATGTTTCTACTAGAATGGATACAGTCAAACGTAACCGATATCAACACAGAGAGAGAGGGATGCACATAAGGCATGAAATTGCGTCATATCTAATCTAGGATGCTACTTGCCCATCAAGACATAATAGCACAAAGCACAAATCAATAAGCCCTCAGATCCAACACGCACAGGACCACAAGGAGAATACCTTGTTGCAAAGTTGTAGTTTGAAGATAGCATACGGAAATGAACAATGATGTCTATCATGACCATAAAGTTGTGAAGCAGTAAGCATATGTACAAATCCAACAGCAAATACCTGGGTCATAACTTCATCATCAGGTTCAATAAATGAATCTGCGCAACTTTGGCAGTCCTGTCAACACCAAACACATCTCTCTTCTGCAAGCGCTTATAAGCAGCCATAGCATCCGAACGAGAAGAAAATTCCAAAAAACCAAATCCACTGTTCATTCCTTTGTTATTTGAATCTTCAACCAAAGTCAAGTATTCAATGTTCTCATCCCCATAGCTTTTCAGCTTCTCTTTTAAGAATTTAAGACTCATAATTAATTGAAAAAAAGGTAGTAGATGGCAAATTAAACTTCAGATTACATACAGCTACCTTTGTCCATGTTTTGCATATGTTACCCAGAAAGAGGGTGTCAGTATCCTGACTAGGAGAAACACCACACTGCTTTCCATTAACCTGAAAAGAAGTTTCCTCAGAAATAATTCAGTGTATCTTGCAAAAGAAACCAGAAGGAGGGGGGGGAAAGCAGATTATTTACCATAGGGTTCTTTAGCTCTTCAACGGCTCGCTTAGCTTGTTCCACATTTGCAAAACGTAGGGATACAAAGCCTTGTTTTTCTTAGTCAGAGAATTGATCATCAGTCTAACTTCTGTTGTAATATCTTGCAATTTTTCATCTATTTTTAGAGTTAATAAATGTAATTATTTAAATAAAAAATTATATTTATTAACTCTAAAATTAGATAAAAATTGCGAGATATTATATCCCTATCCCTTAAAAAGAATTTCGTCTACAAAATTATAATGTACCGAATAAGTATGAGTAATGCTCGGGCAGATCGGTCTCAAGCTCCTAGGTGCACTTGTCCAGTCTGTGATGTTGTCATCGCACTTTCACCAACATAATTGTCTTGCTCTGAAACACCCTGTCCTGGTAATCGACAATCTCCACCGGTCTCTCCTACGTCGTCAAGTCCAATTGTATTTTGCCTGCCTCGTACTAAATAACATGCAAGAGGTCTGGAAAATACTTCCTCAACATCGAGACGAGAAAGACGTGGATCTGGAAAACTGAGGAGAAGTGTCACTCGATACACCAACTCACCAATCCACTCAAGGATCTCAAAAGGTCCCCCGTACCGAGGACTAAGCTTTCCCTTTTTACCGAACCTGAAAGCGCTCTTTATCAGCGATATCCAAACAAAAACATGTTCACCCACTGTGAAACTGAGCTCCCTGCGCCGCTGATCGATGTAACTCTTTTGTCGACTCTGTGCAGCATCATTCATTGGCGAATCAATCACACCTGATCTAAATAGTGTTGGATCAACTCTGGAGACTCAACTGCTCTAACTCCGACCTCATCCCAACATAATAGGGATATGCAAGGCCTACCATACAAAGCTTCATATGAGGTCATACCAATACTAGCATGAAAGTTATTGTATGAAAACTCTACAAGTTTCACAAGTCTCCATCCTAATCCAGTGTGTATGCCCTCATCATGTCCTCGAGAGTCTAAACAGTACGCTTAGTCTGTCCATCTGGATAGTACAAAAATTGTGTTGAACTTCAATTTGATGATCAAAGCATCCTGCAATTATCGTCAGAAATGTGACGTAAAACGAGGATCTCGATCTGACACGTTTAAAAGTGGTACACCATGTAACCTAACGATCGCGTCGATGTACAAATCTGCCAAGCTCTCCAAGGTCTGACCCACCTTGATCGGCAGAAAGTACAAACTCTTCGTCAGTCGGTCTACTATCATCCAGATAGCATTATGTTGACGACAGGTCCACAGTAATCTCATTATAAAGTCCATCAATAAGTCGTTTCACTTCCACTTCGAGACGTACAACGGTTATAATAATTCACCAAGCCTCTGGTACTCGATCTTAACTTGCTGGCAAGTAAGACAACGAGACATAAACTTTGTTATGTCCCATTTCATCTCATTCCACCAATCAGTCAATTTTAAGTCCTTCAACATCTTGGTGCTACTAGGATGAACAAAATACTTCGACCAGTGGGCCTAACTCATCAACTCCTCTCGAAGAGCCTTCGGAACCCACCATCTATCACCAAACATAATGGTCCCGTCCTCCTCGCAATGAAACTGCGCATTCGGCTTTCGAGCACTCTCACACAACTTCTCAAAGTCAGGATCATCTTACTGTAATGCCTAAATGTGATCTATGAACTTGAGACGCACTCACATCCTTGCACAATGGATACATCCGACTTGATCTGCAAACGACTACCACTTGACAAATTCTTTAAGTAAATCTCAACCTCGTCCAATCAAGCGGACGACCGAAACCAAAGTCTTCATACTCAGTATATCAATCACTACATTCGCTTTACCCGGATGGTAAGCAATGAAAAACTCATAATCCTTAAGAATTCTAACCACATGTGTTGTCTCAAGTTCAGATCCTTCTACGTGAAAATATACTTGAAACTCTTGTGGTCAGAGAACCTCAAACTGCTCTCCGTACAGGTAATGATGTCAATTCTTCAGCGCAAAGACAATTGTTGCTAACTCGAAGTCATGTGTCGGGTAATTTTTCTCATGCACCTTCAACTGCCGAGAAGCATAAGCAATCACCTTTTTGTGCTGCATCAAGATACAGCCTAGTTCGGTTCCCGAAGCATTGTTATAAACCACAAAACCTCCTGATCTTGATGGTAGCATCAAAACTGAAGTTGAGGTCAACCTCTTCTTTAGCTCCTGGAAGTTCTCCTCACAACGTAGCGTCCAAACAAACTTCACCCCTTTCTACCTCACCCCTTTTGCAACAACTTCGTCATCGGAGCAGCTGTACGAGAGAAATCCTAGATAAATCTACGATAATATCCAGCCAATCCTAAGAAACTCCTGATCTCTGTGACCGTCTTCGACTGCTCCTAAGAAAATATTACTTTCACCTTCGTCGGATCCACCTCAACACCATTCCCTGATATGACATGACCGAAGAACATAACCCTATCGAGTCAAAATTCACACTTAGAGAACTTAACATAGAGCTTATATTCCCTCAGTATTTGCAAAACAATCCTTAAATGCTTCTTGTGTTCCTCCTCACTTCCTGAATAAATTAAGATGTCATCAATGAACAATATAACAAACTGATCCAGCCATAACCGAAAGACTCGATTCATCAAGTCCATAAATGCAGATAGGGCATTCGTGAGTCCAGAAGACATCACAAAGAACTCATAATACCCATATCTGAACCGAAAAGCCGTCTTCGAGATGTCCACTGCCTTGATCCGCAACTACTGATATCGCGAATGAAGGTCAATCTTCGAAAACACTTTTTGTTGTGTGCAAATGATCAAACAGATCATCAATCCTTGGCAAAGGGTATTTGTTATTCACCGATAATCAATGCAAAGCCTCATGGGTTTGTCCTTCTTCTTGATAAATAAGACTGATGCACCCCAATGTAACACACTCGGTCTGATAAACCCCTTGTCAAGAAGCTCTTGCAACTGCTTCTTCAGCCTACGAGCTCAGTAGATGCCATACAATACGGTGCTCGTGACATCGGTGTCGTTCCAAGCACTAACTCAATCAATAACTCAATCTCACGGTGAGGCAGTAAACCCAGTAAGTCATATAAAAAGGCGTCAAGAAATCCGCAGACTACGTCCAACTGCTCAAATGGTACCTCTTGGCTATCCGTAGAGGACACACTCGTAAAGAACATCACACCCATGCTTGCAATACTTCGAGATCTTCAATGCAGATACGATCTTCACTTCGCCAATCGACTACGTCGCCTGAAAAACCAATGCTAAAAGATCGGGTCGCTCTAAGCACACCTTCTTACCTCGACACTGAAGAGTCATGTTATGACGAGATAGCCAATCTATGCCCAAAATGACATCGTAAAATATCATCTCGAGTAATATCAGATCGACAGACAACTCGTGTCCCTCAATAAGTACACGAACTGTGGAAAGGTACTTAGCATAACGAGTAGACACACTCATCGAAGATATAACCTCTAATGCAGTCTCTAAGCTAGATGATGCAATGTCAAGCAATCCAGCAAAAAAAGAAGATATAAAAGAATGGTTGCCCTTTAATCAAACATAACACGTGCAAGGTGATCTGCAACTATGATAATACCTTCGATCAGATCGCTCTGATTGTTTTGCTCTGTAGCTGTGATGACATACACACATCCATTGGTCTTCCTCTGCACCTGCTACTGCTGATTGCCCTGGACTCCTGGCTTGTTCGGGTAGTACTGTGCAATGTGCTCTAACTGCTTACACTGATAGCGAAGCTCAGTAAAAAGAGGACATGAATCGAAAGGATGACTCTTGTTGTACCTCTAACATGTTTGTAGTACCTTCGCCTGCTGCGGATGCTTATGTTGGAGACGGTTCTGGTGGTTCCCCTGCTAAGTCTTTTGCTTCTTATGTTGTGCACCCTATGTCTTACCACCAGTAGGTGGATGCTTCTGAGCTACACCATTACTAGTGTCACCCGTTTTCTTGGATTGGCCTCCCTTGAATCGCTTTCACTCCTCATTCAGGATGGAAGCTAACTCAATTGTATCACTAAACGTAGTAGGACGACTAGTCATTACACGCACCTGTATCCCATCCTTGAGTCCTCTCACGTACTTCGATACCCTCGCCTTGTCATCAATAAACAGGTTAGGGCAATAACGCTCAAGGCTTCGGAATTGGGTGGTATAGTCCACCAAACTCATGTTCCTCTTAATCAACTCGAAGAACTCCCGTTGTATCCTTTCCCTAGCGAACGAGGGAAAGTAGGCCTTCAGAAACTCATCTCAGAAGATATTCCAGGAAATAGACTCCACCGCGGTGAACTTCACTTTATGAAGTGTGTCCCATCATATCTTGGCATCACCTTTCAGACGCTAGGTGCCAAAATCAGTCTGTTTGTCCTCTAGTACGGGCAGAACGCGAAAAACATGCTTTATCTCCTCGACCCAGCTCTCGATGACTTCAGGGTCGGCCTTCCGAAAAAAAGTTGGCGGATCCAACTTTAGAAACTTCTCGTAGTGTTAGGGGTCACGACTGGCGTGGGGTTAGCGCATGGTGCAAGTTGAGCAGTTTGTGCCTGAATATATGTAATGATTGTCTCGGTCAGGCTGTATTCGTCATGAAGTCCCTCTATTCCTACTAGCTCTCAAGAGTGTTTGCGTGGTCACGAGTATACATCTAAAAATCAATTAAAATAAAAAATTATTATTAAACTATACCTTAGGATCTATATTATATAGGTGTGAGTGGATATGGGTGCGGATATGGCGATGTGACACTTTAAAAAAACTTGGGTGCGGGACTACGGGGATGGTGTATATATATATATTAACAGTTTTAAGTTAACACTATATGTAGGAGTCAACATTTATGTATTTATATATATAGATAAAACTGGACTTGGTTAGGGTCAACTAAATTTACCTTTGGACAGAAATGGACCTCAGTGTGGCTGACTTCACCAGACACAAAGGAAGTCGTGTCCAAGTATCGTATCCACATGGGTGAGAGTGTGACGCGGGTGCGGTGCCTTATTAGAAGAGTCTATGTTACATAGCTTGGGATTGATCCTGCCAAAGAAACATAATCACATCAAGCATGCAAATTAAATCATCATACACTGATTTAATTATAATTGTCTATGTTACCAAAATAACAATTTTCATAATTTTAGGACAATAAAGAAATAAAAATTCACAAAATACTTTTTATCAATGATGCAGAGACTGCTTCTAGAGTGCGAGTTTATGATTTCTAACTCTGTAACTACCCCAAATCGACCTTAGAAAAATTTTACAAATTTTTTTAAACAAATAAATAATTTTAAAACATTGTGAAAATGTATCTAAGAGACCTAGGCCTATTACATATTTAATATATACAACCCAACAATCATTCAACACATAAAATAAATCAAACCATGAATTTATATTGAATTTAATAAAATAATCCTCATTTAGGATTCAACATATTCCCCCAAAATAAAAACTCTCAACTCTGTCAAAAGTCATGTATCATAACCCTCGCTCCCTCCAGCAAGTCGGACACTTCATCACTAAGTCTCAATACCTAAAAAAAAGTTTTAAAAAATGAGGTAAGAACCAAAGTTCTCGCATGAGACCCTCTCGAAATCCAACAATAAAAAAATTAGCATAAATCAAATCAAACATCAGTTTAAGAAAACTCAACAAACATCAATATTCAGAACAAGCTTGCAATATAAGCAGATCAATTCAAAGAATAAACAATCTCATGCTAAATTAAGCATTTAGGGATGCATGAATCAATACAACATTTGACTTTTTAACTTTAATTATCAGTATTGTTTTTGCATGCATGTTCCTACTAAAATACACACAATTAAATTTTCACTTATATAAAACCTACGGATACTCAAAACAGGCAAAATTTTCGAGGTTCAAAGCAATTTTCAGTGGTATCTTAACAAACAATTTGTATTTTATTAATTAAGTCCTACACATACTCCTCGTCCGACATCAGGAATCAACACCATCAATCAGAACATTAGGAATCATCACTTAATGCCAGGATGACAAGAAAATCAACATTCATTGATGTCACTTTCTCGAAATATCAATAATTGCAATCGAGTCTAACACCACCACCCTCAGGCAAAGTGGTGTGAGTTCCTTACAACCGTGCCCGAGAACACAAACCACACATCGGGTCCTTGAGAAAATAATTAACACAAAATTTAGTATCCTCACGGTCCCCCATGACCGTCATCTGAGATTCTCACCCTTTCATAAAACCAGAAAGAAAACTCATTACACTGCTTAGTCTCTTTCACCATTTTTAATCAATTAAGAGTTTTTTACATAAGAACAGTTATGCAAATTAACATGTAATAACAAATTTGGGTCTTTGCCCTGTCAATTTTAATAGTGTAATTAATTCAAGGCAATATAAAATAGTTTTGCAATGCATTTAAAACTTACTATTTCAAAAGCAACATATACATAACCACTCCACAATTTAATGACATTGCAAAATTTTTAAATGAACAACAGTCGTACATAAATATTCAAATTTGTGTTCACGATATCACATCAACACATAATCATAGCACAGGAACCATTGCATATTGTAAGACACCATTTAGATTTATCATAATAGCAAAAATCCAAACTCTTTTTAACAAAAAACAGATTTTAGACAGCATAAGAAAATTTTAGATTTTCAATCAAATTTTCAAATAAGATTTTTTTAATACATTTAACATATCAAACTTAACGAATTTAAGAGTAGACATTAAGCCCTAATGCTCAACGCCAATATGTATATATATATATATAACCAATTAGATTAAAATAAAATGACACCAAAATCAAATTTATCTTTTCAACCAAAACTGGGACAAAATTACTAAAGTTCAATATCAAGTTATACATATATATTTATATAAATATAATCAAAGTCTTATTGACTATCAGACAAGATTCACTATCAGCTCTAAAAAAGAATGAGTATTTAACAGATATATTTTTCAATTCAAAAATTTTAGTTTAAAACTGTTCAGATTTTTTGTTTTCATAAATCTGGTAAATCATTTTTTTGAATTAGATATGTATGTCCAATCATGACATAGATGTCGATTGCCCTGGGCAATAAAAATTCATTTTTATGAACACACGTTAAATTGATTTGATTACGCATATTGTATCTTGTTGATCAAGAACCAAGCGTGATTAAAACTTTCAGATTTACACTATAACCCAACTATGTTTAAACATAATAAAGTTTGACAGCAAATGAAAACTTTTTATAAAAAAAACAAATTGAATACAAAGCCTAAATATTTAGCAGTATCGATCAACATAAATAAAAGGCATATATATATATATATATATATATATATATATATATATATATATATATATATATATATATATATATATATATATACTTTTGAGCTTGACATCACCTCTAAAGATTACTCACTCAACCTAGAAATAAAACAAGTAATTCATTAGGAGACTAATCAGCCAAGTAAGTTTTCTTCTTCTTCTTTTCAGGTTACCAATCAAATCTCTACGTGTGACTTTTAAACTCATTGAGAATCCGTATATGAATTTCCAGCAAAGACAATCGAACAAACAGACTGATCAAATTTTAGAGAAAAAAAATGCAAATTGAAAACTATAAATACATCATGATCCCAGTTTAAGAAACACGCAAATCGATATATAATTATATATATAAACTCAAAAAAGAAATATAATTCAAGCAACAATGAATCTTGCCCATAACCATCAGAGTAAATTTTTTTTTATATCCCCAAACTTCTGGTTTTGACATAACACAAGTAGCAAGGCATGACATATTTCAATTTATCGATTATGCATGAATACATCAATATATCAGAAGTCAACACGAATCCATTTCAGAAATCAAATAACACAGATTTATAACTCATATCTACACGATTCACAAAAAAAAATCTAATTGCATACAAAATGTTCCTTAACTGAAATACAGAGTTCGCATCATCTAAAATATAGATTTTATATTAAATTCAATCAAAATACAGATTCCAAAATTTGTTTTACATGAAAAAAACAGAGATTTTTAATTCAACCCACATTCTGCCCAAAATATAAAAGAAACCAGATTATATTTTAACTCTAAACATTTGCTTGAATTGATCTACACTAGATCCCACCAAATTGAGAAGGATTCTCTTTTGCAACGACTTCTTTTTCCTTTTCTTTCGAAACAGCAAAGGTACTGGATTCTCTTAGATCAGTTTGGTGGGATCTAGTGTAGATCGATTCAAGCATGGGTTTAAAATTAAAATACAATATGGTTCTATTATATACATGTTTTTGGGCAGATTGTGAGTTGAATTAAAAAACATTTTTTTATGTAAAACTAGTTTTGGAATCTACATTTTGATTGGATTTAATACAAAACCTATATTTTAAATAATATAAACTCTGTATTTTCAATTCAGGAAAAATTTGTATGCAAGTAGATTTTCTTTTTTTTTAATCGTGTAAATGTGAGTTATAATTTTGTATGTTATTTGATTTCTGAAATGGATTCGTGTTGATTTCTTATATATTGATGTGGGCATGCATAATCAATAAGCTGAAGTACGTGATGCCTTGCTGCCTGTGTTATGTCAAAACTAGAAGTTTGGAGATATAACCAAATATTTACTCTGATGATTATGGGCAAGATTCCCTACTGGTTGAATCATTCTTCTTTTTTGAGTTTATATATATAAACATATATCAATCTGTGTGTTTCTTAAACTGGGATCACGATGAATTTGTAGTTTTCAATTCGCGTTTTTTTCTAAAATCTGATCAGTTTGTTTGTTCGATTGCCTTTGTTAGAAATTCATATATGGATTCTAGATGGGTTTAAAAGTCATATGTAGGGATTTCATTGGTAATATGAAAAGAATAAAAAAAACATGTTTGGCGGATGAATTACTTGTTTTATTTTTAAGCTGAGTGGGCAATCTTTACAGGTGACGTCAAGCCAAAAAGTACATATATGTCTTTTATTTAGGTTAATTGGTATTGTTGAATATTCACGATATGTATTCAGTTTGGTATTCCTGTATAGAATTTTTCTTTACTGTCACTTTATTATGTTTAAACATAGTTGGGTCATAGTGTAAATCTGGAAGTTTTAATCGTACTTGATTCTTGATCAGCAAGAAATAGTATTTGTAACCAAATCAGTTTAACGTATGTTCATAAAAATGAAGACATTTATATCATGATTGAACATGCGCATTTAATTCAAAAAAAAAATTTACCAGATTTATAAAACAAGAAATCTGAACAGTTTTAAACTAAAATTTTTGGCATAAAAAATATATCTGTTAAATACTCATTCTTTTTGCGGCTGACACTGAATCTTGTCTGACAGCCGAACATACTTTGATTATATATATATATATATATTGGGGTTGAGCATTGGGCTTAATAGACAGTGTTAAAATCGTTAAGTCTAATATGTTAAATGTATTAAGAAAATCTTATTTGAAAATCTGAAATTTTCTTATGTTGTCCAAAATTTGATTTTCGTTAAAAAAAGTTTAAACTTTTTCTATTATGATAAATCTGAATGGTGTCTTACAATATGCAATGGTTCATGTGCTATGATTATGCATTGATGTGACACAGTGAAAAAAAATAAATATTTATGTATAATTATTGTTCATTGAAAAATTTTGCAATGACATTAAATTGTGGAGTGATTATGTATGAACCTAATATAGGTTTTAGATCTCAAGTGCATATGTTGCTCTTGAAATAGTATGTTTTAAATGCATTGCAAAAATGTTTTATATTACCTTGAATTAATTACACGGTTAAAATTGACAATGCAAAGGCCCAAATTTGTTATTTCATGTTGATTTGCATAACTGTTTTTGTGTAAAGAACTCTTAATTGATTAAGAATGGTGACAGAGATCAAATAGTATAATAAGTTTTCTTCTTTGGTAGCCTTCTGAAAGGGTGAGAACCTCGAATGACGGTGATGGGAGACCGTGAGGATACTAAACTCCATGTGAATTATTTTATCTAAGGACCCGATGTGTGGTTCGTGTTCTCAGCCATGGTTATAGAGAATTCACACCATTTTGCATGGGGGTGGTGTTGTTAGACTTAATTACAATTATTGATATACCAAGAAAGTGGTGTCAATGAATGTTGATTTTCTTGTCGTTCCAGCATTAGGTGATGATTCCTAATGTTCTGATTGATGGTATTGATTCCTGACATCGTTCAAGAAGCATGTGTAGAACTCAATTAATAAAATATAAATCGTATGTTAACATGCCACTGAGAACTGCCTTAAATCATAAAAATTTTACCCGGTTTTGAGTATCTGTGAGTTTTATATAAATGAAAATTTCATTGTGTGCATTTAAATAGGGACATGCATGCAAAACCAATACTGATAATTAAAGTTAAAAAGTCACATGTTGTATTGATGCATCCAATTTAGTATGAGATTGTTAGTTGTTTGAATTGAAGTGCTTATATTGCAAGCTTATTCTAAATATCTGATGTTTGTTGAGCCCTCTTAAACTTATGTTTGATTTGATTTATGTTAATTTTATTACTGTTGAATTTTTCCTACGAGAACTTCAATTTTTTACCTCGTTTCCTAAAAACTTTTTTTAGGTACTGAGGCTCAATGATGAAAGGACAGACTTAACGAAAGGAGCAAGTGTTATGATACGGTAGCCCAAATTATGATAGAGTTGGGAGTTTTAATTATGATACGGTAGCCCAAATGAATATTATTTTATTAAATTCGATTCAATATAAATTCATGATTTTATTTATTTTATGTGTAGAATGATTGTTGAATTGTATATATTAAATCAGTAATGTGCTCGAGTCCCTAAATACCTTTCTACAAAGTTTTAAAATTATTTATTCATTTAAAAAAATTCATGCAAAATTTTTGAGGGTCAGTTTGGGATAGTTACCTTTGTAACCTCACCAACTAGACTGAAAATTTTGTTGAGATCCTCTTTTGTAGCATCCTTGTCCAAACCGCCAACAAAAATTTCAAATTCCTTTTGCTTCTGACACTCATTGACAACCTCATGATGCTCATCTTCATATGCATCAACAAGATCATGGTTTCCATCATCATGCTCTTCATCCCCTTCACCGTCAATATCTTTACCCCCATGTTCCATTTCCTCATCAACCATATCACCATCTTCCTCCTTCCTCACCCTCTTCTTCATCAACTTCCTAAATTTCTTCCTGATCATCATTCTGTTCAACATAATCAATACCAACATCCGCTTCAGGCTCGGATTCTCATTTGTTGTCCTCCAATTCCAAGTGTTCACCTTTATCTTAATCATCATAACCAGCATTCAGTTCTTCCTATGTCATACAAAGAAAAAAAAACTCATCTTCCATTATTATTGAGCTGTCTGCTAGAACAAAAATTAGCTTAAACCCGATAATCTATGAATTTTGAGGTGGAAATAGAACCCAACAAAGACAAGAAAGACCAGATTGACACAAATTAGTCAGACTTGAGACCCTGTATATAAAACAATAACTGCAACCTCATCAAACCATATAAAAAAAGAAAGCAACTGCAGATTCAGGATTGTTTCATATGCAACCATCGTTTGCAATGGACCATTGTCAACAAAGGGATCAACATGATTGTCAGGGAAGAAATAAACCGAACCTACGTGCATATGCATCTTTCTTTCAGCATTAACAATTGATACCAATAGGCAATAGCCCATAAGACCATGTCAGAAGTCGATTCATCTGCTACCTTCCCTGTAGTGTTAACTATTTGTGCTTAATAGCCAACAAGAACATGGCAGTTTTTGCCTTCTGCAGCGTTGTATATGTAGGAAGTAGATGCAATAGAGACGCACATGCAGACTACAAGTTAAAGGAAACTTAAAAAGAGAAAGAGAGTAATGGAGAAAATGATTAAATGGTATTTGCATCCAAGAAAGGAAAGAACAAGTACCCAAAAATTCTACCACAGATCACCTTCCCCAAAGCACAAGCTAGCGCTTTCAATAAACACGATTTATGTAACTAAAAGTAATAAGACTATAAGAGTTAAAACACCAACTATTAAAGAGAGATGAATACAAGGCCACCAAGAATGAAAAGAGGAAAAAAAAAGGTTCGAGCATGTGTCAGGTATTTCCAGGATCCATCGATTACTTAAACCCATAACTGAAACTCTGTAAACACCCCAAATTTTCCTCGTTCATCTTCAAGCACCCACCTTCAGCAGATGTCAGTCTCCTTAGGAGTCTAGCCCTAAGTCAATCCAGGTTTAGGTGTCATTTCACCCCGCTTTGTCAAAAAATTTACCATTTTACCCCTAAGTAGCCTGAGATCCCTGTCATTTAGATCCAGTCAAGCTCATTTTAAGTTAATAACAGTTAGAATGTCAGTCATTTTTAGCTCAACTGAGCTCACGATGAGCAAACATTGTTCATTTCTGACCATTTCAGCCAAAATTGGTTCATTTCTTGAGAAATGAGCTCATTTCTAGCTCAAATCCCAACCAATTGTCTCTGAGTCAATCAATTTCAGTCGACCCTATTCCCCTGAGTCTAACTTAAGCTCACCAGAAGTTCAAGTGGCTCGGTTTCAGTTCAATTTCATTTCTTGCAGTCTAGGAACCCATTTTAGCCTATTTCAGTTGGAATTGAGCTAAATCCAGTTAGTTGAGCTAGTGTTTGAGTTCTGAAATTAGTTTACCTCAGTATTCATGACCTTCATTCTAGCTCAAACACAGTGCAGTCTCGTTGTCTATTTCACTGCAGTGATCATTTCTCATCATTTCTCTGAGAATTGTACCATTTCTCGATTATTCAATTGAGGAATCTGTGAGTCAGTGTCACTTTAGTTCCTCTAAGTTCAGAAACCTTAGGATTCAGTTTAAACCAGTCAATATCAATTCAAACCTCGTTTTTAGTGTCATTCTATGCCCTACAGGGGCAAAATCATTTCTTGGATCATTTTGTCTGAAACATCATTTTATCATTTCCCAAAATGGTATAATCAATAATTGCAGCCCGGATCAGTTCTCTTCTTGAAAAATTTAGTTATATCCGAGACTCAATTCATATTTGGATCGGATCCAATATCAGATCTGATGTTCAATCCTCAATTTTCATTCTAAAACATGAATGTTCAATTCTGTCTCTGCTAGGGGTCCGGGACTTCAAATCCCTTGCTCAGGGTTTACATTTTTGTATATCATTTCATATCATTTCATTGTATTTTGATTGCATTGCATGTCATTCTCGAGATCCAGCACTCTATTTTTTTTTAAATCTTCAATCCAGATTCGAGTTTTAAAATCCTCTTTCGAAACCAATTTCGAAAACCTGGGTTTTAAAACGACATTTTCCATTTGTCAACCCCCAGGATCTTACATTCCTTTATTTCAAAATATTTTCCTTAGAAAGCGATCTAGATTAATTTCAAACTCAATTTTTAACCGATCTCAATTCTCGAATGGGATCCATCCAGGTGGAGTCACTTCTGAACCATTCCTTTCATCTAGATTTCTCAAATTTTAGGTATTTCAGAGTTCTAGTCGGATTAGGACTCTGTCTTTTCACCTTTTTAAACCTTTTCAGAATTTCATTTTGGTTTTAAATCAGAAGTAGCCTTATCCCTCGTTCATTTCTTTCATTTTAACCAAAATTTTAGAGTTTCAGTCGGACTAAGACTCTATCACAGAGTTTCAGTCGGAATAGGACTCTATCTTTCAAAATCTTTCAAAAGAAATCAAAATTTTAGAGTTTTAGTCGGATCAGGACTTTATTTTAGAGTTTCAATTGGATTAGGACTCTAAACTTGACTTCATTTTTTATAAAATCTTTTAAAAACTTCTTCATTTATCTTTCAAAAAATCAAATTTCAAAATTCTAGGACTTTACTTTAGAGTTTCAAAATTTTAGGACTCTGCCCAAGAGTTTCAGTCGGTCAAGAACTCTACTCTGATTTAATCTTTTTACTTCTATTTTTACTTGTTTTTCGAAAACAGATCTAATTCTCAGAGTTTCAAAATTTTAAGACTTTATTCTAGAGTTTCAATTGATTAGGACTCTAACTCTGATTTCGTCATTTTGTTCATTTTCACTAATCTCTGAGAAAATCTTTCAAAACCCCTTCGTTTGTCTTTCAAAAACCCAACTTTCAGACTTTCAAAGTTTTAGGACTTTATCATGAAGTTTTGGTTGGTTTAAGACTATAGTCTAGAGTTTGGGTTAGTTTAGGACTGTTTAATCTTTCGATTTTCATCTAGTGATTTTAACCTTGCTTTAAAAACCCTTTTTAATCTTTATTTTAACATTTTCAAAACCCAAATGTGGGGCCCACACAACTGGCGCCACATTTGAGAGATTTTCAACTCATTTAGAACTCTAGTTGATTTAAAAACTTTTGTTTTCAAAATCTAGCTTTTATTTTAACTTCTTTCCGAACCTTTATTTTCAAGTTTTTTTTAAATCGTTTTCTGAAAAACCAAATAAGGCCCACAGTAGGTGGCGCCACATTTGAAGGTATTTAGGTTAGTTTAGGGTTTAGTTAGTATTTGAGTTAGATTAGAAGTTTTGAAAAAGTCAAAATTGATTTTAAAACTCCACCTTTATTTTAGTATTTTTAAAACCTTGTTTTTAACTTTTAATTAATGTTTTAAAAACCAAATGTGGGCCCACAGAGGTGGCGCCACATTTAAGACTCTTTCAAATCAATTAGGTTAGCTAATTAGGGTTTGGTTTGGGTTAGAAGTCTTTAGGAAAATCGCCCCTCTTAATTAGTTTTAATTAAGAGAGTTTCGAAAAATAATAAAACTCTCTAATTAACCCTAATTAATGTTCTTTTGAAAATCTATAAAAAGGGTCCATGGGGATTTCGACCAGGGCATCTCTTCCTTATTAGAATATGGGTTGGATATGGATCCATTCCATAAAGGATCCATATCCATTTCATATGTTTGTATTTTAATGTAATGAGTTACTAATACAGGGGCATTTTTGTCCATGTGTGAATTATTGCAACCCTATTAATGCTAATGATGTATTAGCGCAGACTGTGTGAAAGAAGCAGGCTGCCGATTCCCAACAATATCAGAGCTCTCTCTCTCTCTCTCTCTCTCTCATCTTTGATTTCTGCAGGAATTCTAATATGGTATCAAAGATCTCTTCAGCGAAACGTGAAAAGCACGCCTTCATCTTCTTCAGTCAGCCGAGTCTTTCCCATTCAGCATCGGCTCCATCTCTTCTTCAGTCAGCCGAGTCTTTCCCATTCAGAGGCTGAAATCCTTCAGTCGAGTCTCCTTCATCTTCTTCAGCCACGCCCAACAATAGATCCTTCAACGAGCAGCGAGTCTCCTTCATTTTATTTAGCGAAATGTGAAAAGCTTATCCTCTTCAGCGCGATCCTTCAGCCGAGTCTCCTCTTCAGCACGATCCTTCAGTCGAGTCTCCTTCATCCTCTTCAGCAGATCACCTCCTTCATCAGGTCAAGTTTCCTGTTTCCTATTTTCCAATCTAACCAGTCTTCCTCTTCGGCAGATCATCCTCTTCAGTGGATCATCCTTCAACCGAGTCTCCTTCATCCTCTTCAGCAGCCCAGTCTTAACAGGTCGAGTTTCCTGTTTTCCAACCAGCTTTGCTTTATCATCTCCTAATACCTATCTTTCTAGTTTCTACCGTGAAAATATATTGGTCGAAGTTTTTTTTTAGTTTTCCATTTGTTTTACATCATCATCCTCTAATATTTTTTTTATTATTCTTTAGTTGTGAAAATTTACTCTTTAGTTTCCTGTTGATTCATCATATTCAACGTCTTATATTCTGATTTCAGTAAAATTGAGTTCCCTGGTTTTCCAACCAGGAATCTGCCTTTGATATCCAGTTCCCTGGTTTTCCAACCAGGAATTTGTCTTTGATATCCTCATTATAGAGCTCCCATTTCCCTTGTCGTGACATTGTGCCGATTTCTGCCAACTGTGATAAAACAGCCCAGTTTCAGTCACTAGTATTATTTCTCAAAAAAAAAAAGGTTGTCAACAAGCCTACAAATGGATACTTCAGCCAATTCGGGTCTTTCTTCCAATTTCTTGGGGCAGCTAGTTTCGAAAAAGTTAACTACAAACAACTATCTGACTTGGAAAAGGCAAATTGCTCCTTTTATTCGAAGTCAAGACCTTTCAAGTCAATTGGATGGCTTCATTCCAATGCCCCCAGAATCCATCATAACTGAAGCCAAAGAGGATAGAGGATTGCCGAATATTGTTCGCAATCCTGCCTTTGTTTCTTGGATGAAGCGCGATCAGGCCCTTGTCGCACACATCACTTCCACGTTATCACAAGAAGTATTGATTTTCATTCCTGATGATTGCACATCCAAAGTTTTGTGGGAGGCTTTAGCTCAAACCTACTCTCAGATATCGGAGGCCAAAGTGTTGTTTCTCAAATGCGAATTTAGATGTTAAAAAAAAGGGCAATGAGCATCATTGAATTCTTAAATCAAGTCAAAAGCATCACAGATCAGTTAACCATAGTTGGATATCCAGTGTCAGATAAAGAAAATGTGCAGCAGACACTGAATGCTCTGGGACCAAAATATCATGTTCTTGTGACGTCCTTATTGTGTCTACCTACGCTACTCAGTTTTGAAGAATTACGTGCTAAACTCTTTCAGTACGAGATGACTCTGAAAAGCAGGTCTAATGCTTCAGCAGGACAATCATCTACGCATGAGGTTCTTGCCACAGAGATAATAGTCGATCGTTCACGAGGAGGACGTGACAGAAGCAGGGGAACTCCAATCCAGGGTGGACGTGAGTTACTACCTACACCAAATCCTAATGTCAGTATTTCAAAGAATGTTCCCACATGCTACCAGTGTAACAAACGTGGTCACATCAAAGTCAACTGTTGGTTCAATCCACAAAATCAGAACAGAACACAAAATAATAGAAATGCTGCTACATCAGGAACTGCAGGTACATTTCGAGTCAGTGATGATGCTAAGGATCTTCTCTTATCTGTGATGGCCAACTTGAATCTAAAACAGAGTGATGATGGAATATGGTATGTTGACTCTGGGGCAGCAGCTCATGTCACTGGCAATGCAGGTAAGTTCTCTACCTTGACTCCTTATCTTGGTAAATCTAATATTATAACTGGAGATGGGACTCACCACCCTATTTCAAACATTGGCAATGTCTTGATTCCTTTGTCTGAGTCATCTATTCCTTTATTTGATGTTGTTCATGTGCCAAATATAAAGAAAAATATTATCTATGTTTCTAAGCTTGTTGACTCTACCAATTCATCTGTGAAATTTACTCCTACTTCTGTCTTTGTCAAGGATCTTCAAACGAAGGAGATGTTCGCTAAAGGAGAGCGACGTGGAAACATGTATATCTTCAATGAAGATTCAGCCTCCAGTGTCCTGAAGCCCAAGTCTGATCATGTCTCCAAAAGCGTCTTAAGTATATCCAAATGTAATAAGTCAGATCTCTGGCATTCTCGTCTTGGTCATTGTAGTCAAGTCTTTATTGAAAAGTTAGTGTCCAATGGTTTTCTTTCAGAGTATGTTTCATCTTCATTAAAGGATAAAATGTGTCCCAGTTGTCAGGTCTGCAAAAGTCATGTACTTCCTTTTCATCAAATAAATAAAAGAGCATCCATGCCCTTTGAAATAATATGTTCTGATGTTTGGGGGCCAGCCCCCAATCCTTCCTCTTCTGAAAGCAAAGATTATGTATCTTTTATTGACAGTTTCTCTCGTTTTACCTAGATATTCTTTATGAAACACAAATCAGAGGTTTTTTTCATCTTCCGTCATTTTCATGCCTATGTTAAAACTCAATTCTCCCAAAACATTCAAATTCTCCAATGTGATGGAGGTGGTGAGTATTCCTCCAAAGAATTTTTAGATTTTCTCTAAGATAATGGGATACATCGTAGAGTTTCTTGCCCGTACACTCCACAACAAAATGGTATTGTTGAACGTAAACATAGACATATTGTGGAAAGTGCAATGAGTATGATGCATGATTGTAACTTGCCCATTAGTCTTTGAAGAGAAGCTTTTCACACTGTCACTCATGTGATAAATCGTCTTCCTATGCCTATCCTTGAAAATCAGTCTCCCTATTACGTTCTCTTTGGTGCACATCCTGATTATGATGAGTTACGAGTTTTTGGATGCACATGTTATGTACACATTGATAAATCCATGAGAACTAAATTTCAGGACAAAGCCTCCATATGCCAATTTGTTGGTTATGCAGATGAACATAAGGGCTACATGTGTTATGACCCTGCCAGTAAGAAGGTTAGAATTTCCAGAAATGTTGTTTTTGATGAAAATAGTTTTATGAAAAGTAAAGCAAATTACAATCGAGAACATGGTGATGCAACTGGTAATTGGTATGATCCATGGCTTAGTGCTGAACTTATTTCACATACTGCCGAAGATACTATTTTGATCCCTGAAGGCATACATGGTGAGACAGTTTCAAATGATGCATCACAAACAGCATGTCTGAGATACAAAGGTAATGTGTATACCAGGAGACCCAAAGAGCAAACAAATGTACTTGCTGAAGAACATGTTGCATTACCTGATAACAAGGAAGCACCAAGAAGATCAGGCAGGATAAGACATCCTATTGAAAAATGGGTTAGTTACGACAACTTTTCTATGGACTTTCAGATTTTTCTATCCAAGATTGAGAAACATGATGAACCACTTGGTTTTCATCAAGTTGTGCAATCCAACAAATAGATTGAAGCGATGAATGAGGAGATTGAGGCACTTCATGAGTGTCAAACATGGAAGATAGTTGGCCGTCCTCCAGATAAGAATGTTGTTGGTTCCAAATGGGTATATAAAATTAAATATAAACCGTATGGTAGCATTGAACGGTACAAGGCACGTCTCGTAGCCAAGGGTTTCACTCAAGAATATGGTCAGGATTACGATGAGACATTCAGACCAATGGTGAAAATGGAAATTATCCGCATCATACTTGGCTTGGCAATTGAACACGGCTGGACCCTTAGTCAACTTGATGTTAAAAATGCATTTCTTCATGGAAATTTAAAAGAAGAGGTCTACATGGAGCAGCCTCAAGGTTATACAAAGGGAGACCCAAAAGAGTATGTATGCAAGTTAACCAGAGCCTTGTATGGTTTGAAGCAAGCTTCCAGGTCATGGTTCGAAAGCTTCTCCTTAGAAATTCAGAAACATAGTTTCTTTCGTTCCCAACTAGAACATTCTCTGTTTATATACAGGAATGATACCATCCTGGTTTTCTTACTCATATATGTTGATGACATTGTGATCACTGGTAATGCTCCAGACCACATTCAACGAATTAAAGTTTAATTGAGTATGCAGTTCAAAATGAAAGACCTTGGGGAACTGAGATACTTTCTTAGTGTAGAGGTGGACAGACAAGATAACAAAATGTCATTAACTCAACACAAATACACTCTTGATCTTCTGGCTAAAGCAGGAATGACAGATTGTAAACCTCTACCTACACCCAGTGTTGTCAACCAAAAGCTCAGTATTTGTGATGGTGAGTTATATCCTGATGCAGTCAAGTATCGCAGTTTAGTGGGTATGTTGCAATATCTTACTTTTACTAGACCAGACATTGTATATTTTGTCAATCAAGTATCTCAGTTCATGCATGAACCAAAGACTGGTCACATGGATGCTGTCAAACGCATCCTTCGCTATCTAACAGGAACAGTAGGCGATGGACTTACATATATTCAATCTTCATGGAAGTCATCAAAACATAACATACTGTCCTATACAGATGCAGACTGGGCAAGGGATCCAGATGAGAGGAGGTCTGTTTCAGGATACTGTGTTTTCATTGGAAGAAATCTTGTCTCATGGATTAGCAGAAAACAGAAGGTTGTGGCAAGGTCTAGCACAGAGGCAGAGTATAGATCTATGGCAACCACCACTGCAGAAGTGACCTGGATTAGGCATCTACTTACAAAAATGAGGGAGGATATTTCAAATTCGACACTTATGTGTGATAATAAAAGTGTTATACAAATTGCATTCAATCTCATTCATCACAGTCGAACTAAGCATATTGAGATTGATCAACATTTCATCAGACAAAAGATAGCAGACAAAGAGATTGAACCAGTTTATGTGCCTTCAGAAGACCAAATTGCTGATATGTTTACCAAAGGTCTTACAAGTCAACGTTTCTGGTATCTGAAGAACAAGTTGCACATGGTTCACTCTCATGCACAACTTGAAGGAGGGTATTAGAATATGGGCTGGATATGGATCCATTCCATAAAGGATACATATCCATTCGATATGTTTGTATTTTAATGTAATGAGTTACTAATACAGGGGCATTTTTGTCCATGTGAATTATTGTAACCCTATTAATGCTAATGATGTATTAGCGCAGACTGTGTGAAGGAAACAGGCTGCCGATTCCCAACAATATCAGAGCTCTCTCTCTCTCTCTCTCTCTCTCTCTCTCTCTCTCTCTCTCTCTCGTCTTTGATTTCTGCAGGAATTCTAATATTCCTATCCCTCTCTCACCTCTCTCAAGTCTTCTTCCTCCTCCAGCCTCCTCCATTGAAGCTTTGAGGTAAGGTCTTCTTCCCTTTTCTTAATTTTTGTTTATTTTTCATTAAAATCGCCATTGTCACCTCTTTTAGCATGCTTTTTCCTTTTTTTATTTCAAGAAATCATGTGAGGGCCTCAAGATGATGATCAGATGATGTTTGATGGTCCCTTACACGTTTTTGATCCATTAATAATATTCATTTTATTAATGTCCAAAAAAGATCAAGATTCGATCCCTCTATGGATCGAATCCCTCTTTTAGTAGCCAAATCAAATGTTCGATTGTGCTTTCCTGTGTTTTTATTTTTATTTCATCATATTCATGTTTATTTTCAGTTATTCATACATTTAATCATGATTCATGACATTACTTATATGTTTTATCAATTTATCATGTTAAATTATGTTTTATTTTGATTTAGGGTTTTAGCTTCGTAATCTCGAATTTTGGCCGTCTGATAATGCTATTATTTGCCCAGTTTATATTCGTTATTAAAATCCAAATTTTTTAGGGCATGATCATGTGTTTTTCCATGGTTTTCAATAAAAAATTTAATTTTTTTTGAGTTTTGTAACCCTTTTTAAAAAATCAGAAACCGAAACATGATTCCCGCACCGTGAAGACGCTATGCAGAATCAGAGACGGTTTATCGAGGTCATATCTCCCTTGTCGAAAATCGTATCGACGATCCGTAAAAAGTAGTGTGTTCGTTAGGGTGTCTAGTATATTCTGTAAAAAAATTCAGATTTTTCTACGTTTTTTGCTATTTTTACTTTATTAGAAATCAGAATCTGTTTTTCAGAGACCGTTATACATTGTTTAAGCCCTAGGTCAACTTGCCAGAATGATTTCTCCTTAACCGGAGATTCGATCGATGATCCGTAAAAATGATTGTTTCCGTCAAAATCTCTAGTATGTCTTTGTAAAATTTTATAAATTTTGAAGATTGTCTGCTATATTTTCCTGCACCCAAAACCGGATCTATCTGTTTCATATCGTTACGTATAAGCCGGAACTAGGTACAACTTACCAGAATCGTATCTCCCTAACCGAAGATGTTTTTCTGATTTGTAAAAAGGATTATTTTTTTTCCAGATGTCTAGTTTCTCCATGTGAAATTTTACAGTTTTTCATTACTATTTGATGCCTGATTCGGGTCTGACACTGTGACAGGTACGTGCCCGCGGGCAAAGCCGCATATTTTCATATTTTTATTTAATTTTTATATCAAAATAATCTCAAAAATTATATTTTTTATTGCATTTTAATTTTAGAGTTAGAAGTGTCCATGTCAATTTTTACGAATTTTAAAATTCATTTGATGCATTATTTAGTTAAATCATAAAAACAGGATGCCCGCGGAGTCCTGATTCAAGCGAAACACGGGCAAAAATTGTTTTTTTATGATATTCTGAATTTTTCATGAAAAGCATCATATTTTTAGGGTTTGATCATGTTCATAATCATGTCAGTACATCCGATTTGGTGTCGTTTTGAATCCGTTTGATCCTCGGATTAAATAAATTACAAAAATATTTTTTTAAAAACCCTGTTTTGCAATAAAAGACAATTTTCAAGGGTATTTTGGTCCTTTTTTCCAAGTCTCGAATTTCAAAGTTACTTATTTTTATTATTTATTCAATTCTGCATCATCATTTATTATATTTATTTCAGGGAAGCATGAAAAAAGGCTTATATCTAGATAAATCCCTCAATTTCAAATATTGCTGGATAAATCCCGAAAAGCCGACATTTATCCACTAATGAGTTTGCTAATTTTGTAGGGACACTCAAGATTATATTTTCCTTTATTCTCCTTTTCCTTTTTCTTTATTTCAATTCAATTATTGATGTAAATATTGGAATAAGAATTTAATTTTCAGCTTAGATTAGGGTTGCATTGAATATAGTTTATTTTTAATAATATGATTGTGTAATAGATGATGATTCATGCATATTCAAACCCATCATGGTCTACACGAATGGCACGTGCAATCGTTTCTAAGGAGTTAATAAACTCGATTGAGTTCGTATTTGTGGTCATAGTCAGAATACGAACAATATCCAGATTTATCATCTTCTTTTAAGCCACAAATGACCTACACTCTTAGGCATTTTCATAAATCATTGCATATTTTCAAAAAATTTCTAAGTATTTTTCCCTTTTAGAATCAAATGAATTATATTCAATACATATTCGTGGTCATAGTCAGGGATATGCGGCAAATATATTTCATCTAAATTCTATAAGGCACATAAATTCCTTTTATCAATGATTTTCTTCAAGTTCTTCAAAAAAATATTTTCTCAAAATGCATTCATGCATCATCTAGGTTTACATTACATCATAAAAAGATTTCATAGGGCTACACGCCCATCCTTTTGATCAATTCAAGGGTTCAAAACTCAGAAAAATCGATTTTCTCAACAATCTCTAAAGTTTCTTTAGAATTCAATTTTCTCAAAAAGAACTTTTCTTCAAAAATCAATTTTCAAAAATACTTCTCAAATATGACTCACGATTCTCAAGGTGTTCTCTTTAAACATCATATTTTCAATCTGCATTTTCCAAAGTTCATATCAGATGCCTGATTCTTTGTGTATTTAAGAAATAGAACCACGATTTAGACGGTTGAGCAAAACAAAGCAAAGCATAAGATTGATCATTGGTTCGATTACCCCTGGTTATGGCACCAAGAACGATTGAACCTCATATCGACAGGCAAGTCACATTCCTCGAAATTTTCCCACATTTTAAAAACAGAGGTGAGTTATTTTCAAAACCTTTTTTCAAATGTCAGTTTAACTTGCAAAAGTAAAATTTTGCAGTGATAACAGACTCTATAGAACAAAACCTTTCAACGAATAAATACAAACTACAATAAACCACCAATAAAATACAAAACAAAACCTCAAAGAAACTACTGCAAAATTCTACTCAAGAAGAAACAAGAATAGCATCTTGAACTAAGGACCCCAACATAGAATCCCATAAACAAATCGAAGGTTTCAAACTCTAAGCATCGATTAATTTGCCAGCGAACACATGGGAACAACCAACTCCAACAGAAAAGGAACAATTTGAACCCTATTCTCTACATGACCGAACACAACCAGCGGAACTGAGGCAGATCGAGAAACAAATGAAGCTAAAGGCAAAACACACCTTTCGACTCCATAGCGCCATTCGAATCCGCTGAATTATGCACGGGAACCTCTGTCACCACCTCTACGACCTCCTCCTCCTCGACTTTGACCAGCTCCGGCTGCTTCTGCGCGGCCCTTGCGGACTTCTAAGCGGATTTCTTCGGCGTCGGCGTTCCGGACGCCTTCTTGGCCGAGCAAGGAGGCATGTTTCCCTTCCCTCCGCGGACAGCAAAAACACTCTAACAGACGAGAACCAGATACGCAGAGAGAAACCCGCGCGCGAGAAAGAAAGAGAACCTTAAATGCCTCCCCAAGAAAAGGACGCGGGGGGGATTTTATAGTATGGAACGAGTCTCTTGAGGGGTCGGACTCGGGTCGTATCTGGGCAATACCTAGTCCGACTTAATCGGATCTTATCTAATCGGATTCGGAGTCGGATGGGATAAGCTATAATCAAATCCGGATCTGACTAACTTAAAATTCGGCATTTACATGCATTCGCATTCAGGCTTGAATACCGGATTCGATTAATATCTGATTATTAGATCCTACTTTGACTGCTGGATCTAGGGATGCACACGAGTCCAAGCTAGGCTCGACCAAATAAACTGCTGTACCACTGGTGTTTAGGCTCAGCATGGCCAAGTCAAAATAGGTTCGTTAAGCTCGTTTGGAGGGCAACGAACCGAGCTGGCCCGGGCTAGACTCAGTTCGATAAACACATTCTGATGTGAAACGACATCAGAATTCGATCAGGCACGCGATCTGAAGAGATCTATGCGTCAAGCGTCGAAATCTCTGTTCTTTCATGGAGTGAAGAGAGGAAGAAAGGAGAGAGAATATGATTCAAGCATCAAAATTTTCGTTCTTTCGCGTACGACCCTGCCCGCTTGGCCTCCCCGGGGCCATTAGACGGCTTCGAGCTCCTGTGAGGCTGATCCACCATCGACCCAAAAACAGAAACCCTATACCCCCAAAACAACCCAAAAAATACAAGCAAAAGATTCAAATACCAAGCATCAACTAACAAGTAAAAAATATGACTCACGCTTTAAAAATAACTACCAAGAGATTTACGAGCACAAATTCAAATACCCATCACGCCATCACCATGCACCTAAAATCATAACCCCATAAAAAATCAAAAAACCATCTAGAACTAGGGTTCTTTTTTATTTTTAATCAATTCAAAGGTTAAGCAATATCCCCATTTAACTTCTGCACTAGATAACCATTAACCAACCCCCCCCCCCCCGTAAAAAAATCCATTAAAAAAAAACCCTTCTCAGCTTCTACCTCTTTTCGGTCTTCGTCCATAGAGAGAGAGATATCTTAGGGGCGATGATCACGAAGGTTACGAGCGGCGACAGCAAGTGGCATCGACCATCAGAACTAGGGTCGAGGGGAGGGCATCGACTGTAGGGTGGGAAGAGGCGACGTCGTCAGCAACACAACCTCCACCGCCTTCCACCACCTCCCGTTTTCCTGAGAGAGAGAGAGAGAGAGACGAGGCTTTTCATGTTTCCTAAGTGTTTTCCTTCTGTAGGATACATATTTTTTGTTTTTTGTTTCATTGGTTTATTATATTGCTTTTTTTAAACGTTTTCCAATCGTTTCCTGATTTGTTTCCCATTTTCTGTTTCACATGCACCTGAAAAAACATTGTTTACCAAGACGTTTCCCGTTTTCTTTTTCCTTTCTGATAACCTTAGGTTGGATGTTATCCCACGTTCATCCTGAATCTGGACCTGATGGTCAAATTCCGTAACTGAATATGGATCCGATTAATAATCATATTTATATTCAGTTTTAGGATTTCTGAACGTGACGGCTATCCTAATTGAGGGGAAGCAGAACAGGTCATGCTGAACATATGAGCGTTTTTGCTCATGCTGACATCGTGGCCGTCTTTTTGCATTTTGGATGAATGCCACTTGGTTTTGTTGACTTTTAAGCTTTTTAAAATGCAAAACTGATGGCCACGATGTCGGCACGAGCAAAAATGCTCATGTTCAGATCTGCTTCCAATTGAGAGGGTGTTGAGTGTTCTCCACCACATATGCATTGTAGCTACGTGTTGGGGGCATATAACCTGCCCCATCCTAATTGGGGCACATGTACTTAACCGGATTTGGTATTGCATTGATCACCTGACCCAACACTGAACCATACGGCAGGTCATGCTGAAAATGACCGTTTTTGCTCATGCTGACATCGTGATTTGCATTTTAAAAAGCTCAAAAGTCAACAAAACCACGTGGCATTCATCCAAAATGCAAACAGACAGTCACATGTCTGCATGAGCAAAAAGGCTCATTTTCAGCATGACCTGATCTGCTTCGCGTACGCATCAGGGCCTCAGCTCCTAGACTTAAACCAGTCAAGTTGGCTAGGTAAGTTAGAATTGATTGCCTATATCTGACTTTCTTAACTTATTAAGAGTTGTTTCAGTCTAGGTTTCCATGAACTAGGCTTGGTTGAAGTGGCTGTTTTGTTTTGTCTGGTTATGAAATATAAGCAGTTTTAAGTTAAAAATTCAAAAAAAAATGATAGTACTACCCTCGGAAATAATGATATTTGATAGCATAGCTATAAGATATCACAATATTTCTCTTGTACCAACCCACCCGATTGCTATTAAAATTTTGACGATTTTTTACCTTTTTACTAAAACGTGATTTAGTGAATCTCGGCTTTGCCAACGAAACTGAGATTCACCTTACATAGAAGCTGTGAAACTCAAAAAATTTAGCCAAACTAGTTTTGCTAGCGAAAACGATATTAGCCTATACATCAAAGTAGCAAAACTTTACAACTCCTTTTCTTACACTCCATCCCCGTGACCACCGTCACAACCCCCACAATCACTATTTCAATATAAAGTCGTAGCAATGGTGGTGGTGGCAATGGTGATGATGGTGACAGAAGATGAAAGTGGTCACAATGATGATGATAGTGGTGATGGTGATGGTGATGGTGATGGTGATGAAGGAGAAGTGGTGGTGGCGGCAATGGTGATGATGGTGACAATGGATGAAATTGGTACAATGATGATGATGGTGGTGGTAGCAATGGTGATGGTGATGAAGGAGAAGTGGTGGTGGTGGTGATGGAATGACGGGTGAGGTGGAATAAAAGAAATAGTTAAAAAAAATTGGTCTCACAAATTGAGTTTCTTTAATTCGATGTATAAACTAATTTCAGTTTCATTGGCAAAAGTAGAGTATTGCTAAAACTTTTAAGTTTCGCTATTTCGATTTAAGGTGAATCTCGGTTTCATTGGCAAAGCCGAGTTTCATTGAAACTTTTGAGTTTTGCTATATCACAATGTTAGTGAAAGCGTAAAATCATCAAAATTCGATGAAAATTGGGTGGGTGGATATGGGATATGATAAAAATATTTCAATATTTGCAGCTACATTGTGAAATAACATTATTTGTTGGGATAGTATCATAAATTTTTGTTAAATTTTTTTAAGTTTACCATCCTAAAATATCTTGAGAGAGAAAATTCGTAAGTAGAGATAAAATAACATTTGTCCAAAGCACACACATATATATAGGGGGAGAGAGAAATTTGCTTTATTTTTTAAAAACTAAAAATGATTGTACTATACCACTAATTTGATACGATTTTCGAAATGCTTCATAATTTTTGCTATTCTCCTCATATCCAAAATCGCAAATATCTGGTTTTAAAGTTTTTTTTAGCTTTCACACATGCGGACTTTCTAAATATATGTGAATTTCCTCTCAATAATTATTTTATGCAGAACAATCATTGTTCTCAAATCTGTATCTCTCTTATCCGACATAAAAAATATGTAATTTTATAGTTGTTGCAAAGCTGAGACACGGGCGTATAACTTTTCTATTTTGAGTCTGAACCAAAAACAATTCTTGTTTTTTAGTTTCAAAACTGGAATAAAAATATGCCCTACAGACTGAAATAAGCACGACTGCACCTTTTCTTTCTATTATATGATGTTTTTTTGCTATCTACATTGAAAATCAAGAAAAATAAAAATAAAAGAGATAGATCAAAACGTTAGCTTTGTAATGCCACCAAGATCACCTTAATTTGATGCATGATTGGAGAGAAATTTTCTCTGAAAGATAGATTGTTTGACTATTTCAGTCTGCAAAGCATGCTTTTATTCTATTTTTGAAACTCAAAAACTGAAACGTTAGACGGGTTTTCAGCTCTTACTCAAAAATATGGAAATTATAGGCATTTGTCTCAGCTTTCCAACGACTATAAAAGCGTAGGTTTTTGACATTGGATGAGAGAGAGATGGATCTAAGAACAGAGACTTTTTGCAAAAAATATATATGTGATTTTCCTCCTAAATATATTTGATTTTTCTGTTATATATATGATTTTTTCTTAAATATATTGATTGTCCTCCTATATTTGATTTTATTTCAATATATATGATTTTTCTCCTAAATATATGCAAAGTTCATCTTATATATGTGATTTTTTTCTAAATATATGCAAAGTTTCTCCTATATATGCAATTTTTCTCCTAAACATGTGATTTTCTCTTAAATACATATAATTTTTAAGTTTAACAGGATATTCGCAACTATTTTTATGTGAACTTCTAAGGTATATACGAACTTTGTTAGATATGAGTTTAACATAATGTTCACAATTATTTTTATGCGAACTTCTTCATTTTATGCAGACTTTCTCATTTTATGTATATATTTTGTGCGAACTTCCTCATTTTATGTGGCCTTCCACATTCTTGTGTATATTTTATGCAAAACTCCTCATTCTTGTATATATTTTATGCAGATTTCCTTATCCCTACATATATTTTATGCAGACTTCATTATCCTTGCCTATATTAAATAATCTATCTTTCAGAGAATGTTTCTCTCCGACCTTTCATTAGATAAAAGTAATCTTGGTGGTGTTAGAAAGTTAACTTCTTGATCAGTCTCTGTTTTGCTATTTTTCTAGTTTTTTTTATGCAGGTAGTAAAAAATTATCATAAAAATAGACAAAAAAGACACAACCATGTTTGTTCATCTCTTATTTTAGGAATGTTGTCGAGGTTATATCTTAGCACTCGTTCATCATTTTCTAGTGAATCAAGTGTCGTTGGAAAGGTATTTTTGTCTAGATTTTTTTTTAAATCTTTCATTTTATTGGTCAAAATCCTTTTAAGATAGATTGTTTGGTTGTTGAGGTCTGCAGAGTATGTTTCTATTCCATTTTTTAAACTCAGAGAACCCCACAAGGGTTTTTGGTTCTGACTCAAAACATAAAAGTTGTAGTCCTAAGTCTCAACTTTCCAATGACTATAAAAACACAAGTTTTTTACATCGAGTCAGAGAGATAAAAATATAAGAAGAGAGATTATTCTGTAAAAAATTACATATTTGGGAGGAAGTTTATATATAAAAAGTTTGCATGTGCAAAGGGTAAAAAGGTCTTTTCAAATATAGATATTTGTGGTTTTGAACATGTAAAGAATATAAAAAATTATAAAGCATTTCGAAAAATATGTCAAATTAGTTGTAAAGTACAATCATTTTTTATTTTAAAAACATATACATGCCAAAAGAGAAGTTAAATTTTTTAAGTTTACCATCCTAAAATATCTTAGGAGAGAAAATAAATAAGTAGATAAAAAAAAAACAGTTGCCCAAAACACACACACATATATATATAGAGAGAGAGAGAGAGTGAAAATGTTGTTTTACTTTTAAAAATTATACGCATGCCTAAAGTTTACCATCATAAAATACTTTGAGGGATAAAATATTTAAGTAGCTATAAAAAAAAGGTTGTCCAAAACACACAAAGAGAGAGAGAGAGTTGCCATATAAGGAAAACTTTTAATTTTTGAAGAATTATATACACATGCCTAAACAAATTTATAAATGCATTTTATTTTTGAATTTTACTCGGAGAAACTGCCCCGACACAGAGACCTAGCTGCGCTGGCTCAGCCTGTCATACTACGGTATGTCTCTATCCATGCAGGGGTGGCTCGAGAGAAGTTGAGGCCCTAGGCATATTTTATTGGAGGCCCATATTTCTCCATATAGTTTTTGTTCATTGGAAGCCCTTGGCATGAGGCCCACAACATGTGTCATGTTTCATTGGAGGCCCTCAACATGTGAAATATAAGCGTTATATATTTTTTCATTTGAGGCCCTAGGCGGTGTGGCCTCAAATCTCAAAGAGGCCAGATGGCCCTATGTCCATGTCAGCATAAAACTCCAAGGGCTTACATAGGGAGTGACGCCCATGGGATTTGAAATTTATAAATGCATTCTTAAACATATAAACAAATGTCATTTAAGAAAGAAATAAGAAATTAAAATTTTTGGTATAAACTGCCTCTATTTCTGCTTTTATATTATTTAGGATAGGATTTACAATAAAAAGAAATCCCTATTCATGTTGCAAGAAAAAGTCAAAAATTTGGTGGGTAACTCATGTGAAAGCAAACCGTAGAAAGAGCCATTAAAAAGGGCCGTCCACTAGAAAAGGTGGTGGAAAAGCCCTTCCCTAAAGGGCGAGGCGTTATCTATCCACTTTCATATGAATCATGTGGTCAAAGAGAAACTTGTTTCTCTTTTACCACTTCGCCAGGGCCATTGTCATGCACAAATGGCCTGTTTTCTCCTCTAAAACGTGTGAAACAAATGCACCTCCCTTACTTTTGTATTGTTCCTCCCTTTTTTATCCATGAGCTTAGTATGGCTGTAAAATCCAAGCTTCCTGGCTACAGCTGAAGAGGTGGACCTTGATATAGGAGATCAGGTTGCTAGTTGTCCTCTTTCTGAATATCGAATTTATTACAGTTAGCAAGGCTTATTTAGTTTCATAATTTTGATCAACTTCAAAAGCCTATGAAGGCTCCACATCACTAAGAAGGCGGGTTGGCTTAAGGCTTTCAAGCTCGATACCTGGAGTGCACGTCCCTTGTCTTAAGGCTGAGGCAACAACAACCAATGGAGGTTCCGCTTGTCTGGCAGGAGCAGTTAGTGCATGTCCCCTTGTGTTGGGGCGTTGCAAGTTTGAATCCATGGTTGTATAACTGGTGGGGATCTGCCAAACCCCAGTTTTTTTCTCTCAAAAAAGAGAAAAAAAAGGCCCAGGCAACAAGCTCCTTGGTGGGCAAAGGAGGCAACCGAAGGGTGTTTACTTTTAACCGTTTCAGGGTGGACCATGCGACAGAGCATCAATCTCTTGCAGGCTCCACCACCTGAACAAGGGTTTTCCCTCGAGAATATAACACAAAGACTACCCAAATCAAGCTCCTTTTCCCCAAGTTGAGACATTTATATTAAGGCACTTTGCCTTCATCTTCTATACCACTTTTCTCATTACTATGGTAGCAGGAAGCATGCATTGCAACAAGAAAAGAAGTGCTTCAAACCTTCAATTTCAGGTCGCATATATAAATAAAATAGAGCAGGCATACGGCTCGCAGCTGTTTTAAGGATCAAGCTCTAGAAGGCATGAAGACTAGGAAGAAATTTAATCTTTAGGACCATCTACTTAACACATCCAAATTCCGTAAACATTTACAAGATCAACTCATGGATTACAAAAACCCTTCACAGCCTTGACACAGAATACGACCACTTGCTTTCTAACACCACAAAATATTCATGAACCTTTTCTTTTTCCTTTTTCTTTTTGTAAAGCTATGCCCCCTTTAGTGAAACAAAAAAAGAAAAAGAAAAGAAAAGTGAGGTCACGCATGCCTCTTTTGTGTAACAGCTCATGTTGCGATTTCGTCAACTTCTGAATTGAACACGAAACTTGGAAATGTTGTGGTTATGTCCCTGAATGAATCAGAATAATAATCAAAATTTGAAAACAAGGTATTATGACACAAAAGAAAAACTGCCCGGACCAAAAACTCCTGAACAAGCACAAGCAGTTGCTAGCATGATGGAGAACACACAATTTTTTCCGAGTTCACACATTTAGCAACCTTGCTTTCACTTTCAAGATAAAGAATGAAGATTATGAACCGGTAAGATAAAGATGCATCTGTCTAAAGTATAGATTTTGGAGGTTCACACCCAATAAACCAATAAAAAACAGCACAAAGGATGTGGGAGTTCCATATAAACGTGCATCTATTAATATTTGTTACTCCTAGTCTGAACGAAAATCTGATAACTTTTGTTTTAATTAACAGCAAACAAAACACACATAATATGCATAAGGGTGTGTTTTTTGAGTGACAAGTCATATGATTGCTAAATATGGAGATCTGGTTATCCGAGATTCAGGGTTCCTGATATTTAACAACCCAGACTGGCAAAATCCCATTGCCATGATCCAAGCATCACTATAAGATAAAGTGTACAGAGGATTGTTTTGATGATGCAACGATAGCCAAGGCAATATTCAAACTAAAAATAAATGAATGTAAAATGCAGAATCCTCTTATAAATATTAATTTTGATTGCATAGAAAGAAGACATCATTAAAGTTTATACAAGCAGATGTTAAAGTATCAGATGATGTACTGAAGAGGCCAAATTGGAAGGAAATACTGTCTCTATATCAGGGTGCTTGAAAAAAGTAAATGCAAAGGCACGCTTGAAGTGCTGGACAAACACTGCCCGAACATCCGAGAGGCATTCTGTCCAGAGCACACCAGTCGCACCCCATCCCCAGGGGGTGTCTCCTTAAGAAACAACGGTATGGGACAAAGCGGCCCCTGCATGGACTGCTTTGTCCCTGTATTTCAAATGTGGAACACACAGCGTGCAGGGATCACTTTGTTCCCCGCACGGGTTTGTACCATGATTCAAGCACACCTTAAAGTAAATAAAAACTCTAACAGATCAAAAGTAATGTCCTTTCAATTGGAAAAACATGTCAACTTGCCACTTAGTTAGAATTAGATAGCTACAACTGAGATCCATGGAAAGAAGACATCCAAATTGTAATACCCGTGAATTTTATCTGATAAACCTGAAATTTATATCCTTGAGCTGGTACAAAGGTATTTTATTGTTTTAATTGTTTATTCGTAATTGGATATCGAATATTTTGTTTGGATCTTCAATATCAGATTCATAATATCATGTTTGGATTTTCGATATTACATTTGGATCTTAGATGATGGATCACTAAATTTGATATTTAATAATGGATTTCGGTCAAATGGATTGGATCTCTGGTATTGGATCCTCATTATCAAGATCAAATTTGATATCGGATCCAAGATGAATGAAGCAGATCAACGAAGTGTAAATCAGATTCTTAATAAGAAGAATTTCTATATCAGACCTATAACATTTTAGAGGGATCTGAAGTAGCACTGGTGATGGTTGGATCCACATTTGGATCCTAGACATCGAAGAGGTAAATAGGGTAGAATCCAATCAAAATTATGTGTGGATCCATACTAGCTTTGTCTGGATCCAAGTATCTTAATTCGGATCCATGATGTGAAGAAAACTCTGGATTTCATAAAGGGTTTCATGCGCAAGATGGATCTTGGATCCATAGTAGTTTATGGGAGATCCATAACAACGTCATTGCACCCAAATAAAATTTTTATTTGGGGTTACATTCAAAAAATAAAAATATAATACTTTAACACCTAAGAAAGAGATTCGGATCCATGAACCGATCCGGATAAGTCAAGTAAGGATCCACAAAGGAATCACATATATATATATATATATATGTATAATAGTATGTATATATATATAACTGTACAAATATATATATATATATATAATATAAAATAAATATAATGTGTGGAGTCGTTGTTGGATCTATTTGGATCCGACCTTCGGATCCACTCTGCAAAGCTGTTAAGGATCCATATCGTTTGAGACACACTGATCCAACACACGGTTGAATCCCGGGTCTTGGTCTCGGTCTTGGACCCGGACCCGGACTGCACCCTGCGTACATACGGTAAGTAAAGAAAAAAAAAAGAGAATGTAATATAAGGCAACCCGATACGGGTTGCCTGATAAAACAAAGTTGGTTAGGGTTCAGAGTGAACCCTAACCCTCGTAAGGGGGAGATCGCAAAGTGGCAAAGGAAGGGGGATGTGCAGCCGCCACAGGTGAGGGTAACGACCCTCCCTTTTCGGGCAACCTTCTACAAAGGCCCTCCCGTTTCTCTTTTCCTCCCACTCTCTTCTCTTCCTCTCACACTCTCTCTTTCCCTCTCGGCTGTGCCCTCGCTTGTTGCGGTATCCCACCCAGCCCGTCGCCGACTCCTTATTATTCTAATCGCCGTCGCCAGCGACCTCACAGGGCAGCCCAACATCGACGACGTTGACCCCTCTTTCAGAGGAGCGAGTGTAGCCGATGGCAATTCCGAAATCAGGGCTGTTGGAGGAAGGGGTGGTCGGCAACACCTCCATCCATGGCATCTCCGAGGAGAAACGCCGGATCAGGTAGGATCTCTGTAGCTTTTCCTGTAGCTATACATATGCTCGGGTGTGTGCGTAGGAAACCAAAAAGGAAAACCCCAAAATCAAACCCTTGGGATTTAGGTAAAGGGTTTCGGTGTTTTTCATGCGTGGATGTCCCGTATGCACGATATTGCGATGTGAAAAGTTTCTTTATGAGATATCGATTTTTCCTATCGATGTTTCCATGATTCAATAGAATGATTGTCTCGAGTACTTTATGAGAAGTTACTCAGTTATTCGGGTGGACTGAGTTTTGAACAATAGTCTTGAAAATATGCCATAAGGCTTGCTGATATGCTTGCTCACATATAATATGAAATCTGTATCATATACATAGGTTGAATCTGTAGAGTGACACTGAAAAATATATATATATATATATATACATTTTTTTTTATTTATTCAGTGTTAGCCTGATCTTAACATGGATTGTGGGAGGTATGGAATTTTGACAGAAACTGGTATGGATGGGGTTTGATGACAATGAAGTTTGTATGCACTGATTGAAATCGAATTCTGTTTGAACTCCAAGATCCAGAAAGTATTGTTCGGTTGGGTACAGGGCAGCTACCATTCCGTTGTTGTTTCTCTTGTTAAAAATCAATAACTGCATTATTGTAAGTAGCCAGAAAGATGTGGTACGGTCTTATCATAAATTGAATATAATGTCAATTTCTCTTCATGGGTGTATATATATATGATTGGCAATATGAGAAGTCTGTCTTCATTTTTCACATGCATAGTCTCAGTAAACTTGCATATTCAAAAACATGTACAAGGTATTATTGAAGTATTCAATGGCATTAGGTATGTTTAGTTTTTCTGCATTTGATGAAGCACCAAATATGTTCGGATAACGAGTGAGAACTTGGGCTTAGTTGCTAAATGGCCATACAGACTCTTTAAATGCTTTTAGCAAACCTATTATTTCATAGGATGGCCTCCTCACATTGTTTCCTTCCTCATTTGATTAAGTGGTGATCCTTGGTTCTCATTGATTAATTATGTGTCTGTTTTCCCTATGGAATTTCCGAATTTCTCATTAGTAAAGAAGTGATGTTTTAGATGTAAAGGTCAGAAGTTCTTTCTTTCTTTGTTGTGCATGTAAGATTTATAATAAATGTCGGTTGCGGTTTGTGTTCTGGAAAGGGGGTTGCACAATCCCCTCGATATCATGATGTTGTAATAGCAAAGAAATAGTTGCATTTATATCCTATGTGGTTCTTGATAATATAGACAATATCTAGATGTATCAGCGTTATGACTTAATTAAGATTTCCTTTTCAATTGAGTCCTGAAAATCAGTCTTGACTAACCCCGTTAGAGGATGTCAAGCACTCGGTTACAATATACATAATCTGAGTATTGGTCTGAAAAGTAGAACGCGTTGGCAGAATGAAAACTACTGTGCAGGTTCTAATATGGTATGACACAGGTCAATATTCCGACTTCTTAAATTTTTATACTTGTCACATGTTCTGAAAGTGTTAATACTCGAAGTTTGTACGATTATTTCTCCGTTTAAGTACCACAGATTATGAAATTGTAATATTCAAAGCATGGCATTTTATGAATAGTTTCTCTATGATTAATTCAGTTGCATATTATGATGCTATTATGTTTTATATGAAATTGCATAGTAACCTGATGCTCATTGCCTAGTTAGCTGCCTAATTGATGATAATATTCTGTTTCATAGGAAGTTGCTTACTAAGCTGATACTTAGTACCTTTTTAGATGCATATTAAATTGTTAGTCGAGTTGATATGTAGCTGCATATGAAATTGATATATGTAATGAGTTATAACACTTTTGAGATTACATGGCATGGTCCGTATATGAATCAGGTCTGCATAACTAAATGGATACCCGATGTGGGTACTTGGATTGCTAGCTTTTGTGCTATGGCAATGCAACCAATGAAAAACTTAATCTTAAGTGTTGTGTGCCCGACTGGTTTAAAGGTACCGGGGCATCGGTGCTTACCGGTTTAAAGGTACCGAAGCACTCTGGGTAATAACCATAAGACTGAAGAAAAACTTAAATTTAAATTATGTGGCCTGACTGGTTTAAAGGTACTGGGGCTTGTGTGCTTGACTGGTTTAAAGGCACCGGAGCACTTTGAGTGGGTTTATGCAATCAATATGACAAAGTGTTGGGACTGTTTTATACACCTTGGTAAAATGACTAAGGTTGGGAATTCTACTGCTATGATAGTAGAAGGAATTCTCATACTTCGGAAAAATAATTAAATGAAAAGATTAACCCACTCAGATTCGGGCTTACCTTGGAGAGGGTAGGAGGTACAAAACTCCGGAGACATGTGTTTAACTGTTTCGAGCTAAAGTGACTCGATGGTCCCCAGTCCTCCGAGTTGGGGGGACCCGAACTACCAATATGTCCTAGGTGGTAGCTCTTTGTTGTTCTGCAGAAGTTAGGGATGCATCCTGTTTTGGTTTGGCCTTTGGGAGATTCTCTCGGTCACTGGCCGCTCCCTTAGGATTTCAGTCTCAGTTAGAATGTTCGGGTTAATAAAATAACCTTGAATAATATACCCCCGAACGTTCTCTTATGTGATGGTTGTCTCGGCCCGCGTGTACCCGCGGGAATAGATAAAATAATTATTATTTAGAACAGTTAGGTATCACAGTGAGTGGAGTCATTAAAGAGACATTTGCATATTCTTTCAGCATGCTTTATATTCTGAGATTGGGATGAAACGAAATCCTAAAATGTGTAGTTATGAGATAATTGGATTCATATTGTGGTTGTTACATGAATATTATGCATGTTATTGTTATTGTTGTTGCAGAATATGCTTAATGCCTTAATTGCTTAATTGTTGTTGTTGCATAAAATGCTTTACTTAATTATTGTTGTTGCATAGTCTTCTTTACGCGATTCTGTACAGGTTGAAAATCACACACGGCACCCACGTCACATACTTGACACATGGTATACCTGCATTAAGAGTTACAGTTTTCCTACTTAGACGTGGTAGTCTAATTCCAATCAATTTACTATTTTCAGGTAAAGAATAGGGTTTATGAGCGGCTGCGGGATGAGGCATCGGATCGAGATTTTTGGATTTATTGTTCCAGGGATAGTTAAGTTCCTTTTATGTTTTTAAAACTCTGATGTCATTATTCATTGATAGTGAAATGAAATAAACGTTTTGGCTTTCTCTCCACTGTAATGTTCCAGAATGTTTAACCCCATAATATTACTTGTTTCCGCTGTTATAAAAAAAATCCTCTTAAATTTGGGTTAAAAATTTTGGGGCGTTACACAAATATTTACTTTGTAATCAAGTTCTCATTATTCAAATGTGAATAGAACCATACTTATCAGTGGTAAGCCATTCATAATTAACAAAAGCCCCATATCTGATTAGAAGCTTGTTCTCCAGGCTGAAAAACGCTCCACAATCTTGCTATTCACCTAATATTCCTTCTTTGCTAATAGAACATTTTGTTTTGCTTAAGGCAATAGTTTCTTTCATGAGTTTTATCTATTGTTTTGCTTTAGAGAAATGCTTTCACAACATATGCCCAAAGCAAGACAGATTTGAATAAGTTCATCTTCGTTCTTTGGAAGATATGTACCGCTAAACATAAAATATTCCAAGCCACAACCATATAAGTAGATTTTGAGACTAGAGACTGCTAAGCAGACAATATCTGGAATTTCTCGAATTTTGAAAGCCTAGCCAATCTTGGAATAGAAGCAAATACCTCTTGCTCACATCATTTCCTATTCATCCCAAATTCTCTTCATTAGGGAAGAAGAAATAAGGGAAATTTTGAACTAGAACAGTGGATCCTAGATAGGAAGCTTAGGTTGAGGCATAAGCTGTGAAGCTGACATCAAACACTGCATATGGAATCAAAGGTTCAACAGCAGAATAGCTGCTTAGTCCCTTGCAACCCCTCTCTTCTCAAGCATAGTGTTTGTTAATGAAACACTAGTGCAAATAACAATGTCACAACCGGACTACAAGAGATGCACAAGCATACAAACAAGAAGCCACTAATGGGAATAAATACAATAAGCCACAAGGGCAAGGGCGCAAGTGATGAGAACCCACAATATAAGTGGGAGAGGACTGAAAAAATATACAGATTCTTTATTGAAAATGCTTCAAAAAGCATTACAAATAACTGGGGGCAAAAACCCTTTTTTATACAACTAATAGAAGCAAAGGGGCTCCCATAGAGGATCCCAACGGCTCTTATGAGAGCCCATTCAAATGCTTAATAAAAATAAAAGAAAAAAAAACAAAAACAAAGATAATAAAAACAAAAAAAAAGTCCATCGACATGCATATTTATAAGTGAAACAACTAATTTGCCCCTAGTGGGCATTAAAAAGAAGATGAAGAATATATATATATATATATATATATATATATATATATATATATATATATATGTTTTAACACCCCACCTCAAACTAACGTTGAGATCATTGAATGTTTGCTTAGAAGAAAGGAGAACCTAAGAGATGGTAAAGCTTTGGTGAAGAAATCTGCAAGTTGGTATTCTGAGATGACATATGGAAGTTCAATAGTGTCTCTTAAGAATTCATCTGGAACATAATGACAGTTCATCTCAATGTATTTCGTTCGTTCATGAAATGCATTGGCAATATAGATGGCACTTTTGTTGTCACAACATAGCTTCGAAGGAATAGAAATAATGACTTACATATCTTTGAGCAGACTTTTTAACCAAACAAGTTCAACTGTGGTGGTGGTCATAGCCCTGTATTCGGCTTTTGTGAAAGATAGAGACACTTTTTTTGCTTCTTACATCTCTAAGAAATTAATGATTATCCTAAGAAAACATAATAACTTGTAGTAGAAATATGATCACTGGGGTTTTCGCCCCAATCAGAGTTGGTATAAGCAATTAAAGTTAGAGATAAGAAGATAATAATAGCCATTTGTTATAGTTTCTTTCAGATATCCAATGATTTTCATGACAATTGTCATGTGAATTTTGAAACGGAAAGACACTCTGTACAACATGAGCAATGTCTAGCATAGTAATAGAAAAATATGTAAGGAATCCAATTAATTGATTATAAAGAGTGAGGTCTTCTAAAGGAGGTCCATCATTGACTCTCATCTTAGCATTTATCTCTTAAGAATTCATCTCGAACATAATGACAGTTCATCTCAATGTATTTTGTTCGTTCATGAAATGCATTGGCAATGTAGATGGCACTTTTGTTGTCACAACATAGCTTCGAAGGAATAGAAATAATGACTTACATATCTTTGAGCAGACTTCTTAACCAAACAAGTTCAACTGTGGTGGTGGTCATAGCCCTGTATTCGGCTTTTGTGAAAGATAGAGACACCTTTTTTGCTTCTTACATCTCTAAGAAATTAATGATTATCCTAAGAAAACATAATAACTTGTACTAGAAATATGATCACGGGGGTTTTCGCCCCAATCAGAGTTGGTATAAGCAATTAAAGTTAGAGATAAGAAGATAATAATAGCCCTTTGTTATAGTTTCTTTCAGATATCCAATGATTCTCATGACAGTTGTCATATGAATTCTGAAACTGACAGACACTCTGTACAACATGAGAAATGTCTAGCATAGTAATAGAAAAATATGTAAGGAATCCAATTAATTGATTATAAGGAGTGAGGTCTTCTAAAGGAGGTCCATCATTGACTCTCATCTTAGCATTTATCACTTCTGGAGTCTCCACCTTCTTTTCGTTAGTTAATCCAGATCTAACAATAACATCTTGTGCAAGTTTCATTTGAGAAAGAACATATCCTCTAAGAGAATATGCAACTTCAATGCCCAAAAAATACCTTAGAAATCTAAAGTCAGACATATCAAAATTACTTTTAAGAATATTTTTAATAGATTCAATGCCTCTTTTATCATTCTCCCCCTGCATAGCAGTGTCAGCATAACAAGAAGTAAATTCACTATCAAGAACAACTTTACTGAAACAGTCATACCAAGCTTTTAGAGCTTGTTTAAGACCATAAAAAGTTTTATTAAGCTTAAGAGTTTTTTTTTCTATTTCAAGACCCAGCGGAGGATTCATATAAACTTCTTCACAAAGATCCTAATTTAAAAAGACATTTTTGACATCTAATTGGTAAATAGGTCATTGTTTGATAGATGCTAAAGCTATTAGACTTCTTACACTAGTCATCCTAGCAACTAGTGCAAATATTTTTTCGTAATCAATTTCATATTCTTTTGCATACCCCTTAGCAACTAATCTAGTTTTATATATTTCTAATGACCCATCACTTTTAATTTTTACTTTATAAACCCACCTACAACCAAAGCCTTCCTACCCAAAGGGATAGTTACAATTTTTCAAGTGTTAGCATTGATGAGTGCTTCTAATTATAGGTGCATAGCATCGATTTACCCAATATGAATATTGCTTAGCTTCTTTAAAATTTGAAGGCTCATGATGTGAATGTATCATCATTAAACAGCATTAGACAAACTCTATAATTTGGAGAAAAAGAGTCATGTGACACAAATTTTTGAAGAGGTCTAATGTTTCTAGAGGATCGTTGAGGTAGGAGTTCCTCAAATTGGTCATTTAAAGGGAGATTTTGTGAATATATATCAAGGCATTTTAATGCTCATTTCCCTCAAGCCGTCCGAGTATACACATGGATATCATTAGGATTTTCATTTAGAGAATCATCATTTTGATGAGAATTGTCATCACAACCATTATCACAAATAGTATCATTAGAATCTTTAAACTCATTCCTAGATAATAAGTCAAAGAGAAAATAATAATCAATATCTTCCTTGGGTTTTTGAGGTTCAAATCCATTTTGTTTTTCAAGGAAAGTCACATTTCTTGAAACATAAAGTTTGTTATTTTTAACATCATAACACCTATAACCCTTTTGATTTTCACCGTAACCAATAAAAACACATTCAAGAGCTTTTGGTGAAAGTTTATTTTGTCTTTGAAAAAGAACAAAGCATTTACAACAACAAATTCTTAATCTTTTGAAATTCGGAGATATTTTGAATAATTTTTCAAATAACAAAACATTTTTTAAAGATGAAGATAGCATCCTATTTATAAGATAAATTGCGGAAATAGCAGCTTCGGCCCAAAAGTTCTTTAGAACATTTTTAGAAATAAAAAGAATTCTAGTTGTTTCAATAGGATGCCTATGTTTTCTTTCGGCAAGACCATTTGTTAAAAAGTTTTAGGACAAGATCTTTGACGAATAATGTCATTTTGTTTAAGGTAGTTTTGAAATTCATTTGACATGTACTCCCCTCCAGAATCGAATTTAAAAATTACTATATTATTTTGAAATTGATTTTGAATAAGGATATAAAATTCTTTAAAAATGAAAAAAATATCGAATTTATTTTTAATAAAGTAAACACAAGTGTATCTAGTGAAATCATCAATAAAGACAACATAATATGAATATCCTCCTTTATAAATAACCGATGTCAGTCTCCATACATCTGAATGCACTAATTCAAATGGTCTCTTAGAAATAAAGTTGTTATGTTGATAAGGAAGAGAATGCATTTTTACAAGAAAAAAATCATTGCATGTAAATTCTTTTTCATTACAAATTTTTTTTAAAAAAGGAAAAAGATACAACTTAAAGACACTAGAATGACCAAGCCTTTTGTGCAAGCGACAACATCTTTAGATTGGACATGATTACAAAATGATTTGAATGGTAATGACAAAAAATTCATATAATATAGGTCTCCTCTTTTATGGCCTTGCCAAATCTACTTCCCAAACCAAAGATCCTGCACATAGTAATTGGTAGGTGAAAAAGAGACACCACATTCAAGATCGGTTATTTGAGAAATGAAAAAAAGATTTAAGTTTTGAAATAATTCCAATTTTTTGAACATAAAATATTTTGACTTTGTTTAAAAGCTTTTCAAGGTTTCCCACTCCTTTAAAATCTAAAGATGTTTCATCGATCGTGGAAACAAATGATTTAAAAGGGTTAAGACTTGGTTTGGATAAAAGAAATACATTTAGAGTCATATGAAAGGAAGCACACGAATCAAGGATCCAAGAATACATACCGGGAATTGATAAGATAGTGACATCAGAGGTGAAAGGTGTGCAAGAGTTGTTTCTCATAAACTGTTAAAGAAGCCACATTCTTTTTAAGCTTAAGACAATCAGGTCTAAGATGTCCCAATTCATTACAATGGTAACAAACAATTCTTCTACTTCCACCATTGTTATTTTTCCAAAAGTGAGGAGGTTTGTATGTCCTCGTATTATTTCTTGGTTTAAAAACTGCATGGACCTCATCAATGTCTTTTTTAAGAGCCAAGTGAGTTTCTTGGCATAGATCGGCAAGAATTTCACTAATAGGAGTAAACACCCTATAAAGAAGAGATCCTCTTAGTTGTTCAAATTTGGGTCGAAGCCCATGAATGAATTGAAAAAATCTTTCATTCTCCATTTGCTCTTGCATCATGGCAAAAAAAATTCCTTCTCATTGCGGGTCAAGGAGAGCAAGTTCATCCCATAGAGGAGATAGAGTATTATAATAGTCTCTAATGCTCATATCCCCTTGCTTGGTTCTGTTTACTTTTTCTTGTAAGAAGAAATGCCTAGCAAGGTCTTTTTTAGGATACATATCTTTCATAAAGAACCATGTTCCATTCGCCTTCTTAAATTTGGCTAGATTAGCAAAAAATTTGATCTCCACCAGTGTTTTAAAACTCGTCGAGTCAACTCGTTGACTCGGCTCAGCTCGGCCCTCCAGCGTGTCAACCCGGCAAGGCAAACTCGGTTTGCCAAAACTCGGGCTTGACTCGGACGAGGGATGTTTGAAATTTGATTTTTTGGGTATTTCAGAATAAAAAAAATGTTTATTACATCAATAGGGAATAATTAATTGGCTTGTATAATTGGATTAGTTGTCTTGAGGATTTCTTCTTTGATTTTGTTATGGATTTTCTCGCACATAGTATGTAACCCATACTTTCTCTCAAATATCTTTCTATTTTTCAAATTACTGAAATGGCTATAATGTTAATTTATTTTTTATGACTGAATAGGATCATGACTTTGAAAAGAACTTGTCTTTAGCTATGTCTAGTTGGAAGTGTACACTACATGAGCAAGTTTCATATGCTTGTTATGACTGTGATTCTTGAGCCTATAGTATGGCTGAATTTCTCTTACAAAGCACATTGGATATCCTTCATAGTTTCATCTCAAAAACTATAAGCCTCGGCCCCTCATTCTGTTGTTCAATATTGTCTTTTATTAGATGATTTCCTTATGAGTCTATTCTGCATAATCAGATACTGTGGCCAATTTTTTCTGGCAGTCATCCTAGTGCAGCTTAAAAGTGTAATTCTATATTGTACATGATTACTTTTGATATGTGGGCATGTTTCATAAAGCACAAGTCCAATATTTTCTAAGCCAGGATCAAACTCTGATTTTGAAGTGGATTGGGCCTACAAAAGGTAGAACCTGGTGAACTGGCCATTACAACATTTATGAGTTGGTCAGGTCTCATCAACTTCAGTACAGACCAAGCATGGACCATTTTAAAAAGTCCCAACTACAGACATATTTTGCTTAACATGAGCCCCTTAATATCAGTTTATCATCTCTTGTTTACTGAAAAACGTGGTTTGAGACAAATTATATATTATTTTCTTTTAAAATCAAAAGTTAACAAAACCCGGTCCGAGTCACCGAGTTGACCCGCCGAGTCACGAGTCAATAAAGAACGAGTCGAGTCCCAAGTCACGGGTTTTAAAACCTTGATCTCCACATTATTCATGAACCATGCCAATATTTTGGCATGCTCACTTCCCCAATTTTCAACTTTGGATTGGTATTCTTCAATAGCTTTGACTTTTTCTTCATCACCCAAAGTTTTTTCTTCATTTTTTTTCTTGGTGAGCTTTAATTGTGGTTTCGGAACGATGCTACATACATATCCCCAAAGTTTCTTGCTAAGTCACACAGATTTGGCAAAGCAGGTGCTGCACCCGCATCGATGCGATGCGGGTGTGCATGCGGCACCCGGTGCGGTCAACATGGCCCTGGGTGCGTTGACCTCACCCAGGGTCATTTTCGTCCAATTTTCAGACAAAAAAAATTGAGAGAAATGCAATAAAAAGTTTTTTAGAGTCAAAAGGAAATACCACTTATCGATATCATTTGCTACAACTAACAAGTGCAATAAAAAGTTTTTGTGTTTTGTATTAGCATTCGTGAAGAGGGTTGAAAAGAATTCAGACTAGAAACATGGAGAATGCACATTCTTGCCAATTCAATCTGATCACAATCATGTAACAGTTTCTGGCAAACAAGCTACACCATAAGATTCCTGCTTACTCATGCTATATCCGCATCCATACCATTATGAGATTCTTAATGGGATAAGCCCATGAAATAACCATATTCTGCGTCATATTAATGTATCCACACAACAGAGAAAATATCATAAGATTGATCCTCAGTCTACTTATGCACAGACACTTCCATCGTGTAGGCATTAGATTCTTCTATCACTCAAGTTGTGAAATGTTGATTTTCCATCTTCATTCCATAAATGTCATAAGTCATATCATAGATACCAAACATTCCTCATCTTAAAAAACAAAATTTCCCTTCCTAAACTTGTCAAGTTGTGGCCACATACCCTTGAAGGGCAGCAGGACAAGATAAAGATACTAAACCATCAATAGGCGTAAAATTTTTAAACTATTGAGCATATGCCATACATAATACAACAATATTGACAACTTTAGCAACCAAGAACCAAATGCTGAGAATTTTTACAACAAAAGTTAAACTGATAAGCATTCTAAAAAGTAAGTTGCTCATATGTCACAGGGACTCACCAACTAGGTGTCGCACCCGCTGCGGTCAACCTGACCCTGGGTGCAGTCAACGCACCCAGGGTCATTTATGTCCAACTTTTGGACTTTATATGTATATATATATATATAAAAAAATTTATATTTTTGCCGCACCCCCTAACCCCCGCACCCAAGTTTTTTGAAAGTGCCACACCCCTTGTGACCGTTGGGGAGGATCCCAACGACTCTTATGAGGGCCCATTCAAATGCTTAATAAAAATAAAAGAAAAAAACAAAAAACAAAAATAATAAAAACAAGAAAAAAGTCCCTAATGGACATGTGTATTAACAAGTGAAAAGACTAATTTTCCCCTACTGGGCATTACAAAGAACATGAAGAAAATACATACATATATATAGTAACCATATGTTTTCATAGTGTTTGCCTCAAGATAAAAGAATTCCTTTGACTGATAAGCACCAGATTCTAGCACAGGATCCCTTGGTTATGATGCTGCCAGTCTTCTTAACTATTGCATACTATTTATGTCATAGGGATTCGGCTAGCAGGGTGCCGCACCCGCGTTGACGCAACTCGACGCGAGTGCGGGTGCGGCACAGGGTGAGGTCAACCCGATCCTGGGTGCGTTGACTACACCCAGGGTCATTTCGGTCCATTTTTGTTTGGATTTTAAAAAAAAAATTGCCCTACGAAATGGGCTGCGGAATTTTAAAAAAAATATATATTCTACTGACAGCTGCTGCTCTTGTTTTATAAAGGGGCACTTGTGTCAACATCTGACGAGCTTTGTTGGAGTGGCATCCCATGCTATTCCTGCCTCCAAACAATTAATTCACAGCATTGGAAAACATGTTGTTAACTTCCTCTCTCCATAATAAATGATAATGGTGGTGGTGGCAGAGCGTTGGTGGCTATTAGTATTCACTTTTCTCCTGACGAGATGGGTGCTCTAGCCATAGCCTTGTGTAGACCTCTCTTTTCCACATGTCAAATCCAATAAATTTCTTTTAGCTGTCATCTGTGTGCAACTGTATATAAAATGAAATTTGAAGAACCCTAGGCAGTGGCGTGGCAGTGGCGCCGTAGGCCTCGTGAAGACTCTCTCTCCAACAAACCACGTCAAACCTTTCGCTTATATTTTTTTTCGTAAAGACCAGGGAGTTTCAGACATGATTAAATCATGACAGTCAGCAGAACGCAGCAGGCTGGGTCGATCAGACTGCCAATCCTTTCGGTTCATCAATTTTGTCCCGTTGAGCCAAAGTACACAACAAGCGGAACGTGGGTAACAAGTCTTCAAACAAACACACCAGCAAAAAAAACTGGACCCCGACCCGCGCTGGGGGAACCCCCGACCCCATATATATATATATATATACATTTTTGCCCCTGCCGCACCCCCGCACCCAGGTTTTTTGGAAGTGCGCACCCGCACCCATGTGACATAGCATACTATAGATCAACAATTCACATTCTCAAGCAACTTATTTGCTTTAGCTTCCACCAAATTCAAGAAAGATTGTATACCATGAACTTCCATATATATCATGATCATGCAAAAGCTTCTATTATCAGCTAAATAGCAGAAATGTCACGCACATGGACAGTTGAGTATTACAATTCATGCATAGGTATGCAAAGAGACAAGCATGCTAATCAAGAACAGTGGTTCATTGGGAAAGCCACTTACTTAAGGTAAGGAAGGTTCATTATTTTCATTAGTGATGGATTCCGAGAAACAAAGTTCTGCCATTCACATTTATCAATCTTCCCATCCCGGTTGACATCAGCTTCCAAAAATGTCTGTCAATTTTGAGAGTCAGCACTAAATTATTGAACTGCTAAACAAATAGTTGCAATGGACCCAGAAAGCAAATTTAAAACTTCAAACAAGGTGGAGCCTTAGTTCTTAATTCTTCATATTGTGCTTGAACTGACTAATTGAAAGTGCCTACGGCATATAGTGCTGTCTACACATATATCCAGTTAGATCAGAATCCTGCTCAACCGGAACTACATGAAAAATTAACAGGATTTTGATGGTTGCTGTCAGAGGGAACCAGAACTGCTGTGGTTTTTAGAACCTCTCATATGGGAAATGATTTGGATCTGAATCAGATAATCCATTCCAAATCCTCAAATATGGATAATGATGCAATTCATTGACAGCCCTAATTACACAGCAGCTGAGTGGATAATAAATTTTCAATTCATATGAAATTTTTTGTAAGCTACCTTGTCAAGTATAGTCTCAATTGTCTCATCGGACAATCTCATTTCTGATTCACATAGAAGGGCAATTAGCATTTTCTTAACCTGCAAAAGCAGATGAATTATGTAAATACAAAGCTTTTGCAATCAACAACTAAAATAGTAGATGTTGATCAACCCTAAATAAAAACCCATACTTCATTCTCAATTAATTGAACAAATTGGGGCAAAATCATATAGTCAAGCGTTAGAAACAATGCACATCAGTTTAACATATCAAATTCCAAAAATAAATATGCAGCCCAATACAAGTTCCAAACTTTCAGTTTTACCTCTTGCCGCTCAATGAAGCCACTGCCATCCAAATCGTAAAGTCTAAATGAAACTGCAGCATGGCAAAAAGCAATTTGAGCAAGTATTCTAAGAACAACCTGAACACATACACACAAAACACACCAACTTGAACATAAAATGTATGCACATGTATCCAGTCATGCATCACAATCAACTTACAGTCTATCTTATCATGTTCAGGTGCATTTGGGTGAAAGACACTAAGCGATCGAACAAAGTCACCAAAATCAATGAGCCCCTTTTGCTTCACATCAAATAGGTCGAATATCTGTTCAAAAAATTGCAAACTATCTCAAAATATTGGACAATGCAAAGAAAGACAGATATCACAAATCATTCACCAATATCAGGAGTTTAGAGAAAACTACATAATGAAGAAAACTTTTGTGTTTAAATTCTTTTCACTTTTACTCTGCAATTAATATTAAAATATCGAACACAAATATATCTTCATGATTTTCACATTAAAAAGAAAGGAGAACCTAAAGGAGAAGAAAGCACTTGCATTACTTCCAACTTCAGTGTTTATCTTGGAAAAGGAAAAAAATGATACTGTATTTACAGGACACTGAAGGGAAGTAATACTAGAAGGAAAAGGAATTAGAGTATTAGACATAAAATTAGCTTGATAAATCAGTACTCACCAAACATTACAATTTTTTATTAAATATAGTATTTAATCATGCAAAACCAACAATGGGCGACCCATGATAAACCCAGCTAAGGGTTTGCCAACTTTAATTAATCATGGTCGTGTTGCTTTTCACAGATTAGAGGTTTACTTCTTTTCATTTGACTTTTGCCAATTCACCCTACTTAATTTTAGCTTATTGCAACCTCAGGTTTTAGGCAAACTAGTTAACCAAAACATGTTCTTTTTTTTTTTAATCCAAAGTTCTGGTTTCCAAAAGAGTTTAGTTAACTATAACAGCTACTGGGTGACTATGCTCTAGACATAAGATGATTTGGGCATTGGTCTTTGTTTCAAAGAGAACTTGAGAGAAATTTACAAAAAGCCCCTAACATATCAACCATTTATAGAAAACTGCCCAATGGTTGGGTTATTACATTCAACCACCTACTTTATTTGAATGCATTCCGAATACCTGCCCAAGTAAAATGACATTTTTGTCTTTTTTAGAACTCATCTTATGTCATCTTATGGTCTTCGATATACAAAATAACATATTTTAATACTTTATTTAACTAAACAAAGGTCAACTGAATGATTTTAGGACCAAGCATGTCTTCAAAACGTTAGTACAAAAACAGGCAGTTAAATGTAATTACTGAAATGTCAGATGGCTTTCTATACATAGCTGATAACTTGGGCAGTTATTGGCAAATCACTCAAACCTTTATCCTGGATAGATGTCATACATTATAGTAGAGGTGCACAAGCAAGAAGACAGGAACTCCAGGTTTCAACGAGAACCATTTCAACCATATTACCTAGTAACAAAAGTTGTGGGTATGCACACACATACGTAGAGAACACAAATAAACATAAACAATATTTACCAGAAAGTATGGATGAAACTCAAGTTGAATAAAACATAGACAATATTTACCACTCTATTGTGTTTCAAACTGAATAAAACAAAATCAAAATGATCTCTAAAAGGTTACTATACCCGATTTGCAAATAGGTTCTCCTTCTTTCTGTTCTTAAAGAGAGCGAGATGAAGCTCTTCCTACATGAAAACACAAAATAAGAAAATATTAAAGATACTTGCATTTCTCCATGAAAAAAAACTAGGCATGATCTCCCATAACTTAATGACGAGAATTAAAAAAAAAAATGAATTACATGATTTATCAAAAAGCTATGGGTCTACGAAGAACTGAAATGCACCCAACTAAACAACCCTCCCCCGGAAGCCCCACTCCCACACGCACATAACAAAAAAGGAATAAAAGAAAGGTAATCAGGGGCAAACTGTGATAATAAATTATTCACTGATACATGAACATGCTCGAGCATGCTACAGAGAGAGATCTAAACAGGTTGGTCTCAGGTCAGACATAGTGGGATCTAAATTAATCTGTTTGGACTCAGATGTAAAGTGCCTCTACCGAACCCATACCATAATCAGATAGATATTTACATATAGTTGGTTTGGAGTGGACTTTATCAGATTTTAAGTTGGCCATGGGTTTTTTATTTGGATTTGGATACAGATATACACTTATGCCCTATTAGTAATCGGATACCAGTATCTGTTCCGAGCATGGCTAAACAGATTCGGATTCAATCAGATATGTAACCTGAATCTTTTACATCCCAACAAGGGAGTGCAAGGCCGGCGGTTCGTTTTTGGCACTTGGGCATATAGTTTATAAATGTCTCGTTTAGAAACTAGGGTAATGAAAGAGCACAACTAGAAATGCATAACCACGAAAGAGAAGACTATATCTCTCTCTATAACCACACGGTACATGTTTCCCTCTTCTTTCTACCCATCTTCCTATCATGAATGAATAAGGAAAAATATTTTTTTCCCAGAAAAACCTAATAAAATTCTCAAATTGTCTCACCTTTTGCCTTCCAACAAATATTTGTCCAAATCGCTAAAAGGAAGGCATAATACCTTTTCCCCACATTTAAGCAGACCAGAGTCAAGGCGGATATTTATATGACACTAGATGCCTTATGTTGAGGTCTGCTCGACATGCTTTGCCTGCAGAGTGCAGACTCATTGAGAGGGGAGATCCAATATCCTGGTTTCCTCATCAATGTCACACCGCAGGATCAAACTATAATGATCCAATATTTGGGAGTACAGAATTGTCATTGATATCCTCAAAGACCTTTATATCCATACAAAAGCTTTAGAGACTCTTGCCCGGAAACAATAAACAACTAAACATTGGTAACATTTACTTCCTTTTTCTAACAATATTTTTCCTTGAACTTTATGAACATTACACAGATAAGCGGGAGGGAAGATGCAATACTGCTAAAAGCAAATAGCTCAGCCATTCCCTGGAGATGCAAGTTAGGACCATTCTTTCTAATTGAAAGACCAAGAATAAAGTAGCCGAGATGGTTGAGGTATTGAGCAACCACACAAATGGCCAGCTTAAAACCAGGTGGGTTCCATCGGAACCATGTTGATGGCAGATAGGGATGGAAGTTAGAGCTAGGACAGTCAGCCTGGCAGCTCAAACCTGGACAGAGTGTAACATAAAATATACCCACCTGATAAGATCACCAAACTTAGTATCAAGCTAGATGGAAAGATCCTAGATGACTGGACCTGATCGAGGGAAAACAGGTCCAGCCTACTTGACAGATAGGAACAACCCGCAATGGTAAGTGACAATGTTTGTGGTGATAATCCACAAATACTTTCTACAACAGATTTAGAGTGACAAATAGTTAAAATATGTCAATTCAACATTATTATGGCACTGTAAAGATACTACAATGACTTTCAAAGCATCTCATTTTTGCTCTGCTGCCTGGCACATTAACTTTTCTATCACAGTAAAATGACAGACAATAGTAAATATTTGTCTTTTTAATCATTGCTTTGTCTTCCAAGTTGGGTTCTGCAAAAAAGCTACGCTACCTGGAGATTTTACCAGTTAGCTGCTTTGGACACACTGGCACTTTTAGAACCAAATATTCTTTCCAATTGTACTTGTGAGATTTTTTTGTTTTGGACATAAACATACTTCTTATGATTAGTTTTACTAATTTGGTATACAATTCTAGGCACCTTAATTACTTTGTAATGGCCATATCTTTATGGTTTCCTTTGAACCATCAAAGAAATAACTACAGTAAAGCATTTGTATCTTACTGATTTACAGTTCCATAAATTGCATTACCAATTTGGCACATTTTTGCTTTGCAGTTCAATGTAAAAATATGTTTTATCCTTTTTATAGTTCGATGTTACACACATGTTTTGCCATCTCCCTTTTTAGTTTGAAGTTTCAACATATCTGCACAGGGGTGTGTGTAGATACTGTATACCCTTGTATATATCTAGCCACGACCACATATTTATTTTTTTAAGCTGCGATGTGTTTGACAGTAACACCTGCATCCATGTCTAGGTAACATATAATGAAGTGAGTGATTATTGGACTTGTTAGAAAATAAGATACAAGGAATGAATTTAACTAATTTTTAAATAAAAATGATTTACTTGATACATATACCATTGAAGATGAGCCAAATCAATAAGTGCTAAAAGGTGCATATAAAGGAAGAAAGGCTCTTCAAAACAAAACAGAATATAACTATTTGTGAATTACCTTGTTTATCAACCCATCATCAATGACAGAACCACTTATGCTCTTAAACAACTCAAATAGAGCCTCCACTTCACTAACACTGACTGTAAACAACAAACAAGAAGAAACAAACAGCTATTTTCATTGATGCATCCAGGAAGAAAACCCATAGAAAAGCTGTAAAGAGAAAGACATTGAGATTAAACACTTGGTTAGATACAGAATACTTTGGTAAATAAAAAGCTTTGGGCATAGATTCAACAAAAATATGCAATTCAAGAAAATGAACAAATAAGCAACTTCAAGCGAAAATATTAATCAAACTTCTGGCAGAAGTACATTGCACGATGAACAACAATCAATCGCTTACCACAATTCAATTGTTTATCATGAGTGCTTCATAATTAAAATATTAGCAAAAAGAAAATGAAAGATGCTCATCAAGCATAACTTAGAACACAGCTATTGACACATAGGTGATGTTATCCATTCACATTAAACTTGACCCGTGAAAATTTGAGATACACATTCTGAAAACTACGAAAACTTCACCACAGGATGACATATTAAGATAGATAACTACCTACAGACATAGGAATCACCAAGTACGATGTAAAAGGAGTGGGAGACCAAAAAATGGGAATCATAGCAGGAGCATGTACAGGGAATATATTTGACTAAGTAAATGCATATCTAACTCCAAATTAATAAAGATACCATATTTTTCAAGATGATTTTTTGCTCCTTTATTTTTAAATATCAGTTACGAACATATTTCATTAAATGTGAGAGGATTAGGGAGGTGTTGGGCAAGAAGGCGAATCGCAGGTGACTTTAGAGAAAGTTGTTCAGGTGACTCAATCCCAATTTCCGTCTTAGATTTTTTGTTCAGTAGAGTCAATATCTTTGTAATTAAAACTTGCCAAGATTTAGATTTTTTGGCCAGACACCTAGCAAAATTCGCTAGGTCGAGGATGACAAGAATTTGGAAGGATCACCCTCCCGACTGGCACCCTTTAAAGGTATAGGTTTACTGTACAAAGCTTGAATTTAGTGGAATGAACCAGTAGGGGTCAGCCTAACCCCAGCTTGCCTTTCCAAAAAAAAAAGAGAGAATAGGATGGGAACAGAAATAGAAAACATACAAATGACCTGTGCTTATGCTCATGAAGTATTTTTTATGACTTTAGAGAAAGTTGTTCAGGTGACTCAATCCCAATTTCCGTCTTAGATTTTTTGTTCAGTAGAGTCAATATCTTTGTAATTAAAACTTGTCATGCTTTAGATTTTTTGGCCAGACACCTAGCAAAATTCGCTAGGTCGAGGATGACAAGAATTTGGAAGGATCACCCTCCCGACTGGCACCCTTTAAAGGTATAGGTTTACTGTACAAAGCTTGAATTTAGTGGAATGAACCGGTAGGGGTCAGCCTAACCCCAGTTTGCCTTTCCAAAAAAAAAAGAGAGAATATGATGGGAACAGAAATAGAAAATATACAAATGACCTGTGCTTATGCTCATGAAGTATTTTTGATGGGCTTGCTGCATTGAGGTTCAGTCCTAGTGAGAAAATAATGAAATGTGAGGTAAAAGTAATGTTTAATAGACTTAAAACAATGAGGAGTGATTATCATCTTAAAACAATATTCTATATAAGCAGTAGTAGGATGATGTGTCAAATTTGAAACTACTATGAATTTTTGACCTTCAGTTTTTGGGCAATAATAGATCAATAATCTTATAAAAGTCACACTAAAGTATTCTTATAGCCATCAATTGAGGTAAAATGCATGTGATCTGCACGAATAGTTGAAAGTCCTGTCTTTTACAGTTATTGATCGCATAGGGCATTTATCGTTCCTTGAATTATTCACTGCATGTAATGTTTATTCAGCTAACTCTTGGTGCAATAATCCAAAGATCTATTTATTTTTATTCCTAAAATTAACAGACATTCTGTTCTTTGTTCCATCCTTGTATTTTAATTGGATAATATGGTCCCTTATCTAATTCTGCTAATTAGATGTGGGACTTTTCCTTTATTTTCTTTCGCATTTCAAAATCTTTATGTCAGTAAGTGTGCTGAGCTACTCAGCTCGCTACTTTCACTGAAATGCTAGCTTGCATACATACCAAGAAATATCACTGGTAAGTGCAAGTTGTTGGTCCTAGCATACTCAGTAAACATGAGCAGCCGTCAACTTGAACAGCTATATATCAAGTAGAAGCTGAGTGCTGATCATGAAAATAAGTTATAAAGCAAGCATGAAACTTACCATGCATCCAGTAACATCGTGATTTCACATCTAACGTGGCATTTGCTAATATTAATCTAATTAACAGAATGGATTCCTAGATAGATCACACTCCCATATAAAGGGAGTAAAACTGACATATGCTTGCACGTGAAAGCAGAAACCTACATCATCGCTGGTATGTATTTCATATTCGCCTGTATGTTGACATCCACCAGCCAGCACAGTTATTAAAACATGTCCTAGCATGCATAAGTGTAAAAAAATAATCAGGCTGCTAAATATTGCGAGAAACTGAGGCTAGTTTGAGAGTTGGCCACATGAATACATCTGCAAAGATCAATAGTTGAACAGTTTATATAAGCAGCTTATTTTAAGCCAATATATGCTCTCAACTGAGAAGCCAATATAAACCAACAACTTGCACTTATCAGTGATATTTCTTGGTATGTATGCAAGCTAGCATTTCAGTGGAAGTAGTGAGCTGAGCAACGCAGCACGCTTACATAAAAATTTTGAAATGCAAAAGAAAATAAAGGAAAAGTCTCACATCTAATTAACTGAAATCGATAAAGGACCATATTATCCAATTAAAATATAAGGATGGAACAAAGAAAAGAATCTGTTAATTTTAGGAATAAAAATAAATAAATCTTTGGATTATTGCACCAAGAGTTAGCTGAATAAACATTACATGCAGTGAATAATTCAAGGAACAATAAATGCCCTATACGATCAATAACCGTAAAAGATAGGACTTTCAACTATTCGTGCAGATCACATGCATTTCACCTCAATTGATGGCTACAATAATACTTTAGTGTGACTTTTATAAGATTATTGATCTATTATTGCCCAAAAACTGAAGGTCGAAAATTCATAGTAGTTTCAAATTTGACACATCATACTACTACTGCTTATATCGAATATTGTTTTAAGATGATAATCACTCCTCATTGTTTTAAGTCTATTAAACATTACTTTTACCTCACTTTTCATTATTTTCTCACTAGGACTGAACCTCAATGCAGCAAGCCCATCAAAAATACTTCATGAGCATAAGCACAGGTCATTTGTATGTTTTCTATTTCTGTTCCCATCCTATTCTCTCTCTTTTTTTTTGGAAAGGCAAGCTGGGGTTAGGCTGACCCCTACCGGTTCATTCCACTAAATTCAAGCTTTGTACAGTAAACTTATACCCTTAAAGGGTGCCAGTCGGGAGGGTGATCCTTCCAAATTCTTGTCATCCTCGACCTAGCGAATTTTGCTAGGTGTCTGGCCAAAAAATCTAAAGCATGACAAGTTTTAATTACAAAGATATTGACTCTACTGAACAAAAAATCTAAGACGGAAATTGGGATTGAGTCACCTGAACAACTTTCTCTACAGTCACCTGCGATTCGCCTTCTTGCCCAATGCCTCCCTAATCCTCTCACACTCCGCACTATTCTATTTTTATTTGTAAGCAATTCACACAATTTCCATCTTCTTCCGTTCCTACTGAACCGCCTGAGTAATCGAGCCAAGAAAACACTGCTGCTGAACTTGGACCAACCAAATAAACTCCAACTAACACATTTTAGGCCCTTTTCTTCTCATTCCTGATAGGCAAGCTGGAGGGATAGCTGCGTGGGCCCTTCAACCAAAGTTAGTGTGCGACTCTACCAACCCAACTATCACGCTCAACGCTTTGAGCCAGAGTTTAACAACTTCAAATGGAATTCTATATCAAACTTTTTCTCTCACAACCACAAACAAAGTCCAATCCATATGTCCTCCAACTAGTAACGAAGAACCGTACTTCAACTGATATTCTCTCCAAACTAAACACCAGAAGTTGCACTCAAAACCAAACAAATTTACAAACCTACTTCTACAGTTATGGATGCAACTAATCACCAGGATGCCAAAAACAAATGCCACTGACCCCAGTAGACATCAATATCACATGATCCACAAAACACACTTTCATCTCTAAAAATCACACAAATAAACCATAAAATCAACAAACGAAACCTATCATGCGACGTCGAGCACGAACGATCCACTCGAAACTTACAAGCTGTTTGTGCGGCCAGAAGGGTAGGGTCCTCATATCCTGGAAATTGCCTGCTAACTTTCGACTGGAAGCAGCCCATTGAGCGTAACCGGCTGAAAAGTGATTCAGAATCGAAGGCACTCAGAGAGGCCAACAGACGTAGATTGCGTGAAGATGCCTCAAAAACATCTACACCTATAAAACCGAAAGAAAAACCGTATACATCAAACGATAAAGCAAAATGAACTTCCCCAATTAAAGAAAAAAAACAAAGAACAACTAAAAATATCGTCAGAAAAAAGGCTAATAAACGCGTATCACATACAGTTCACACAAAAACATCTCCACCTAAGAACCGAATTTTATACGAAAAAAGTAATTCGAAATCAGGGAAAGCAATTCCAGAAGATCAAATAGCTTTAAGGCATAAAACATTAAAAAAACACCCTTGAATCCATACAGAATCAACAAGGATTCACTAAAATAAAATTAAATTGAAATCAACCAAAAAAGAAGTTCAAGACTCTAAAAGAATCAAGAACATCCGACCAAGTATACCAATATTAGGATCGAAAGATCACAATGCAGATCAAAAAGAAAGAAAAAAAAAAGCCAAGAATGCAACTCTCGAACAAGAGAAAACTCCCACAAAACAAGTAATTCAACCAACAAAAGCCAAAAGAAAAAAAAACAAACGTTTGGGAAAACAACAAGCGGATTTTATTGGGAAAAAACGATAAAGAAAAAGAAGACGGAAATCCCGAAAAAGATCTCCAAAAACGCTGAGAATCCGAAACCGAAACTCCGCCAATGGAACAAAAGTATACCCTAATCGGTAATCACGAGCCAAAAGAACGCAGGAAAACGGCTTACCGGCCGGCAAGAAATAGGAGAGGAGATTCTCCGGCGAGGCGGACGGATCGGATCAGTAGCTTTCTTCCTTAACGAGAGAGAGAGAGAGAGAGAGAGAGAGAGAGAGAGAGAGAAGAACGAACGATGGTCTAGGAGGCGAGAAATGGGGACGCCGGAGATCGGGATTCTCGTGTCCTAAAAAAAATCTTTTAAAATATGAAAAGGGAGCGAAATCTTTTATTGATATCATTCCCAATCTTTCTTTAGAGATGACAATGGACCGAGGAGAAACGGAGCCCTGCCCTGCCTTGCCCTGTTTGGATCCGGAATGAAGGTTAAAATTCAAACCCATGTGGGGATGGAGATCCTGATTTTGAGATGGGGCGCAGGTGGAGACCTTGTCCCCCACCTCTGCCCCGGTTCACTGCCATCCCTACCTTCTTGAAGTGAATTTTTATTTTTTAATATATATAAAAATGCAAATTTTATACTTAAATTAAAATATATGTATTTGCTTGCATTTAAATCTTACTAATACTCATTTAAAAAAGATAAAAAATGCAAAATATTCATAAAACTCGTCTCAATTACTTGAGAAACTTGTAACTCAAAGTGCCTAAAACTTGTAAGATGATAAATTTGTATTCTTTTTTTTATGTTGCAAAGTGCCGAAAACTTGTAAGATGATACATTTTTATTTTTATTTTTAAGTTGCTATAATAAAATCGATATTTTTTTTGACAAAATCATTTTTTTTTCTCTCTTCAAAATCCAACTAATTCCTTCTCCGCAAAAAATAAGCACGTTCAGCAACGCGGGGCCATCCTTTTTTTGCTTTTTGGGTTAAACTGATGGCGCAGCCTTTGACGCCGACGACGGCCCACAATGGCCATATGGGCAAGCAAGATGGATCGGATCCTTGCAAGACTTTTCAGGATGAACCATACCCAGTTCCGAGTGAGACATCAGTTTGATTCTGGTCTGCACTCACCTATTTTAGTTGACCTGAAAGTCTATGGGTCGAGCCAAGCCCAGCCCATGTATATAATGAATCAGGTTTCAGCCCAGTAGCTAATGGGTCTGGACTTAAAACCTTGACCCAAACTTAGTCAGCTTGGTCCATCGAGCCTCCCGGCCCATTGCCCACCCCTAGGTGTGCTCAACCCTCCAGGTTCTGTTTTGGCTGATGCCCATCCAACTAAAATCCGAGTATGAATTTGATTATGCTGGATCCGATTAAGTTGAACTCAATAATGCCGAGATCCAATTTGAATCTGAACCGTTTACATCCATATATGCAATGCCAAAGATCCGTGACTTTTAGGTTTCAATAAGTTCCTTGAGGTGATTCACTAGAGATTCCTTTTGGTATTTTAAGATGCTTTTGTCCTTTGATTCACAAAGTCTAAGCTGTTGAAAGATTGTTATCAATAATGGGTAATGCCACCTGCTTCTGTTTTGACTCTTTGTGATCTTTCTTTTTTTAAAGGCAAGCCGGGATTAGCCTGACCCCTAACAGTTATACAACTGTACCATTGGGTTTTGAACCTGCAACACCTCCAATGACGTGTAGTAGCTGCTTCTACCACATTATTCCAAAAAAATGGATGTCGCTTTATTTTTATTTTTTTTATTTTTTATTTTTTTTATTTTTAACATAGAAAACCTGGGCTTAGGCAGACCCTACCAGTTATACAACCATACCATTTGGGGTTTGAACTTGCAACGTCCCAACACAAGGTGACGTGCTCTAACCAACAGAACTTTGAAATTGCTAAAAATGATGTCTCTTACCATCTCCTTTGCTACTTTTAAGGCTCTATATGGCCATTATTACATCACAAGCTTCTAAAGAAGAAAATGTCTTCTCGTTGGTAATAGGGATGCAAATGAGTCCGATCCAGGGTGGCGGGTTTGTAAATTTTGGCTGTTCTGGATCTGATGTTGATCCGACTCTCCTATTCAGCTGTTTCGGATCCGATTCCTTTGCATCCTTAGTTGGCAAACTACAAAATGTATAGTTCATGGCAATGAATATCACAAGTGGCGTGAGATATTGATGCATCAGATCCTCCTCATTCCTTATCTGGATCCGGCTTAATCAAGTGAGTGGAACCTTGATCGAATCCGGGTGCCACGAAGGTTGGGGTCGTGGATTCCCACACTTTACATCATTTTACTGAAAAAATAGGCCATCTCGAGTGTAGTTTGTTAGATTTTTGTGGAAATTGGACCTAGAACGACTTTAGCTTAGAATCAATCCACTTCTTACAAGTATTTGTAGTTCTCTCCACCCTCTCTCTCTCCGCCTTCTTTTTTTATTTATTTATTTATTTATAGGCAAGACGGGTTAGGCAGACCCCACTAGTTATACAATGTGCCATTGGGTTTTGAACTTGAAATGTTCCAACATAAGAAAATGTCCCAACATAAGGTACCATGCACTAACAACTCCTACCAAACAAGCGGGCCCTTTGAGGATCACCGTTTGTGGTCTCGAAATTTAATTATTTAAACAATAATTAAAGTTAAAATTTTGGAGGCATTACAATTTGTTACCTACATTTTAGGGAGCTGATTTGTTACATACATTTTAGGGACAAGATCGACCAAGATAAGTCGTTATCTGCTGATAACGATTTGTTGGTTTGTTACCTATATTTTAGGAAAAAGGGTCTATTAAAATAGGTTGACATTTGTATGTATGTATTTTACCTTTTGTAAAGGATATTTAATTTTGATCAAAAATTCAATTTCAAACTTTTTTCATGGTATTAGAGCGGGGATTTTTTTGACCGGTGACTCTTGCTTTTCATCGTGATAGACAGTCTATTGTGCTGGCCAAAGATCCCTAGAAGCATCATAGTTCGTTTCTTTGCCAAATCTCATGGATAATCAGGAGGATCAATATCCTATCAGTTTAAGTGATAGTAAGGTGAGATAAACTCCATGTGCAATGTTTCCGAGTTATCCTCAATAGCTTATGATAGCATTGACAACGGTGTCGGTTCTTCTGAGAACACATAAGAATCGACAGTCAGTCCATTTTTTCTTCATCACTTGGATAACCCGAGGATATCCTTAGTGTCTCAACAACTTATTGGAGACAAATACTCGATGTGGAGTAAAGCAATGATTATGACACTAAGTGCCAACGGATCAATCACATAACCTGAATCATCATCACTAAATGTTGCTATGTGAGAACGATGCAACGATTTGGTGTTATCCTAGTTACTCAACTTCATTCACAATGATCTAGAAACTAGCGTAATCTATGCTCAAATTGCAGTTGAGGTTTGGACAGAGCTTCATCAGAGGTTCTTTCAATCGAACGCTCTCAGAATATATCAAATGCAATAAGAGATAATCAATCTCAATCAAAGACAATTTTCAGTAACAGTGTACTTCACCAAACTGAAAGTGTTATAGGATAAAATGTTCACATACATTGAGATTTCACCTTACTCGTACGGGGCCATGAAGGTCATTCAAGAACTCCAATAACAAGAGAGGCGCATTCAATTTTTAATAGGCCTCAATGATAATTTTAGTGTCATCGAGAGTCAATTACTCCTCATGATACCATTACCAAACATATCCAAGGCTTATTCATTTATTATTAAAAAAGAATGACAATATGACCTTCGTCTCACACCAGCCCATGAACCAGTTGCCTCAAAAATTGATCGAAGCAATCAACCTATCAAAGATGGCCCATACGCGCACCAGACAAAAATGTGAACATTGTGGGCGTCTAGGCCATATCAAGGCAAAATGTTATTATCTTCATGGTTTTCCTAATTGATCAAGGGGTTCTTCTAATGCTCTCTTCAATAGCTAGGCTAATGCCAACACTGCAAAAAATCTGTGGATTAGCGACGGTCTCAATCCATCGTTAATCCATCGTTGTAGAGTTTAGCGATGGCTAACTTTCATCGCAAAATTCTAGTCGCTAATTAGCAACGGAAACTATTTGTCACTAGTTTCGTCGCTAATTTGCGATGAATTAGCGAATGACATGATTTGTCGCAAGGCCGTCGTTAATCTGCGGAGATTTGGTTTGGCGAGGGATTAAAATCTATCGCTACAATAGCGACGGAATTAGCAATGGATTAAAATTCATCGCAAATCATTGGCTGATTCACTTTTGTGATGGATAAATATCCGTCTCTAATCCGTCGCGAAATTAGACGTTGATACTAAATAGCGATGGATAATATCCATCGCTAATCTGTCGTAAACAATAAAAAAAAGTAAAAAAAAAATTATTTAAAATATAAATATCAAGAAAAAATTCTCTGGATACAAATTATATTTTTTGTACAATTTATATTTCCTGTGTATAAAAAATAAAGTACACATAAAAAATACATATAAAAAACAACTAAAACAATTTATCGATCCACTATAATCCTTGTCAAGTTCTAATTATTTACAAGTGAACATTTATAAAAAAATTCTTTTGAAACAACAAGAAGGTACAACAAATTCAACACATGAATCTAATTATAGACAAGATTCTATGTGTCATCTTCTTCATTGTCTCGATCTGCCTCTTCAACTCCTCTACGCTGATTATCTCCAGCATCCTACAAGAGAAAATAAAAGTTAGTATTGATAAACAAAATATAATGAAATAAATTATATGCAATGCACCTAAGTTAAGGCAATCAAAGTAACATGAGTGAATTACACATAATCTAGCTAGCAATAAAGTGAAGGATATTAACAGAATTCAGATGTGTTCTAAGGCTGACATAAAAAATTCATAATGATTCAATCATGCAAATATGTGTTCTAATCATGCATATACTAGCTTGAAATCTAACAACATGAAACAAATCACATGAAACTTTCATACTTGACAAGCACCTGCAAACGAAGTTCCTCTGTCCTGAAAAAAGTTGCACAACTCATTACGAACAACGTCAAAAATTGCTTCATGTAAATAGTCATGCATTGTGCCCTTAACAAGCTGACAGACACCATCCCAAGAATTAGGTGGGTCAGTCGGATGCTGGCGGGAGAACTCTGTGAGTCGTGATTGGAGGAGGCAACGACTGGTGAGGTGTTCATATTACTCCCAAACCCGAACACACGACCCTTTTTGGGTTCACCTGTTGCAGTCACCTATGTTGCAGGATCAAAAGGTGGATACTGAGTAGAGTCATTGTCATATCGCTCTACCATTTGTTGCTCGTATGACTCCTACAAAGTAATGATTACAATACGGATTAATAATTAAGAATTATAATATTTATGATAACTTGTATATTACAATATTTATTAATACAATAAATATATACCGTTATGGTTCTCGCCTTCTCTGATATGAACTCTTCTGTGGTCTTACGTTTATGTGTTTCAACAAACACTTCCTTGTATGGCATAATGCATCATTTTTCTGCTTCTTGCAAAGTTAAATGATAAAAAATTTATTTAACATGTATGCAACAATACTTATAAAATTGACAATATATATATTGATGAGTTATCATTTTCTTCTGGTTGCTCTCAAAAGTCCTAGATCTACCTGTGTGTAGATGGACATCGGGCATCTTCACTCGATTATGTGCAGCCTTCACTGAGCGGTTTCGAAATTTATGCATCGCTCATTTGTCGCACATTGCATCCCAAACATCTGACCTGATAGTAGTCGCGAATTGATTGGCAACCACCTTCTGCCACACCTTCCTTGCATCATGCCCCTCCATTGTAGTCGCGAAGCGATTCGAAGCTTACAAATAATTTCAGAAAGTTAGTAGACATGACTATAACAAAAAATTAAATATGAAACACATTAACTATAAGAAACGATTGTATAGCATGAATGAGTACCACAATCTGTCCAACACCTCCTTTGAATACTCTTTTCATTGAGCGATCGATCCTGATAGATGTTGAACTAGTGAATGCCTAATCTCTTGTATTACTTCTTGTAGCTCAAACCTCGCACTGCACATGAATTGGTATACATTAACTATCAATATACAATATTTATAAGATAAGTATAGGATAAGTGAAAATGAAATACTTACGGTTGATTATCGATATACACTATTTGAATGAGTCGTCGTGTGTCAGACTGAGAAGACCCTGCATCCAGCGTTGTCTCATGACTTGTAGGTGGGTCATGTGTAGGCGGGTCATGTGTAGGCGAAACATCATTTATAGAAAAATAAGTTAGAAATTTACACAATGTGCATTTAAACTAATCAAGTATACAATTATTAAATAATATACCTATCGAAGCAACCCATGAAAATGAAGGTTGAGACTGGCTACCACTGGGTGCTCGGCCACTGTAACCTCCACAAACCATATTCTAATAAATAAAAAATGTCATGCAATACATTCAAACATTGCAATACCTTCAAATCATTCAAATCATTGTAATACATTTCAATACATTCAAATCATTCACATCAAATATTGCAATACATTAAAACATAAGATATGACATCACTTGCTAATCATGGATAACTTATCCTTAACTTGCAATACAATTGGATCAGTTACATAATTATATATCTTCATGCATATATAATCAAATCGAAAATAACTTCATGCAAGACATTCAAATATTGCAATACATTCAAATCATTACAATACATTCAAATCATAACTTTATACCTATTGAAGATACATAATCAAATAAAAAATAACTTCATGCAATACATTCAAACATTGCAATACATTCAAATCATTCAAGTCATTGCAATACATTTCAATATATTCAAATCATAACTCTATACCTATCGAAGATACATAATCAAATCGAAAATAACTTTATGCAATACATTCAAATATTGCAATACATTCAAATCATAACTCTATACTTATCGAAGATATATAATCAAATAAAAAATAACTTTATGCAATACATTCAAACATTGCAATACATTTAAATGATTCAAGTCATTGCAATACATTCAAATCATAACTCTATACCTATCAAAGATACATAATTAAATCAAAAATAACTTTATGCAATACATTTTAATACATTCAAATCATTCGAATCATTCACATCAAATAGAGGTATGTATTATAGGATGTATTTCACTAGCTCAAGAATTTTTCCTCATCACTTGTTTGACTTTCATATTTTTCTTCTTCCTCCTCCTCCTCTTCGTCATCTTCTTCTTCTTCTTCATTGGGTGCCCATCCACTTGGTATATCATTTGGATCACATTCTTCCATGCATGTGTCATCGACCGATGGTGATATGACATGCATATCATATGTGGCATCGTGACCATAAGAGAAGTCATACATATCATCTGATTGATAGTAATCACTCTCTCTAGTTAACTTGTCTTCCTGTAACTGATCATACTCAGGGTATAGTTTAGACCTCACCTTACAAACTGCTCACCATTCATTTCTATCTGACTTCATAATACGATACATTTATTTAAAGCATGTTTTCATGATACAATTTCACATGGAAGTCATAATCAAATTGAAAGTAACTTCATGCAAGTATGGATACAATCACATCAAACATTGCAATACATTCAAATCATTCATATCAAAACAATGTCAAACATATCCCTGCAGGAAGCACACTCCAATATCTCGCTAACTACTACCACGACTAGCATGAAATCCGAACTCCAAAAATAAGAACACTTCTATTTTCATACATTAAAATCATGCTCAGCATGTTCTCCGAACCCCATCAAAGCAGTCTTAGATATCTACAACTAAGTGAGTGTGTGAACAGAAAAATATTATATCTAAGAAATTAAATAACCTGTGATGCACATGCATTACTTACTCACCACGGGTATTTATCCGATTTGCATTGCTTTTGTCACTTACTTACCATAGGTCGCGGGGCACAAGCAGGATCCGTTGCAAAATCTGCAAGAGACACTGTGTTAAAATAATTGTTATTTACTGGATGACAAGGAGGGTGATACCCCCTGTCGAAAATGAGTCCGAACAGGGAGACACAATTCTCTGTTGAAAGCGAGACAGGCAAGGGCGTTGCCCCCCTGTCGAGGCAAAATTTCTCGATAGGAGGATTTGCCCCCTACCGAGAAAACTGACAAGGGGCTTTGGTGCTTCTCCCCTTATCGAAATTATCCAGGACAGGGGGCAAAACCACCCCCTACTAAGGAAAACAAAAGGGCAGGGGGCTTCTCCCCCTACCGATCATTCTTCGGCAGAGGGACGGAGCCCCACTGCAGGAGAAGTCAAGAGGACAGGGGGGGTCTTGTTGGCATTCGAAAGGACAGGGGCGAAGCCCTATGTTCTGCCGGAGATCAGACCAAGGGGAGAGCCTGACAGAGGCGATCGGGGCCTTTGCCAGCCCCCGCTGACTACAGACGGGTGGGGAGGACCCGACAGAGGCTGTCGGGGGCCTCTGCTGGCCCTCCGACAACCATAGAGAGAAGAGGGGGGGGATCCAGCATAAGGGAAAGGAAGAGGGTTACCTGCTGGCGGGCTGGGGTCATCGGCCCTCCGACAACGGGAGATGGAACAAGAGGTCATCGATAGAGGAGGTTGCCAGCCGGCAGGCGGGCGATGGGAGGTCGACAGGCGACAATTAGGGGGGGGGGGGGGGGGGGGGGGGCAATGAGAGGTCGACGGGCGGGCGGGCAATGGAAGGTAGACGTGCAACAGGCAGGTGACAGGAGGTCGACAGACGATGGTCGGTCGGGCGACGGATGGTCGATGGGATGTTGACGGGTGGTGGGTGGGTGACGGGCAGGCGACAAATGAAATAAAAAGGGAAAAGGGGCTCGCATTAGGGATTTACAAAAAATTTAGCGACAGATTAGCGATGGCAAAATTTCATCGTGCATCCGTCGCAAATTTGTGACAGAGTAGCGACAAAAAATTTATGTTGATGATCCGTCATGAAGTTGCGACAAAGTTTGAGATGGAATATTTCTGTCGCAAATTCGTCGCTAAGTCGCGACGGAATTTGGTTCGTCGCTAATTCTACAAATAATTCAAATGTTAGCAACAAATAGTTTTCTCTAGCTAATCCATCATAAATTTACAACGAAAAAAATCCATCATGAATTTCCGTTGCTAATTAGACTTTTTCTTGTAGTGCAATGCATGTCACTCCACAACCGAACCTGAAAGGCCAATATTCAATCATTCCCTTCCCAAACTTACTCAAGAACAATATGATAAGATCATAATCATTGTCAATCTAAGTAACTAAAATACTCTATTTATGGCCAACCTTGCAGGTAATATACCAAAACCATCAGTTTGTTTATCTGCATCTCAATATTGGATTATAGATTCAAGAGCCATAGATCACATCACAAATTCAATATCTAACCTTTCATCACTTGTGCCAATTTCTTTTTCACCTATCGGCCTCGCTGATGGAACGTCTGCCCCTATCACTCATATTGATAGTGTTATATTGTCATTAACAATTACCTTATATAATGTCTTATATGTTCATCATTTGAAATTCAACCTTATCTCAGTTAGTAAATTAATCTATAATTTGAAATATAACATTGTGTTTAAAGACAATCATTATGTATTTCAAGAACTACACTCGAAGATGAAGATTGAAATGGGTAGGCTGCATGAGAATCTTTATATCCTTGAAAATGGTGATAACCATGCCTTGAATGTTTCATCTTCTTATATTTGGCACCTTAGACTTGGACATTTATCAAATTCTCGACTTCAAGTTCTTGTTGATTCCAATAAAGTTAATAAAAAAATTCTCATAAACATTGTTTCATTTGTCATAAGCCCAAACAAACTAGATTGTTGTTTCCCCATGAGACCATATCATCTTCCAAACTATTTGAATTACTATATTGTGATATATGGAGTGCATATCAAACTTCATCTATGTCAAGAGCACATTTCTTCTTAATCATAGTAAATGACTATAATAGATACATGTGGGTGTATCTCATAAGGTATAAGTCTCAGACATTCAATATCATAAATTTTATTGCATTGATTCAAAATCAATTTCAAACTAATGTTTTGGGCATTAGACCGGACAATGAAATAATTTTTTTTTAAATGACATGCAAGTCTATCTTAGAGAAAATATAATCAACCATCATCATAGTTGCAACAAAACAAAGTTGTTGAATGCAAACATAGAGATTTATTAAATGTAGCTCGGACCCTCTGATTTCAATGCAAGTTATCAATCAAGTTTTGGGGAAAAATGCATTCTTATTGCAACATATACTTCCCTTAAAACCCTTGATGGGTAAAACACCTTATGAGATGCTATACAACAAAGCACCCAAATATGATCATTTAAGAATATTTGGATGCTTATGTCATGCATTCAACATCAATAATACCCACAAATTTGATACTCATGCCAAAAAATGCATCTTTTTAGGATATCCATATAGTCAAGTTGGTTATAAAGTTTATGATTTTGAATATCAAAAGATATTTGTCGGTAGAGATGTCAAATTTTATGAAAATATTTTCCCTTTTTAAGATCATAAAGCTTCTTCCATCAATGGTGATAATGTTATACCCATACCAATATTTAAACCACAAGACTTGCCACCATAGACTCAAAACCATGAGCCTTTGTCCACCAAACCGAATGACTCTCATAATCAAGAACCATTGTCTACTTCAGATGACACATCAAATCCTACCACTAAATAAAGCACCCAAAGAATACCCCCAATTCAAAGATCTGATCATTCTCGCCAACCACCCTCAACTGCAAGAATTTCAAGTGTTACTCTAGAGCCCCCATACTACAATCAAATAAATTATGTGATGTGGATCCAAGTACTTACCATCCTATTAGCCATTATCTTGCATATGAACACTTTTCTCTTTTCTATAGATTTTTTTTGGCAGAAATTACTCAAAATTTTGAGTCAAAGACTTTTGTTAAAGTCATGAAACACAAACATTAGCGTGATGCCATGACGTTTGAAATCCGAGCACTTGAGGAGAACAATATCGAGACAGTGATGAATTTACCTGAAGGTAAGCACTCTGTAGATTGCAAATGGGTCTATAAAGTTAAATATCAATCTGATGGTTTCATCGAACGTTATAAGGCATGCTTGGTCGCTAAAGGGTGCACTCAAATCAAATGTCTTGATTACAATGAGACATATGCTCCAATGACCAAGATGATCATGGTTTGATGTCTTCTTGCCATCGCTTCTATACGTAATTGGCATATTTTTTAAATTTATGCTAACAATGCATTTTTTCATGGTGATCTAGATGAAGAAGTATACATGCATTTATTCTAGTCAAGGGGCGCACCAAGTTTGCCACCTAAATAAGTCTTTCGATGGACTCAAACAATATCCGCGGAATTGCTTTGTGAAGCTCTCATCTTATTTAAGGGAGATTAGATTTGTTCAATCCAAGGTGGATTATTCTTTTTTCTCAAGTATAGGGAATGACCACCAAATGTTCATATTGGTTTATGTGGATGAACATAATCATCGCATGAGACAATCTTGATCAGATCAAAGACCTCAAAAAGAATTTCAACAAGAAATTTTGCCTCAAAGATATTGACAATCCAAAATATTTTTTGGGCATTGAAATTGCTCGATCCAAGTAAGGGGTATTTCTATTTCAACGAAAGTATACATTGGATATATTAGAAGACATGAGATATCTAGGTTCGAGGCCATGTTGTTTTTCATGGAGCAAAATTCAAAGTTCAATAATGAAGATGGATCCATTTTTAGAAGATCTAAGTCTCTATCGATGGCTGATTGATCGATTGATATATCTCACCATCACAAGCCCTAATATCTCATATGTTTTAAGCCAATTCTCAAGCCAACCACTCACTCTTCGTATGAAGGCAACTGTAAAAATTTGTACTCAACTGCCCAGATACTCTCTATTCTGAAGACCAAGTTGCATGCTCCAACTTGAGAGAACATATTAGCTGCTGCAAAAATGTTGTTTACCGTATGCTTATCCCCATCGTTATCTGCTGTTAATGATCTGTTGATTTGTTATCTACATTTTAGGGAGCTGATTTGTTACCTATATTTTAGGGACAAGATTGACCAAGATGCTGGTTTGTTATCTATATTTTAGGAAAAAAGGTCTACTAAGATAGGTCGACATTTGTATTGATGTATTTTACCTTTTGTCAAAAAAATATTTAATTTTGATCAGAAATTCGATTTCGAGCTTCTTTCATTTTCTTAAGTGAGTTTTCCTCTCTTCCAAACGTACCCTTAGAATCTGTTTTTCTCTAGTCACAACTGCTGAGAGAGAGTCTTTCTTATTTCTTGTATGCTGCCTTAATCACATCTACCAACCGTCCATCCCAACAATTCTCGAGATGGATACTCATCTCCAGAGATGTTAAGATGGATGGCTGAAATCATCTGGCGATGCTGCATAGAAATATGAAGCCTATAATTAAACGAGATCCTTGGCTCATCTTATCCGATCTTGGTTGAGTTGATGGAATGGTAGTCATAAATGGACTTCAACTAGATTGCAAAGAACTGGGTCCGCTTGTATGGCAGGAGCAGTTAGTGCACGTTACCTTGTGTTGTGTTGGGATGTTGCAAGTTCGAATTTCAATGGTATAAAAAACTAGTTGTAAAAGATTCATCTAAGTTATATGGCTGATTTGATTTAATCCACCCAAACCAGATCCATGGTAAAACAATGCGCCTTAAATGGAGGTTTACCTTTTCTCATTTGTTTGTATGGGCCTATACAAGAAATGACGCATGAAATGATATGCGAGTGCATCTGTTTAGCGAAGCCGAGCTCGAAGTCAGCTTGTGCCTAATTGAGAGAATGAGCTTATACATAAAATTCCTACAATATTTATATATTACCCTTAAAATTATATAAATTTTATATATTATACATAAGAATCGCTAGAATATGAGAATTAGAATATGGAGCTAGAAATATGGGCATTTCTAATAATTTTTTTGTGAATCCAAATATGTGAATGTGTTTGATATTGTGAATTTGTTAGGAATCAACTCTCGGATCGTGTATTTTTTATGAAAAATGAGATTTTTGAATGCTTGAATATTTATGATGATTATGAGTCATTGATTTTAAAGCCTTAAAAAATTCTCGTTTATGCATTAAAATCAGATGATTCAAGAGTAAGTTCCTATAAAACCAAAAATGTAGACCACATCCGTAAGGTTAGATTAAAGAGAAAAGAAAAAAAAAACCCATAAAAATCACAATTCACACATCAGTTCTCATATTCTAGTGACTCTTATACATAGGGGTGGCAATCGGGTCGGATTGGCGGGTCAGAATACCTCAACACGAACACGACCCATTTATTAAATGGGTTGGATGTGTCAAACACAAACACGACCCATTTATTAAACGAGTAACCTGACCCGACATGATTAACCCGTTTAATAAACGACTTGGGTAGACACGACACGATTACACAACACAACAACTCATTTATTAAATGGGTCGACCCGACAACATTGACACGATAACCGACCCGAGTAACCCGAATAACCTGTCTAACCCGAAGAACATAATTAGTGAAAACTGAAAAAAAGATAAAATTTTCTTTTACAGCACACACACACACACACACACACACACACATATATATATATATATATATATATATATATATATATATAGGAAAAAGGAAAAAATATTAAGGGTATAGGGGTTTAGATAATAGCCAGTTTTTGTTTTCCGATTATTGACACCCTCTGTTGACGATCACCGAAAATCCGGTGAACAAAGGAATCCAGGTGACTGCTATAGGGTGTTCCCTAAATACATTAAAGAAAAAAGAAACTGGAAAAACAAAATAGAGTTAATGGTCGCCAGAGGCCGCCGTGTGTTTTCTCGACTTGCAAATATTTTTGCTCACTGTTTTTATGCAGTGAGAGTCACCAAAATCCCCTTTAATTCAAAGATCAAACTAAGAAGAAGAAAACCCCTCTTTTGAGAAGAAGGAAACAACGAGAAGAAGGGTCAGAGGCCCTTCTCGCCAAAATTTTCAGGATATCTCGAGGGTTAGGGTGTCTGATGGCAACACTCGATGAAAGGTCCAACTTGAATCGTCGGAGATCACCCATCTCATCGTCGAAAAAGCCCCAAACTTGTTGTGAAAGCGAAATCAGCTCGATCAACACCCACTAAGGCATCAGTCAAGACCTATAGTGGTTGGACTCCATCGCCGGCTGATTGGGGCGAACTCCACCGGTGTATCGTCGCCAAAACTTGCAGCAGTGTTTTTGAGAATAGGTGAGGGTTTAATCCTCTTCGGTTTTCAGATAAGAGAAAGGGTCGAGAGTACCAACATTAACATAAAACACTAACTCCTAACTTTAACGTTAACATTACTCTCGTAGGGTTAGAAGTTAATATATATATATAAACAGGTTACGGGTTGACGGGTTCATGTAAACGGGTTGACCTGCCCGCCTAACCCGTTTATTAATTGGGTCAAACGGGTTGGCATACTCCTAACACGAACCCGACATGTTTAATAAACGAGTTAGGCGGGTTGACCCGTTTACGACACGAACCCATTTAAGCCAAACCCTAACCCGGCTAAGAAGCAGGTTGGGTCAGATTTTGCCACCCCTACTTATACATAATAATTCATAATATATATATATATATATATATATATATATATATATATATATTTGCATACATTCTTCTCTTTATATATTACACTAAAAGTATATATTATACACAAAAATTGGTAGCTGCTCACTAGTTAGGAGATCAAACGGAGGTCATTAACAATGAGCGTCCATCGCACTGCATGATAGACGCTCATCGCCATTTTGCGCAAAAAAAAATTCCAATGATACTAAAATAGCATCACTAAAAGTCTTAGCAGACACTTTTAGACTTTTACATGCGCTAAAATAATGCCAATATTGTTTTTTTTTTTTTGCTAAAAAGGAATGCTGAGCCTCAGCATGAGTGACCTCCGTTTGAGCACCTAACGAGTGAGCAGCTATGCATCACTCATCATATACATAAAATATGTACATATTTTATCTATATGATCTCACCCAAGCCCGACCGAACACCTTACAGTGAGGCTCAAAACGAGCAGTCTGTGGCTCGGCTCACCAGTTGTACGAATAATCATGAACGAGTCGAACCGAGCCGAGTTACAAGCTGCTGAGCTCGTTTGCCAGCCCTTCTCACAGTTGTTACATCTGTGCTTTTAAAATGGGCCCGTATTTTGATGTAAATTTGTTGGCATCTGAGTTCCTTAGTAATAATGGGTTCATTGAATCCAAGTAGGGTTGTCAAAGGGCTAGACCAGAAACCGACAATCACCACGTGAACCATGATCGTCGGTCCAATGGAAAAGCAACTATGGATTGGATGGCATGGTTAGGGTCCAAACTGCAGTTTGATATAGATTTGGTCAGGATCCGAGCTTCCGTGGAACTGGATTCCTTGAATATGGATATATAAGGCTGTGAAAAGGTCAGGTTTGCACCTGACCCATGTGAGTTTGGATCAAGGTCTGACTTGGAGGTTGTGGTACCACATCCCAGTCCTGTCTGATTGGACTTAAATAGGCATGTCCATATAACTATCTAGTATGAATGAGTAAACTAAACAAGGATAGGGCCACAAAATAAGACGCAATGCCTTCGGCGTGATTGATTTGTTAGAAAACGTTACTGTTTTTCAATGAAAGATATAAATTTTTTTAGCTTAAATATTTATGAAAGTTACAGCCCGTCCATTTTCAAATCTTATAAAAACTACCCATGTGTTGTATCTGATGATCCAAGAGACCAATATACCTATAAAATCAAGCATGTAGAATACATCTATACGGCCAGATTTGAGGAAAACATGAAAAAAACCTTTCAAGTGCTTCATATGGCAAACGGCATAAATCAGAATAAGCAGCTATATATATATATATATATATATATATATATATATATATATATATATATAGAGAGAGAGAGAGAGAGAGAGAGAGAGAGAGAGAGAGAGGTCTTTGGCTTAAAAGCAATAAGCCTAGAAAGCTTTGAATGAATGTGTTTATTGTGGTCAGTTTGAGCTTGACTATGTAGGTTTAGATCCTAAATTCTATTGTTTTCAATTTAAAAAAATGTTTTTTTAACTCAGCCCATTTTTACATGGACTCACCATGAGCTTGATCTTTGCACAACGCACCACAAGAATGAGCCGAGCTTGAACACCCACTTTTCGGTTAGTCATGGTTGAAATTATAAATTTTTTTAATGCTTTTTACATTAAAAAATACCCTACATTAATGAAAAATTAAACAGACCCACTTTTTTAGAACGAAATATCTGGGAATGTATATGGTTCAGGTTGGATTAGGATATCCAACGGAATCTGAGTCTGTTTAGTAAGATTTGTAAGTAATATATATCTGGTTGGACTTGGAGTCACATTCGTATTAGCATTATGATATCCGCGTCCAAACTGGAAGCTGAGTCCGACCTAAAATCCTACAAGATCCAACCCAATTATAGGTATAAGTAAAAAATTAAATCCAGTTTTGGTATGGGCGTTATGCATCCAAGTCTAAATCTGACTCAGTTCCATGCATGTACATCCGGCGAGATCCAGCATTCCAACCCATTTACATCCTTAGAAACTGCATGAACCATGCTCAGGTCCATATGCTATTAAACTCTTATGGATCCCACAGAATAGCTTATGAGGACTCCTATTTCATTAATGCCGGGTCTTCTTGCATCCAGGCCAGGTCCGAACCAGTCCATACCCGAAAAGACCACACTCCAACAGTAAAACTCCTATGGCATTTTAGCAAATCTTCTGAACATGAATGGCAAAAAACATGTCTTATTGATGATGGCTTGAGCCATCACTTGTTCTTAAAGGAAGATTAAAAAAATGAATATTGGTGACAGCTAAGACTGTCACCAATACTCTTTCAAGTAAAGAAAAAAAAAACCTCATAGTTCGAAAGCCAGTGTACATGAATCATGCGTGCAAAATAACAAGATGACTTGGAACTATATAAAACATGTTTAGAAATCTTCCAATTTAAACCCAAATGGTGACCATTTTGAGCCAAGTGCAAATGTTTCAAGTAACAGAAACTTAAGTTGGATTACAATTTAAGCTACTAGGTAAATGTGCAAAATAATATTATTAAAGTGATAGAAAATAAAATAAAATACCACTCTAAATCGAGGATCAAGAATACCCATTTGTCATGCAACACTAATCACACCACCATTGGGCAAAGGTGTAGCTCCTCTAGCATGAAAACACAATATAGACAATTTTTTGTCAGTCAAGATAGTAAGTTAAACTAATATTAAGACAACACAATTAGCAATATTTAAATAAAACACCTGCTATGACCTCTCTGTCTGCTGCAACAAATGGTGCTCGACTGCAACAAGAATGGTTATGTCAGCACAAGTAAGATATAATCGTCAAAATATTTTAAGCATAAACAATTTATGGTACTAATATAAAAAATAGAAGGTCCAACTTCACCCTGACACTAATTGTGACATAAAAGCATCCATCCAAAACCCATACATCATTGATTCACAGTAGAACCTTATGACAAATAACCAAAACCCTAAACAAAACTTTTTACCTCTTCAACCATTAAGTTGTGGAGTCATTTTGTTCATGATCAAAGATTTACAAGTAAACTACTGAGCATGACTAATTAAAATGGTGAAAAACAAAGCGCTACCCTCTGTATTAAAAAAAGAAAGCAGTATCGATATAGGCATCAAAACCAATAATAAATAAATAAATAAAAATATACAAATTATTCTACTGCAATGTGAATACTAAAAATATTCTTTTGCATTATAAGTGCTTATCACAACCTCCATGAAAATTTGAATTACTAAAAAGGAAATACTAGAATACAATCCCAAAGCAAAACATAATAACCATTACCCTTATCTCATGAAAGTGCTTGATACTTTTGCACTTATTGCATTGACTAGTGAGAGAAAGGGAAGAGAAGAAGAACGGATATTTCCTTAAAGAAACAACTACACAACCTGTGCATTCATGTTTATAATTTTTGGGAGATAAAAATAAAACAAGAGGATGAAAAAAATATGAAACAAAGCATTCAATTCACAGATCCTCTAGCATGATGCAATATCATGCATGCAAAGCAAAATCACAGATACAGAAAAGAAAATAAAATAAAAATCCAAAGCAAAATCTCTAGAAAAACAAAAAAGAATTAAAGCAAAGGTTTTGATGAAAGGTAAGAAAAGCAAGTTCAACCTCACGAAATCACATGCTTACGTTTTGGAATCAACAAAGCCAAGGACAACCAAATTTCCTGCAAAAATTAACAAAAACATAAGTAAAACAAATTAAGTAATATGCAGAATTTGTTGTAGCAAACTTTGTTAATAATTAAGACATAACAAGTTGTTGCATTATTATATTGATAGAGAAGAAAGGAACATGATGAGAGTGGCAAGGAATGAAATAAAAAATGCAATTCTAGTATATATACTAAAGATAACTATAATCATTCTCTTATATCGACCATAACCATTCCCATCCTACTTGTCTTGATCAATTCATGGCTGGCTATGCAATATAAAGAATAAAAATACACAAGATCTAGTCTAGTGTCACTCATTGCCATCAAATATGATATCACTCGTTTCCTTTCAAATAATATAATATTTTAAGAAAAACAAACATATTTTTCTAAAATACACCCGCACGTAACGCCAGTCCTCCTTGAAGCAAGATTGTGCCCTTAACATCCATACAAAAATCTGAAAAAAGACAACTAAAACACTTAGTGAGTTTTGCAAGCATACCATGGAAGGGAGTACACACAGCTTCGACATTGCAGCAAGAGACACTACTTCCATAGCAAACTGGCTGGTGGTTAGCTGGTCATAAAAGGCATATTCTTTGCTTAAAAAAACCTCCCTTGCTCCCAAAAGGTTTTTTTTTTATATATTTTCACGAAGAATTCATCCTCAGGATTAAAGACCTAAAGAATTCATCCTAAAGATCAAAGATATAGCTTTGCTTACTGTACTTACGATCACTATCCTAGCAGCGTAAAACTCTGTGAGCTTATAATACAACTTTTTTTTTGTATGATAAAATACTCTTGCGAAGAATGAGTCACTTAATAGATTTGGCCCCTGCAAGATTATTGAAAAAGTTTTAAAATATTCTTTATTTTATAAAGTTTTGGTGCTTTATTGTTTTTCACCAAAAGTGCTTTGAAATGTTTAGTCTCATATTTAAGAGGGAGAGATATTTCTAGTAGTTTAAATAGAGTGTTTGCTCTTTATCCTATACTTTGGAAACCCTTGGGTCATAAGGTGACTTGCAGACACTGTTGTGCTTCGCGTAAGAATGAACGCCATTGACGTACATGCGTGTGTGTGCATAAGGGCACTTAAAGCACAATATGATGTTTTGATGAAGCACTTTGCAGCAACACGAGGTGCATGCGAGGCATTGATGTTTGTGCATGTCTTTGATGTTGAGAAACTATGTTTTGATGATACATGATAAATATGATATGCTTTCATGATGCATATATATGATACATGATAAATACATGATATGCTTTCATGAGATATGATAAATATGATATGCTTTCATATGTGAAACTGAATATGTTATATTATGACTGGATATGATGTGCTATGTATTTAACGAGTATTTGATGCAAGGTTATTTCACTTAAGAAGAGTGAAGACAACTTGATCAAGTGCAACTATTTGATGCAATCATACTACTTTGAAGAAAAAGGTTGATGAGCCATGCATTACTAAAGAGCATCCAAAAAGTTCGGCTACCTCAAGATTGAAGATTGTATTTTTCTTCTTTAGAGTCATATGTAACAGAACCTTCAGAAGCATGCATATTTCATATTAGACTATATGCTTTGAAATCATACAAGCCATTTATTTACAAAAAGTTAAGCTTTCATAAAAGGATACGTTATGTATATTGTAGCATTTCAAAAACACCTTTTTGAAACAAATCATTGTACTTCCTACAAGCATTTATGAAAAAGATATTTTGACAAGATATAATAGCTCATGATTTCAAAAGCATTAATTGTACCTTCTTACAAGCATTTATGAAAAAGACAACTTGAAAAGATATAAAAGCTAATGATTTCAAATATGAAAGAAAAAGACAAAATGAATTAATTCATAATACACAAACATTTACGTAAGAAATTTTGGTTCATAATACATAAGCATTTATGTAAGAAAAGACAAATTATGAAAAGATGTATTGGTTCATAATACATAAGCATTTATGAAGAAAAGACAAAATGTGAAAAGATGTATTGGTTCATAATACATAAGCATTTATGTAAGAAAAGACAAAATGTGAAAAGATGTATTGGTTCATAATACATAAGCATTTATGTAAGAAAAGACACAATGCATTAGTTCATAATACACAAACATTTACGTAAGAAATTTTGGTTCATAATACATAAACATTTATGTAAGAAAAGACAAATTATAAAAAGATAATACACAAGCATTTATTTGAGAAATGACTATTTGTAATATAAGTATTACTCAAGCATTTAGTGTACTTCACAGCCATTCATTTTAGAATTGACGATTTGAGAAAATAAATATTATTTTATTAAAATAAGAAATGACCATTTATTTCTTTAAGCATTAAATGCCACCTCAAAAAGCATTTGAGAAATGACTATTTATTTATAAATAAAACCCACACTCAAGAATGTCGACTTACTCATAAACATTAAATACAAATATAATATATGTTGAAAAGACTTTAGTTACTTTTTTACAAACCCATAGAATGTCGACTTACTCATAAACATAAAATACAAATATAATATGTTTTGAAAAGACTCTAGTTACCTTTTTACAAAACCATAGAATGTCGACTTACTTGAAGTCATCATTCTCTTTGTATAGCATTAAATACCTCCTGTAAGAAATCCTTGTTGATACCCTTCTCAAGAATGTCGACTTGTTTAAAGTCTTCATTCTCTCTGTAGACTTTGAAAAACACAACATAAAGAAAACTCTTGACATGACTATGTACAAATAAATATCTCAAAGCATTTATTGTACTTAAACTCATTTAAAGTAAAGAAGTACTTATGTACCTCAAATCATTAATTAGAATAAAGACAAAACTACATGATAAACTACACTTCAACGTTCAAAAATACTACAGAACATTTATTATGAGAAAAGACCTAATACAAAGAATAACTCATTTTAAAATACACCAACGAATAGTGTACTCCAAAAATGCTTCGTATGGAAAGAAGACTTTTTAAAAAAGCAATATAGTACACTTATCTTTTCACACTAAGTTATTTTTGAAATGATCTGACTTCTCATATCCCAAAAGGACAATCATTTCAAAAAGACAACGACTAGTTTTCTAAAGACTATATATACAAACAGAACAGTGTGAAAATACAAGCAAGCTTTCAACGAGAAAAATTCCTGCTTGACACTCTGAGAAAAGAGCGTAGAAAAGAAAGAAAAAAAGTCAAGAAAAACTCTCAGAAAAATACAGGAGTGTGTAAGAAAAGAAAAAGATCATTCTGAGAGTCTTCATACGTGCATTCATACTCTGCATATCATTTTGAAGGTTCTATAGGAAAGTGTTGTAACTTTCTGATCTCTGTTGTATCCCTTCTCTGTTGAGAGAAGTAGACCTCTGTGGAAGAGGGTGTTTCCCTTCTCTGTTGAGAGAAGTAGACCTCTGAGGAAGAGGGTGTTTCCCTTCTCTGTTGAGAGAAGTAGACCTCTGAGGAAGAGGGTGTTTTCCCTTCTCTGTTGAGAGAAGTAGACCTCTGAGGAAGAGGGTGTTGTACTATTTATCCGGTGACTCGGATGTTATAGTGGAAGGCTCAAGTGTTTTACTTGGGGACTGGATGTAGGTCAGTAACTCGGCCGAACCAGTATAAATCTTGTGTTTATTGTGTTGTGCCTTATTGCCTTATTTTTTATCTTATCGATCTGCATCGTATTTCACTATTCACCCCCCCTCTAGTGGAATTTCATTTGGTATCAGAGCACGTTCTGCTGGTTTCGACATAACAAGTCTTTTGGCACAAAAATGGCATCAACCTTTTATGCTCGTGACATCGAAGGTCAACACTCATCTCACCCTCCTTTTTTTAATGGCACTAACTATGGCTACTGGAAATGTAGAATGATCATATTTCTCAAGTCTGTAGATTTTGCTGTTTGGAATATCGTAGAATGTCCATATTCTTCTCTTATATCAGACTACTCTTCATGGACTGATGAAGAAAGAAAAATGGCAAACCTAAATGCAAAAGCCATGAATGCTCTATACTGTGCCATAGACCAAAATGAATTTAACAGAATATCCATTTGTGATTCTGCTCATGATATTTGGCATTCTCTGGAAGTTATTCATGAGGAAACAAACAGAGTAAAAGAAGCTAAGATCTCATCATTGGTTCGAAAATATGAACTTTTCAAGATGATCAAAGATGAAACCATTACTGAAATGTTCACTAGATTCACCAATATCACCAATGATCTTAAATCACTGGGAGAAATTTATTCCCAGACTAACAAGGTAAAAAAGGTGTTGAGATATCTTACTTCAGATTGGGAGAAAAAGACTACGGCCATTGAAGAAGCCCAAGACCTATCCAAACTCACCTTGGATGACTTAATAAGAAATCTTATGGCCTATGAAGTCTATATGAAAGAAAGAAGGGAAGAAGAACAAACTACACAGAAAAATCTTGCCTTCCCAACTCTCTCAGAGGATGATGATTCAGAAAAAGATTATGAAAATGCTCTTCTTACCCGAAGGTTCCAACGCTTCATGAGAAAGGACAGGTTTTCCAAAAAGCTCAAAGAAAAGCAGGATAAAAAAGAAGAGACTATGTGCTATCAATGCAACAAGCCAGCTCACATAAGACGTGACTGTCCTCTCCTAAAAAGAAAATCCAAAATCGAGGAACCAAAGAAAATGTTCTTCAAGAAAAAGGCTCTACATGCTCAATGGGATGATTCAGAACCATCCACCAGTGAAGAGTCAAGTGATGATGAAGCTGAAACTGCAAACATGTGCTTCATGGCAGAAGAAAGCTCTGTAAGTGAAACTTCTGACTTTTCTTGTGAAGAACTTCTAGACGCTTTTCAAGAACTATTTGAAGAATCTAGAAAAATGAGTCTCAAAAATAAAGTTTTAAAATCTGAAAATTTAGAGCTTTCCCAGAAAAATGAAAAACTCAGTATTGAAAATTCTGAGTTGAAAAAGAAAAATTTTATGCTCACTTCTGAAATCACTTCTACTAGCTTCAAGACTAAAAATCTTCAAGTAGAAATTTCAGAATTAAAAAGTAAAACTGAAAACCTTATGAAAACGGTTTTCAAGTTTACCAAAGGAAAAGAGAACCTGGACAAACTTCTTTCCTCTCAAAAATTCTCTTTTTACAAGAATGGTATTAGTTACTCTCATTATAGTAAACCTTCTTGTACGAATCAAAAAACCACTTTTGTCAAAGGTTCTATTGAACCTAAGCAGGAGTATTATAATTTCAATTTCATGCACTCCTGTAAGATTATAGATAAACCCAAATCAAAGTGGATATGGGTTCCAAAATCTAACAAAAAAGGACCCGATCAGGTACCAAAAAGAGTTTCTACTTGATCTATTGCAAGCATTAAAAAAGAAGAACAGATGGATATCAGACGATGGATGTTCAAAACATATGACAGGACATCCAGATCTTTTTGCTGTTCTTCATCATAAAGAAGGAGGAACCGTCACCTTTGGAGATAACAACAAAGGTTTGATAATTGGTATTGGCAATATTGGTAATATCGATAAACCTCTTATCAAAGACGTTCTCCTTGTTAAAGGTTTAAAACACAATCTCTTAAGCATCAGTCAAATGTGTGACATAGGATATAATGTCAGTTTTAAAACATGATGCATGCCTCATAGTGGACACAAACGAAAATATTGTTTTAAAAGGTATAAAGAAAAATAATGTATATGAATTATATTCAGATAATATTACTGAACATTATCTCATAAGTAAATAATGACTCTCAAAATTTATGGCATATAAGAATGGGACATGTTAACTTTAAATATATCTCTAAAATGGCTAAAAATAACTTGGTTCGTGGGTTACCTAAAATACCATTTAAAAGAGACTATTTTTTATGATGCTTGTCAATTAGGAAAATTGTCAAAATCATCCTTCAAATCAAAAAATGTTGTGTCAAGTAAAAGACCTTTAGAGCTTTTCCACCTGGATCCTTTTTGTCCTTCTAGGGTGGCTTGTCTTAATCATAATAAATATGCTTTTGTCATTATTGATGATTACTCAAGATTCACTTGGGTAATATTTTTGAAAAACAAAAGTAATACGTTTTGTGAAATTGAAATTTTATGAAAAAAATTACAATATGAAAAATCTTCTTCAATTGTTAAAATTCGTGGTGACCATGGAGGAGAATTTGATAATGATTTTTTTTTTGTAACTTGCATGGTATTTCACATAACTTTGCCTTTCCTAGAGCTGCACCTTAAAATGGTGTAGTAGAAAGAAAGAATAGAACCCTTCAAGAATCTGCTAGAACTATACTTCAACATAACAATCTTGCTAAATATTTTTGGATGAAGTTGTTAATACTGCATGCTATATTTCAAATAGAGTACTTATTAGACCTTTGTTGAATAAAGCTCCCTATGAATTATTCTATGACAGAACTCCAAGAATAGACTACTTTAAAGTCTTTGGGTGCAAATGCTTTATCCTGAACACAAAAGATAGCCTTGATAAATTTGATGAAAAATCTGTTGAAGGCATATTTCTAGGATATTCAAGTCATAGTAAAACATACAGAATTTTCAATAAGAGTACTAATACTATTGAAGAATCTATGCATGTCAGTTTTAATGAATCTATTGGTCAATCTGTTCATAATAAGACTAATGATGATGATCTTGAAAGTGCAGATTTTCTTTTAGATAACACAGTTGAATCTAATGAAGATGATCATCAAAGAACATTTGTTGAAATCAGAGATCATCCTCAAAAGCAGATTTTGGGAGACCTGACCAAGGGGGTTCAAACAAGAGCTCAGTTGGAACATATTGCAAATATGGCCTTCATTTCTCAACTTGAACCTAAAAAGATTGATGAAGCCATCATAGACGAGTTCTGGATGCTAGCAATGACTGAAGAACTTAACCAGTTGTAAGAAACAAGGCAAGGTTAGTGGCTCAAGGATACAATCAAGAGGAAGGTATTGAATTTGATAAAACATTTGCTCCTGTTGCTAGACTTGAATCTATAAGAATGTTTTTAGCATATGCAAGCTATATGGATTTTAAACTATATCAAATGAATGTTAAAAGTATTTTTCTAAATGGTTTTATAAATGCACAAGTTTATGTAAAACAACCTCTAGGTTTTAAAAATGAACAATTTTCTGATCATGTTTTTTAACTAAAATGTGCTTTATATGGATTAAAACAAGCACCTCGTGCGTGGTACGAAACTTAAAACTTTTCTATTTTACACTCGAACTAAACACATTCAAATTAGACACCACTTTTTAAGAGAACAAGTCTTAAACAACATAATTAAACTCGAATTCATACCCACTAATCAACAATTAGCAGACATCTTCACTAAACCTTTGAAACATGAAGACTTTACACGAATTAGAAGAGAATTAGGAATATGCAAACTAAGTGACTTATAATTAATCACATTTATTAAGACTAAAACTTCTTATGAGTTCTATTAAAATCTTATTTTTCTTCTTATCGATGTTTTTTTTATATGTGTTTTTTAACTATTCAAAGTCAAACTATATTCACGTATACTTTAAACACTCATAAAAACACATTCATCATGACACATTCTTTATGTCTTTCAACTTGTCATCTTTCAAGTACACATCAATAATAACTCCTTGTCCTATTTTCTTTTCACTCATATCCATAAGAAAAATTAATATTAAGTAAAGCTATCATGACTCTGTTCACATCACTCATCTCATAACACCTTTTATCACTTTTGTCTTCTTGTGAAAACCTCTCTTACGATAAGCTATCCGAGATTCAACATGATATTGTGTTCCTCACTTATGTTATTTTTTTCAAGTGATATATCCCTTTTCATGACTTCCTTTCCTCCTATTAAGACACTTCATTAAACTTTATGTTAAATAAATCGAGTGTTTATCCTTCTTATTTTCTTCACCACCTTTTTCAAAATCAAGCTGTCATATTTCACGTAAAATCTTACTACATCATCTGTTATATCATATCCTAAGTACAATCTATTATCGTCCTTTCATCCTTCACACCTTTTATTAAAAATTATTTGAAAAACTTGTCCTTCATTTTTTTTTATACTCATAAGTACTATCAGTACCATTTTTTTTTCTCTCTCTATCTCATACGAAGTGAGACTCCATCTGTGATCTTTGACCTCTTACAATTTATCTTTTTCAAAAACTATGTTTTTCAAGCAAAACATCAATTCCTATCAATCATAACTTTACTTTATATCATACATCAAGTGTTTGTTGTCCTTTATGACCACTCTTATCTCTCTACAAATTCGTATCACCCTTCTTTATGTCTACTTTTACTCCTTCCACGCATATCCATAAAAATACTTCTTATATAAGCAATTATTACTCTTCACTCATAAATATTTTTGTCTCCTCATTTCATCTCTCGAATACATTTTTTATTATATATTTTAGATTTTTGAATCTGACTCCTCTATGTCTATTCTTATTTTTTAATCTATCATTTATCAATTTTTATTTTTTTTCAAATATATTTTTGACTCTTTCTCTTTTTGTCTCATCATCTCTCTTACCACTAGTCAAAGTCAAAGTGTGTCCTTCTCATATTTACGTATACTCATAAAAATTACAAATATGAAAACACATTAATCATGAAACATTTTTTAAGTCATTCTTTTCTTTCAAAAATGTCATATCTTTCAAAGAATACATCACATGATCACCCTATGACCTATTTCCTTTCATGTCTATCCATAAAAACTATTTATATATTAAATAAGCAATCATGACATTTCTTTATCTCTTTCATCTCATATCACTCATTAATTATTTTTGTCCTCTTCTCTATCCATGTCTTATTTGAAAATCCATGTATGTCATCACTCTCTTCATACGCCCAACTTAAAATTTCTCATTATGTCTTTTCAGCTTGACTTTATCTCTATTCATCTCTCTCACATGAATTGAGCTCACTTCCTTCTTTACTCTGTCTCAAAACAATGGATCGCCCTATGTATTATTTGAAATCCATTTCTTGACTTGTTGTCTTCAACTTGCTTCAACCTGGTCTATAATATTAACTCTTCGACTCTGATCCCTCCTTTTTGTCAATGACAAAGGGAGAGAGAAAACCTACCTCGCCTATGTAGGAGAAAAACGTTTAACTCTTTATCTCATACACATGAAGTATACACAAATTTTTTTATGTTAATTCTGGTGTTTTTTATGATTACTATTTCTATGCATTTTTTATTTATGATATCATATTTAAATCATCATAATATATATGGCTTAGTGACAGGGGGAGCATATATTGTCATCATCAAAAAGGGAGAGAATGTTGAGAAACTATGTTTTGATGATACATGATAAATATGATATGCTTTCATGATGCATATATATGATACATGATAAATACATGATATGCTTTCATGAGATATGATAAATATGATATGCTTTCATATGTGAAACTGAATATGTTATATTATGACTGGATATGATGTGCTATGTATTTAACGAGTATTTGATGCAAGGTTATTTCACTTAAGAAGAGGGAAGACAACTTGATCAAGTGTAACTATTTGATGCAATCATACTACTTTGAATAAAAAGGTTGATGAGCCATGCATTACTAAAGAGCATCCAAAAAGTTCGGCTACCTCAAGATTGAAGATTGTATTTTTCTTCTTTAGAGTCATATGTAACAGAACCTTCAGAAGCATGCATATTTCATATTAGACTATATGCTTTGAAATCATACAAGCCATTTATTTACAAAAAGTTAAGCTTTCATAAAAGGATACGTTATGTATATTGTAGCATTTCAAAAACACCTTTTTGAAACAAATCATTGTACTTCCTACAAGCATTTATGAAAAAGACATTTTGACAAGATATAATAGCTCATGATTTCAAAAGCATTAATTGTACCTTCTTACAAGCATTTATGAAAAAGACAACGTGAAAAGATATAAAAGCTAATGATTTCAAATATGAAAGAAAAAGACAAAATGAATTAATTCATAATACACAAACATTTACGTAAGAAATTTTGGTTCATAATACATAAGCATTTATGTAAGAAAAGACAAATTATGAAAAGATGTATTGGTTCATAATACATAAGCATTTATGAAGAAAAGACAAAATGTGAAAAGATGTATTGGTTCATAATACATAAGCATTTATGTAAGAAAAGACAAAATGTGAAAAGATGTATTGGTTCATAATACATAAGCATTTATGTAAGAAAAGACACAATGCATTAGTTCATAATACACAAACATTTACGTAAGAAATTTTGGTTCATAATACATAAACATTTATGTAAGAAAAGACAAATTATAAAAAGATAATACACAAGCATTTATTTGAGAAATGACTATTTGTAATATAAGTATTACTCAAGCATTTAGTGTACTTCACAACCATTCATTTTAGAATTGACGATTTGAGAAAATAAATATTATTTTATTAAAATAAGAAATGACCATTTATTTCTTTAAGCATTAAATGCCACCTCAAAAAGCATTTGAGAAATGACTATTTATTTATAAATAAAACCCACACTCAAGAATGTCGACTTACTCATAAACATTAAATACAAATATAATATATGTTGAAAAGACTTTAGTTACTTTTTTACAAACCCATAGAATGTCGACTTACTCATAAACATAAAATACAAATATAATATGTTTTGAAAAGACTCTAGTTACCTTTTTACAAAACCATAGAATGTCGACTTACTTGAAGTCATCATTCTCTTTGTATAACATTAAATACCTCCTGTAAGAAATCCTTGTTGATATCCTTCTCAAGAATGTCGACTTGTTTAAAGTCTTCATTCTCTCTGTAGACTTTGAAAAACACAACATAAAGAAAACTCTTGACATGACTATGTACAAATAAATATCTCAAAGCATTTATTGTACTTACACTCATTTAAAGTAAAGAAGTACTTATGTACCTCAAATCATTAATTAGAATAAAGACAAAACTACATGATAAACTACACTTCAATGTTCAAAAATACTACAGAACATTTATTATGAGAAAAGACCTAATACAAAGAATAACTCATTTTAAAATACACCAACGAATAGTGTACTCCAAAAATGCTTCGTATGGAAAGAAGACTTTTTAAAAAAGCAATATAGTACACTTATCTTTTCACACTAAGTTGTTTTTGAAATGACCTGACTTCTCATATCCCAAAAGGACAATCATTTCAAAAAGACAACGACTAGTTTTCTAAAGACTATATATACAAACAGAACAGTGTGAAAATACAAGCAAGCTTTCAACGAGAAAAATTCCTGCTTGACACTCTGAGAAAAGAGCTTAGAAAAAGAAAGAGAAAAAGTCAAGAAAAGCTCTCAGAAAAATACAGGAGTGTGTAAGAAAAGAAAAAGATCATTCTGAGAATCTTCATACGTGCATTCATACTCTGCATATCATTTTGAAGGTTCTATAGGAAAGTGTTGTAACTTTCTGATCTCTGTTATATCCCTTCTCTGTTGAGAGAAGTAGACCTCTGTGGAAGAGGGTGTTTCCCTTCTCTGTTGAGAGAAGTAGATCTCTGAGGAAGAGGGTGTTTTCCCTTCTCTGTTGAGAGAAGTAGACCTCTGAGGAAGAGGGTGTTGTACTATTTATCCGGTGACTCGGATGTTATAGTGGAAGGCTCAAGTGTTTTACTTGGGGACTGGATGTAGGTCAGTAACTCGGCCGAACCAGTATAAATCTTGTGTTTATTGTGTTGTGCCTTATTGCCTTATTTTTTATCTTATCGATCTGCCTCGTATTTCACTATTCACCCTCCCTCTAGTGGAATTTCATTTGACTTTCTTTTTTCTCGCTTGGTTTGGCTATTTGAAAGACTTTAAAAAGGAATTTATATGGTGTTTACGGGGCATTATGACTTTTGGATGATTTTGGAGGTCCTTGATCGTTGACCAAAGGCAAATGATTGTTCAAGGTTATTTTCATCTATTTTTTATATTATTTGATTTATCACCTTTAGTGTCATTTATCACAAAAAACGTGTTGGCCTTCCTAAAGTCTATAAATTTTTTTTTTGTTTTTTTCTCAAGTTTTTTCTCATTTTATTTTTTCGCTTTTGTTTTGGCTTACAAAGTTCATGTGTGATCTTGTGAAGCAGTGATGCTCTTGAGGTCCAAGCTTGGTTGTATTATGGAAACTCAATCAGGAACAAACCTTTTTCGTATATTAAAAACTCTCAAAGTGGTGCGATTAAAGTTCTAAAGAAAGTGATCTTATAAACATGCCTCTAAGCTTGGTATCTTATTTTTTGAAATCCTATTTTTGGCTACCGTTTATTCCAACAAGGTAAACCCTAGGTAGGGACACCGTCTTCTATGGCAAACATTATATGTATTTTTCTCAATAAATATAAATGCACCACATTGGCATTGATTTGAGGGCTCCCCTCGTACACTAAGAGTGACTCATGAATGTCACCAAGTTGATAGGATGTCACGAGTTCAAAAGCCACAAATCTTTTCATGTATATATATGAAAAAGAAAATGGCAAAATAACAAAGGTAGGGCTTTGTCAGATTTCAAGAAAATAGATGTCTCAGAAAAAACAAAAAAGAAACTTAAGAGGCTCATTCTTAGAATTAGAGGCAAAAGGTTGACCTCTACATAAAATTTTCCTTTTCACTTTAACCAATGTTCATAGCAAATGGAAAAAGGTGTGCAACTGTAGTCTTTTGATTTGCCACGTAAGGCAGGATGCTCCATCGGGGGTTTTCGCTCGTTTCAACAAAGTTATATATATATATATATATACACACATACAAAGAAACCACTCTCAAGATCAGCTAACCGCACTTCAGCTGCCTCCCATACTTACACTACTGTTCTGGCAGCATAAAACTCCGTTATCCGTTGCCCTTAGAGAGTTACTATGTTCCAGCTTGCGCAAAAAGTGATGCCTATGAGATTTGAACCTCCTCGGCAAGTGCTCTTTGTCATAAAAGAAACTGTACTCTTTGATTTGTTTAACTCAAAATATTGATATGACAAGAGAACCAAAACAAACAAAGATATTGAAGAGTCAAGCCATCGAACAGGACCATCCCAGTAACATTACTTTTATTAACAATGACAACTCTTTGGGAAATAGACAAATGGAGAGACCTGCCGTGCTAAAAAAAATCTATAGTCGCCATGCACATAAAACTCCAAAGCCGCCCCTCACCCACCAAGAAGCATACTGCTCTGCCCTATACTGCTCTGGCCTCATAGCTGCAAGGAACACTCACCCTGTCAATGAGTTGGGCCTAAGACCCCATCCAGGGTGAGTTGGACCCTGAAAACCGGTCCAAGTCAGACCCCAAACAAGCCGAGCCACGGCCATGGCCCGATGACTAGCCTAAAGGTCCATGGGTCTCGCTCCGATCACCTATCCACTTTGAAGCTCCAGAGGATATAGCCAAGCACCGAAAAAGGAAACCGACAGAAAAGGACACCCTGGTACGTATCCTCAAAAAGATTCCCTGTTACACTGTATCCACAGACGGACGTTGCTTTCAGTGGCATTCTCGATATTTACATTGAAATAAATGCCAAATACGTAATCCTCAAACCTATAAAGCGGAGCGAGAAAACCAGAGAGAGAGAGAGAGAGAGAGAGAGTGAGAGAGAGAGTTCTGAGACGAGAAATCTCTCGAAAAAATGGCGATCTCTGCAAATGGGTACCTTTCCAAAGCCCCTCTCATGCCCGAAAACCCCAGAATCCACCCAAGAACCAGCGTTTCGGTTCGCGCGGTCCGTTCCGCGGAGCCGTTGAAACCCGGGACGGCGGATTTGGCCGGGAGTTGGGCGATCGATAGCTGGAAGACGAAGAAGGCCCTGCAGATCCCTCAGTACCGCAACAAGGAGGAGCTCGGCGAAGTCCTCAGGCGCCTCGAGTGCTTCCCTCCGCTCGTCTTCGCCGGAGAAGCGCGAAAGCTCGAGGAACGCCTCGCTGACGCGGCCGTCGGTAAGGCGTTCCTGCTGCAGGGAGGGGATTGTGCGGAGAGCTTCAAGGAATTCAGCGCAGACAATATCAGGGACACGTTCAGGGTCATCCTGCAGATGGGCGTCGTCCTTATGTTCGGCGGTCAGATGCCCATCATCAAGGTTTTGTGTTTTATTCAGATTCTTGTTACCCTCTGGCGTTTGCATTCAAGATCGTTTCTTCGTCTTTTTAATCGTGTTTTTGTGCCGATTGATTAGTTTCTGTAAAAGGTTTGCTGCCATTGTTCTCGTTTCGAGTCCTGATGGTGTTTTTGTTCTTTTAATGAAGTTAGGTATGGAGCGTGTATATTTTGTATATATTTCTAGTGCAGTTCTCAATATTGTGGTTATGATGGTGTGTTGGAATTTTTTAGGAAGTTGGGTATTGATTGAGCGCGTATTAAATAAATGTTTTTATTTTTAATTTTTATGAAAATATAAAAAATGTATTCTCTTTTTTATTTTGGTTGTGTGCTTTTGTGTGAATTCTTGAAATTGTGAAACTTTTTGGGAGACATTCTTTATTTCTTCATAGATTCTTCTATGGAAGCTGGGCGTTTGAGCGAGTATATTTTGATCTTCACTTTGGTGTATATTGTTGTATCTAGAATATGTGAAGTTGAAGACTTGAGAAATATCTCAGTTATTTCATTAAAACTCATCTTTGAATGATACAAAAATAAATAGAGAACAAAAACATGTTACAACTGAAAATGGATGCTGCTGTTATCATTTGATACAACATAAAACTGATAAGGATACCGTGATATCGTTAGTGATAGCAGATCGTTAATGATATCACAATATCCCCTCAAATGATGATAGGGATTAGGTTGATATCGTTAACTATCTATCCTCGTTAACGATATCTCCTCAATTGATGGCAAATATTAAGTTGACTCTTCAAATGATGAGTTGGCGATATCCTCCTCAAATGGTGCTGGCGATTTCCTCAAAAGGTGCTTTTAGGATAAACGCTAAGACTCTCCCTCAAATTGTGGCATGAATATCTCGAATGCCCAGATGGCAAACCAAGTGCTAAAAAGACTCACGGCTAAGTGCCTTTGTGAAAAGATCAACTATTTGATCTTTGCGGCAGATATAACAAGTGCATATAGTTTCAAGCATGAGTTGATCGCAAACCACATGACAATTAATGTCAATGTGCTTGGTCCGTTCACGAAAAACTGGGTTAATTGCGATGTGAAGGGCTGCCTGGTTATCATAGTAAAGATTGACTAGAAGAGAATGCTTAACCCGAAGATCGAGTAACAAGCCTTTAAGCCAAAGGATTTCACAAATAGTGTTTGCCATGGATCTATATTCAGACTCAGCAGAAGACCGACCGACTGTCACTTGCTTCTTGGTCTTTCATGAGATGGGACTGGAACCAAGAAAAATACAGTAGCCAGTAACAGATCGGTGAGTTTGAGGGCAGGCAACCCAGTCTGAATCACAGAAAGCATTGAGTTGCAAGGTGATACCACGTTGGAACAAAATATCTTGTACAGGTCGGGATTTGATATAACATACTACATGAAGAGCCGCATTGAAGTGTAACTCATGTGGTTGGTGCATGTATCGACGGAGAACATAAACCGCATATTATAGATTCGGCCTTGTGATAGTTAAATAAAGTAAACGTCCTACTAGCCGACGATATTTTGTTGGGTCAGATAGCAGTTGTCCATAATCTTCATCAAGTCCATGCTTCTGTTTCATAGAAAACTCGACGGGTTTGGATCCCAACAAACCCATCTCATTGACAATCTCTAGAACATATTTTTGTTGACACAAATAAATGCCAGATTTATATTGTGCCACTTCTAGACCTAGAAAATATTTTAAGGGTCCTAAGTCCATATGGAATTGCTTAAACTGCTTAATTTCTGTTGAGTGATTTTCTGCAATAACCAGATCATCAACATAGACCAGTACAATCATAAAAATATGATCTTTGAAATAGACAAATAAGGAATAGTATGTTTTTGACTGTTTAAAACCGAACTCTTCAAGCGCATGTGAGAACTTTGAGAACCAATTCCTGGGTGCCTACTTTAAGCCATAAAGATATTTATTGAGTTTCCAAACTAGATTCTCTCCTTGTGTACCATATCCTGGTGTAATCTGCATTTACACATTTTCAGATAGATCACCATGCAAAAAAGGCATTATGCACATCCATTTGATATAAAATCCAATTTTGTGCAGCAGTAATAGCAAGCAGAGTGCAAATAGTTACCATCTTGGCTATTGGGGCAAAGGTTTTTGTGTAGTCAAGACCTTCTTGTTGAGAGTACCCTTTAGCTACTAGCTGAGCCTTATAACGTTCAATAGTCCCATCTGACTTCGGTTTCACTTTATATACCCATTTGCATCTAATGGGTTTCACTCCGACAGACAAAAGAGGTAATAGTCCAAGTGTGGTTATCTCTCAAAGCACACATCTGAATGACTTGATCATAAATCTAGGTTCATGGAGGGTAGACAAAGCAACAACAAAGGCTTTATGAGAAGGTGAGATCTTTGACAAAGAGAAATAGCTTGATAAAGAATGACGTGTACCTTTCCATTTTTCTGGAGTCGAATTAGAGATTAGAGATGGTGAATAACTAAAAGAGCAATAAAAATCCCTTAGTGAAGTGGAGGGCTTTCTTATCCTTGTGGAACATCTACTTACTTCTTCATGAGAAGGTGTGAGTGAACTTGGTTCAGTTTGAGAGGAAAGCTGAACGGGATCTTCAGAGATGTTTCAGTTTGAGGCAACACAATGGGTGACGTTTCAAGAATATTGTTATCATGGCAAGGTTGTAATGGTTTGCTAGTTTCATCATCACATATTATGGGCATAGGCAACACAGGTCCATCAGGGGTCACTTTTGTAGAAGAGAAATGAAATATTTTTTCGTAGAAAATCACATCACGACTAGTAAAAATCTTTTGTGACTCTAAAGAAAAAAGTTTATAAGCCTTTTGTTCCATGGGGTAACCAATAAATATGCATCTTTTTGCTCTTGTGTCAAACTTAGTTTTATGTTGATCTATGTTAGTGGCATGACATAGACACCCAAAACCCCGAAGATAACTAAAGGTAGGTTTTTTTTCAAATAGCCTTTCAAAAGGTGTTTGACCTTTAAGACGTGGTGTTGGAGTGCGATTAATAAGATAGGCTACGAAACTATTAATAAGATGGTCTTGTGTTATAAATAGGGGTCTCCCCCTTTGTATTCTTTACTCCTTTGAGGAGCATTTGCTCCATTGTATTGGGTTTTTACCCTCTTCTTCCTTTTTCTTTAATGATATTCAACTTATGACTTTAAGTCATATTTTGCCCCTTTTGTGGGTTTATGTGTTAGCACATTATGTGCTTGTGTTGTTCCCTTTAGTGGGTATATTCACACTTCATGTGCATGTGTATGGGTTCATTATTGAACCTAATGTATTCAAAGCCATTTTCTAACATCATAATGGGTAACAAGTATAAAATTCCCATTCGGTAATTTAACGAGCATTGGAGTATCATAGAAAATAAGATTATAAAATAAATGTAGATCGACACACATGTGTTGACTAGCTCTTGAATATATAATCCAAGAATGAACCGAGGAAATTATAGGGTCAGTTATACGTGCATAGTTTACATTGGAGGTTTGAGATGAGGGGTTCAGATAATTTTTCACAAAAGAGATAAGCTTTTGGTATTCCTCAATGGTGAACGCGAGAACCGCATACTTGCCGCTATAACCGTCTCCATCTGCTGGACTGACTTCATTAGAATTCACATTGGCAACAACTCTCGGTTTGAAGTTGGGATCATATAGTCGATGCCTCGGTGGATATCCTATCAATTTGAAACACTTCTCTTGAACATGCCTTATTTCTTGACAGTGAGAACATGTTGGGCGAGTTGGCCGACTACCTCTCATTCTTTGCACTTTTGATTGTTGGTCACGATGTGTAGGGATCTTAACTGCCAAGGCCGACCCTAAGTGGTCAGAAACTGGTGTAGTGAACCGAGATTCTCGTTGTTTCTCTTCTTATAAAACCAAAGCATATACCATGGTTACATTTGGTAATGGATCTAGAAGAAGGATTTGACCTCGTGTAGCATTATATGAGTCATTTAATCCCATAAAAAATTGAATGACCATTTCTCTTTTAATTTGTTATGAGACAATCTTCATGGCACCACACGTGCAGGTATGGACAGGAGTATATGAACCAAATACATCCCATAAGGATTTTATCTTGGCAAAATAGGCGGTAACCGGAAGAGTATCATGTTTCTGACGATTTATCGTAGACTGAATTTGATAAATTCTGAGAGCAAAGCTTTGCGTGTACCTTTCTCGAAAGTCATTCCAAACATCACATGTCGAGGTTGCATAGATAACACTGTCTGCATGTTCTGATGAAGTAATATCAAACTTCTCGATAGTCCCATCCAGTGTTGTGAAAAGCGTTGAGGCGTAGCGAGGCACTCCACCAAAATCTGAGGCGAGGCGTAAGCCTCGAGGCGCAAAGCGTAAGCCTCAAAATTTTTTTTGTAACTTAAAAAAACTATAAAAATGATCTAAAATTATAAATAAATAAGAAATGCTTTATTGATGAAGCAACAACCAATAAAAAATAAAAAAATCATAAATAAATACGAAAAAAATATGAGATTTTTGCTAGATTTATTTTGAATCTTTTAAAATTGTATAGTATAGAAAAAAATCTCTAATGCTTAAGTAACTAGATGCAAAGGAGTTAAATTCATCTATGTTGTAGGCATTACATAATCCAACCTAGTAAGATCTTACTTTAAATTCAAATTCAGAGTCAGATGGGAAAATATAATACGGAGCCCACATTGACTGGTAATCAGATACATTCTATATGTAATTAGTTCATTATCCTATGGGTTTAAATTTCGATTTGGTTCAGATTCATATGTAAGACTGCATATTGAACTCGAATCTGATTATTTACTACCTGCTAGCTCTACTGAATCCTGCTAATTGGATATGGATTTGTTAGATATCCAACCTAAATCCGAACCAGAACTAAGTTTGAAACCTGATCATTCCAATGCCCCCAAGGCCACACTAAATCTATTGTAAAGAAATGTAAAATCTCTTATTGCTTAGGCGTTTCATGCACAACCAAAATCAATACAAGAGTGCAAATGGATCGGATTTGAATTTTTTTCCCAAACAGAAACCTTAATTAAAATAAAATCAAATTTGTATATCTTGATACTTTTTCAGATTCATGATCTCAGGCCATTCCCTTTTTTCTCAGTTAGAAATTTTGGATTTCTAACGGTTTTGAGATCTTAGAGATCCCTCAGTTGAATGAAGGTCGGATCTGGGTTGGTCCACATGTCTAGATCGGATCTTGAACCGCAAGCCATGCATACACACCCTAAGTGTGTTTATTCTTGTGTATTTCATCTTTCCATCTCCTCTTTTTTCCTTTATCAGAACATTTTGAAGAGTTTGAGCATGCAGGGCAGTGAAACAAGCCGAGCCACTCAAACTCATAAAAGAGGCTTAACAAGCTGAATGTGAACAATGGCTACTTGGCTCAGCTTGACTCGTATATGCTTGTTACAAATTTTAACGCTAAAGGAGATCAGAACTCAACCGAACTGCAGACTGAAATTTCACACAAAAAAATAACATAAAAGAAAAATATATACAAATATATAAAACATGTACCTCTTCTTCTTCTTCTTCTGAAACCCAAGCTCGGGTTAGGTCGACAGACGAGCGAAGAGAGGTGGGAGAGACCGAGATGAGAAGTGGGAGACGAGTGAGGGACTGTGAGAGAGAGATGAGTGAGAGGCGAGTGAGAGACTACGAGAGACGAGTGAGGGACTGCGAGAGAGAGAGATGAGCGAGAGAATGCGAGATGTGAGAGAGAGATTGCGAGACGAAATGAAAAATTAGGGCTTAGGGTCGGGGGGGGCTGATTTAATAACATCTAAGTTTTGTTCAAATGGGGGCTTTAACCCCTGTTTGACCAACAAAATGAGGTTCATACGCCTCTCATTGAGGCACATTTCGCCCCGAGGCGTGCGCCTCAAGGCATATGAGGCGCACGCCTTGAACCTTTTGCCTTTATATGTGCACCTCAAGGCATAAAGCCCCTCGCCTTGAGGCGAGGCACACTTTTTGCGCCTTGAGGCACGTTTTTAATAACACTGGTCCCATCAATGAAGCCGAGTTTGTTCTTGGCACATAACGCCATGGACATAGCTCTACTTCAGGTGGCATAGTTCTCCCTTGTCAATACTTGAGAGACAAACACATTTCTTAGATTATCAGAATGATGCATATAATATGGGCTGGAGATATTCAAAGTCAGATCAGACTTTGAAGCATTGGATGTTGTGTTTTTTGCCATGAGACTTGTTGCGGGGTCTTCAATTTTCTGCCGTTGATAACATAATCACTGCTGCAGAGACACTAGCTCTGATACCATGTGAAGTTGAAGACTTGAGAAATATCTCACGTATTTCATTAAAACTCATCTTTGAATGATACAAAAATAAATAGAGAACAAAAAAATGTTACAACTGAAAATGGATGCTGCTATTATCATTTGTTACAACATAAAACCGATAAGGATATTGATATATAATGATATCGTTAGCGATAGCAGATCGTTAATGATATCACGATATCCCCTCAAATGATGATAGGGATTAGGTTGATATCATTAACGATATCTCCTTAATTGATGGAAAATATTAAGTTGACTCTTCAAATAATGAGTTGGCGATATCCTCCTCAAATGGTGCTGGCGATTTCCTCAAAAGGTGCTTTTAGGATAAACGCTAAGAGAATATACTACTTTCAATTTATTTTTTGTTATTTTTTTAATATTGAGACTCTTCCTGGGGGTTCTGATTATCTTTTGTTTGCTTCATAAGTCGATAAGGCTTTTGTTATGGTGATGCCTTTCTGTATGATATGGGCTTCCTCTTGATGTTTATGGCTTGGCTTCGTTCTCCTCTGTATTTGGGTCCTTGAACTCGAATAGGTTTTGACAATTTCTAGATGTGGGTTGGGTTTTCTGCATGGGGGAAATATTTCATTTCACTGCTGTTGTTCATTCATGTGCATGGGCACTCTCACATTCAATTCATTGTATATGATTCTTAATGGTGTTTCGTCTTTGGCTCTTTTTTCCGTTCTGTCACTATCCTCTAGGACCTCTACTGATTTCGACTGTTGAAACATCTAATACTAGAGGATGTTTGACGTAGTGTGGTGTTTGCATTTGGTTTTGTGGTGCTCCCGTTACCAGGGATTGATTTATTATGGTGTAATTTTAGGGATTGATTTATTTTGTGTAATTTTGCACTAGTAAACTCTAGCATCGTTGCCGATGCTTGCCTACAGTTGACGATTTCTTGAGGCGATGACCTACCCCTGATTGGATTTATCTACCTTCTTTTTGGAGCCTTAGACCTATGGTTCCCTACTGTTCATTTGCTACTTCTTTTCCAAGTGACCCTTCTGCTATGGTTTTGTAGCTATATGCTAAACTTAACCTGAAATCTTACCCGTTAGATGCTTGATACTTATGCTGGTGTCCCGTTGCTTCATCACAAGGCTTCGGGGTATTTGAGTTTGTTTTGTGGGATGGTGGTGCGGATTGGTGTTTCCTTGGGGCCATATGGGGTAGACTTGAATCCCCTATTTTTGATTGATGACCTAACTGGGTTTATGTTATTGCATGACAGGTGGGAAGAATGGCTGGTCAGTTTGCTAAGCCCAGATCAGATCCATTTGAGACTAAGGATGGAGTGAAGCTTCCCAGTTACCAGGGAGATAACATCAATGGGGATGCCTTTGATGAGAAATCTAGAACCCCAGATCCTGAGAGGATGATCCATGCCTATACCCAGTCTGCAGCAACTGTGAATCTTCTTCGAGCATTTTCTACAGGAGGATATGCTGCTATGCAGAGGGTCACCCAATGGAACTTGGATTTCACTGAGCATAATGAACAAGGTGAAAGGTACGTTGCAGTCATCCTCATGCTTATACTGGATGGTTCTGCCTAGAATTTGCATGTCATGGTTTGAAATTCATAAGTTAAATCATCATTTTTTTTTTTAATTTCATCATACAAGCTGATCATTGGCATATTGGGGAATCATCCTATTTACAACAGATATATGGAGCTTGCTCAGAGAGTGGATGAAGCTTTGGGATTTATGGCAGCTGCTGGTCTTACTATGGAACATCCCATAATGACCACCACAGACTTCTGGACTTCCCACGAGTGTCTTCTACTGCCTTATGAGCAAGCATTAACAAGGAAGGATTCAACATCTGGGCTGTTCTATGATTGTTCAGCTCATTTTCTTTGGGTAGGGGAGAGGACAAGGCAGTTAGATGGGGCTCATGTGGAGTTCCTCTGTGGTGTAGCCAATCCTCTTGGCATAAAGGTGATGCTTATGATCTTAACATGTATTGCAAGCTTTGAATTATTTTATCTGTTTCTTTTTAGATGAAATAATTAAGTGCTTCAAATTTGCTTGTGCTGGCTGTGGGCTGTTATTTTTTTAAAGCATTTTTGTCGTTCTGTATAAAACCTTGATTCTTTAGAATTCTTTAACAGTTTGGGAGTTACAGCAGTTCTGTTCAGAATTTTTGCTTGAATTTCATGATACCTTCTTTGAATGTGCTTTTCTTTCAATAATCTAACCAGTTTCATTATGAAAATTTTCATGTGGTGTACAGGTTAGTGATAAGATGTATCCAAAAGAAAAAACTTGATTCTTTAGAATTCCTTATTAGTTTGGGAGTTGTTACTTCAGCAGTTCTGTTCAGAATTTTTGCTTGAATATCATGATACCTTCTCTGAATGGGCTTTTCTTTCAATAATCTAACCAGTTTCATTGTGTAAATTTTCATGTGGTGTACAGGTTAGTGATAAGATGGATCCAAAAGAACTCGTAAAGCTTTGTGAGATTTTAAACCCTGTTAACAAGCCAGGAAGGCTGACTATAATCACCCGGATGGGAGCGGAAAACATGCGTGTCAAGCTTCCTCACCTTATAAGAGCTGTGCGACAGGCAGGACTTGTTGTGACCTGGGTCAGTGATCCAATGCATGGAAATACAATTAAGGCACCTTGTGGTTTGAAAACACGTTCCTTTGATGCAATCAGAGTAAGAATTGATATTTGCAAGGAACTTGATTGCTGTTGGTTATTGAATCTGTCATCATTCTATTTCTTCTCTCTATAGATCATTTCTGATGTTGATGCTCTTTTCCTGTGTAGGCCGAGCTGAGAGCTTTCTTTGATGTGCATGAGCAAGAGGGGAGCCACCCAGGAGGTGTGCATTTGGAAATGACTGGACAGAATGTTACCGAGTGTGTTGGAGGATCAAAGACCATAACTTATGATGACTTGAACTCTAGATACCATACCCATTGCGACCCTAGACTCAATGCATCTCAGTCTCTGGAGCTGGCATTTGCAATTGCTCAGAGATTGAGGAAAAGAAGGATCAGGTCGCGCCGGTCTCTTTTCAATTAGGTAGATTCTTTTACTACTTTTTAATGGTAGAAGATGTTATTTGGCTTTCAGATGTTCTCTGTTCTTGTTCCTTTTTGTTTGTGCGGCAATGTAAGGTAAGCAAATGGATTTGTGTAACTTGTAAAGGGCGTGAGGCCCTCTTTGTGAACTTTCATGGAACTTCCCTGTGTATGTATCAACAAGAGTTAAACTTCAAGGTTCCTTTCTTGGTCTACGTTGGCTGCTCGGTTTTCCTTCATTGTCCATACAAGATACAATGTGTAACTCCTTTTCTTTTCTGAACTAAAAAATGCCTAATCTTTTTGTACTGGGAAGCTAGCAAAAGAGTTTTACCTGTACACAAAGTATCACTGTAGTTTTAGTTGAGATGCTTTCTGCATGGCACTCTTTAAATGTTGTTCTCTTTAACAGTCGCTTGAGAAGCTGTCACATCTATGATATACTTGCTAAAAGGATGCAGGATGCGCTGTTTGTAATTTTTCAACATGATTAGTATAGAATTTTTCGACTTTAGGGGCATCAAAACTGCTCTCTCTCTCCCCCCCCCCCCCCCCCCCCACACACACACACGCATATATATATATATATATATATATATATTGTGGTTTTGTTGAGATGATTCAACCAATTTGTTGTTATTGCATTTGAATTTCCACCTTAACTCGGTCGGTGACTGATACTTTCACTCTCTTCTCTTTCACCATTGTATGTAGAATGGACACCATATAGGACATAGTATAAGGTGAGCACACAGCTCCATATCTCAAACCTCTGGTATGCTTTCCTCTTCATGGTTGCAAGCAGGAGCACATTGAGAAATGTGGAAGCTGCATCTGGCCGTGGCATCATCGGCACATGCCAATGGCGAAGCCCGTGAGCCATAGGGACACAGTATTGGAAACATGCCACTCATAAGATTGTCAATCAAACAGACAAGTCCAATTCCCACCAGTGTTTCTTCCATTTCCATGACAGTGCAAACCTGAGCTGGCGGACACGAGCAATAGGAAAGCTAGGGTTGGAGGCCGTTATCTCCAGGTTTCACATATCGATGATAAATGAGTGCATTGGGCATGAGGTAGAACACCAAGACTGCACCAATTGAGATAATCTCTAGCACTAGATCCAGATCCAGGAACGGTGCAATAAGAGCAGTACAGGTGCCTATTTGTGAGATTTGTGTTGTAATATCATATCAAACAAAAGGAGGCAATGTAGTCTTCTATCCAGATTACGTACTTTTTTTTCATCCTAACCTTACATTTTTGTTGCATGTGATGCAAGTTAGTTTAAACTTAGGGCATGTTTAGTTCGATCACATGAGAATCACTCTATTTGAATGTGGCCCCAAATCTTAAGCCCAACCGATAAAAAAAGGTGGTTGGTGTGAGAAATTGAATAAAATATGAATAGGTTTCTCTCCAAACCGTGAGATTTGAAATCTCACATTAAGGATGTGTTTGGAAGTGAGAAAGATGTAGTAAAAGTGATGCAAAATTCTTATGGATTTTCCGACCCTTTCAAAAGAGAGAGGTCTTTTCGCTGAAAGTTTTTCTAAAAAGTACTTTTTGATAAGAAACATTCCTCCGTAGTAAGGGTGGAGTAATGTTTTCTACCAAGAGAAAATTTATTTTTACACTCCCCACCACCCATCTCCCCACTACCATCCACTATCTTACCATTATCAACACCATCCATCTCACCACCACCGGCCAGCATCACCACCACCCTCCTCTCTCTCATTTTTTTCATATTTTTCCACTCTATTTTTCTCAGCAAAAAACTTTCTTTTGAAAAACTTCTCGTATCAAAAACTCTCATAGTCCAGACTTTCTTTTCCTAAGAGTTTTTCTCTCTTCCAAACGTGCCCTAAATGTGTGATTTCAAATTATATGATTCGAAATACTTTTGCAAAAATGTAGACATTGAAGTAGAACCCCTACATTCTTCTTCTTTTCCCCAAGAGTGAATGGTGGTCACAGCATGGAGTTGAATCAAGATTCTGGTGAGCTCCACTGCCCACCCAACTACTTAAGGGGCTCTTGCTGGCAAGTCCGTGTTTTGGTCCCCGTTGATCACTGTCGCCCCTCACTCGGCCGCACGGCCACGGAGGAAAGAGTAAAGGACCTCCCGCCGGACCACCCCGATGTACTCATGGGGCTTCAGCATTTGGAGCGATGTCAACGGTGACATTTGACTGAGTGGTAGCATGGGTGGGGCTCGCCGGAGTACCATCTCCAGCGAGTTCCACCACATTAAACTGTTTTTTGGATAGTCCAAGGGAAAACCCCCCAATCACCGACAGCACATTAACTGGTCTTCAGTTGGTAAAACCCTTGGTAAAACCACTAACTGGATATGCTAAAGTTTTATGGATCAAAAGTTGTACTTATCCATTACATTTTTTAAAGTGCGTCATTCTTCTCAAAATGATTTTTTCATCATCTCAGTGTGCTGTTGTTTTTTTCATATAAATGGAGAAAAACTGCCTAGCTCATAGAGTCCATTAGTGTAAAACCCCGAGCCCCCATGCCCACCTTGCAGTAGGCCCAGCAGCAAAGGATGCATATTTGTGGGTTTCAAACTCGTGACATCCTTCCTATTCGGTGACGATCATGAGCCACCCTAACAGATGAGCGGAGCCCTTGTGGGTAATATAGTTTAGTGGTCACACCTAAAAACTTTTGGGACAATCTAACACTATCGCTATTGATTTTTTTTTTGGATAATGCAAGAGAAAACACCCCATCATCAACCGCACATTGGCTGGTCTCCTGTTGGTATAACCCTTGAGGTCTCGGTGCCCACCGGAGAGTTCACAACCATGCGACAATGGACGCTACCTGTGGGTTTCAAATTTGTTACGTCCCGTCAACTTGGTGACATTCACAAGTCGCCCCCAACAGATGAGCGGAGCCCTCGTAGGCATCACCATAGATTTGTCTTAATTTTAGTTACAATGAATAAGAAAATTGAGGCAGGGGTTTAGGGTTTTACCTAGGAAGATAGTAGCAAATTGATCAAGTTTTTTATTGTCTGGGTCTACATATTGCATTTTTATCATATATTTAGTAATTAACATATTTTAGATTATGAATTTTTTATATTTAGATGCATTTTTAAAGGGCGAAAAACCAATGGTTGATAATACTTTGTAGTGTAAAATTGTGAACCATCTACTTTTTATGTTTCAAAAAACATGCATAGATGTAAAATCTTCGTATAAAGCACATTTCTTGTTAAGTATATCATGTAGAACAAATATATAAGGTCTGATCGTTGAAACGGATGAACACCGAATGAGAGCCATCCAATCAACATTAGTTATAGATGTTTGGCCTTCCTTTGGTTGCATTGTCCTCTCTCTCTCTTTGAAGCTTGACTTCCACAATGCCTACGACTCGGTTCATTGGCCTTTCCTTTTCCACATGCTGGCAAACTTTGGTTTTGATCGGCGTTTCTCTAGTTGGGTGCGTGAGCTGGTTACAAATGCCCAATAAAAAATTCAAATCAACGGGGTTCATAGCCAACAGTTCAAACTTGGTTGCGGTCTTCGGCAAGGATGCCCCCTGTCTCTTTTACTCTTTAACATCGTTTTTGAAGGCCTTTTGGTTTTGTTTAAGAGGGTCGTGGAGTGTGGTCTCATTGTTTCTCTCGAAATCCAAGAGTTCCCTAGTCATATCCTTACTTATGTCGATGACAAGATAATTTTTGGCAATGCCTCCATCCAACAAATGTTAAGAATTAAACTTATCCTTCTTTTTTTTTAATCAATGTTAGGTTTATCTATGAACAATGATAAGTGCTGTCTATTCATGATAAATGCCCCGCCTTCTATGTTGGTTATTGGTTAGCAGATTTTTGGATATGCTATTTCGGAAAATTCTTTTTTCTACCGGGGTCTGCCGCTATAGATCTCGCGTATCCCATCGACAGCCTGGAATGCAACTCTTCAAAAGGTTCAGACTAAAATATCGGCCTGACAAGCATTCTACCTTTTCGTCGCTAGTAGACTTACTCTCATCAAGCACGTTTTAAATGCTATGCCAAAATTCTTTATGTTTATGTTCCTGATGCCTATGGGGGTCAGCAAGAAACTCTCTTAGTTGTTGGCAAATTTTCTTTGGTCTGGGCAAAGTACCAACAACAAGCGCCACCTGGTGGGTTGGGAATCTTTAAGGCTTCCTCAGAATAGGGCGGAGTTAGGGATTCTGGATTCTAGGTTGAGAAATATTGTTCTCATCGTGAAGCAAAGCTGGGTTGCGCACCAACCGGGGTCCCCATGTGCAAGCTTTCTTCTTGCTAAATACGGATCGGTTGAATCACTGTTTGTTGACCACCGCGCGATACGACCAACCGTTTCGTAGTTGCGTCGCTTGTGGATCCAAGCTTGGTCTATCATTTTTTCTAATAAGGGCGATGATGTCTCTCAAGCCCAGTTCTTTTGCCGCACTCTCGCCCCTAATAGCTCTTTTTGCATAAGAGCTTGCTACCTTTCTCTCCTTCCTTCGAGGGTGGATTGGTTCCCTGCACACCTTATCTGGGGCAAGGGACCTACTCCTTGATCATGTTTCGTGGCATGGCTAATCCTTCACGAACGAGTGCAGACGGACAACTTCATCAAATCTATCGATTTCTATTTTTCGAGTAAATGTGTTCTGTGCTTGGCGGCCAAAGAATCTATGTTTCACCTTTTTTGGGAGTGCCTTGTTTTTCAGAACCTCTTTAAGGTTACCTAGAATAAGCATGTCGTTAGCGTGCGCCAGGAGTCATTCGTTGTAGACCTTTTGTGGGGCCCTCAACCAGTTCGCAGTTGCAAGCAGTGGTGGATTATTTGGAGAACGTGGCTTCTCTCATCCTGTTGGGTTGTTTGGATGACTCGCAACAATGCCATTTTCTGGCAAGTTTTGGCAGTTTTCAATAAATTAGTGAACTGTATTTTGGCGAATGTGTATATGCCATTTTGTGCATTACCATCCCCAATCTTCAGCGCTTTCTGTCGCCCTAGACCCCCCTTGAACCAGGATGATTGTGTATGGTTTTGGTTCTTTTTGTTCTTAGCTTTGTTTCTATGCTCTCGGCCTGTCTAGGGCCTGTTTTGCATTGTTGTCGGGTTCAATGTTTGTTGACCCTTTTCGTAATGTTGATGTTTATAGTTCGTCTCTCTCTCTCTCTCTCTCTATATATATATATATATATATATATATATATATATATATATATATATATATATATATATATATATATATATATATATAGTAAGGGTTAGTCGCTCTACCAGCGTAGTCATCCGACGGAACGCTGAGAACGACTGACCAGAGTTCCCTCCATTCCCCTGACATTGTGCTAGGTAGTCGAGTTCGATCCTCTGACGGAGGTGAGGATCCGCCTGAAGCCGCCTCTCTCCGATGCCGAGCATGGTCGTCCAGTGGGGATGGTGTAAAATTTATTTTTTATTAACTTTCTATTAATTGTGGCACATGTGTTTATCTTCTGTTAAGATTAGCGAGTTAGTGGGTAGTTTTGGGTTGATAAGAATAAAGTTAGTTATTAACTCTAATTGGTTAAGAGAAACATTTTTTTCTTCTTCATCTCTACTTTGATGGAAAGTGGAAATCACGTAACCAATGAGGAAGTGGTCATTTCTCTACCCTATAAAAGTAGATAACTTCCACCAATTATGTACGTATGAAATTAAAGAGGGTGAAGAGAGAGAAACCACTTCTTGATTCTAACTTGTTGCAGAAGCGTCATCATTGCATTGGTAATCCTTGAAGATTCTCGATCGTTTTTCTCTTCCACAAACATGGATCGAGGTATTTATAAATTATTTGTAAAGATCATGAGATTCAAAGATCCTAAAGATCTAATATTAAATTCAATATAAGATTTGAAGTCTTACATGTGGTATGAGAGCCAGATTTTGAGGACTCATGATTTTTCAATAAATGAAAATTATATATATATGAAACTCATATATAATATATGTTGAATAAAATACTTTATGTATGTCCATGAAAGAAGTTATTTTGATATTCTCCATGCTTTAACGCAATCATATGAATATATACTATTTCATGTGTTTCATATGCAATCATGCAATAATACAATCACATAGATGCATGTGTATGTTTCATAATACATATTATTTGATTATTCTTTTATGCACTCACGTATATGCATAAGAAGGGGGCTTATTTAACGATTTTGATGCGGGATTTGATGGCCATTTGCTAGCTGCTTTGGTTTCCATGGTCTGAGGATGAGATTCTCAGTTTCATGAGCTTTTTCCCCTTAAAGCTTTAAATGGTGGAAGGAATGAGAAATACTTGTGAATGATCCCCATAATCTTGATGCTATTATTTTAGGGCTTTTATGTCATGATAATATAAATTGCAAATTTTTTTTTATGTCAAAAAAAATTATTTATTCTTTTTAATAATTGCAAACATGAAATAGTAAAATTTATTTTGATTTAGACCCTGACTAAATTACATATAGGTTCTTTGTCTGAGTAAAATTATGTGACAGATCCTGCAGATTTATTTCTGGATCCTTGCAGAACTGTTATTATGTACCAATAAAATTCAGAATATAATTTTTATCCTTGTGACTTGTTCAGCTACTTTGTTCAACATTCATATTAAGTTATGGTTTGGTAGTTGCCAAAGTGGCCCAACCAGAATGTTAAGTAAATGTTGAATTTGGTATTAAACTAATGACAATGACTCAATGATATCATGAATATCATCTAAATTCATGATGAGTCATTGAGTTTAATTAATCATGTGAAGCTTATGATTCCCCAAAGGTGAATTAGTTTTCAGTGATTATGTAAACATTAAGGGGTTAACTATGTTTTACAATTAAATAGACATAAGATATCCAAAGATAACATGTTTATTTAATCATAGAACATATGACCTAATAAAGATTACTTATGCAAATACATGTAGGCATCATAATTAGTATATCATGGTTACTACCCAAAGGAGAACCATTGTTATACTTGTATTTGTATTCTTAAGTTGTTAAATATGTTGTTAACTCAAAGCATTAATAGTGTGAGCATTTTATCTTATTATATTTGTTCTATTTCCGCATCTTTTCCTGTTAGTCTTAATTCACATGTTGCATCTGTTCCTATTCTCAATGGAACTAACTTGTCAGATTGGATTGAGCAAGTTCAGTTCACTTTAGGTGTGTTGGACCTTGATATGACACTCCGAGTTAAGAAACCCACTTTTATTACTGAAGAAAGTAGTGTGGAGGAAAAGACTCTCTATAAAGCTTGGGAGAGATCTAATAGATTGAGCATCATGTTTATGCGAATGACAATAGCAAATAACATCAAAACTACTCTCCCTAAATGTGACAATGCTAAAGAATACATGCAAAACATTGAGTAGCGTTTCTGCACCACGAACAAGTCCCTTGCGAGAAAGCTGATGGTAGAACTCACTACTATGCATTTTAATGGTACTCGTACCATGTATGAACATGTTCTCGAGATGATTAACATTTTAGCTAAGCTAAAGAGTTTGGGAATGAACGTGGATGAGACTTTTCTTGTCCAATTTATCCTAAACTCCTTGCCTACACAGTATGAGCCATTTTAAATTCACTATAACACTATTAAGGAGAAGTGGAATATGAATGAATTGACCAGTATGTTAGTTCAAGAGGAGGCAAGGCTAAAGCAACAAGGTGCTCATGTTGCTAATCTTATGACTCAAGGAGCAAAAAGAAAATTTGGGAGGAAGCCTGAAAAAGACAATAAACGTACACCACCCAAAATGAAAGAATCTACTCCACCTGATCAAAAGAAGGAACGTAGAAATGATAAGTGCAATATTTTTAAGAAAATTGGGCATTTTCAGAAAGACTGCATAAAACATCGTCAATAGTTCGAAAAGAAGGGTAAGCCTTCGATTAATGTATGTTTTGAATCAAATTTGACTGAACTTCCCTCTAATACTTGGTGGATCGATACTGGTGCTAATTCTCATGTTTCCAACACGATGCAGAGATTCCTTTCAATCCAGACCACAAGCTCAACCAAAAATATCTTATTCATGGAGAATTGAGTTAAAGCTCCTATTGAAGCTATTGGGACTTTTCGTCTAATCTTAGATAGTGGTTTTCATTTGGACTTGCCTCAAACACTTTATGTTTCTTCTATTTCTCGCAATTTAGTTTCTCTATCTAGACTTGACCATGATGGTTTCTCTTTTAAGTTTGGGAATGGATGCTTTAGTTTATTTAAAAATCTCCTTTTCTTGGTTCTGGGATTATGATTGATGGTTTATACCAATTCAAGCTTGATAATCATTTTGCTGAAACTCTTTTGACCTTGCATCAGAAAGTGGGAACTAAACGTGGCTTGATGAATGAAAATTCATCTTTCTTATGACACAAAAGATTGTCATATATCGAGTGAAAGGTTAAAAAGATTAGTAAAAGATGGTATTCTTTTGAACCTAGATTTTGCTGATTTTGGTGTGTGTGTGGATTATATTAAAGGTAAAACAACCAAACACACAAAGAAAGGTCCCACAAGAAGTACAAAGCTTCTTGAAATCATACATATAGATATTTGTGGACCATTTGATATTCCATCTTTTGGTGGAGAAAAATAGTTTATTACCTTTATTGACGATTTTTCACGTTATAGCTATATTTATATGTTGCAAGAAAAATCTCAATCATTAGATGTTCTTGATATTTACATAACTGAGGTTGAGAGGCAACTAGATAGAAAAGTAAAAATTGTAAGGTCTGATAAAGGTGGTGAGTTTTATGGAAAATATGATGAAATGGGTCAACACCTTGGTCTATTTGCTAAACTCCTTCAGAAACATGGCATTTGTGCACAATACACTATGCCAGGTACGCCACAACAGAATGGGGTGGTTGAAAGGCATAATCGTACTCTTCTGAACATGGTTAGGAGTATGTTGAGTAATTCTTCATTACCCATTTCATTGTGGATGTATGCTCTTAGGGTCACTATGTATGTTTTAAACATGGTTCCTAGTAAGGTAGTTCCAAAGACTCATTTTGAACTGTAGACAGGAAGGAAAGCCAGTTTAAGATATCTACATGTTTGAGGTTGCCCAGTAGAAGCTAGGATTTATAATCCATATGAAAAGAAACTCGATTTTAGAACAATCATTAGTTACTTCATTGGTTACCCAGAAAAATCCAAAGGGTATATGTTTTATTGCCCTAACCATAGTATGAGAATTGTTGAAACTGGTAATGCCAGATTCATTGAGGATGGTGAGATCATTGGGAGTAATAGAACTAAAAATATGATCATTCAAGAAGTTAGGGTACAAGTCCCTTTGCCCATAACTTCTAATGAAGTATTCGCCCAATTGTTGAACCATTCAACAACGATGAACAAATGAATGATCAACCACCCCATGATGAGATCGTCACAAATGAGGAAGTTGTGGATCAACCCCAAGAAATACCAGTAAGACGTTCTCAAAGAGAAAGAAAATTTACTATTTCGAATGATTATGTGGTTTATCTACATGAATCTGACTATGATATTGGGATAAGTAAAGACCCGGTTTCATATTCACAAGCCATTAACAATAATGATTCTGCTAAGTGGATTGATGCTATAAATGAAGAGTTAAAATCTATGAAAACAAACAAAGTCTTGAAACTCGTTGAATTGCCTGAAAGACACAATTCAGTCGGGTGCAAATGGGTCTTTAAGACCAAGCGCGACTCTAATGGCAATATTGAACGATATAAAGCTAGACTTGTAGCCAAAGATTTCACTCAAAAAGAAGGCATTGATTATAAGGAAACCTTCTCTCCTGTGTCTAGGAAGGATTCACTTAGAATCATCATGGCATTAGTAGCTTATTATGCTTTAGAGTTACATCAAATGAATGTGAAAATAACTTTTCTGAATGGTAATTTAGAAGAGGAAGTTTATATGGATCAACTTGAAGGTTTCACATTAAAAAATAAGGAAAATATGGTATGCAAACTTAAGAAATCTATTTATGGACTTAAACAAGCCTCTCAACAATGGTATTTTAAGTTCAATGATATCATTACTACTTTTGGGTTTAAGAAAAACATTGTTGATCAATGTATATACCTGAAGATCAATGAGAATAATAGATCATGTGGACTGTTGAGATTGTCTCAAAACACATATATCAATAGAATTCTAGAGAGATTTGGAATCACAAATTGTTCATCTAGTATTGTTCCAATTCATAAAGGGGATAAATTTAATCTTATGCAATGTCCTAAGAATGAATTAGAACATAAAGCAATGGAGAACATTCCTTATGCTTCTATTGTGGGGAGTTTGATGTATGCACAGGTCTGCACTAGACCAGACATTAGCTTTGCAGTTGGAATGTTGGGAAGATATCAACATAATCCAGGAATAGAACACCAACAAAGAAAGTTTTGAGATACTTACAAGGAACAAAAGATTATATGCTCACGTTCAGGAAGACTAATCAACTAGAAGTGATTGGTTACTTAGATTTTGACTTAGCTGAATGTGAGGACATCAAGAAATCTACTATTGCATATGTTTTCCTTTTAGCTGGAGGAGCAATATCATGGAAAAGTGAAAAACAGAAAAGTATTGCCGCATCCACTATGGAGGCTGAGTATGTAGTATGCTTTGAGGCTACACTACATGGTTTATGGCTGCAAAATTTTATTTCAAAACTTGGAGTTGTCGATTCAATTTCCAGGCCGCTGAAAATTTATTGTGATAATGCTGCAACTGTATTCTTTTCTAAGAATAATAGGCATTATAAAGGTGCCAAACACATGGACACCAAATACTTATCTCTCAAAGATGAAGTTAAGAAACAACCAGTGACCATTGAGAATATAAACACACATCGTATGGTTGCAGATGCACTAACAAAGGGACTACCTCCAAAGACATTTGCAGAGCATGTTAGTAGAATGGGTCTTGGATGTGGTTACTAATTATTGTGTGCTTTATGACTAGTTATGCACTGGACTTTTTTGAGCTCAATGAATGCGTTTCTTAAGTTATCTGCTATTTATTAATGTTTTTACATGCATGTATCACCTTAAATGAATGTAATGGCAGAAAGTCTTGACAAAGACATTATTGTTGGACCTTTATGTTTGTCTTCTCACTTATAGACTATTTTAAACAAGTTATTACTGTTGTAGTACATGGAAGGGACTGTATCACAAAATGATATACAACTGCCATGACTCACATTGATAATTTATTTATTGTGGTGCTTATGATAACCAAATAAAGAACTTATCAATCTAATGTATGCGCGCCTAATGTCTATTATACTGAACCATTAAGGAAGTAATCACATGTGCCAAGTGGGAGAATGTAAATTTTATTTTTTATTAACTTCCTATTAATTGTGGCACATGTGTTTATCTTCTCTTAAGATTAGTGGGTAGTTTTGGGTTGATAAGAATAGAGTTAGTTATTAACTCTAATTGGTTAAGAGAAACCACTTTTTCTTCATCATCGCTGCTTTGATGGAAAGTGGAAATCACTTAACCAATGAGAAAGTGGTCCTTTCTCTACCTTATAAAAGTAGATAACTTCCATAAGTTATGTATGTGTGAAATTAAAGAAGGTGAAGAGAGAGAAACCACTTCTCGATTTTAACTTGTTAGGCGTCATCATTGCATTGGAATGCATTCGTAATCCTTGAAGATTCTCGATCGTTTTTCTCTTCCGATCGAGGTATTTATAAATTATTTGTAAAGATCATGAGATTCCAAGATCCTAAAGATCTAATCTTCATTTCAATATAAGATTTGAAGTCTTACGGATGGCTACTCATACAACGCCGGGTTCAGCCAGTGGTTCTGAATTCTTTCGGCGAGGGGAGCCCTGTTGCCTTACCCAGACATCACCGCGGGCAGCCGTAACTGTTTTTTTTTTCCGGCAAGGGGATCCCTGTGAAGTAGGTTTTCCCTATGACTTGTTGTTTGCCAGTGAAGGATGGTTTCACAGACTCGTCGGATTCCGACGATGACCTCCTGCGTCCTTTGTTCTGGTTTTTTTTCTTCTACACCACTCACTCCCTGCGCTCTAATACCAATGTTGAGATTTTAGGATCCGAGTGTGAGCAGAGGGAGAGTAAAAATACAGAAGAAAGAAGAGGGAGAGAGGTTTCAGGTAAATGGCCTGCTCAGGGGGGATTTGCACTCTGGTTGAACCTGCAGTGCACAGGGGTTGGGGGGCATAAATACCTCTGCTACCGTAACTTTTCCCCAGCCTTAATCAGATGTTTTAATACCATCCGTTTTGGGTTTCCATGGGTAAGGAGACCACCATACGTGTGGCTCCTAGGATTCCCTTGTGAGACCGTTATGACCGCACTTGATACGTTATCTGGATCCAACAGAAACCTCCGCTATCATCACTACTTCTACCAAATTCATATACTGCCAGCATAACTACATTCATCATTTCACATGCCATCACCATTGTCAACAATGCCAAGATCGCCTCTATGACTGCTTGGGAACTGGGATAGAAGTTTATGCATTTGGTAGATACATCGTGAAACTACGTTGGTGGTGGGTATTTAGAAACTGGCAGCTGCGATGAAAGTTTATGCATTTGGGATAGGGAGTGAGATCGACTCCCTTTTATATTTGCACTAAAGTATGGATTTGGCAGCTACTACTTTTCCAAATGCATAAACTCCCTCGGACTACTAGTTTCCAAATTATAGAGCTTAAGCTTTTCCAACTACCTACATCGCTTGCACTACAACCCCAGCGGAGTAGCGCAGTTGGTTAGGGTGAGCATTGGAATGTCCGGAGACCCTTGGACAATATGAGTTAAATCCCCCATGAGATCAAACCGGCAACAGTATTGAAGTAGAACTCTGGGACCATCCACTCTGCTCCGTCCTCCTAAACGGTTGCAGGAATCACCACCAACTTGAATTGGTTAAAACTTTGCTATGGCAGTAGGACCTCAGCAGTCAGAGAGCTGGCTCTCCTGCACCCACTCCACCCCTGCTTACAACATTGGCCTTTCTAGCCCTAATAAAAGCATGTTCTGAAATTAACAACACTTTGCTTTTGGTGTTTAGCCTGTCTATGATTTTCTTGTGGGGAAATGCAAGAGGAGAAAATACATGGATAAAACATGACACTGAAATGAAGGGAAGATGCTGTCCCATTCGAGGTTGACTGCTGTGTAGGATCATCAGTAGAACACAATTAGAGCTGGTAAATGAGCGGAACGAACCAAACATAAGGTGTTCAAGGGCAACTCATTCTTGTGGGTAGCTGAGCCGAGCGTCAATCTCAATCAGGCTCATTAACCATTTTTCTAATTGAAAACAATAGAAATTGAACTCTAAACCTACTGAGTTCAGCTCAAACTAGCTCATTTACAAAATAAACATATTGTTTTAAAGATGTAATTTGAACTCTGAACTTATTGCTTGCAAGCCAAACACTTCAATTATCTACACTCTGATACAAAAAAATGTGTACAATATATTTTTTGTTAGTTAACAAGCCTATATGAGCCGAGCAAAGCAAAGCTGAACAACTATTATTCATGTTCTACTTGCGAGCCTATTATATGAGCTCGAACGAGTTCATAACGAGTTCATTACGAGACAAACACCAGCTGAGCCACGAGTGACTCATCTCATTTTCCAGCTCTAGACACAGCTACCAATTAACTTTAGGAAACAGCATGTTGAAGTAAAGACTGTCAAATGCTTTCCGTTAATCCAAAAAATTATGCTTCAAATGCTTTCCGTTAATCCAAAAAATTATGCTTCAAATGCTTAAAGAGATGGGAGTTGTGCGTTTGGGATGGGAAGTAGCATTATTTTTGCACTAAAGCATGGAATTGACAGCTACCACCTCTAGGAGGAGCCAGTATCAGGTGCCACCACATGACACACTTTGCTGCACCTGATGCCCTTCATCTTTGACTGACAGTCTGTCAGTTGTGGGGCCCAAAAGCAGATGGAGGGCAGCCAGTGCAGAGGCACACTCAAAGTGTGCCATGTCCTGATCCTGGCTCCTCTAGGAGGTGGTAGCTGCCAAATCCAGCTGCTACTTCCTGAAATGCCACTTCCCATCCCAGCTACTAGTTTTCAAACAGGCCCTTAATCGACTCTGGAATTAAGGTATGTCGAGACAATAGTCATGGTTTCAGAGGCCGACTCCAAAACAGGTCCTAAAAAGCAAGACTCATGAAAACAGGGTTTTTTCTATTAGAAGATGGAAACTAGTGAAAAAACTTGGTCTGACCTTGAGAGTAATGATATATTATAGATGTATTTCCTTAAGCAGCACAGATTAACACCCAAAGGGCCTTTTCCCCATTCCTATCTTAGCAAAGAGCCATCAAACCCAGTTTTTGAGCAATAGCAGACTATTCTTTCAAACAGCCCTGGCTTAAACCCTTTTATCAGATGCCAATATTATTTTTACTCTCTGACAACGCTTAAATTTCTCAGTTTACTATTAATATTTATGCCATCCCTAGCAACTGGTTCGTCCACCATTTAAAATCCACCAAGTTTTGCACTTCTGATTCATGTGCTTATACAGAGGCAGTTTGAGCAAACCATGACAATTCAGTCCCAAATATGTGGGTAGGACTTGGGGGTTCCAAGCATACTAGATGCAATAAAACAACGGGAAAATGACAGTACTACTTTTAAGAAAAATGTTATTTCACATAATAGCCGCAAGATATGGAAATATTCTTCGAATACCCATTCGCTCGATTTTAGCAGAATATGAGGGCATTTTTAACGATTTCAACCTTCTGCTAAATATGAAACAGCGAAACTCACTATTTACAGTGTTAGCCAAACTCACTATTTCGGCGAAACTGAGATTCACCTATACAGTTTTAGTGAAACTAACAATTTTAACCAAACTCATCGCTAGCTAAACTGAGATTCGCCTATATAGTTTTAGCGATAACTCACCATTTTCAGCAAAACTTGATATGAGATTCGCCTATACATCGAAATAACGACATGAACTTTCACACTGCTAATCAAGATCATGATTCAGCATTCATGGAAAACCAAATTGCTAGATGCCTCAGAATTCATCATTTCATTGGTTATACATGGGGGAATTTCACATCATAATGACAGTTCCTTCGTAACTGCATCTGTTCGAAATTTGCGTAGGAGCAAATCAGAAACATCAGGAGTAGAAACTGGTATGCAGCCTTAACACTTTGTGAGCAACAAATATCAAGCTCCCACTTAGTCGTTCTTACCAGCCGACAAACTTTCAATCAATTCCATCTTCACCACCAGAAACCAACCATGAGATAGGATTCCTCTGTATCGATTTCGAGTTCCATATCGATCTTCTCCTTCTCAACCAAAATAGGCACGTCCCTTGGAGCAAAATTCCGTGACTGAGATGGAAGAAATTCTGCAAAGGCACCAGTTTCAGTCCCCCCACCAAAATCCAACTCCTGCCCAACAGAATCCTCCACTGAATCAACAAGAGGCGAGACGAAATCCCAAAAGAAACTGAACCTCACATCGGAATTCCCCTCTACGGATCTGGAGAAGGCATCCGCTTGAGCTTCTTCCTCGAGCAGAATGCGTCGGCAAACACGTCCAGGATCTGCTGCTGCGACTCGATTAACATCTTGGTCCGCCTCATCTCCATCTCCATCCTCATCCTCTGCACCTCCCTCGTCATCTCCATCTTCATCTGCTCCAACTTCATAAACCCATCTCCCAAACGCCGGATCGCCGCCGCCAGTTCCACGATCGGGTTCTCTTGTTTAAACCCCAATTTCGAAGAGAAGAAGCTCTGCAGAACCCTGGGGAAGTGGCCGGCCTCTCCGGACTCGGCTGAGCGGCCGCCGCCCTTCGCCCAAGCGGACGAAGCGGCGCGAGCATCCGACGGGAGCCTGAATTTGCCATTGCCCATCAAGGGATGGGGGCTTCTGGTATTGTTGGTGCCGTTTTTTATGGTATCGTAGCCTTCCTTCGTCGTCTGTGCGACCCTCGGGGGCGGGCCGTTCTCCATGAAATCCATCTTCTTGTAGTAAATCCAAGAAGACCCATCGGCGAAACCCTTCTGCCTCTCGGTCCTGTACCTCATGCGGAGCTTCTCCATCTTGTGCCTGCACTGTGTGGGCGTCTTGGAGAGGTCGGAGAAGCCGCAGCGGAGGCGCACGGCCTCCGCCACCTCCTCCCAGTGAGAGGCCTTGAGTTGGCCCCTCTTGAGGGAGTACCACTTCTCCTGGTAGGAATCGATGAGGTGGGTGATCTCCTCGTGAATCCATGGCCCGGGGAGCAGCCTCCTGGCTTGGGCTGGAGGCGAGGGTTCTCGAGCAGATGAAGACGAGGCAGCCATAATAAGATGAAGAAGAAAGATGGTGGTGGCTGTGGAAAGAATTGAAGCCGATGTGCGTGCTTTCTCTCCTCCCCGTGCTAAAATTTGACGACTTGCAAACTTTTAGTCGTCTTTTGCTACTACTACCGTCTCTTTCTCTCTCGTTTTTCTTTTCTTTCCGTTTATTACTCGCTCGCTGGTAAACCAGCCGTACGATCCGAACAGGGCACGTTCTAATTCGATTCGGTTATCGATGAGCCTGTGGCTCGGCTCGTGTTCATATTTAGCCGAGCCGACCTTGAGCTCGGTTCATCACTAAATGAGACGAGCCGAATACGAGACATTTCATGTTATTTATACATAGAATATACAAAAAATAATCATATTATCCTTATAAAACGACACAATTTTAAAAAAATGTCTCATAATTTGTTAAAATCCTTTTTATATCAAAAATCTTTGATTCCTGACTTTTTAAAGATATTTTTGGTATTTGTAAATATGGTACGATTATCGCAAATTATTTTTTGTGAATATCACCTTTAACTAAATACTCCCCAAGGAGGTCCACAAATATGGTATGACCTTTTCAAATCATTTTTATGAATATCACCCAAAATATGTGAACCTTCTTTAACTAAACACTCCCAACATACAACTGAAAATATTTTATAACATTTACAAATAATTTGTATGAATATCTCCAAACTATGAGAACCTCCTTTAACTATATTTTTCGATGTAAGTTTGCAAATATAGTACAACCTTTGCAATAATTTGTGTAAATATCCCAGATTTGTTAAACCTCCTTTAATTATATTTCTTAAAGTACGTTTGCAAATATAGTACACCCTTTGCAAATAATTTGTGTGAATGTTCCCAAACTGTTAAACCTCCTTTAATTATATTTCTTAAAGTACGTTCAAAAATACATTATGCCATTTGCAAATAATTTGTGTGAAATCCCAAAAATCTATGAACCTCCTTTAAATTTACTACAACATTCCCAAATAATATGTGAATGACTCCAAAATCTGCGAACTTCCTTTAATTAAATACTTACGTTCGCAACTAATGTGTAAATATTCTCAAAATCTGCAAACCTTCATATACTCATTAAATGCGACATTTTGAATGTATTAAAGCTTTGTTTTGTATTTGAGGACTATGTTCACATAAAATTAAGGTTTTTGTGGTCCCCAAGATGTTTTTCTCCATAATCTTTTTTAGCGAACCTTCAATGTTATTGATTTATCTCTATCATGCAGCGGCACATCATTAGTGGTTTTTTTAATGTCTGACACATGATCAATGGTGAGATATTTGATATGCACATGTTTTGCTCATTGTAACAGTTGAATCAATGCATAAATCAATTATTTTTTTAAACATTGACATGGTTCTTAAGTTATATTTACATGTTCAATAGCTTATTCCATTTTTTTTTGTTTAATTCATTTTCATATGAGTCTCTTTTGCCTACTTTTTTCATAATTTTTATGTTTCTATCCTCGAATTTGGTTATTTATCGTTTATTATAAAGATGACTAGGAAATACTTGCATGATTTTTAATTTATTTTTGTATTTTCAATAGCTTATTTTGTTTCTCCTTTACCTGCATGTTTACCTTTATCATCGAATTTATTTATGTAAGAAATTATTCTTTTATTTATTATAAAGAGACTGACATAGAGGCAACAACACCTATAGAGCAAATGAATAAATTACGTAGTAGGTGATCTGTCCTAGTATGAAGTAAGGAAGAGGCTTGACGCGTGGATAGAAAGGGAACCTATTCTATGACCAAAGAGTATGGGTGGTCGATATATTCTATAAAAAAATGAAGCATTAATTTGCAAAGGCCGAGAATTCTATGTTCAAATAAGAAACAACAAACATATTCAGTGTCAGTAAGAAAAACCGTTGTTTTATGAAAGGTTGAAGAGCTAGTGTCTAAAATATTGCCTCTCATCTAAAAAGCATATATAAGGAGGGGAAGCAGTCAGGGGTAAAAAAGTTCAAGGAGCCATTGACATTTGCATCTTCAATAGTTGTTAACCTGCATGCTCGGCTAGAGAAAGTAAGAGACGTAGTAACCTATTATAGTGATATGGAGAATAAGAATGCAAACACTGTTAGGGTGGAAAGGGAGGAAGAGAAACCTCAACAATGGGAGGATGCCATGGGTGAGGTCGAGAAGAGAGAAGAACTATCTCTAGCAAACAAAGAGGTTGATGAGAGTGAAGGTATGGTCGGTCAAAGGGTAGAGGAGGATCCTCAACAAATATAGGAGTCTGAGGTGGAGAGGGAGGTGAAAGATCATCCCTTGGAGGAGGAGTCAATGCTTCAACAAAAAGGTCACAATAGAAAATAAGGTTCAATGCACGTTGACAAATGCTTACTTAATTTCTTAGTATATACAATATGTTTGTAAGATATTAACAATCAATTTCAATGTTGCATTCAATTATTGATTAAATTATCATATATATATATATATATATATATATATATATGCATGTGTGAAGGATGCTTATAAGATAACTAGTTTGAATATTACAATTCAATGATTAAATTGTGATATATATATGTTTGTGAAGTATGTTTGTAAGATAACCAATTTGAATATTATGATTCAATGATTAAATTATGATATGCATGTGAGTGTGTGTGTGAAGCATGTTGAGAAGATAACCAGTTCGAATATTGCAATTCAATAATTAAGTTATGATATGTGTTTGTATTTGTGAAGCATGTTTGGAAGATAACTAGTTTAAATATTGTAATGTGTGTGTGGAACATATTTATAAGATAACTAATTTAATTATTATAATTCAATGATTAAATTATGGTATGTGTGTATGTTTGTAAGATAATCAGTTTGGATAATGCAATTCATGATCATGTAATCAATGAAATAGTGAAACAATTATATGTTATTATGTATAGTTGTATGTAGTCTACTAAATGAATTAATTTGAGTGTTATAGTCAATAATTAAATTATGATATGTGATTGATTTCATGTAAATTCTATTATGATTGCAGGATTTGCAATTATAAAGAGCAAATGATCAAATTTCTCTTATACATCGGTGTATTGGTTTCAAGCACATGGGTGATTCTTACCACTATCAGATGATGTGAAGGGCTAGTTGAATCGAATGCATTTTGGACAATTTTTAGATGTTACACCATATAACATTGATCATAGTCTCATAGATTCTATGGTGCAGTTGTTGAATCTGGCAACTAACACATTTCAGTCATCCAAATTTGAGATGACCATCACCTGAAAAGACGTGGCACCCATCATATGATTGAAGTGCCATGATGTGCTATTGAATACATCTTGGTTTATAGATTTCAAGTACCAATGCCAAGTTTTATTGGGAGCACTTGAAAATACAATCGAAGGTGAAAGGTTGAGTGCCAACAACAAGGTGAGGAAACTGAAGGAAAAGATAACCTATGTTGGAGGAAAGGCCGTTCCTAAAATAAAAATAATTTGAGGGCATTCTTGGTTTACTTCTTTGGCACTTGTGTATTCATCGATATTGTTAAGAAGTTGATTAATGCATCATATATGTAACTGGTATGAATACTGTTAAGAAGTCAATTCATTCATCGATATTGTTACACTTGTATGCAAGTTTGAGTCAAGTGACACGTGAGAAAAAACTTTGCCGGCATGTTGATTTTGCTAGAGGTACGAATATTGATTCATCAGTTTGATTTGATTTATATGAAAACATGATTTTGTTATCTTTATATATTAATTTGTATATTAATCCATATATTAATCGGTGTATTCATCCTTGGAGGTTTGGATATGAGAGCATATATTCATTAGAAGACCCTTTAGATATAGCCAAGTCCCCAAGTTTCTATGTATTGCTATGCTGAGTAGGTCACACAAGAGAGAAACCTTAGATGAAGATGATAAGAAAAAGGGAAATGATGGAAGATGGATGGGTCTTCAATTGAGAAAGGTCCTTTGCACTGCAAAGTTGCACATGCTAATCGAAGTTGTTATATTTTTATAAATAATAATATATGAGACTCTGACCATGATTGAAACATCATTTTGTAGGTAACGTGGTGCTCAAACAAAGAAGATGTAGATGATAAGGAGGATGTGGTTGTCCGTTGATGTATTTTTCTATGAGTTGACAAACATTATATCCATGTATTTTTCTTTTAAAAATGTGTCATCTACCATAAGAACTTGATGACATCCTTTTAGAAAGTCATTGATGCATGTATAGAAGGATAAGAACATGTAATTAAATCGACTTTTCTTATCAATCTTAATGAACCTTCATGTTCCTAGGTTAGCCTATATCAAATAATCCAAATAGGCAAGAAGCTTCTCAAATGAGTCTTTATATGAACCATATAACTCTTCCTTCTTGCATTCACATCCACACCATGTCTGATTGTAACTAATCTTCATACATTTCTTACGACTGATGTCATTGATGATTTTTCTTGGGATCATCTTCAAGTGATTGTGCAGGCATTTGCAAATAACACATGCAATCCATGCGACAATTACTTTTTTACTCGAAGGTTGTCTAATGATCTACCACATATATGCTCTCTTTTATACTTTTTTACTTGAAAGAATGTTGTTTTGTACATCTTTGTGTAGTGGGTCTTGCAAGGGAAATCACTCATAGTATGTCTTCTTTCTCATGCATACGACAATCATTCCTTTGTTGTCGCTTTTTATTATTATTCTTTTAATTATTCCTATCACACGATCTTTCAAAAACTAACGACAATACTTTAGATCATTAAACCTATGACTGATAGCAATGTCTTCATCATTTAAGCTTGTTATTAACTACTGAAAAGAATCTCAATCATTAAGTTTTTTGTTACGCAACTCATCAATCAATTGAGATGCTTCTGCATTAATGATTTTTAATTATTCTTCACTGTATGAGAATTCATCAAACGAGAGTCTATTCAACCACCTCTCATTATTATAAAAACAAAAAATAATTCTATTGCCTAACATACCAAGGGTTCTACTTTTTAATTGTCATTTGTCCATCATTTATATTTGCTATTAATTATCTTATGTCATTATTGTCTTGGTTCTCTCCTATCCTTTCTGAATCTTCCTTATCCGACATGGTATAGTCATCATCATCGGATTCTCTGTTGTCAATGTAATCACCTCTATGTAATTGAATGTTCGAATGCATAAACTAAATAAAAAATCATCATATTTTGCATTTTATATGCTTTCATGCATGCAACATTCTTGCATTTTCAAAATTTATAATTAACCATAAAAATAATATCTTCATTATCACACCTATATCTTAAACATAAATTACAAAGTCTAACAACTTGTATCTAGTTATATGATTTGCCTTGGAAGGCTGAATGTTATCCAAATTATTGCGATGAAGATAAACAACACTAGTTTGTTTATGTAGTTTCACATCCTCTATAGTGATCTTTTGATCATGAAAGTTCTCTATTGCTTGCATATCGAGCATTTACATCCTTTATTGGTTTGGGCAACAACATACCCCCTCGCATGCATATTAAAAGCATCAATATGGCTCATCATTTGGGACAATTGGATATTCGCCAAAAGGCAGAGATTAATAGATGATGTCTGAGATAGATGCATATTTTTCACAAAAAAACTCAACATTCTCATCATCAATTGTTCCTTGTTGAACTTTGCGAGCATCTAAGTAAATATCACCGCTAAATAACATTGATTTTACATAATCGTCCAAAATATTTATCCATATTTATTGGTTATCTATGTCCAGAGAATAACTATACAATAACTCTTCCGCTTGTACGATTTCATGAGAGTCACAAATTTCTTAAAGTTACTATTTTTTAATACCACTATGGATTTTCAATTAGTGTGATCAATGTGCACTTTAACCCTTTCAGAGGCCATCATTAAATGCGTACATCAACCACACAATATATCATTCATCTAATAAAAATAACATGTAAAAAAATGTCATTTATATATCCTTCATAGATTCAATTAAAAAAACTACCTATAAAAAACCCTAACCCTTATTGAATGTTTGTGCACATTCAACTCCAACCTCATCACTCTAATTGAATGCTTGTGTACAATCAACCCTAACCCTATTACCCAAATAAAAAACCATCAAATATTAAGGAGTTAGACAAGAAAACCAACATAAATCATCTACAACACCAATAAATATATACATCTATAAAAAAAACCTAGAAATAGTAAACCCTGAATGAAAAATCCAATGTCAAATATTAAATAAAATACATAAAAACATACATAAATCTTTCATGACAACAACCAAACACAAATAATATAAGGTTGTATTATATATATAATCTTAAAAATTCAAGAAAACAATAATATATATAAGACCTAAGTAAAAGATGGAGAGTATTGACTGGAGGAGGATGTTGCAACCTCACTAGAATGCTGCAAGATGATTTCACATGAATTGCTACAAAGGGGAGAGGGGGAGGGTTGGGGTTATAAAGGGAAAATGCTTAGAGTTTGGATGAGAAACAAACAAAAAATGAAAAAAAAGAACATAATGATTTTATATATGAATCAACAATCATGCAAAAGTTAGGGACATTTGCAATATGTATTTGTGAATGCTAGGATACATTTGCAAACCTCCTCGAGTAGTATTTAGTTAAAAGAGGTTTGCAAGTTTTCGCAAACATCATATTGTATTTGTGAAGGTCATACTATATTTACGTAGGTCGAATCAGAATGTGAAAGTCGGAGACATTCGTCACATGTATTTGTGAATGTCAGTATACAATTGCAGACCTCCTCGAGCAATATTTAGTTAAAGGAGGATCATAGGTTATATTCGTGAACATCGTACTGTATTTGTGAATGTCTGCCATATTTGTGGAGGTCAAATCAGAGTGCAAAATTTGGGGACATTCGCGACAACTATTTGTGAATGTTACACACATTTGTGAAGCTCCATGAGTAGTATTTACTTAAGTGAAGTGCACAGGTTATATTCGCGAAGGTCATACTAAATTTGCAAATGTTGTGTTGCAGATGTGTTTAGAATCTTTTTTTTTGTTGAAAGGTTGTGAATTTCCTACAATGTATCTATATATCATGGGAATCTCAGTAGGTTTGCATGTGCAAAGGGCAAATTTTTTCTAAAGATCCAAAAAACAATGATTTTGGATATGTAGGAGATTTTATTGAATTTGTAGATATTTCGAGAATCATGCCATTTTGCAAGGATAGTAAGATCATTTTTGCATAAAATCAATGTTTTGAATCAGATATACAATTGAATTCATATCTAATTTATTCTATTTATGGCTTGTAGATGTAAGTTTTTTGTCCATTATTTTTAGGAATCTTGAGGCCGATATTTGGGTAGGTCTAACAAATTAGTTAGTTGATTGAAATGATAAGCAATTTTCTCATGTGTTTTAAATGACATTTATATTTCTAGTTGGCATTTTTAATTAATTTACTTTTATTAAAATTTGATGTGTTTGCCTAATGTTTTTATGCATGAGAGTCGGTCCAACTGTAATCCATACTCTCTCTCTAATAGTGAACAATATCCCATTGTCCTACCCTTAGCATACTCATAAAAAAACATGGGTTGCATTCATTATTAGAAGAAAATGTATTTTGGTATCTCACAAGGGCTCTGCTCATCTGGCAGTGATGACTTTCGAATGTCACCAAGTTGACGGGATGTCACAAGTTCGAAACTCATGGGTGGCAGACCTTGCTGCATGGTCAAAGTTGGGTGTATCCCCGGTAGGCAGAGGAGACCTCAAGGGTTTTAGTAACCGAAGCCGGCCAATGTGGAGTTAGTGATGGGGAGTTCTTTCCCTTGGATTATTCAAAAAATATATATGAAAAATGATCGTATCGTATGAAAAATATGACTTGTTTCCTCAAATATCCTAGATTTTTTTAAATTCACTTGTTGTTCAAAACCATAAATAGAAAACTTTTTAGGACCTTTTTACCCTTTGCACAAGCAAACCTCATAAAGTTTACACAATATATCTTTCCGCTCATCGGCTAAGGTAAAACCTCACTTAAATCTTATATTCACACATTGTTGTCCTCAAGAAGTGCAAAAAAAATTATGTATTTATGTGTTTTTTTCTGTTAATCATAACATCACAAATACCTTAGTAAAATCACATATTTTATAGTAAAGTTGTGAGAAACCATGTAGACCACTCTTCTCTTTTTTTTAATCATCGCTTAAATGTAAGTTCTTATATATATATATATATATATATATATATATATATATATATATATATATATATATATATATATATATATATATATATATTACGGTCTTCACGAAGCACGCAATGTAACACCCCGGATTTCCAAAATAAAGCTAAGTTAAAAATTTCATGGATTTTTTTTCTTTGCAGCGGAACTTAGAAATGGTTTTAGTAGCGAAAATGGATGATAATGAGTCATCGATTTTATAAAACTCCGAGCAAGTCACAAGTATGTGACTAAACACTTATTGACCATCAAGGTATTCCATTTATAAAAACCATTTGTTTATTACAAACATCACTGCTTGGAAAAACAATATTTAGTTTTATAAAGGAAGCAATACAACGCTGTCTGGAGAAACCCTAAAACTCGATGTCGCCTTGTTCCGCATATCACATTGTAGGTTCAACACCTGAAATTTCTATTAAACAGGGTTAGAACCACTGCTGGTCTGGTAAGCAAGCATTCATCCATACATTCAATCAAGCATCAACTCATGCAAAGACCACTTGGGGTCACAGTTCACAACAACGACGCTCAAGTCTCTACGACTTAGCACATATCGCGAGAGCCTCCTCAAGGCTATGAGTTGAACATTTTGCTCAAGTTTCTATGGCTTGGCGTGAACCTCTTCAGAACTATGATTTGAATATCACGCTCAAATCTCTACAACTTAGCATAGACCTCTTCAGGGCATCATTTGAAATGTCAAGCTCAAGTCTCCAAGACTTGGCACATCTATATCCCACAAACCCAAGCGTGAGGTTCTAAAGTTTCGCTTAGTCGTGCGGATACAACATTGGTCTTTGCCCTATCAGTCTAATAGTATACCGATCATGACACCTTTCTCATGGTTATACAGGACTTGACAGAACAACGTCCATTCATTCATACATCGTTGAACCTAGAACTGATGCATTATTTCGATATTAGCGGTTCACCCCCTGGTACACGGGAGAAGTTTTGCCCGATCATCAACGTGACATTTTGGGGGTTAAATATTCTATATATTTTAGATACCCCAGATGCTTGTTAACCTTGTCCATGATAGGGCGGTAGAACTCATACCGGGATTACCCTATCAGGCCGGTTCGGATGCATCCTCTACTGCAGTAGTTGAGTTCAATCCTTAGATATTTAAGGATAACTACAACCTCCATAACCCCTGAATGATGGGAGGCCCCTTGAACTCTATCAGGTTCAAAATCAAATACATGTTACTCGCGGTTGTACCATCACTGTATGCCATGGTGAGCAATAGTCTTCAAGGGGTCTGTCGGTCTAACTGTTACTTGTCAGATATTCACATGTCATTCGGGCAATCCAGTGCATCCCATACTGAAGAAATATGTACCCAACCTCATTTAGTATTCTTTAGCGTTGTCAACAACCATGGGGTCTACGACCTCAAGCCTTATTCATATGCATGCTTGACTCTGCTCTCGGCATCTACGACCATCATGAGCACCTCACCTTTTTCGGGTGGACAATGTACTCTGGCTCTTCGACCCTTACAAGTCTAGTTATGTAACAATATCTCAATGAGCATGCATATGACATGATCTCAATTGATCGACTGCTAGGTGTATATTACCGCAACGAGCACCTAGTCTAGTCAAGGTGCAACAACTACTTTGACTCTTTGGCCCTTACGAGTAGAGTGCCCTTACAGGCAAACATAAGAACGAATCATTCTAGCAGCGTTCTAACAACATGGCATCTTCGTGTCATTCAACCGATTCAAGCAATTCTTTTGCCTACCATTTTGATAGCACTTCTCCTACTTTTGACGGGAGAAGTGTGACGACCCTTTCTACATTGTAGAAAGTACTTAACAGAATTTGGGCAACACCTTCTTTGTATGACGGAGTAACATGCTACACTCTTTCTGAGCTTGTTGAGTTTCTTCAGAAATTTCAGCAGCACTTTCTCTCTTTGACGGAGAAAGCATGCATTTCTTTTAAGCTCGGTAAATATCTTTTAAAAAATTTCTGCAACATTTCTCCTCTTTTATGGAGAAATCGTTATGCTTAACTTAGGGATGGATGCACACCGTTCTACGTACTTCTCATCTATCGAGGTTCGTTGGAACCTTGGCCTTAGCCAGGCCGTGCGCAAGTGACTTAGGTTTTTATGAAAAAATAGTTTTGCGCAAAAGCAAAGCTTTTTCAATAGGGGTTTCATTTGTCAAGCAAAATCTTGATCGATGAACAACAAGAAAATCACATTGGTGATTTGGAGTTGATCTTCATTTGAATGCTCATTTATGCACACTAAATGTAATATAAGCAGAAGCCTCTGCTTTATAATGTGGTGGCATAAATGAGTGCATATTTAATGTTCGACGGAGGAAACTGAACTAAATAACTTGCAGAAAGCAAATACATATATACTCATAGAAAGCAGGAGCCTTGGCATCGTTTGACGCGATGACGATCTTAAATGCGTAATTTAATTTGCAGAAAGAAGAAGCCTTGGCATCGTTTGATGCGATGATAATCTTAAAAGCATAATTTAAATTACAGAAAGTAGGAGCCTTGGCATAAGCAAATACATATATATATATATATATATATATATATATATATATATATATATATATATATATATATATATATATATATATATATATATATAATATGCAGAAAGCAGGAGTCTTGACATCGTTCGATGCAATAACAATCTCAAATACATATATACTGCAATACACAAGAGCTTTTATGGTAAATATCCAGCGATAGTCACAAGGAGACGCGCGTGAACACTGAAGTGTTTTAGAGGGCGTAAACCAAGGACTAGGGTCAGATACTACTTCAGAACATATACGATATATAGCATAATACAAATCAATCAAATACTTGAGAAAGAGTGATCAACGAATCAAACTTACCTTTCGATCGGTGAAGAACGACTCTGGTATGCTCTGTCTTCTTCGAACTGGGTTTGAACCTCCTTTCGAAAGGCTAAACTAGGTCAGATGAGTTTGACCTAGTTGAGAAAGAGGAAGAGAAGGTCAAGCTACTAAACCCAAGTGGTTTAAACTAAACTGGGTTCGATCCAAGTCAACTAGGTCAGGCAGGTTCAGAATTAGCCCAAGTAGGCTAGGTCTGGGTCAAGTAAATCATACTTGAGTTTAGGACAAAAAAGAACATTGACTTTTGACTAGACTCAGTTGGGTTCAAGCCAAGTCAACTAAGTTTGGACCAGGTCAGGTAAGTTCAGACCAGGTCAGGTAGGTTCAAACTAGGTCAGGCAGATTCAGACCAGGTCAGGCAAGCTCAGAAGGGCTAGACCAGGTAGGGGAGGTTTTAGAGAAAGAGAGAGAAGAGGAGAGAGACGGGGGGGTAATTTTATGAGAAGAGAGAGAGAGGGGAGGACTATTTATTGCCAAGAAAACTTCTCTTCTAACTTTTCTTTTTTCTATTTTGCCCCCAGCTTTTCGGATAAGGACTGGAGGTTCCTTTGATGTGGGGCCCACATGGAATATTTCATGATATATTTTATGGGTCTCACAAGATATTTTTTGAGAAATATTTTTGTGAGTCCATAAACATTTTTGTGGGTCCCACAAAAATTTTAAGTTTTCGGTGATTGTTTTTTCAAAAAATTCTGAATATGCCATTCTCTTCATATCGACGTAACTAAGAAAGTTAGCTCGTAAAAATCTCCTAATTTTACTTAGGAAGGAAGTTATGGTTCCCTAATTGTTTGAGCATATATTTGTGAAGATATGAATATTCTAAATATAACTAGTTTATAGAAATCGGTTCGATTCGTATTTTGGGTTCATATACTATTTTCACAAGAAAATACCTCATGAATTTATTCAGAAATTTTGCTAAAAAATTACGGGTCTTACACACAAAATCAAGTCTTGCGAATCTCTTTATGATCGTAACTTCATAAATACCATAGTAAAATCACATATTTTGTACTAAAGTTGATGAATACTGCATGAACTTTCTTTCAGTAACCCTCACTTAAATGTATATTCACAACATATTTTTTATGGTCCTCACAAAGCGCACATGTATAACTTATGTGAACTTTTTTTAATCGCAACTTCATAAATAACGGAGTAAAACCACATATTTTATAAGAAGATCACATATCTAATTGTGTGAAAACACATAAATATATTACTAACTATAAAGTAAAATTGCATATTTTCTTATTATTTATTACAAAATTCTAAAAAATCATAACTCTTGGTTATTATTCACAACAATTATTTATGGAGTTTCTAAAAATCGTAAATCTATCATTTTTCTATTATAATCCAGTAAACATTTTATAATTCAGCAGACAATTTATATTATAATTCCATAAATATTTTCTGTTATAATTCAACAGACATTTACATTCGAATTCAAAACTATATACAATTCATCTATAATATTCAAAACTACATGCATTCATTCTCATCATACATTTAAATTATTATAGATATTCAAAGTTAAACTGTGAAATAGAAATTCAATTACAATTGCATTTACAGACATTTCCAAAACATTGTTTACTTAATTATATTGATTTATAATTACAAAACATTATTCATTTTTATAGATGCATCACATGCGCTCGTAGCTCCTCGTTGACCCTAGTATAGTTATCGATAAGCTTAGCTTCATTATGTATGATGGACTCCTTTGCATCAAGCAATCCTTCAACACATGGATTTCTACATGTACAAGAGTCAACTTTGTATCTACTCTACTTGCATTCCTTTTGTTCTTTTTGTCTCATCAACCCACGTTCCTCCTCCTCCTTATCAATGACCCTCTTTCCAGAGGGACTGCTTGCATAATACTATGATTAAGTAGCAACATCCTCATATCGTCGGCAAGTACCATGGATGATAAGTCCATGTCTTCATCGTCGTTGCGTCAGTCTTCAAGTTCAGAGAAGAATAGTATGGGATAATTTTGTCCTATCTTTTATTGTCAGTAGAATGGTTTTGCTAACAACCTGTTGATTGTTAAATTTTTGGAATACTCAGCTGGTCATTTGGCACTCAACTTCATTAATGTTGTACAACCAAATATTTGTTCTCATGATGCCCTTTGCTTGCATAACCACATCTTGATTCTCTCCATATATAATGAAATTTTATGCATGGTTAGTCCTATATTACATTACTTATAAACAAGTATGAAATATTATCAAAATTTCTTATATTTGCCTAGTCAGCCTTTACAATAATTTTAAGTAATGGGCTTTGTTGGGAATGTGATGACCAGATGCTCTTTGAACAATCCCATCTTCGTTGCTTAACTAATTCTACATTGAAACACGTAGAAATTTAAGAAAAATGAAACCACTCAGGGGCTTTCTAATAGATATGTGCTCTCATATCCTAACCTGCAGAGATTCATACAAGGATTAATACATATTAATACACAATATATTATTACATCATGCATGTTAAATAATATTTTAGCTTAAATCAATAGTTTAAGTATAAATAAAAGGAATAACTACCTCCAACAACACCAATATGCTTATGATTTTTATTCTTCCAGTGTTCATACTACTCAGGCCTATATTAAAGTATGCAAGTGTGGTTGCTCCTTATGTGTATTAGTTGACATGATTCAAGTCTCCCACTAGTCTAAAATATGAATTATGGATTGACTTTCCACCATTGTCGATGAATATGCATATGTCCAAGAAGTAGAGCAAGAATGCCTTCATATCCTTATCTTAGATATTGCTTGTATCGATCTTCCCTCCAATACATGGTAGTTTTTTCTTCATTTTTCTTGTCCCGTTAGGGACAAAGTAATTCCTCAATCATAAAAACTTTAATCCTTTTCCTAGGAACACATCATTCTTTGCTCTCAAATAAATATCACACATGCTTAAAATCTCTTCACCGATGTCTACTCACTGGTTCTCCATAACACTTAAATTTGGTGATTAGTGTCACGTCCTCCAACGTGGTGGTCATCTCAATATCTCTGAACTTGAATGTGTTGGTTATCACATTATAAAACTGCACAAAAGCCTCTAAGAAGGGGTGACTAATGTTTCATGGTGTGATCTCCAAAAATTTTCAGAAATACATACGATTAAGCATGTCCTTCACATCTTTGATAGATATAAGAACCATTGGTGTGCTTGAAACTAATAGAACTGGTGTATGTGGCATGTTGGATTACTCTCCTTGCCTTACAACTCTTACAATATATATGATAATTTAATAAATGATTGAATGTAAAATAGAAAATGATTATAAATATCTTAGAAACATGTATATACAAAATAACAATTTACTAAAGTACATCTTCAGTTGCACCAGACCTTCTTCCCCGTTTCGATCTCTTCCTCAGAGCTTGTACTTTCTTCTTTGCATCCTCCCCCTGCTGAGGTGCTTTTTCCATTTGCTGTGGAGCCACCTCCCCTTGTCGAGGTGCCTCCTCTGCATCTATATCATCCATATTCTTCATGTTACATCTTCAGCTTTATATGTCCGGTCATTGAGGTTAACAACAACAACCTCAGAGTGAGTACATGGGTCAACTTCTTGTTCGTTGAGTCTCCCTCCAATTCTCCCTTAGATGCTTTCAGGATGAAAAGCGTGATTGTGACAACAAACTCTTCATCATTTTTTTGTATATTTTGTTTCAGTTTTGCACCATACAGAGGTTGTTAACTACAATTTGGCTACTATTTTAGGTATTTTTTGTTGCTCTGTTGGAGGTGATTGATAATTGAGCCTGCATTTTTTGTGGTAAATGTGGGGCAACCAGTATTTTGACTACATAATAGGCTATCCACATGTCAAGTTTATTACATACATCATAGTACATAGAATGACCCAATATATAGTTTTTCTTCTTTGTCTGTTCTTATTGTGCTCCAATACTAATAGATGATGTGGTTGTGGGCCCCTCAAACATAGTTTTTTCAATCACTATATTGTGTCAAACTCTGCAAAATCTACCAGTAATAGAAGCCAAGTAACTCATAAAATCATTCATGTAATAAATAGACATTAAGAAGTTTCAAAAATATATCTTACAACAGATATAAAATTACTATTTTGTCAAGCAAAACTATGTCATCTGAAAGTATTAATAGAAAATCCAACATTTGACATTAAAGTATATACAACACTAAGAAGTACAAAATGTATTCATCAATAAGAATAAATTATTAGTCATAGTTGTCATCAATACACCATCAACAACACCATTGCATACAAAACAACATAATAAAAATTAAGCATTTTAGAAAAGCTAACTAAAAAACATGCTTAAAAAACATCAAACAATGTTTAATTGTATGAGATAAAAAAATTGATGAAAGTGTTCATAGTCATCACTAAGGTGTGGTTACTGTAGAAGCAAGAGCCTCAAACCATTAAACTAAGCAGTTGAACAACTATTCAGTTGTGTCAATAAAACCCAACGTTTAGAAGGTAAACTAATATTGCTATAGTTTCTTGTATTTTTTAATGTATTGATTATATGCATATTTTCTGTATAAAGGATAAAGAGATGGACACAAGAGAAGATGCAACAATATAGAAAAGGTTGAAATATGTAGGCTCAATATTCTCAGTATTTTATAAATATTAAAGAAAAGGGTTACCAAAAAATTTGTAAAAAATACTGTGCTTACCAAAAACACTTGTCGTTAAGAATGTGTTTACCAAAAAAACTCGTCATTAAGAATGTGATTACCAGAGAACTCACCATTGATGAATATGAAAAACTCAATGATGAATCACCAAAAAAATAGTGGTCAGAAATAGTTGCCGAAAAAGTTGTCAGATTTTTTTTGTGAAAGATCGAGAAAGTTGATGACCACAAAGAAGCCCTAGAATATGCGAAAATAGCCCTAGGGTGCAGGCAATCACTTTTTGCATCTCTGAAAAGTCACATTTATTTTAGTAGAAAAACCACAAACATAAAAGAACATTGTGTATTTAGATATGTGATCTTATTGTGGTATTTGCATAGTTAGTAATATATTTGTGTCTCTCTGCACAATTAGATATGTGATCTTATAAAATATGTGATTTTACTCTGTTATTTATGAAGTTATGATTAAAGGAGGTTCGGATAAGTTATATTTGTTTAATTTGTGAGGACTGCAAAAAACAAGGTGTGAATATATATTTGAGGGTTATAGAAAGGAGGTTTGCACGATATACAGTGACTTTGGTATAAAATATGTTATTTTACTAAGGTATTTACGAAGTTATGATCATAAGGAGGTTCACAAAATTTATTTTTGTGTGTTTTGTGAAGACTGCAAAAAAATAAGAGGTTTGCATGGTTTTCCGTTACTTTGGTATAAAATATGTGATTTTATTAAGGTATTTACAATTTTGCAATTAATAGAGAAGACAACATAAATTTATATTTTTTTGCACGCTTCTTGAGGACCACAAAAAATATGTGTCAATATGAGATTTAATAGAGGTTTAACCTTAGCCAACGGCGTGCAAATTTTGTGAGCTTTACTTGTGCAAAGGGTAAAAAGGTCCTAAAAAGTTTTTTATTTATGGTTTTGGATAATGAGAGAATTTCAGAAATTTTAGGGCATTTGGGGAAACGCATGAGTACGGTCATTTTTTTCGAAAAATATATGGTAGTCCATAATAATGCCATAAACTTGACTATGACTTTGCTTAACGAGAAAGAAACAAATCTATGCCAATTTCAATTTCAAAATTCCGTAAAATGCCATAACTATATGACCTTTACTTTGTTTATTCATGGAGAAGCTTATCAATTGCTTATAAATTTTTTTGACATATGAATAATGAAGCGAGCTGGTTACAGAAATCCACTCTACTTAGCCTTTGATGTTTCAATTTTACCTCCCTTATGTACAGAATTTCACTAATGTTAGGCACAAATACCGCAGAGTTATTGAATTTCTCCCATAACTTTATTAGAGAAATTTATTCATCACAAACTCCCATTAGATTCATAAGAAATTTCCTGTCTTGCCTACTATAATGTCATGATTTTATTTATTTTTTTAGTATTCTATTATTCTATTTTTATATTTTATAGTTTTAAATATTGTTTCAAATTATATAAAAAATTTTGTTTAATTTATCACTATATAGTTTTCGGGAAAATCTTGGGAAGAAGATTGTGACTGGCACAAATTGCTTCTCGATTTTTATTGATAAAAAAAGTTTATGTTATGTGAACCAGTTTGGAAATGATCATACATTAATTTCATATATTATTACATAATGTGAAAAAAAAAACCTTTTTTTCCTTTTGTCTTCATACATCAGATGCAATTATATTCAACTCAAATTCCAGCCTGATCATGTATTCCCAATCTTTCATCTTTTCGTTTGAAATCATGCGTTGATAGTTTGCAGGTTGAAGTTATAAAAGATTATCTTAAAATAATTCGAAGATTACATTTTCTTTTGTCATCAAGTTTTCTTTTGTCAAAATCATATATCTGTTCATCCATTTGAAACATCAATTTCTCTTGTTCAAACGAAGTGCTCGTTTGGAAGTGAGAAAAAACACTGATAGGAAAAGGAAATTTTACATATGAGAAGTTTTCAGATGACTTCTCCGAATGAATTCTTGGAAAAAAACTTCTCTGAGTGAAAATTTTTTCTTGTTTGTGTCACATGAGAAAATTGGGTGGAAAATGTAAGAGATTGGCATCCTCAGGAAGAAGGCAACATTTTAGGAGGCAGCACCATGGGTGGATATTTTGATTAGGGTAGGGCGGTCCTAAAATGATTTTTTTTAACAAAAGAAAAAAATCATATGATTTTGATTAGGGTGAGGAGGCAGCACCATGAGGAATTTTAGGACATTTTTCACGTCAAATTTTTTCTCTTGTTTGGTACGGATGGAAGAGCTGCCAGTTTATTTTCAACTTGCATTTTTTCTCAGGTTTCCTTAGGGAAAATTATGTAATTATATACAACCCCGTACCCTTAGGTCTAAGGCTCTAAGCTAATGTCTTCTCATCTTTTTCCTTGTTTTTTTTTTTGTCACCTCGCATCTTCCTAATCCATCTCATTGTAAATTCGAAGGTCATTTTCTCTTGCTTAACAATGTAAACTCAGTCGACTTTCAAAAAAAAAAAAAAAACAATGTAACCTCGCTAAAAAAACCTTCAAACTGTTTGAGTAACTGGACAATTGCCAGAAGCTTTTGTGACATTCAATCATTTGTTTTTCAACTTTATATATTTCTCTTTTAGTTTAGTGTTCCCTAAAGAAAGGGACAGATCTGAAATAATCAGTCCAGTATTCGATTGAGAACTCGCATTAATTTAGTTGTTGCACTTGACAATAAGTTTCTTTCGTGATGAACATCAAAGAACATGGAATATGAGGGGACTGTAGGTCTAAATGGAAAGGAATGAAGAAACATGACTCACAAGGCTTGATGATACGATGTTGTAGCACGAATGTGTACCTGTGACTAAACAAGTGTTAAGGAAGGCTCTTCCACTCGAACAAATATATTTTTACCTTACACATTGAGTTGTCCCACAAGGAATAGGTTTAAAGTTTAAAATTTATTGCATCCAGCTTAAGCTCCATAGGTCTACAGTTTAATTCATATTACTTGCAACTGTGGAACGTCCAACCATACATATGATCCCAAAACGTCAGTCTTCCAAGATTCAAACTCACCTATAATGACATCCTCATAAAAATTGTGATAAAATAAAAGGAAGCACACCATCTATTCATATCAAAAGATCAAGTATAACAATATGCAGAATCCTGAAAACCACAAAAAAAAACAAGGAAAAAAATGAAATCCCGCCAAAAATAGTGGTGCCAAGTTTCCAGTCACCGGCACCGCTTCATTCCTAATCGAAAGTGGTCTTCTTTCCTGCATATCACCAGATTCTATTAGACTGATAGTGTTCCATACTAAAACAAAAAAAAAAGAAAGACGCGCACTTCTGCAGGGAATGAAACATAACCACTTGACAATGATCAAATTAGGAATATTCTTCAAAAATGATTAAAATTAGGGAGCGCCCCAACAGGTTGGATCGCCTGTAACCAGGCATAAAAACTTCAGAATTGAGCCATAATAGACTTGAATAATAGAACAATCTAAATAACATCTGGGTCAGTTTCCAGCTGTGGGCAGGTATCCTAGCAGTTTGTATGTATTACCATAATGAATTATTTCCAACTACAAATAGCAGCTGCCGGACACCCTAAATGGGACATATCAGATCCTACAGCACTAGATAAAATGCATCACCTACAGGCATATAAAGATTCGCATGACCTAATAAATGCTCATGCACAGCACTAAGAGACACCCGATGGAGGTTGTTTGTTTGACATGGTGACAACAGATGCCAACCATGCCACTGGGTCTCAAGGTCTGGTCCTAAGCATGTTGTCCTCACTTAATAATAGGGTTGCATGCGAGTAACTAAGAAACTTATCAGGTTGCATGCGACTAAGAAATATTACCTGTACCAGCAGCAGCCAGACTGGGTTTATTAGGATAATCACGTCCCCTGCCTCCTCCACGGCCACCTCTACCTCCCCTGCCACCACCAAACCGCCCACCACTATCTTGAAATCCTCTTCCACCACCCCTGCCACTGCCAAACCGGCCACCATTCCTGCCACCACCACCACCCCTGCCACTGCCAAACCGGCCACCACCACCACCACCTCCTCCTCCACTGCTTCTTTGACTTGCTTCATCCACTGTCAAAGTGTAATTACCTAACTCCGAACCATTGAGCTCCAGAGCTTTGGAGGAGCTGTCACTGGATGCGAAATCTATGTAGGCAAACCTGTGAATGATAGTTGTAACAAATGAAAAGGTTGGGTCATATAGATGTTACATTAACTGAAGTTATATCAACAAAGATAAATTCTTTAAAGGAAAAGGAAATGCACACAGGAGCAAGGAACCTGCCATGAATCACCATCAAAATTAGGAAGTTTAAAAAATCGAGTGATCAGATTACCCACACTGGATGTCACGCAGATAGAAAGAACCAAACAGGTCAAATGGACTACAGTCCATGCATTCACAATTTCCCAAAATATATATTTTTAGCAAGCCATAAAACCAGGCACAGATGGTCAACAATACGTCCAGATTCTTATCATGGGTGTCACCAAGGTTCTTATCATGGGTATCACACACTTTCAAAACAAGATTCTGGTTTAAAAGTTCCCAGTGGCGGGTCGATGACAACAATCATGACAACTAGAGACTGGCTAGAAATACCTCAAGAACAAATGTCAACATTCTCTTTTCAGACTGCCTATTAATTATTTACATTAGTTTATTTTTAACTACACAATATGGATAAACATTTGCAAAATTATAGACAACTAACCCCTTAACAGCACCAGATTCATGATCCGTGGGAATAGAGATCCTAGAAATTTCTCCACAATCTCCAAAATGCTCTTGTAGATTGCTTCGTATCTGCAGTTAGGAGATTTCAGGGGAAACATGATCAATCAAGATAAACCAAAATGAATGCTAAGATACACTGAATTTTCAGAACTACAAGAGCATTATTGAAACTTTTAGGGGAAACATGTACCTGATCTTCCTCAAGAGACTTATTGAAACCTTTTACAAAGACAGTGTGAGAGTTAGCTGGCTTCTGGAAAGACCTCTCATTGCTGTCAATGAGAATAAGAAATGAAAATCATATATCTGGCACTGATTTCATGGACACGGTGATGGGTAGCAGAAATATAGAAAGAGGAGTCAGCATTTCTGTTATTTACAGAAACAAACTATATTTCAGGTTTGCTAACTATGACTGATGTGAAAAGCAGTATTTCAAAACTCACTGAGTCAACTTGGTGGCTCACTGACTCGCTCGACTCTGCCATTCACCAGGTCAAATTATTGAATGACTCAGAACTTAGCAAAACTCAGCCTAGTCATGGTTTGACACAGCCAAGTCATGGCTGAGTCAAAGAATGACTCAGAAGAGTCATACATATACATATTATGTATATTATATATAAATGATATTGCATAATTAATATTATAATATTATAATATATATATATACCTTGTATAAATAGGGTAACTGGAATATGTTTACCAACCAATATGTTTACTGGTATGAAGCAAGATTTTCATAGGTTTTTTTACTTCTTTTCAAAAATTCCACCGTATGGATGTGATCCAGACGTTTGGATCATCCAATTACGATGCATAAGAAAGATCTCAAGGGTTGAAAATCAATGACTTAGAATTTTCATAAATATTCAAGCATAAAAAATCTCATCTCTTGATCCGATTGTGATGATCCAACAGTCAATTCCTAGCAAATGGACCATGCCGAATGCATCTGCAGGGTTAGATTTGCAAAAAAGACTGAAAATCCCAATTCATACCAGCAAACATATTTGGTTGGTAAACATATTTCAGTTTCCCGTATACATAATATGTATATTGTAATACTTATCATATGTAACAATTAGTTATACAATATATACAAACATATTTTTATAGAAATATAAAATGGCTCAACAGAGACACTGAGTGGACTCGGTGAGTAACAAGTAAACTCATGCCTTGCCAAGTCGCGAGTCACCGGGTTTTAAAACTGTGGAGAAAAGAGTGCAAGAATACAAGAGTATGACTTTTGAAAGAAAATGGTGCCTTTTGATTATTAAAATAACAAATAAACAAAACTAAGCCAGTTTTTGCATGGCAGGTGAAAAGAATGATGCTTTACCCGCTGTTTGGAGTGTATCCACCTCTTTCATGAGTACCCCTTTCATGTGCAATATCAAGCCTTACAGAGCGGCCGAGTAATTCTTTACCATTCAACTCCATAGCCTACATGAAAAAAGTAACTGGTGTAAAATTCAGCTGACAACACTAAAAAAATTCAGCCAAGGAACAAGACCCACACCGATCATACAGTTCAACACTCCACAGCTCTACCCACCAGTCACCACATTCACACTTCTCGGAACAGCTCTACCCACCAGTCCCATTCACAACTCTCTCTCTCTCTCTCTCTCTCTCTCTCTCTCTCTCTCTCTCTCTCTCTCTCTCTCTCTCTCTCTGTAAATAGGTGGTTGGGGTGCGTCAGAGAGGAAGGGCAGAGGGTCTGAGGTGGAAGGAAAGGGGGTGACCTCAAACAAGCCAGGGAAAGAGTCAAAATGGCCCCGCCCTTTTCACCATGCTCAAATTTAAAAAAGAAACAATGGTTGACAGGTATAACAGTGTATAATTGTTTAGTTATACACTGTCAGTCCCAAGCTCGGATAAAAGAGGAGGGTTGCGGTAGGCCAGTGACAGCCACCATAAAAACTTAGTCGCACCCTATGAATATGAACCAATATGAGAATTTCGTTGGGGCGTTCCCTACTGAGCGACACATTGTACTCTATAGGCCCGAAGGCAGTGATAAATGGGCAAGGGTTGCTAGGTTGTCGCCCAGAAGCGACACATCACACCGGTGCGCGGGTGTGGTGTCAAATAGGCAAGGGTTCCCTCACTTTGTTGGACGGGTGAGGGTAAAGAAGATAGTTCAAGACCATAAAATTAGGTTAGCCACTTGGAACATAGGGTCTTTAACTGGTAAGTTGGTAGAGTTAGTAGATGTTATGTGTAGGAGAAAGATGGATATTTTATGTTTACAAGAGACCAAATGGGTAGGTGAGAAAGCAAAAGTGATAGAACCTTGGGGATATAAGATTTGGTATACAAGAATAAATAAGAATAGGAATGGAGTAGGGGTTGTTATTAGTCGTGAGTTTATAGATAATGTAGTTAAGGTCCGTAGGAAGGATGATACGATTTTACTTATTAAATTAGTATTAGGTATGGATATTATTAGTGTTTATGCACCTCAAATAGATTTAGATGATTTCATTAAGCGTCAATTTTGGGAAGATTTAGATGGAGTAGTACAAGGGATATCTTATGAAGAAAAGTTTTTCATCGGCGGTGACCTTAATGGACATGTAAGCATTAGTAGGGATGGATTTGAGAGTATCCATTAGAAAGAAACAAAAGTGGAAAACGGATTTTAGATTTTGGTTTGTTCTATGATATGATCTTAGCAAACACTTGATTTAGGAAGAGGGAGTCTCACCTAGTAACATTTAAAAGTGGGGTTAATACGAGTCAGATAGATTTTTTTCTACTTAGAAAGAGAGACAGGGGTTGTTGCATCGATTGTAAGGTTATACCGGAAGAAAGTGTAGCTACACAACATAGAGTCTTAATTTTAGATTTTAGAATTAGAAAATGCCGCAAAAGAGAGACATATGATAGATCCTAGAATTAAGTGGTGGGCACTGAAAGGAGCTAAACAAGGAATGTTCGTAGAGAAGGTAGTTAATGAAGTTGATTGGTGTCTCGAGAAGGATTCAGAATCAATGTAGAATAAGATAGTGGGTGGCACGAGAAAGGTGGCTAAGGAGGTATTGGGTGAGTCTAAAGGCGGTGCACCGCTAGGTAAAGATACATCGTGGTGGAACGAGGATGTCAAATTAGCTATTAAGGTTAAAAAAGAGTGTTATAGAAATCTAAGTAAGAGTCGTGATAATGAGAATTTGGAGAAGTATATGATAGCAAAGAAGAAAGCTAGAAAAGTAGTTCGAAACGCAAGGGATAAGGTATATAAAGAGGTTTATGACAAGTTGAAGTGTATCTACACAACATAGAGTCTTAATTTTAGATTTTAGAATTAGAAAATGTCGCAAAAGAGATAGACATAAGATAGATCCTAGAATTAAGTGGTGGGCACTGAAAGGAGCTAAACAAGGAATGTTCGTAGAGAAGGTAGTTAATGAAGCTGATTGGTGTCTCGAGGAGGATTCAGAATCAATGTGGAATAAGATAGTGGGTGACACGAGAAAGGTGGCTAAGGAGGTATTGGGTGAGTCTAAAGGCAGTGCACCGCTAGGTAAGGATACATCATGGTGGAACGAGGATGTCAAATTAGCTATTAAGGTTAAAAAAGAGTGGTATAGAAATCTAAGAGTCGTGATAATGAGAATTTGGAGAAGTATATGATAGCAAAGAAGAAAGCTAAAAAAGTAGTTCGAAACGTGAGGGATAAGGTATATAAGGAGGTTTATGACAAGTTGGATACCAAAGAGGGCGAGAAGGATATTTATAGGCTTGCAAAGATGAGAGATAGGCAATCGAGGGATCTGGGAATGGTTAGATGTATCAAAGATGAAACGCAAAGGGTTTTAATCAAAGATAAGGAGATAAAGGAAAGATGGAAAGATTATTTTGATAAGCTATTTAATGGAAGTCATGCTCAGGATCTTGGAGACTTCTCCATTCCTTTTCATGAGATGAATCGTGACTTCATGCGCAAGATTCAAAAGAAAGAAATTGCAGAGGCTTTAAAGAAAATGAAATAAAAAAGAGCAGTTGGCCCAGATGGTATACCTATCAAGGCTTGGAAATGCTTGGGTGAGAAAGGTTTAGAATGATTGACAAATCTTTTTAACAAGATTTAGCGAACAAATAAGATGCCTAATGAGCGGAAGAAGAGTACATTGGTGCCTCTATATAAGAATAAGGGTGATATACAAGATTGCACAAACTATCATGGTATAAAACTCATGAGTCATACTATGAAACTTTGGGAGAGGGTGATTGAGTCTAGGTTGAGGAAGGTTGTCATGATATCGAAAAATCAATTTGGTTTTATGCCTGGAAGATCAACTATGGAAGCTATACATCTTCTTAGACAACTTATTGAGAGAAATAGAGAGAGGAACAAAGATTTGCATATGGTTTTTATTGATTTGGAGAAGGCATACGATAGAGTACCTAGGAACGTTCTCTGGTGGACAATGATGAAGAAAGGTATTTCTCTCAAGTACATTAGTATAATTAAAGATATGTATGAAGGAGTAGTAACCAATGTCCGCACTTGTGGAGGGGTGACAACCAATTTTCCTATAACGGTTGGGTTACATCAAGGATCTGCTTTAAGCCCTTTCCTATTTGCTATAGTGATGGATGAGCTTACGAGATCAATTCAAGAAAATGTGCCGTGGTGTATGTTGTTTGCTGATGATATTGTTTTGATTGATGAGTCTAGAGCTGGGGTTAATACTAAGTTAGAATTATGGAGACAGACATTAGAAGCAAGAGGTTTTAAGTTGAGTAAGAGTAAGACATAATACATGGAATGTCGGTTTAGTAAGCAACGAAGTAGTGAAGAGAGTGTAGTGAAGCTTGGTGAGCAAGAAATACTGGTGGATGACTGTTTCAAATATTTGGGATCTATCATTCAAAAGTATGGAGAAATTGATGGAGATGTAAATCAAAGGATAAAGGTTGGGTGGATGAAATGGAAAAGTGCCACTGGAGTGTTGTGCGATCGTAAAATGCCATTGCGGTTGAAGGAAAAGTTTTATAGGACGACAATTAAGCCCGCTTTACTATATGGTACGGAATGTTGGGCTGCCAAGAGACATCATATTCAAAAAATGAGTGTAGCTGAGATGCGTATGCTTAGATGGATGTGTGGAAATACAATAAAAGATAAGATTTGAAACGAGGAGATACGTAAGAAAGTAGGCGTTGCATCCATTGAAAATAAGATGAGAGAGAATCATTTACGGTGGTTTGGACATATTCGGCGAAGGCCTAATGATGCTCCAGTTAGAAGGATGGAGAAATGGGAAAATATATTAGTTAAAAGAGGTCGGAGTAGACCTAAGAAGACTTGGATGAAGATGATAGGAAAGGATATGAATGCTTTGAACATCACCGAAGACATGGCATTGGATAGAAATGATTGGAGGAGAAGAATTCATGTAGAAGAACCAAAATGATTTTCTTTTTTGGTTCATATCGCCGACCCCCAATTGTTTTGGGATGAAGGCGTAGTAGTTGTTGTTGTGGTTGGTGGTTGACAGGTAGGGTTTAAACCAACCCAAAGCAACTGTGTGCATACCCAGTACCGATATGAAATATATGACAATAAATGGTTCTCTCAAAAAAGAAAAAGGTTTACCTTCTTAGCTGCAGATTCAGTGGCAAACTGAACATGCCCAAACCCCCTGAACTGGCCATCTTGATTTGATGCAAAACGGACATCAACGATCTCACCAGCATCCTTAAAGAATGTTTCCCTAAAGAGATGCAAAGAAAACATGTGAAAACTGAAGAAAAAACAAAAGATTAAATGGCAAACGTCAGACAAATAACAAAATGGCATGAAGCATACAGATCTTCTCTTTCAACAGAAAATGATAAGTTGCCAACAAACAATGTTGTTGACCCAGAAGCTGGGGTTTTGGGAGTAACCGGAGTCTTGGCCTGTCCAAATTGAATAAAAACCCAATATTTTAATGTAACAGATGAATTAAAAATTGATGGGGAAAAAGAAAACAATGGAGAAGTTTAAATACCCCTTTTGTATCAAACTTTTTAGCTGATTTAGCTGCAACATCCTCCATTTCAACGTCATTTTTTCTCTTCAAGTTTTCCTGACAGTTTCATATGATAAAAGAATAAATCAAACAAGAGAATGAAGAAGAAATGATTCAGAATAATTGTTATTATGTGTCAAAATAACATCAATGTGCTAACCACCAGACCATCAAATTGGCATGAAAAACAATTCTTGACCCACACAGCATCAACCTTATCCAACAGAAGTCTTAGCATATCAGGTGTCATGTCATCCTAGACACATGACTCAGTATATGTATCTCGGTGATAGAGATAGCTGATTTTATCAAGTGCAAGTGGACCTTTACCAGAGAGACCCAATTTAAGTTTGCAAAGAAATTTGAGAAAATATGCTTTGAAGAACCTTCCCCCATTTAAGAAACCTTTTCTTCAATAAAATTTACCACTTCATCACCCACCCAAAAATGTCTACATTTCACTCGACCCACAGGCACCTCTCTTTTTAAAACAAGCTAAATAATAAAGAAATAACAGTGCCAACCATACAAGTGCTTAAATAAATATTCTCAAGGAAAAAAACCTAATTTCTGTTGCCAAGATTGACATTTCTTTTTGTGCTTCCAAATCCTTTCTCTTTGAAGATTAAAAAGACAAAACCCGACATGTTACTAATTATCTGTAAATCATTAAAGTCCTCCAAATTTTAGTTGACCTAAGCGACAAATTTATTATTAAAATGCATTGGGCCTTATTTACCTCAAAACAATTCCTCCATAAGGACATAGTCATATGATCCTCAACATAGCCCTCCCACATGCCTATTCTATGAAATGTTCACTGAACTTGTACACATTTTAATGATGATAAATAGAACATCTACCACGAATTAAAAAGGAAAAGATGATTGGAAAGCAGAACAGTATTTGCTAAAAACAAAAGAACATAGTACAATTACCACAGATAACACAACCATGCCATAGTAATCAAGTACTTACTTTATTTTTGGTGGTCTTAGAAGGCTGCTCATCTTCACTCTCTTCCTCTGATGATGAATCATACTCGCTAACCTCATTTTTCTTAGGAGTCTGGATACACTAAAGAAAATGATGAGCAAAAAAGCAAAAATAAAAATTCACAAACAATTTGTGGAACTGCATAATGTGGAAAGATATGGTAAAGAAACAAAATATGTGTGTGTGCATGCACACACACACAGAGGGAATAAAATTCCAAACACATTCCTTTACTATACCATGTCTACAATTTTTTAGAATTCTCTTCCACATGCACTACAGGAAAAAAAATACCAACGAAAAGATGGCACTGGGATTGTAAAATTCTCAAAAAAAAACCACTCCTTTAGCATCAGTGTTAAATAAAGAATACCAATGAACAATTGCATTAAGGATTTCTTGATATGCTAGTGGTACTTCTATTCTCATCTGGTGTACCACTGGATTCATAGGGCCTCAAAGTCTAGGACCACTCATCATGTGATTGGCAATAAATGTATTCCAATCATATTCAAAGCGAACATAACCACATTGCAATGGATCTAATCATCTTATTGACAAAGTAAAATGTCTGATAAATCCTTACACCCTGACAAAATTAGTATGGTTTGCACAGATTTGTTGTGTTCTTAACTTGTCCATCAAAAGACATGAAGTGTTGCAAAAACCACTTCCCTTCCCTCTCAATTGCTTTTTCTTTAGAACTTCAAAGCAATATATCAGAACGTGGTTGTAAGAGATGTGGTGTATATCAGAACATCCTCACATATCCATGTCAACCTCTGGTGAAAAGATCAGGTGCAATATGATTACACAAATATTTGTGCATTAAGCACCTGATCACCCTGCATCTTGGGGACAGGCCTGTCAGTTGTGGGGCCCAAGACCTGATGGAGGGCAATCAGGTGTTTAATGCACAAAATTTGTGCCATGTGATTGCACCCGATCTGGACTCCAACCTCTGGCTGAAAAGGTTATGTTGGAGCCTATATTAGAATGGCCTAAAGTTTAGGCCATTCATTCATGCCAAAGTCACATGTTAAGCCATGAGGTTATAGAGTTCATATGGGGGGAAGCAACTCGACAATGTGAAACTGCCAATTTGTGACATTGAAGAGTTCTTTCTCACCATTCTAGCCCAATCACTGTTAACCATTTTAATTTAATATCTTGTGTGTTCTATCTTTGAATTCAAGTTTTGTTTCATCCACTGATGGCTTTTACTGCATAATTTCCTTTATTTGTTGGCATGTAATCACGAGAGAACTGGTTTCTTCAATAAATCCCTTATGTTTACAACCCTAGATTCCTTCCTGACAATCTCCCCCTCATTTTTCATTTTGTTTCAAGCTTCTGAAATGTGGTGGACTGCAGATAGGGCATTAATCTTACATTTGCAATACTAGTTAAAAGGTTTTTACCCTAAGGACTCAGTTAATAAATGCCACCTTCCTCACCCCCTTGGCTACCATAGCGAATCATGCAGCCAAAAAATGTACATGTGCTTTAAAAAGAATTACATAGTACAAGCATATACCCATAAAAGAAAATTGCAAGCATTTGCTTAACCAACACACACAAGGAGGACGGGGAAAAGGACTAGCCTACATAAGATTTCCAGACAAGTAATAGCAGCTTCCAATGATTATTGCGCATAATCTTTTATTCGCCAATAGACAAGCAATGTGGAACAAATAAGAAATAAAATATCTGAATGAACAGAGCAGCATGGACATAAGATGTTATAACACAATAGATACTTTTTTATCCTCCTCTTCACTTTCATCTGAATTGTCATCCTCATCACTGCTACTGTCCTCTTGAACAATCTTTTTTGTCAAGTTTGAAGCTGGAGCACCCTGAAACAATAATTAATGTAAGAAAAACGATGTGGCAAAGCAATGAAGTACTAAAAACATACATCAAAGTATCAAACTCAAAAAGAAGGAGCAATAAACTAACTGTAGGCTCCAACTTTTTCTTCTGAGGTGCTTCATCACTTTCAGAGGTTTCATCCTGAAAAAAGCATTGTGATTAGATACAAAAGCAAACACCAATGAACAAGAGAGCTTGGTGCCACAAGCCGTCATTAACTCACAAATTACTTGAACATGTAGATACAAATTAATTGAAAAATGGAATTGCACAGGAAATAATATATATCTCAAAGGCTAAAACCAAATAACAAATTCATAAAAGGTAAAACACAAGAATTTATAATTTTAAGATCCACAAAAAAGAAATAAATTTACAACCTCTTCAGACCCATTATCTGAATTTAGAATTTTAAGATCCACAAAAAATAAATAAATTTACAACCTCTTCAGACTCATTATCTGAAGGCTCTGAACTATCACTTGACTCTGCTTTTTTTAAGCCACCAACAGGCACAGTTTTTGGGGTTGCAGACAACCTTTTATCTGGAACATTGACTTTGGTTACGGTTTCCTAATAGTAGGGGTGCACACGAGCCGAGCTCAAGCCGAGCCTGTGTTGTTAGAGCTCGTCTCGGACAGAAATGCATCTGCTCATGCTCGGCTCAAGCTCAGAGCTGAGCTTGAACAATACCGTTCAGGATCGGATTGCCTCGGAGCTCGAGCCAAGATTCAAACCTACCACCTTCTGACAAAAAGGATACAATCCTACCCATTACAGTGACAACAACCTTTGTTACACATTGAAAACAAAAAAATTATATACTATTTAACCGAGCCTAATCGAGCTTTTTTAGCTTAATCGAGTTCAGCAACTTGATCAAGCTCAGCTCGTTTATCTAGGCCGAGCCTGGTCTTGTGTTTGAGCTTGGCTCATTTGTTTTAGCAGAAAAGCTTGAGCCAAGCTTAAACAAGCAAAGCCCGAGCCGATTGTGCACCCCTACCTAATAGTATAAGAAACACCAGATAGAAATGAACTTGGAGAAAACCAGCCATCTTCAAATCAAGAGCATCTCAATCATTTGTATACCACAATAAACTTGCTGCATAAAAGATGAATGTATATTACCTCATCTTCTGATTCGTTATCAGAACTATCACTATCACTAGATTCTGTTCTTTGGTTTGACAAAGATGCAGGAAGCAGAACTAAAGTAGCCACAAAAGCATAGATATAAAAGCAACCAAGTGAATGCAGAAAATGAGACCAATATGAAATATTAAAAAAATGAAGAAAAGCGGCATAACTTGGCAAGTACATTGCCTTTAAGCTCCATCATGTTTTCCTTTAGGAGTCAAGAAAGGAACACCTCCAAAAGAAAACATCAACAATTTCTCATAAAGAGAAAAGAAGAATCTATTACTTCTGGAGACAATACAGAGAGGACAACATGAATTCCTCCCAGCAATTGAAGTGCCCAGAACTTCACATTAGTAGACAACAAAAACTTTTTTCTTACCTCATTGTCATCAGAGTCACTGTCTGAACTATCACTTGACTCTTGTTTGACTTTTTGAGTTGTGGAATTCTTAGACATCTCCGAAGATTTTTTTGCTGGTCCACCAACTTTGACCGCAATTTTCTGCACAAATTAAAGCAGCAATAAGTCAAAAATGTGCTACAATATCAAACAGCTTAGTGAGGGTGACATGCAAATTTCTTTAATGGCCAAAATCACAGCAAAAAAATCCAACAGATAATCATAAAGATTCATTAAATTGCAGCAACACCAAAAAACCTTAAACCTACATTATCGTCCTCAGAATCACTCTCTGAGTCTGAGTTCTCACTTGATTCAGTCTTCTTCTTGGAAGCAGGTGGCAATTTCTTTTCTGGGACAGGAACTTTAGCAACTTGCTTCTAAAAAAGGTCAGATAATAAATTATTTATAGCATTTAAACAATCATGTTATCATTGTTAATAATCACATATTTCTTCTTGTGGTTACCTCATCCTCGTCCGAGCTGCTATCTGAGCTTGAACTATCAGTCAATTCATCTTTGTGTTTGGAGGCAGACAATGACCCATTCTTTGACACGATTTGAGGCAACTTCTTTTCAGGATGTGACCTAGTTACAGGTTCCTGCACAGACATTATTCAGAAAAAATGAAAAGAGAAAACATGAAAATTGAAGATCCCTAAAAACTCAGCATTTTAATCCATAAAAGGAGTTATTCAACCCAAGCATATGCAGTAGCTGCAGATTCCACAAAAAGAAGGTTAAAAAGGAATGTCAACAACCACAGAGCTTAATCTGAGGCTCAATGATTGAATTTTCTTGCCTCTAAATATGCATCACCAATATCCAAGACCAAAGGTATGCAGGTCTAAAGGAAAAAATAACTATGCACAAAAGCAACCCACAAGACATATTTTGCCCACGGTGTCGCCGGATAATTTACAATCAGTTATGCATCTCACATGACAAGGTCCCCATTTTCAACAAAAATTACAATAGGTTTGCAACAATGTGACATGGCTCACTCTTTATTCTAACATGAGACTAACCGGCCCATCTGCAAAATTGCATACTCACGTGTCACCCGCACATGCACCACATTCATTCACTCATCCCCTACACCCTTGTGAACCCATGTGCCATGCCCATACACACATAAATCATTCTTGAAATGTAAAAACAGCTTAATGCAACTAATGAATTACATTCAAGCAATAATCTAGCAACAATGTTCATTTAACTATTGACTTCCCCTACCCCAAACTCAAAAAAAGGCAAATCAACTTATGTATTAGAATTATGATCAACAATGACAGCAATTAGCAAATGAAATAGAACATACATCATCAGAATCCGAATCGCTTTCTGAACTACTGCTGGACTCCTTCTTTGGCAATGAACCGTTCTTCAATGCAGCTTGAGGTGCCTTCTTAGCTGGAGCAGAAGCTTTTGCTGAGGGTTTAAGGTCCTAAAAAAATTCACAAGATTTAATGCACAGATCACAATGTGGAAGTAAAGAATGATGAATCTAACAGCATACAGATGCCACAAGGCAAAACAGTAGATGCACGGCTTGCAAACTCTCTAAACCGGATGACATAATGAACTTGGGACAGCATTTTTCATGTTAGTATAAAGCTGTGTAGCCAGCATTATGCAAATGTCCAAAAGAAAAAAGCAGCACAGGATCACAACTATCCAGAACAGATAAAACAAGACATGAGGAACTGACTATTTCTCACTTCATCAGATGATGAATCTTTACTACTGACCTTTTTAACTGCTGGATTGACTAGTTGCTTAACCTTTTTGGCAGAAATTTTATCCTGCATTACATATCAATAAATCATTGAAGCGACAAAACCAATCACTGATGACAAGATCCATAGAGTAACTCCACATGTTCAGGACTTCAGCACTGCAAGTGTAGATGTGCATATGCCTGAATGTATTTTTTCTTATATGCATTAACAATTTCATGTGCAAATCACCCATATAAATCACACAGCCAACAAAACTAAGTCTTTCATACTATCTACTATGTGATACATACACTCCATTTTTGCCTGTGTATCGTGTAGCCTTGTATGCTAGTCATATTGGAAACTTCATAAAAACGGTTGTTTCTCTGTATCCACAGCCGTATCCATGTGACATAATTTATCGAGCCTATCGAACCTTATCCAGACTTTCAGACTACAAGTCCACAACCCCATCGGAATAGCAACAAAGGGATTTCTAGTTCTGTAATAAATCTGCCCACCGTAAAAAAAATCCAAGTCTTCATGAATCTTGAGAGCTACATACAATTGACTCCCAGCTTTTTCAAGTGAGGATAAGGGAGCCAACGGCAGGGATAGTATATATCCACAACAAAGTCAACTCTTAATGAATGGAAAGATAATACCACTTCAAAAGGCACAGCATATTTTGACTTATTCACACTCGAAGATGATCATTTTGGGGACTTTGTACATGGAACTCTTAAGCGCTTCTGTAAGATCGGTAGTATAATAAAGCTACCGAATAAGCATCAAGAGTGAACAGGAGAAAGCTTGTCCGTAGGCAGATTACCAGAAACAATCAATCACAATTCCATCTTCTATAAAGAAGCTTCTGGCAAAACATGTAATATGATGCTTCAAGAGAACTGCATTTGATTATTCAGAGGATTATGCACCCATGCTGAACAACAGAATTATCATCTGAATATCAATCTGCGTGTATCAGACGCATCAGAACCAATTCAATTTCATGCAGGACTAATTTAATTAATTTCAAATTCTCAATATACACAATGTACATGACCGGAAGCAACGGGAGGTACAAAATCAAAAGATAAATAGGTGATCCGAACAAATGGTTTAAAAAAAATTATATCCGTGGAATCAGAAAGAAAACAACTCATTAACGCAAGTTAGTATTGCAAGTAGTGAATACCGCTTCTTCTTCGGACTCGGACGAAGACGTAACCTCCGAGGTACTCTTTTCCTCATTCTTCTTCGGGACATCAACGTAAGTCACTTTTGATTTCTTCGCGCTAGCTTGTTTCTGAATCTCTTTCTCCGCCTCTCTCTTTCCTGAGAAATGATCACAATCCATTCAGATGTGCCAAAACCCTTACAAGTTCACAACAGCAATCACACAGGAGAATGAAACCCCAACCCTTTTTTGAAGGCTTCTTTGGCGCAACTGCAGAAGAAGGAGCAGCAACCTGGTCCAAGAAATCGACGGAATCAAATAAGATAATAAAATAATCACAAAAAATCCAAAGATTTTTTTTTAAATGATAGATAGTTTACCACGATGTTCGATTTCTTGCTGGACTTTCCCATAGCAACGGCTGAAAAATAATCGAGGAAAATCAATAAATAAAGTTCGACAAGAACGTTATGAACTGCAAAAAAAAGCAACAAAACTAGGGTTTTAGCGTCGAATGAGCCGACTTAGAGGAAAACTAAAATGAGCAAGAGAAATTTGAGAGATTTAAGAAAGAAGAAGAAGAAATGTGCACCGTACTTGGAGGAAAAAGGGAGAGATTGCGGGAGGGAACCCTTCTAAAACCCTAAGCCCTAAAATTCTTTCTAGGTTTTAGGGTTTTACCTATGAGAGAGAAAGAAGGCGCGCGCAACGGTTATATACACGTGGAAAACAAAAGAAACCCTAAAACGTTAGAAACAAACGGTCAAGATCAAACGCCCCGTAAACGGTTCGGATGCAGGGTCGGGTTTAAGGTCGATCCGAACCTGCGTGGCCGGACCCGGTTCTTGGCGAGGGTTCCTCGTCATAACAAAAAATGAGAGCCTTGTATTGTTTCTAGATGATTGGTTAAGAAGGTTGCAAATTCCACGATGTGTAACAAACATGAGATATTATGGAAACAGAGATATTGATCATATTTTTAAAGCTAATTTAATCCATGAATGGAACTTTTTTTTCTTCAAATTATCAACCACTTTAGAAACATCACACTTTTATTGTGATTTTGATGGAGTGAAAATGTTTTCATATATTTATAATTTTTAAAGCATTTCTCAAAAAACCCTACAATTGTCAAAAATGGCCCCATGACCAATTTGGTAAACTTTGTAGGTTCTTAACTTTTTGAACCTTTTTACCCTTAGCACTTATGAAACTGTCTGATTTTTGCATGTTACGTTGCATTTTGTCTCGATCTCACTAAAAATGAAATTCACATGATATTCCTATAGAAATAATGCATTTGGTACAAATAGTACAAAAATCATGACACTTGTGAAAATCTCTTGCTAATTTCATCAAGATGCATGTCGATGCACAATTTATTTTTTACAAAATTTACTGACTTTCGCATGTAAATTTATGTGTATAGGCGATTAAAGTATGAATTTATAGGGGATTAAAGTGTGAATTTAGCCAAGAGTTCTATGTTGGTTGTTGTAAATGACTACTTTCGATGTGAAGTTCATGAAAAGTTTGCGAAAGTCACAGACTTTCACATATTGGCAACTTTAAGCAATGTGATATTTTGTTTTAATGTGTGAATTTACCTATATATATAGGTAATTATAGTATGAATTTCATCAAGAGTTTTGCATTGGTGATTACAAAAGTTTGTCTTTCGATGCGAAATTCATAAAAAGTTGGTCAAATTTATGGACTTTCGCATGTAGTCGACTTTAAGCGATGCAAGATTTCATTTTAGCGTGCAAATTTACTTGTATATATATAGGTGTTTGTGTTCATTTTTTTTCATTTACACGTGAAAAGGGTAGTAATTATTTTCTCTTTAGAACCCTAACCATTTTTTTTTTACCCTTGAGGTAACTCCTGTGAAAGTTTTTTTGCTTCATTTTGATGCTCATCGACTTTCTTGGATAGTTTTTTCGCTTTATTTCAGCGATTACCATTGTTTATGAACTTTTTTATTTTTATGTAACAAGTGCAGTTAATGTGGTTGAGGTTGACTATGCACATGCATTGAATAGGCTTACAAGAGTTATTATGGCTTATTGGTTTTCTAAGTAGTTGTTAACTTAATTATATGGTGTGTGGTTGGTGTAGGCACTTATGAAATGGTATGAGTATTTTACTGATGTACTGATCAACTTATTTGGAGATCTATATTGGTCTTTAAAAATAATATATATAATTAATTTATAGCATTGATGTCTCGTAAAACTGGATATGTAAAAGAGTCAATGATCCTTTGTTATAACTGTTATCTAAAATTAGATGGCCAACATATATGGATACATGTCTTGGACAATAATAATGTAGAATCAATGGTATATAGAATTGATGTTCACTTAGTTGCTAGTAAAACTAGTAAAGGTAATAAAAAAGTCAACATTTGTGAATTCCAACAAGATGTTGGTTGCAAAGTTACACAAGAAGCAATCAGAAATTATGTACAAGAAGCATTCAAAATCGATGTACAAGAAGTTGTTGATGAATTGAATGATGAGAACTTTATGAATAATGTGTATCTATATCAGACACATTTATGTATTGAACTTAGTCCTTTGAAGAACATCTTACTATCCCAAATAGTTAATTATGAGAGGATCACTATAAAAAATGTGAAACCACATGGGCAAAATAGTGCTGGTGATCTTTATTGCAATATGTTAAATGACACCTAGCCTTCTAATGCAAACGATAAATTTAGGTAAAGGTTGTTGGACTTTCTAATTTGTGCTTGAATTAGATGTGTTTTTATTGTTAATCTTGAAAATTGAAAATGCAAAAATGTTACATACATGAAAGCAAAGGGAATCATATATATATATATATATGAATTTTTCTAATTTAGTTTGTATAGTAAATCAGTCCATTTGAAACAATAGCGATGACAACTATCATGGAGAATCAGATGATAGCGATGATGATAACTATACCATGGTGGTTGAGCATGAATAATAAATGATAGAAGATGACCAGGACGATGATGAACATGAATCATAAATGTTAGGAGATGACCAAGATGATGATGATATGAGACAAATAATGGTAGGCGAGAACAATGCACCAATGACATTTGAGAAGTTGAACCCATGGTTATCATTCAATGGTTTCTTATTCAATGAAGAACAATTAAAAATTATTGAAGCAAAGGAATATGAGTAGTATAATAAGTTGTGCAACACAAAACTCAATGATTGTAAACAATTTGTTAGCTAACAATAGACTCAAAATGATGAAGAAATTGCTTACGGTAAAATGTTTAATGATCTTATGCACTCTCGTAATTTTTTGAGAGATCATGTGATCAAAAAATAAATATAAAGCAAAATTCGTAAAGCACTACAGTAACAAAGTCATTGTTGTATGCACGAGAAAGAACTTGCAAACTATATCGATTGCTCCTAGAAGATCCACTACATAAAGATGCATGGAGCACCGTTATTTTTAGTGATGAGGTATGAAATGGAGCATACATGTGATGAAGCAGTTGGCAATCTCTTAGTCAAAAAAGTATCTTTAAAATAGATTTTACGTGTTATTCATGAATACTTACATAATAACTCGAACATAACTCTGAGAGAAATCATGAATGACATAAGTCGTGAGGAAATTATTGAGATTAATTACAAACAAGCATATGATAGATGAAAATTAATCAGGGATGCGATATATGGTTCATTCGATGAGTCCTTTAAGATGCTTTTCGGCTATTGCGATAATTTAGTGATGGCTAACCGATGATCACTAGGCTTCATCAAGATGGATCAAAAAGTTCGATTTTCATACATATTCTTATCCTTTCGTTCATGCATCAGTGAGTTATTGAAAGATCAAAAAGACCGAAAAGATAAATTTTGGTTTGTTTACCATCCCCCCTAATTGTGATAAGGAATGTTTGATATTTTCTTGACATTATTTTAAAAGTATTTTTTTATTTAGGGCAATTTACAAATGCCACCTAACTTATCAGCTATTTATTAAAAAAAACCTAACATTCTTGTGATTACATTTAATGCACGGTTGGTTGTGAAATCATTTAGTTGCCTCAATTTTCTGAAGATCAAAATGCACTCATTGTTGAGTCATTTAGCAGAAGAAAATAGCGTGGGATAAGTCCGGGTTGCGAAAAGAAAAGACGAAAATGTTACTTTATGCTTAAGGCGGGTACTAGAAATACATTCAAATAAAAATGAGAAGTTAAATGTAATAGGCCGAATGTTGAGTGGCTTCTTATAATCTGATAAGTTAGGCTGCTATTTGTATATTACTCCCTTATTTTTGCCTCTTTCTGGATCGATGGAGGGAAAATAAGAGTCAGCCCTGCCTCACCCCCATTTGGACAGAAGACAGAGGACATGAAATGGGGAATAGATCGGAGATGGAGATTAAAATCAAAACCCATATGAGGATGGAGGCAGGGATGTACTTACTCTTTTCCCTGCCCTGTCTCTCCCTCTTCTCTCGTTCCTCTAATGATGAAAGGCGACAGTGTAAGAAGAATTGGGAAAACGGAGCCCCACTCCGCCTCACCGGCGATGGAGGACATGGAATGGGGAACAGACTGAGGATGGAGGTTAAAATCAAAACTCATGCGGGGATGGAGGCAGACATGAAAGGCAAAATTTTGAGATGGAGCATGGGTGGAGACCTTGTCCCCCGCCTGATCCACTGCCATCCCTATCTACAATTTGCTTTATTATAACCATCACATTGAAAGCAGCAAGCCTCTTATCCATTTTGTTTTCTTTTATACAAAAAGGTGAAACAGGATTGGGAAAGCAAATCAAATGATGGGCCGAGTACCTTGCAAAGTAATTGGTGATTAAGAGCTTGAGTTAAATTACCTTTTGTTCATTTCACAAAGGTCTCATTTGTTTCATGCAACTTACATGAGAAAACATTGAGTTTTTTTTATCGTGAATGAAACATCAAATCATCATAGTGAGAGTGCCATGTTGGCACAAGTGGGCTTTAGTTTTTTTCACCACCTACTACTTTTTATGCTTAAATTCTTACATACCTCGCCCCATATCTAGGTTTTCACATGAAAAGGTTAAAGTGACTTGATTTCTTAAAAAATCATGCCCATTGCTTTGTTAAGCTCTTCCTTTACATGAGAACATAACATACGAGGCCTAAGGAAGGGCACATAGTGTGAAGATATTCCCACATCCCGAGTTTGAGGGTACGTTCGGGTGCCTCAACTCAATGGGATTTAGAATGGCTTCAAATCATTCTGTTCAAAATCGCTCAGGGGAACTTAAGAAAGCAATTCTAATAGCCTGAAATCTCATGTTCAAAACCCTTGATTTCAAATCATTTTGATTTGAAATCACAGCAACACGTGATATTCTAAATTTCAGGGGATTTAGAATCTCACATGTTGTCATGATTTCAAATAAAAATGATTCAAAATCACGGGTTTTGAACATGAGATTTCAGGCTATTAGAATTGCTTTCTTAAGTTCCCCTGAGCCATTTTGAATGATCCAGCCGAACGTCCCCCTGAGTTTTAGGAAGTGTATTCTTTGTTCCTTAAAGCAAAGCTAAGAGTAGTGGGCGCACAGTAGATCCGAAGAGTTTCATGGTGGAGGGGTAATCCCTTGTTAGGACAACGATTATAAGTACGACAGACAGAGCTTGCACAACTTGGTCTCTTATCTTTGGGGGTGGTTTCTCCATGTAAATATTAAAAACAAAACTTGCACTAAGGCTGACAATAGAACAGATCCTACCCCAACCAAAGGGTACTACGTAGTGGCTGGTAAACAAGTTGAATGAGCCAAGTTTGGGATACGCTCGTTGAGGCTACACCCCAACTTGCTGAGCTGATCACAAGTTGACCCGAGCTTGCTGAGCCGATAACAAGTTGGCTTGTTTTCTTTTAAAGAATTTATTTTCATTATTTTTTAAGCTTGATAATATATATATATATATATATATAATACATGTATAAAACACATATAATATGTATACAATATATAATATATAAGTATATAATATGTAAGACGAGCCTGCTCGACTCGTTTACCTAAATGAGTTGGATTGTAACTCGGCTCATTGAGCTCAAATTTCAAGCCGAGCTGAATAGGGAGCTGCTCGTCTCATTTTTCAGCCGTAGTGGCAGTCCTCTCCATTGAGAGGATGGAGCACCCTTATTCAAAAGGGTCGCTCACCCATATTGCAGACGATGGGAATGAGATTAGGTGATACTTCAAATCACCATTTTTGGAGAGTGGATCCTGTCAAAAGCTGGGTGTTTGACAGGATCCGCTCTCTTTTTTGTGTGTTTTAAAATCGTTATTGTTCAAAGCCTTTCGTCACCGTACAAACTGTGGGTCCACCAGAAATGTTGATGCATCATTACACAAAGATGGAGGCTATGGGCGGTGATGATTTCAAAACACAAAACAATTTGTGTTTTGGCATATCACATGGTCAATAAGAACCTGGTTTTCCTTGAACTAGACCAAAGAAAAAGAAAAAAGCAGCAAAAAAGTGTTTAACAACCTTATCACGTTGTCGTTGCTCGTCAAGAGAGGGCAAGCAATGAGGAGAACTTTGAGATTGAGGTAGTGTTGATGCATGAGGTGGAATAGACATCCTAACACTACAAGAAATCTATGGATTAACGATGAACGTAATCCGTCGCTAAACAATTTAGTGACAGTCTAGCGACGGATAACTTTCATCGCAATTTTCTAGTCACTAATTAGCGATAGAACATATATGTCGCTACTTTCGTCACTAATTTACGACAGATTAGCGAATGTCATGATCCGTTGTGAGGACGTCGCTAATCCGTAGAGATTTGGCTTTGCGATAGATACACATCTGTCGCTAATTTCGTCATTATTGTAGCGACAAATTACAATCCGTTGCAAAATATCATCTGATTCACTTTTGTGACAGATAAATATCCGTCACTAAATTGGAGGCCGATGCTAATTAGCGACAGATATTATTCGTCGCTAATCCATCACAAAAATTTTAAAAAATAAAAAAATTTGTTTGAAATATAAATATTGAGAAAAAAATTTCTCGTTATACAATTTATATATACTGTGTATAAAAAACAAAGTACACATAAAAAATACAAATACAAAGTAGGTAAAGCAAATTTAACACAAGTTATAAGTGAAACAAAATTAACAACCCAGTATAATCCTCGCCAAGTTCTAATTTGTTATAAGTGAACATATACAAAGAGTTTCGTTTGAAACAAATTCAACAGATGAAGCCAATCCTCGCCAAGATTCGGATCATCATCCTCTTCATTGTCTTGATCTGCCCCTTCATCCATGCCTCCATCAGCTCCTCTACGTTGATCATCTCCAACATCCTACAAGAGAACTGAAATGTTAGTATTGATAAGCAAAATATAATGAAATAAATTATATGCAATGCACCTAATTTAAGACAATCAAAGTAACATGGTTGAATGATACATAGACTAGCAATAAAGTGAAGGACATTAACAAAATTCAGAGGTTGTAAAAAAAATCATAGTGATGAAATCATGCTTATATGTGTTCTAAGGTTGTCAAAAAACTTTCATAGTGATTCAATCATGTATATATGTGTTATAAGGCAGTCAAAAAATTTTCATACTGATTCAATCATTTATATATTTGTTCTAATGAATGCTGACCAAAAAAATTTATAGTGATTCAATCATGCAGTTATGTATTCTAAGGTTGTCAAAAGAATGTCATAGTGATTCAAGCATGCATATATGTGCTCTAAGGTTGTAAAAAAAACTTTCATAGTAATTCAATCATGCATATATATGTTATAAGGCAGTCAAAAAACTTTCATAGTAATGAAATTATGCATACATGTGTTCTAATGCTAGCAATAAAAATTCATAGCGATTCAATCATGCATATATGTGTTTTAAGGCAGTCAAAATTCTTTTATAGTGATTTAATCATGCATACATGTGTTCTAATGCTAGCAATAAAAATTCATAGTGTTTCAATCATTCATACTTGACGGGCACTAGAGCTCATGTTGAATACAGATAGAGTTCTTCTATCCCAAAAAAAATTGCACAACTCATTACGGACAACGTCGAAAATGACTTCATGTAAAAAGTCACACACTCTGTCCTTAACAAGCTGGCGGACACCATCCTAAGAATTAGTAGGGTCAATCGAACGCTAGGAGTTGATGCTGGCGGGAGAACTTTGAGAGCCTTGACTGGAGGAGGCAACGACTAGTGTGGTGTTCATATTACTCCCAAACTTGAACACACAACCCTTTTTGGGTTCACTGGTTTCAGTCACTCATGTTGCAGGATCAAAAGGCGGATGCTGAGTGGAGTCATCGTCGTATCACTCTACCATCTGATGCTCGTATGACTCCTACAAAGTAATGATTACAGTATGAAATAATAATTAAGAATTAAAATATTTATGATAATGTAATTCATGGTAACTTGTATATTACAATGTTTATTAATACAATAAATACATACCGTTGTCACTCTCGCTTTCTCTGATACGAACTCTCCTGTGGTCTTACATTTATGTGTTTCAACAAACACATCCTTGTAAGACACAATGCCTCCTTTTTCGGCTTCCTGCATGGTTAAATGATAAAAAAATCAATTAGAAAGTATCACAAAAATACTTATAAATTTGATAATATATATTGATGAGTTACCATTTTCTTCTGGTGGCTCTCAAAAGTCCTAGAACCACCTATGTGTAGATGGGCATCGGGCATCTTCGCTCGGTTTTGTACAACGTTTGCTGAGCAGTTTCAAAATTCATGGCTCACCCACTTGTCGCACATTGCATCCCAATATTTTATCTTGATAGCAGAAGGGCCATGGCCCTTCCAATGCAGTGGATCATCTATCTCACCTGTCGCTTTTATTGCTGCAGTCTTCATATTGTGAAGCATGTTGGCAAATTGACTGACATTCACTTTCTTCCACACTATCCTCGCGTCCTGCTCTTCCTTTGTAGTCGCGAAGTGATTCGAAGCCTACAAATAATTTCAGAAAGTTAGTGCACATGACTATAACAAAAAATTAAATATGAAAAACATTAGCTATGATAAACAATTATATACCATGAATAATGACCATAATCTTTCCAACACCTCCTTCGGCTACTCTTTCCATTGAGCGACCGGTCCTGGTAGATGCTGAAGTAGTGACTTCCTAATTTCTCGTATTACTTCTTATGGCTCGAACCTCGCGCTGCACATGAATTGCTACACATTAACAATCGACTATCGATACATACTATTGATAAGATAAGTATTGGACAAGTGACAATATAATACTTACGGTCAACTATCGATATACACTATTTGAATGAGTCATCGTGTGTCAGACTGAGAAGACTTTATATCCGGTGTTGTCTCGTGATGTGTATGAGTAGCTGGTGTAAGTGGGTCATGTGCAGACAAAACATCCTCTATAGAACAATGAGTTAGAAATTCACATAATGCACATATAAACTAATCAACTGTTCATTTATTTAAATGATATACCTATTGAAGCATTACATGAAGACGAAGGCTGAGACTGACTATCACTGAGCTGGGATCCTATAAAGATGATTAATAAGTAATATTTTTTTATATCAACATATAAGCAAAAGCATAATGAATTCTTATATTTAAATATAATACAAAGACATCTATCTAATGATGTCTCACAGCCTCCACTTGGTCCTCGACCACTGGGTGTTCGACCACTATGACCTCTATAAACCATATTCTAATAAATAAAAATGTTATTTGGATCAGTTACATAACTCTTTATCTTAGCATGAACATGACATATGCATGAAATGTAAAGATTTAAAGGTCTTACATGAATCATCATCACTTGGTATGTATTACAAGATGTATTTCATTAGCTCAAGTATGCTTTCTCATCACTTGTTTGACTTTTATATTCTTCTTCCTCCTCTTCCTCTTCGTCTTCTTCTTCATTGGGCGCCCATTCACTTGGTATATCATTTGAATCACATTCTTCTATACGTGTGTCATCAGACAATGGAGATGTGACATGCAAACCATGTGTGACATCGTGACCATAAGAGAATTCATACATATCGTCTGATTGATAGTAATCACCCTGTTCAACAATCTTGTATTTCTATAACTGATCATACTTGGGGTATAATTTAGACTTCACCTTGCAAACCGCCCACCATTCATTTCTATCTGACTTTCTTATATTCAGATATGAAGTATAGTAAACTTGAGCTTGCGAGGCTAATATGAATGATTCATATGTTCCAAACCTTGATTTATGATTCACCTCCACAATGCGTGAGGCTTTGTCGACTCTTGTTTCTATGAGATCAAACCAATGACACTTGAATAAAGTTATCGTGTTATTTATGCCTAAGTAAGTCAACTCCATTATTTCTTCAATAACACCATAGTAGTCAAGTTTATTTTCACCGTAACTGCTATCCTTGACACACACGCCACTATTCATCATTGACTTGTTTATACCGTAGTCTTTTGTATGAAATTGATAACCATTTACGATGTACCTGTTGTAACATTGCACAACTTTGGTCAGATCATTTTATAAATCACATATTCTTTGGTCATTAACATCACCATGACAGACCTAGAAGTATAAACAATGACTGTAAACATGACCAATTAAGTAACATATTGTTGTTTACACAGAAAAAATGCATGTCATCGTCCTTACCAACTCTTTCAACCATGCTCCAAACTTATTTTCATGTTCTTTCTGTACTTCTGAATCAGTGAGATGTAAAAGTTCTCTTTGTAACTCCAGATCAAATTGTCTGCACTTAATAAATAATTATATTACTGAACCATGTACGTAGAGAACTTAGTGTAACATATTATGTATACTTACTCAATGTAAGGGTCGATTTCTAAGCAATTAAAAAGGATATAGATTTATGCTGCGTCTTGCTCTCGAACTTCCAAGAGTCTTGATCGGCAACTGCCAAAAACATTTTCAAGTGTTTTAAATATCGATAGTTTGTCAGCCACAATAACTTGTTCTCCATCATCATTACGAGGTGGGCAAGTGTAACGTGTTGGAATGTGAGGTTCAATATACATAGATGAGAAATTTGAAATATCTTCTAAAGTGTATGCCTCACAAATTGAACCCTTCACTCCTGCTTTATTCTGAACCTTTTTTTAGGTCAAACATGCATCTGTCAACAATATATATCTCTTAATACAATAAATTCCCAATAGCATTAGAGAGAACAATATAAATAAAAATATATCTTTCAAATGGGTACATCCACTGATATTACACAGGACCACCAACCCTAAGTTCATATGGTAAATGTATGATCACATGTTCCATAACATCGAAAAATGTTGGCGGAAATATCTTCTCTAGCTGACAAATAGTAGTGACGACAGAATCCTCGAGATTCTTTACCTTAGTTACTACAACTTCCGATGCACACAATGTTCTAAAAAATCTACTCAACTCGGATAATACCCCACATATAAGTTTGTCTAACATATCATGGAATGCTAGGAGAATCAACTATTGCATGATATGACAATCATGGCTCTTCAACCCATATAATTGTCCCTCATCTATCTTCACAGCCTGAGCAATGTTAGAGACGTATCCATCTAGAAATCTCAACTGTCTCAACCACTGACATACCTGCTTTACTTGATCTGGTCCAAGCACGTATCTTGCCTTTGGCTTCCGTACTTTGCCATTGTACTCTTAAAGTTCCAATTATGGTCTTTTATATATTAGTTTTAAATCCATACGGGCCTTCAGATTATACTTCATTTTTCCTTTGACATTCATTACCGTATTGAACACATTATTAAATACATTTTTCTCCACATGCATCACATCTAAATTATGTCGTATCAATAAGGTTGACCAATATGGTAGTTCTCAAAATATAGATTTTTTTGTCCAATTGTGCTCCTTCCCAAATTTAAGAAAGGGCATCAGACTACGGGCATCTGTCAGTCCATATGAAAAGTATCGCAATCGTCTTAAAATCTCTATGCTAGACAACCGTGTAGGTGGACCTTCTATTTCAGTCGTACCTGGTTGAAACATACTCTTTTGTCGTCAGAACAGATGGTCGCTGGGTAAAAATCGATGGTGACAATCAAACCAACACGACTTCCTTCTATGCGTCAATCTAAAAGATTTTGTATCCTTCATGCAGTATGACATGCCAACCTCCTATGCGTGCTCTAACCAAATAATATACCATACGCAGGGAAGTCACTAATTATCTATAGAACAACAACCTTCATATTGAAGTTTTATTTTTTGTGGGCATCGTACGTGAGAACACCGTCATCCCACAGTATTTTCAGCTCACCAATCAATGACCTTAAATATACATCAAGATTTTGGCCCAGAGAGGTTGGACCAAGGATCAATAAAGACAAGAAAAGATTTTGACGCTTCATATACAAGCTTGGAGGAAGGTTGTATGGGGTGAAAAATACTGGCCAACACGAGTATAAGGTTGATCTACCCCCAAATGGATTGAATCCATTTGTACATAAACCGAGCCTAATATTTCTCACTTCTATTACGAAGGTCTGATGAGTACGATCAAAGTGCTTCCAAGCTTCCGTGTCAACAGGATGCGTGATCTTGTCTTTATCATGTCAAACTTTATTTGCATGCCATCTCATGTATTTAGCTGTCCTCGAAGACATATACAGTCGTTGTAATCTAGGGGTGAGAGGGAAGTAGCAGAGTGACTTGTATGACACTTCTTTTGACCTCGTGCTATCATTGCTCATTGTCTTTGGCTTGAATTGAGGATGCCCACATGATGAACATGATCTGCTATTTTCTTGATCTTTGAAATACAACATGCACTGATTTGGACAAGCATCTATCTTTTGATACCTTATACCTAGAGCGTTGACCATAACCTTTGCACTATAGAAATTTTGTGACAATTTCTCATCTTTGGGCAACATACTCTTCACATTAGACGCAGACAGTCAAAACATGATTGACTCAAATTATACTCTAACTTCAAATTCAGTAGCTGAAGAACTACAGACAAGATAGTGTGACTTTCGTAACCATTCCACAGTGGCTCATCAGCATCTCTAAGTAAGTCATAAAATCTACTAGCTATATCGTTTGGTGTTTCTTCCTCTATCCTAGTTACTATATCAGTAGGACCCATAGCAGAACTCAGTTCTGGTCCTACGACATCAAATATCAAATTCACATATGGATTATCGTGCATCACATCTACCCGTATATCAAAATTTTTCACCATGAAGCATCCAATTCTGATAACCACTCACAAAACCCTTCCTGTATAAGTGATGTCTAACGCCATGAGGTTTTACAAATCGATTGTTCTTACATATCGTGCAAGGGCACCTGATCCGACCGATGGGATCCACTGTACTGACATTTGTCATTGCAAATTCAATAAAACTGTCAACACCATCCATATATTCGAGTGACACCTTATTATCAACTATCATACAATATATCCATTTACGATTTGCAGCCATTTTATCCTATGATGTTACGGATATTATCTTCACCAGTTAAAAGAGAATCATAATAATGTTATGATGAAGAAAATATCTAATTTATCATGCATTGATGGTGGATGTAATGATTTGATATATATATATATATGATGTCATTCAATCATAAGAATTATGATGCATGCATTGATAACTTAATATTTTTATATGCAAAACCATCACGTCATATTTACACTCATCACAAGTATATTTAGAATGATGAAATCACATTCATCAACACGATGCATTCATTTGAATCATGTTTTCATGATACAATTTCACATAGAAGGCATAATCAAATTGAAAATAACTTCATGCAAGCATGGATATAGTCACATCAAATATAGCAATACAATCACTCATTCAAAGCACAACAATGTCAAACATATACCTGCAGCAAACATACTCCAATATCCCGCTAACTACTACCATGACTATTATTGAATTCGAACTCCAAAAATAAGAGTACTTCTATTTTCATACATTCAAATCATACTCAGCATAATCTCTGAGCTTCAACAAAGTAGTCCTAGATATCCACAACTAAGTGAGTGTGTGAACAGAAAAATGTTGCATCCAAGAAAGTAAATAATTTGTGATGCGCAAATGCGTCTGCATCACTTACTCACCACGGGTATTTACCACAGTTGCATGCTTTTGCAATTTTTTTATTTCTTTTTGCATGACATTTTTAGCCTCATGCGATGCTTAGCACTAAGCATCACACAATTAGCTCAGCTACGCACCTGCAAAGCACAAATATACAAACATAAACTCGGTTTCTCTAAATTAAACGAAAAATCGATCCCACAATTCAAAGGAAAACATGGACTCTGTTTAGAGACATAAAAGGGGCCAAGCACCTCGTGGCAAAAGCACAACGCATAGCCATGACGGCGCCGGGTACTAAAGCCAACCCCACTCATGCCCAAAGCATGCACAGCAGGCCTGAAGCTCCCTCCACTAGTCGGCACAACTGCCGAATGAGTGAGCAAGCAAGTAGGGGGCACAAGCACAGTGAACACGAGAGAGGGGGAGCGCAGGGACGGTCTCACCCTCCCCTGCAACAATAGGGAGATAGGGAATACTGGCAAGGGCTTTAGCCTCTGCCGAACTGCCATGATTGCCGACCTGATGGAATACTAGCAGGGGCTTCAGCCCCTATCGAACGGCCATGGCTGCCAAAAAAGACAGACATGCAGGGCTTTAACTACTGTCGGTCAGCAGAAAAGAAAAAAAAAGGACAAGAAGAAGAAGACACGCAAAGGGGAAATAGGTTACCTGCGGAGGTAGCTGGCGCCGTGGGTTACTCGACAAGGGTCGCCAGTGAGAGCACACGAGGGAGGCAGTCAAGAGGGTTGCATGCGTCGATCCTGGTAGACAGAAGAAGAGAATGAAGGAGCGGAAAGCAGTGGTGGTGGCGCTGTCGCCTGGCAGCGGTGCTCGCCGATGACAGAGGGTCAGGAAAGGCGACGAGAGGGAGAGTGCTCGGGGGTCATCGGCGGTGACACACGACAGTGAGAGAGATGGAGTGAGGAAAAAAGGAGGAGGTGAAGGAGAGGGCGGCGAGCGACGGGTGACGGACGATGGGCGGTGAACGACGGGCGACATGCAACGGGCAACATGATGAAACAGAAAGGGAAAAGAAAGGGGCTCACATTAGTGTTTTACGAGAAATTTAGCGAAGAAGAAATTATGTCGCAAACGCCGTCATAAATTTGTGACGGAGTAGCGACAGAAAAATGTTGTCGCTCATTCATCGCGAATTTGCGATGGAGTTTGAGACAAATTTTTTTTGTCGCTAATCCATCGCAAATTTGCGACAGAATTTTTCCGTCACTAATTCTGCAACTAATTCCAAATTTAGGGATTGATAGTTTTCTCTCGCTAATCCATCATAACTTTGTGATGGATTATTTCAGTCATAAATTTTCATCGCTAAATAATGTTTTTCTTGTACTGTAAGGTGATCGAAGCAGCGAAGGAGCTCCACTCTTTTGTTATATTCACTACCACCACCACCATTTGCTTTCTTAATCCTCTCTTGATGGTGCGAGATTGTGAGATGGTTGGTGTGATTTTCTTGGCTTCAGCTCATAAACCGTCACTAATACATAAAATTTTCCATTACACACCCTAAAATTTCAAGCTAGAAGATGATCATATCAGAGAGAGAGAGAGAGAGAGAGAGAGAGAGAGAGAGAGAGAGAGAGAGAGAGAGAGAGAGAGAGAGACTAAGATTCAATTCAGTAGAGTTGTGTGGTGAAAGATTGACTGAAATACCCATTTTTTGTGAATATAACCTAAGAAACTGCACCCAGCACGAAGACTTGGTCATACTTACGATCATTATGCCGACAACATAAAACTCTGAAGCACCCCAGCCCCAAGAGCCTATCCTAAGCATTGGCTTGCGCAGAGGGGCAATGTCTATGAGAATGGAACCTTGACTGTCCTATTGGGGGGGGGGGTCTCCAACAATGCACAACAAAACAGAGGGAAGGCGTACTTAAGGCAATCATTAGAGAACTGGGTGATGGCTGGTGGTCGGTGGTGCTGGTAGCTAAAACGGGATGAGCTTCGCTCCTCAACCGGATTACAACCCTCCAATGAGCGCAGGCTCCTTTAGCAATTGATGTGAGTAGAATCCCTCTTCCCTCTCTTTATGAAAAATGCTCAGAAAAGGTAATTTCTACCTTAACTTTTTTTTTGTTTTTTTCTCTTGATCTCGCTTATGTAGGGTCGCTCATGTATACCCTCTTTATAACTGCAGCAGGAGAATGGTTAGCATAACTGTTCCCTCCTTGTATGTTTATCAGAAGGAACACCAAAAAGGAAAGTTACCAAAAAGGTGGGTAACTGCCACACATCGTGGCTTATCCCAACATTCTCCCACTTGTTCTGACGATAAACCAGTAAACTTTATGGGAATTAATTGATTAATAGATTAGCCTTTAAAATCTATTCTATAAATCCTTAGTTAAATTTTTAATCCTTTTGAGAATAACAATAACTATAATGAGAATCAATAAGCTGAATGTAATCACTTTATTCATATGCATATGTCAAAAAGAGTTTAAGAAGCCCATCCTCAATACATGTTCGAAATAAAATTTTGGTGCTAGCCCTTTAGTAAGAGGATCAACAATCATCTCTTTGGTATCAATATTAACAATATGCAATAGATGATTCTCTATCCTTTCTTTAACAACAAAGTACTTTACTTTTATATGCTTACATGACGTAGTACTTTTATTGTTATTCGAAAAGAACACCGCAACTTCATTATCACAGTAGACCTTTAGTGGCTTCTCGATGGAATCGACCACCTTTAACTGTGATATGAAGTTCTTCAATCATATGGCCTACGAAGTAGTCTCGTACAATGCCATAAATTCTGCCTCCATGGTGTGAGCAGCAGTGGTCGTCTGTTTCTCACTCCTCCAAGAGATCGCGCCCCCAGCAAGTAAGAAGACATACCCAATAGTAGACTTTCTACTATCAAGGCATCCTCCTAAGTCTACATCTGAGTAGCCAGTGACATCGTGGTGATCAATTTTATGATACGTCAACATATAGTCTTTTGTTCCTTACAAATACCACAAGTCTTTCTTAGTAGCCTTCCAATGAGATATGCTTGGGTTAGACTGGAATCTACCAAGCATCCCTACTGCGAAGAAAATATCTAGACAAGAACAAGTCTGCGTATATTGTAAGCTGCCAACAACTGATGCATATGGATAAGCACTCATTTGTGCTTTATCAATTTTGTTCTGTGGACAATCCTTTAGGCTCAATTTGTCACCTTTTGATATGGGTGTTATACCAGGAGAACAATTCTTCATCCCACATCGCTTTAATACCTTATTTATGTAGGATCTTTGGGAGAGGCGTAGAAAGTCTTTTGCTCTATCTCGACGAATCTCTATGCCAAGTACATAACCAACCTCACCCATATCTTTCATATCAAAATATGATGTAAAAAACTGTTTTGTCTCTGTAAGTAACTTTATGTCGTTGGTTGCCAACAAAATGTCATCCACATACAACATCAATATAATGAACTTATTCTCACTTTCCTTAAGGTATATACATTGATCAATAATGTTTTCTATAAACCCAAAAGTCATAATGACTTGGAAAAATTTAATATATCACTGTCGGGAGGCCTATTTAAGTCTATATATTGATTTGTTAAGCTTGCAAACCGAACAATCATCTTCAGAGAAACCAAGAGGTTGTTCTATGTATACCTCTTCATTCAGATCCTCGTTGAGGAACACTATTTTTATATCCATCTAATGTAGCTCTAAGTCATAATGAGCTACGAGGGCTAAAATTATCCTCATTAACTCCTTACTTGATATAGAAAAAATATCTCATTATAGTCAATGCCCTCCAACTGGGTGAATCCTTTAGCAACCAATCTTGCCTTATATCTTTCTATGTCACCTTTGAAGTCCCTTTTGGTCTTAAAGACCCATTTACACCCTATGGGTTTTACTCCTTTAGGTAACTCGACAAGATCACATAATTGATTCTTAGCCATAGAGTCCAACTCTTCTTTCATGACTTTTATCCAGTGCGAAGATTGTTTGCTTTCAACAACTTTCATAAAAGTCAATGGGTCATCATCTATATTTATGAAATCATCAGGCTCCTGAAGGTACACCACATAATCAGGATATATGACAGATTTTCTAATTCTTGTAGATCTCCAAACAGGTCATTCTTCAGGCTCAGGTTGAACCTGTTCGTTCTGTCTGTGCTCTTCTGCATTGTCCACAATAAGTTCACTTTGGATTTGTGCATTAACAACTGGGTGATCAAACACATCATTATTAGGAATAACAATATGGTATCTCTCGATGTTTTCCTTAACAAATGGTGAGACTGGATCTTGTATTTCCTTAAAACCAAGGTTTTAAAGTGCACTTAGTCTAACTGAATGATCTTCAAGAAATTTTGCCTTATCTGTTTCAACAATCTGTGGTGAATGAGATGAGCAATAAAACCTGTATCTTTTTTATCTCTCTAGATAACTAATGAAATATCCACTAGTTGTTCTTGGATCAAAGGCTTTAATGTGGGGGTTATACAACTTAGCTTCTACTGGAGATCTCCATATGTGCATATAAGACAGTGATGGTTTCCTACCTGTCTATAACTCATAGAGAGTTTTAGCCACAAATTTTATAGAAACTTTATTCAAAATATGTACAACAGTCCTTAAGGCTCCACCCCACAACTTCATGGGAAGTGTTGAATAATTCAACATGACTCTAACAATTTCTCCTTTCAGCTACACCATTCTGGTAAGTACTACCAAGCATGGTATATTAAGGCACAATGCCTTCATCTTTGAGCAATTATGCTAATGATCCTTCCCTTTGCCCCATCTCAGTAAACCTACCATAATATTCACCACCTCTATCAGACCTGACTATCTTAATAACTTTATCGGTTTGTTTTTCTGCTTCTTTTTTAAAAATTTTAAACATTTAAAAAATATCAGATTTTTCATAAATCAAGTAGAGATATATATACCGAGAATAGTCATCAATAGAGGTGATAAAATATTTTTTGCCTGTGTAACAGAGGTAAAAGGTCCACATACATCTGTATGGACTATCTCTAATATCTCACTACTATGTTTGACACTCTCTTTATATGCATTTGTTTGCTTAGCCTTTATGCAATAAACACACGGGTCATTATCGGTAAAATCTAGAGATTTTAAGATCCCTTCATTTATTAGTCTCTTTATTATCTTTTCAGAGATATGACACAACCTTTGATGCCAAAGCATGTAGGATTTATCATTAATCATGTTACGTTTATTCCCAACCAATGCGTATTCAGAAGTCAAAGACTCTTTAGTTTGGATCTTCACGTTTAATTTGTATAAATCATCATAAACTAATGCAGAACCAATTTTAATAGAATTTCTGTAAATGAATAACTTAGAATTTTTAAATTTAAAACAATATCCAAATTTATCTAATCTTGAAATTGAAATTAAGTTTCTACTATATGGTAGAACATAAAAGACATCATGAAGATTCAAATCTACGATTGTATCTAAAGTGATCATGCAGGTCCCAACACCCTTCACATGCAAACACATCTTGTTCCCCGAATAAATGCTCTTCTCATGCATTGTTGGTTCCCTTTTGTTCAGGAACAACTGTAGACAGTTGGAAATATGAATAGTAGCATCAGAGTCAATCTACTAGCTATTTTAAGGAATTTGTAATAAATTACATTCATGAAAACAAATAACAAATTACCTTTCTTTTCCAACCACTTCTTGTACTTTATGCAATCTGCCTTTCTGTGTCTCTTCTTCTTGCAAAAGAAACACTTTATGGGACTAGAGTCGGATTGCTTGCCTTGAGATGTCTTATCCTCTGCTGGCTTCTTCCTAGCAATTTTCTTGAATGCATTTTTCTTTGGTCCTACCTTGGAGCCATGAGAAGCCATATGTGCACTTTGCACATTCTCTCCTTTCAATCTCTCTTCTTCTTCAACACATTTGAACATAAGTTCATTTAATGTCCCTTCATCATTATATGTGTATTCTAAGAGATTTTGAAAGGTTCATACTCCAAAGATAAGGACGCTAGAATCAAATACACTCGGAATGAGTGAGAAATGGTTAACTTCATGTCATTTAGCTGAGATGCTATGTTCCTCATTTCCAAAATATGCTGGCGAATATTACCTTCTCTAGAATATTTCATAGTTATAAGCTTTGACATTAGGGTATTGGCTCTTGCCTTATTTGAAGTTACAAATTATGTCTCAATGGCACTCAGGAATTCTCTCACTGTTCTGCATTGTGGAGATAACACTGTGAATATTCTTAGCCACTTTAAATTGCAAAAGCAACATGCTAAGCCTATTCGAGCGCTAACACTTCTCAAAAGCACTATTTTGTTCAGTAGTGCTTTGATCAGTCAGGGCAGTGGGTTCACCTATCCTTAGGGCTAGATCTAAATCCATATACCCTAATGTAAAAAGAACGGTTTCTTTCCAATCACTAAAATTACATCCATCAAGAAAATGTATAAAACTTGAGCCATCTAAAATCACAGAACTAGAAACTGCATGACAAAAGACATGTATCAAAAGAAAGTATATACGAGACAAGCTTGATAGAAAAAGCAATAAATAAAAGGCCCTGAATATGCTTATTTCTGGGCGAGTGTAGGGAGTCATCGAAATCCTACTTTGGTAGGAGCTCTGATACGCGTAATCACTACGCCTACCGACCATAGTTGGTAAAATTGAGGATCATGTGAAGCTAGACCATCAACACATGGTACCTTTGGATACGCATGTGCAATGTATCTCAACACATTTATCTCATTTTAGCCTACCTAAATTCCAAACATGATAAAACTACCTTTGGGTCATTTATCATTTCATGAATCTAAGTACAACAGTAATATAGGTTAAAGCTATATGATAGAACAAAATTTTGACAACATACGTGTATTCAGTCACTTTGGTGACATGAATTCACTGAGTCATCTAGCTATCTTTGATGTTAATATTATACATTCATTTATGCATGTATAATTATAAATAAAATGCATGAACAATAACAAAAGTCAAGCTTAAATGGGTAAAACCCAGGGTCCATAAGCAGGAACCGGTCTGAAAATACTCTGAACTGGTCTGAAACAACCCCGAATCGGTCATCCAAGGGTCTAAACCAGTTCTGAATCTTATAAACCAGTGTCAAGTATAAACAAAAGTTCATAAAAACCCTATAACCGTATGCTAAAATCCCTGTATCTTCTTATATTTATGAAAATAGAGTCTTAGCATCTCGAAACCAGTGAAAAACTAGAAAGAACCAGTCAAAAATGGCTCTGAATTGGTCCCAGAAAAGGGCCGAATCAGTCCCTGATTCAGTTCATGTCAAATAGTGCCTGAACCCTTACTGGATCCGGGTCTGACCCAATACTAATTGGATCCAGGTCTGACCTGACATGAACCAGATTCGGGTCTGACCCGATATTAGCTGGATCCGAGTCCGACCCGGTATGAATCGGATCTCGGTATGAACCGGATCCCGGTCTGACCTGGTATGAACTGGATCTGATCCATACCCATACCCATACCCGATCTGATTCCATCGATAAAAATCAAAAAACAAAAACCTGAGGGTTTCTGTTTATAAAATTGGTGAAACCGAAAAGGGGGTTTCACCCACCTGGCCTGCCGATGACCCTCACGGAGCCTAGCTGACGATGCTTCTCCGGCAAGTTCCCGGCTCTGGCAAATCCTCACGCAGATCCTGATGGAGATGGCAGCTGGATGGTTTGACGGCAATGCACATCGCGCATGCTACTTTTGGTCAGAAAAATGCCGACGATGAAGACCTGTATATGGAGCCTAGTCGACGACTATCACTGGTGCCTTCGGCGACGCATCTCCCGACGACAGGTAAGGCTTACAGTTTTTACCTCTCTTTTTTTTGTCTATTGTCAGAGCTGCCAGCCAATGCCGGCGACCTGCCCACCGGTGACCCTCATCACTTGTCGGCGACCAACGTCGCCCGCCAACAACCGGCAGAAGAATAACCTATCTGGTGGTAGAGGAAACACAGGAAAGAAAAGGGGCTTTTAAACCCCTTTCCCGACGACCAACCAAAATGAGTCCGGTGACGTCGATCCTCGCATACCTGGAGGTTATCCAATGATGGCCGACTCCGGCACCGGCAAAAACCCCTCTGCAGCCACACACACAGTGAAAATGCGTGGCATGAGCACATAACCCATTGTTGGGGGGCGGAGAGGGGGGGGGGGGTCTTCAGCAACGCACAACAAAATAGAGGGAAGGTGTACTTGAGGCGGCCATCGGAGAATCAGATGATGGCCGGTGGTTGGCACTGGTGGCTGAAACGGGATGAGCTTCGCTCCTCAGCCGGATTGCAGCCCTTCAATGAGGGCAGGCTCCTTCAGCAATCGGTGAGCATGATCCCTCTTCCCTCTCTTTATAAAAAATGCTCAGAAAAAGGTAATTTCTATCTTAACTTTTTTTCTGTGTTTTTCTCTTGATCTCGGTAATGCAGGGTCACTCATGGATACCCCCTCTTTATAGCTGCAGCAGGAGAACAGTTAGCGTAATCGTTCCCTCCCTATATGTTTATCGGAAGGAACACCAAAAAGGTGGGTAACTGCCACACATCATGGCTTATCCCAACATGCTCATCTAGCAGTCGAGGCCCCATCCCCACTAAGTCAACCCCCCTTGGGCCATTGATTGAAAACCTGGTTTCCTCTTTCTTGAATTGCATCTTTGTGGCGCATCTTGGAGACGCAGCAGCACACCAGCGATGTCATCTTTGCCACTGCTTTCTGAGCTTGATTTGTGCTTTCTGTTGAAATCTCTGATTCATAAGTGATCCAAAGAAGATGGTAGCAAGATCCACCAACAGAGTTGTTTGCTCGTCACAACGGCACCTTTTCTATTGTCGAAAAGGAAAAATATGAAGGAAAAGCATGAAAAAATAAAAGGCTCGAATGATACGATCTCTCTATCACCCCTTTCATCATTCATCGCTATTGAACATTATTGGTATACACGAGTATGATGTCGTCGTTATAGAAGGTGGATCAAGTACAATCGCATTGCACACTTTGAATGTGCCACTGCCGGCCGGCCAGCCTGATAAGATCCCAACAGGTCTGACCCGTATTGAGGCCCGAGCCCGGCCTGACAATTATAATTGGGCTTGGGTTGAGCCAGTTTCTTTAAGCCTGATCCAGTTAATGGGCCAGGCTTGCCAAATCCTGTGCATTTTGCACATGGGCCCAGACTGATTAAGGGCTGATTCGGGTTGAGCCCAACCAACTTTATTTGGGCTTGGGCTGCAAAGTGCCACCCGAGCCCAACCCGGTTTGGACCGAGTACCTGAAGCCGGATGGCCACCCCTAGGATTTCCCTCCATCTCTAAGATACAAGCTGTCAGTAGTGGGGCCCAATAGAAGATGGAGGGTGGATCGGTGCAATGTGATTGCAGCTGATCCATGGTGGCCATTATATTGGCTTCATATGAACACACATAGGGGCAAAGGCGTAGCTAGGTAGCCCAATCCTGCCTCCCGAAACAGTTAATTTTTTTTTTTTAAAAGCCCAGTCCTAGCCCAGCCCTGACTGCAGCAAATAGTTTGATTTGTCCATATGAAATAGATTTTTATTAATAATTGTAGCCATTTTTTATTTTATCTCAAAAAAATTTTTTTCGGGGGCGCTGCCCCCGAACCCCCGACTATCGCACAAATAATTTTTTTTTTTGCTACACCCCTGTTTGCCCGCCCACCCCCCCCCCCTCACATGAATCCTAACTACACCCCAGCATAGGGGTGTGTGTGTATGTGTGCTTCTCAACAAATCTGATTTTATCGAATTAATACAAAGTGAATTTAACTACATTTAATCGGATTAAGTAAGCCGAAATAGTGTTTGCTTATAATCCAATTCATACATGGTTTTTGAATTTTGCTACCGAACTCAATATTCAGATTTGATAGATATCCATATCTGATTACATGTAACAGTTCAATGAGCCGTTCACAATCAAAATCCAACTCCAACTCTTAATTAGCCACTGATTTGTCAGAAATGGTATTTAAGCATATTCAACAGAATTGGAACCATTTACATCTCATCTCTTTAAGAGAGAGAGGAGAACAGATCAGGTGATCTGCCAAATCACTTTGGAAAAGTGATTTGACATGGTCATCATTACGACTTCTATTGATGATATCATTATTAACTTTTTGGTGAGCTCAATAACTCCTAAAAAACCATGGGATTGAAGCAATGGACGGTGAAAATGTTTTGAGAGAGAGTTTGGCATTTGTGTTGGTGGAGTTGATGAAGAATTTGGTTGCAGTTTGTCTGCAGAGAATGAGAAACCATCTCTACTTGCCCTTAGAATGTTGGGTAGTGGGTGTCTCATGAATGGGGTGAGGGTGTATAGTCTTCCATGCCTACCACACCACACCATGTAATCCTTTTCCTTTTACTAATCTCTATATCATGGACGAATGATAGGCTGATGTCATAGAAATGCTGGAACATGATGTCATGTTCAATTAATGGTGCCATGAACACGTCACATGGCCTTTGTATCCCGAAGAACCGGATTTGAAGTTCAACTTACAGGGTGTCATCATACCAGCACTAATATGTCTGATCTCATTAGAACTCTTAAGAAGCGTGTTTGAACGAGAGTAGTATTGTAATGGCTGACCTTCTGAAAACTTGTATTATAATTTGAATTCAGATTTATTACTTCATCAGATGACAGGTAAGACCCTTAAGCTTGGTGGTCATGTATTCAGCCCAGAGATTTACCTCGCAGGGATGCCCATTTAACTATTCATTGGGGGCTGAAAATGGATATGAGAAGCTACGCGTGAAGTGAAAGCAGGGAAGAGTCTTAAAAGTAATATGAAAGTATGAAGCGAGTTGCAGTTGTAAAGTGATTATGAATGTACATGTAAAATAAAAAGAAAACACAACAATCAATATAAAGCACAAGTAGAAACAAATAAGAAATGACATGAACACAAATATAAAACCATATAAAAATTATTATTATTTAATATAAAAAACTTAAGAGGTGAAAAGAAAGTGAGAGAAAAATGTTAAGTGAAAGGGAATCGATTTGGGAAACAAGGTGGAATCATACTTATCATATTTTGGAAGTAGGTTTTTCAATGCTTCTCCTCTTTTTGATAAAGGTTCTTGCTTCCACAATGACCTTTACCGTATAGCAAGAAGCTTTGTGTAATTATATATTGCACCTTGACCTCTTATCTTAGAATGATAGAAAAAGTAGGTTTAGTTCATCACAATTGTTCACTTTTTTATTCATTAGGAAAAACTCTTGTTCAAGTGTCGACGCCTACTTTGTATCTCACTCTCAAGTGATTAAAACCCCTTGGCTGTATTTTTTGTTCATCAAAGAGATTTTTACTTCGGTCTTAAGGCAAAGGACAAACACATCCAACTTGAGTGACTTAAGCCCACCTACCTAGCCAGGTATGTAGAGCCCATGTAAGTCATTAAGATAGTTATCTTAATACAATACTAGTGAGGGACGATGCAAATAACTTGAAGAATCCGCACAAATGCTACCAACACATGCCAAATAGCCAGTAGAGAAGATGCGGACCAAGACTGTTTCTATTCTAATAGCAATCTGGGTGAATCTAACGATGACCAAAATCGACAAGAAGACACCGATAACAGCTTGGGGCAACTCCGAGACCAATTTGATGCACTCTTATACCAATGTGGTAGGCTATGGTATAAGTTAGTTAGGGTATGGCATAGGACAATCAAAAGTCCATTTTCCTCTCACCCTGTATTGTCAAACATAATATCCCTTACATCATGCATTGGATTTGTTGTCCAATGCATGTGACAAATATTTCTAGACCCCCACCCTGATAGAAACATCTAAATAATAAATAACCTCAAAAAAGGTCTTAGTTAGTTATATGCCAAGCCATGTCTCCCAAACAATCTTAGTACACGTGGCACAAGACGATTCCACAGTTTGAGGTTGGAATGGGATCAGGTGTTTTCATGTCTCACCATAGTGCCCGGTTTGTCGTTCTTTCCGATTGATGAACAAGAAGAAAATGAAAAGCTAGTAAGCTCTCATAGTCCACTATGGAAGATCCTTGCTTCACAACTTGCTCCTATAAGTCTAATTCGCTTGTGGACCACAGTTGCTAAAGCGCTAGCCTACTATGCCTAGTTCCCTTTGCAATTCTGCCAGTGGAAGGCTTTGGCATTCTCTGCCTATCGGTCTACTCGTGAGGGATTCCATCTAGCCACATGTTCCCCTATAACTACCTTGTTATGACTTCACCCCAGTTGAAGACCCCACTGTGGTATGCGCCAATAAGACCACCAAAACCCTTTGTGGCACTAGTGGGACACAGAAGTCATGGGTGATCATTGGTCCAATGATTCAGGTGAAACTAATTCCCAAGGTGTGACAGACAGTGTGTACAAAGCCTGAGTATATATTCACCACGACATGCTGATCCGCAATTACTAGTGATTCCAACTTCATGTTCCCGAGTTATAGAGAACAATCCGAACTGAGGCAATCTTTTCAAATTCGCTTTGCCTTACAGCCTTGCTTCGCATTGTAATTACCATTGTAGCACGTGTGTGGCCCAACCCATAAGGGCCATGTGAACTTGATGTCATCCCCACCTTCTTCCAACAGTTCACTAGCAATCCCTCGTGAGTGCGGCACACACTTTATGGAATGTTTCAGACCCGTTTTTATTTTGGTGAGGCATATTATTACCACTACATACCACACCACCGGGCAGCTCGCCAACATGCCGAGTCTTCCTCCACCACCAACTGTCATCAAATTGTCACTTTTTCGTTGTTGATCATGGTAGATGCGGTAAAGTAGGCACACGTATCAATGTTAAGCCCACAGTCAACCCACAACATCACGACTAGAAGGAAGGAGTGAGGCAGACTTTATCTATACCAACCAACGAAAGGCCTAGAAAAGATCTGTTACTGGTAACTTTAACTAGACGTAAGGTTGGTGTGGGGCAAAAGCACTCGCAAAGCTTTGCGTCAAGGATTTGCTCATTGGTTCACAAATGAAAGTGATTTGAAAGGCACCTAGATCATGCTGCAAACTCGCTCGCTTCACAATGTGAAGCTCGTTGTCTACTCTTAAGCCTTCACTCCACCTGCTAGCACGTAGTTGTGCTGGTTGTAGCGCTGATATGTCACTCGATACCAAAGCCAACTTCAGTTGTCTCAACTTTCTTCTTAGGTGCATGTCTCAGCAACACAAAATGAGGGTTTTGCTCGTTATAGGACTTAACCAAACATCTCATGACACGAGATGAAGACAACCATGCAACACATGTATAAAAAGTTAGTACCATCTCGTTAGGGACATACACACTTGTTTATATGTCAAGGGCTGGTAAGGTTTTGCATGTTGTATCGAATTAAACTGCATGCTCCACCACTTGTGCAGGCTCTCATCAATTCCTTTGAGTTTTGGTCTTGCGACCGTACTCCCCAGACATAGTGTTTCACGAGTTAGTTGGACCTCTGATCTACATAGAGCAAGGGCGAACACTAATCATTTATGCTATGGACTACCAGGGTATCTAATCATGTTCACTCCCCATGCTTTCATAACCCAGCGTTGGTAGGGACCCAGAGAGTTGCCTTCACTTTTGGCGTTTCTTCGTAGATCTTTAGATTTCACCCCTATGCACAAAATTCCACTCTCCTCTGTCTCACTCAAGTGAATTGGTTTTGAGAGCATTCTGCCACTTTTTTGGCGACTTTTACTTTCCACCCGATTCACCGCCTACATGCCATTGATGCCCACTCATTCCAAAGAACACTTGCTCCCCGTCTTACCATGGCTGCTGGCACAGAGTTAGCTGAAGCTTCTTCCTCGAGTCCTGTCATGATCATGCTTTCGACGAAAGAACTTTACAAGTGGCATTGCCCATCTTCACTCACACGATAATGTTGGATCGAGCTTTTGCCCATTATTCAAGATTCCTCATCGTTGCCCTTTGTGGGAGTCTGGGCCATGTCTCAGTCCCAGTATGGTTGATTATCCGAAAAGACCAGCTAAGCATCATTGGCTTGGTCAACCTTTACCTAACCAACTACCTAATACTATGTAGGCTCATCAAACAATGCTTTTTAGCATGATTCAGGATTTGGCCTGAACTGTTCAGCAGATTCCCACACGTTACACACTCATTCGCCACTTTATTCTCAACTGTTTTCACCTCCTATGGAGGGAAATAGTCATTCCTTCCATAGTATGGGCAAGACAAGCTACCTTTCTAAAGCTAGGAGCCTCTTTTCCTTCTACCCAACTCTCCAAAAACAATGTTCAACTTGCATGTGTTAAGCATATAGCTAGCGTTCATTCTGAGCCTAGATCAAACTCTAATTTTGAGGTGGATTGGACCCACTAAAAGTAGAACCTGGTGAACCGGCCATACTCTTGAACATCTCTTTGATGAGATCTTTCTTATTAGCTCACTCACTTTCTATTCACTTATTTGAACATTTAGAAAATTCACCAACCCAAGTATGAATAAATAGAATGCAAAAAATGACTACAGAAGGATTCAAAGTGAATGATCACTTCACTATGGTCTTCCAAAAATCCATTAGGGCAGAGCTGTGGAGTCCAGTTCCAAAGGCCTTGTTAAGTCAAGTGGATGTTCTGAAGGCTCTTAAGTAGACGTGGAGCATGCATCACTTGCTTGACAGACCTCTCAGCACCAGTGCGTTTAAAGTGCATGTAATGCCCCAACATTTTGGCTCAAAATTTTTTAGATAATTTTTTTTTTCACAATGGAATAAAGGTTAACTTATCCGGTCAAACAATTGGGCGAGTTACATGGTATAATAGATCATGATACTTTTGCAACATTTAATACCATTAATAAATGATATATCTAAAAATTATTACAAACTCATAAATAAAATATCAAAAGAGTTATGCAGGATCATAATGTTGAATCTCATGGCTCTGCATGCAACGACGCCCATAATTGCCCTGATATTTTTAATCGCTATCTGAAAAATAATGATTCAGATGAGGTCAGACTACTCTCCATCTGAGTAAGAAGCATAATATCTATATGAATGTGCTCAGTGCCTTGTATACATGTATATGTTCAAATAATGATATTGAAATGATAAAATTCACATAAGTTTTATGAGATGCATCCAATCTAAACAATTCATGGTTTGGTACATAAAGGAAAACATTAATGAAGCTACGCATTCAATAAACGAATCAAAACTACAATATGACAAATAAAATACAAAGAAAAATATTAATGAAGCTACGCCTCACATGAATGAATCGTTTTTATATTATAACTATTGCAACTTCAAGCATTGAACGAACTTGAAGACATTTACAAGTGAACTGACTTTATGGTTTCTCTTGTTAATTACTCTTTGGGTACGCACGGGCATTCGATATTGTAGTGGACTGAGACTATACAGAAATCTGTTATGTTTTTCCAAATGATATCTCGTGTGGCTAGTCGTACAGATACCCAAAGGGGACGATTCATAATCGAGAGAGTACTCCCCAATGGCAACTAAAAATATGATGCACCCTAAAAACTTCCGCAGAAGACTTAGATATACAACCTAGGATACATTAGTAGTCTTGGCCTCCTAACTCTAAGGACTGGGAACCGGGTGAGACGCCTCGCTCTCACAAGAACATAATTATCCCACAGAGCTTGTATCATCTACCCTCTCTAAGGTAGAATATAGATCCAACAAGATACACTGTCTTTCAAGTATACTCAGAACTCTAAGAAACCGATAACATATACCGTCTTTTAGATAAACCCAGAATCCCACAGTTAGGTTATATGTGCATATATTGAATTTTGTTTATTTCTTTGTGCAAGTCATTGCACCACAAGGGATTTCTAAAATCCCAACCCCACCCTCGGGCTGATCTCAGTGTATGCACATTACCAACCTAGTATACAATAGGCACTATCTCATGACCAATATCGCATAATCGAGATAAATGTTCAACCAATTAAACCCACTCAAGCATGATACTCAACTATGATATTCAAATCATACTCACAATGTGTACTAAGATCAATTAATAACTTGTATAATATAAAATGATTTACTAACATAACAATCATGTCGTGTCTTTCAAACCAAAATTTAATATGCAGTCTCAAGAAGGTATTATATGCTTATAACAAACAAACTAATATGTTGTCACCATACTTTGTCATAGTATATATCTAGTAAATCAAAATGATGATTTATAAAATAGCTAGAATTTTATCGTAACCATTTGACCACTTTCAACATACTCAACTCAAACCAAATACATTATTTTCTTAACTATATGAGATAGATAACAGATTGGTCATATATGCATGAAATCTAATTTGATTCATACACCGAAATTACTTTGGGTATCGATTATGAAATGAATAATCATATGATCAACAAGCATATATATTATTATTATTATTTTTCTCAGTTGTATGCACTAATTCCAGAATAGTCATATGCATGAAATATGGTCTATTTCATAAAAAGAAACAAGACCAAATTTACTACATGAGCCAATTATATAAGAATGCTCGTAGGATCAAATGAGACTATTTTTTTTTCAGTTGCATAAATAAATACCAATTTTCCATATGCGTGAATTCTAATATTTATTTATTTTTTATAAACAGAACCAATCAAAATTAGCTATTTGGAATAAATATAGTACCACATCATGCGTGAGATCTGATATATATATATATATATATATATATATATATATATATATATATATATATATATATATATATATATATATATATATATATATATTAAACAAAACAATCAAACTTAGCGATGAAATAAATGTCGTACCACATCATGCGTGAGATATGATATATATATATATATATATATATATATATATATATATATATATATATATATATTATAAACAAAAAACAAATGAACTTAGCTATGAAATAAATACAGGACTACACTATACGTGAAATACAACTTCATGGATTTAATCATCACTAAAACGTATATATACAGTTTTGTGAAATGAATCACACCAACGTGAATCGAGTTGGTGTCTCTTTCTATTGGAGTTGGACAAACCTGCATCCAATCCCGATCATCATTGGTTACCTAGTATACGTATCAAATGTATATAGTTATACATCAATTGTTGTCCGAGAACACATAACATGCTGTATAAGCATACAGATCATGGTACCTACATCGACTATGGCTAACCATGGCTATTTCACATGACTAGATGTATGCATTTTCATGCATACATTCAAAGAATGTGCAAGATACGTGTGCTACAGGGCACTCAACACATACATAGAGATACAAGGCCCCTTACTTCTATTGATGAACTAAACTCTGAGTGAAAACTGATAAGACTGGTGTTGAGATATTGTCTGTCCCATGCTTTTTTTCAACCCCGGTTGGTGGTTTTCGACATTGTCAAATCCTTCTCCACAAGTACGATTACCAATGCAGCCTCTCCCAACATGAGAGAGAGAATGGAGGAGATGAAGGATTTGAGAGGAACGAGTGAGAGAGAGAGAGAGAGTCCCAACAAAATCGTGTATCTCTATTTTTTTTTGCTACTTCTGAGATTATCCTTTTATCTCTTTTGGGTTGAATGCTAAAAGAATTGAATTCTTGAAACCGTCTATCCCTCGACCAAAGAGACCATTTTGCCTCTCTCCTCTATTGATGCCTATACTTTTCCTCATTTGATTTTTTTCAAACCTTATTGTATTTTATTTTTTTCCAGCTATGCACACAAGCCACTTCTAAAATCGTGGAAGATGGGAGGAAAAGTAGCTAACTTCAACTTCCCATTCTCTTTTTTTTTCCTTATCTTGAAATCCATAAAGAAAAATGTGTGGTAGTTTCTCATGTTACCATTTATCTCTTGAGTAATTAAAACGTGTAACTTTCAATTGGATTCCAGATTTTTTTTTTGTAAAAAGGAATCATAGCATTGAGATACAAAAGCCCATGTGCATGGGGGGATTAGAACTTGGGTCATTCCCCATAGAGGCAACAATCCTCTCCACTACACTATGTTTCATTTCATTTCTAATATAGTCTTCTTTATTTTACTTATACACGTGTAAGTTTTATGTGGTTTTGTCAAAAAGCATACCATGTTTCTTCATTAAGTCATGTGCATGGGTGTGGTGGGATTTTAACTTGTGTCAAACCCTCAAGAGACAATGAAATTCTCTACAACACCACACTTCATTTTGTTGCACATTTTGTCTAATTTAATTTAAACAAACTCTTATTCGGGTTTTCCCTTAACGGGTCTCAAATTTTCAGATTTTGAGTTTCCGAATATTACACATCTATAGAATCCGTTAATTGCTTTTGGATATCGATTTGGGATTATAAAATATTTGGACCCATTAGGATCCAATTGAATTCCAATTGACTTTCTAATCCATCTGGGATCTGAATCTGCTTGCCATATCCGAATCCAATTACTAGATTCATATGATCTTGTTCGGATCCAAGATCCATTTGGACCAAATCTATTCAAAAAATATGATATTATCATATTTATTATGAAGAAATTTTACTTCTATTTATTTCAATATTTCCCAAAAATTTCTAGATTTTACAGTGCATGCAAGAGGTGTCTTCCCTCTGGCTACCATGAGCAGCTTCACATCTGATTTGACTAGCGTCCCATTAGTCGGTCGGTCGGTCAAGTCCTTACTCTACGATAACATTCAATGATCCTAGTCGATCGACTTCAGCGACCGGTTATAGGTAGGTGGTCTCCTTCGCATCATATGCTTTGCATCTTCAAACCACTAGTAGTGGAGAGAAAAAACCTTCTAATGTGATATGCATTGCATACTCCTTTTCCTGCATTGAACAAAAATCCATCTCCTGTAGATGCGTCAATCTAGCGCATTTAGATCAATTCGAAGAAACTCCAAGGACAAAATCTCTCACTATACTAAGATAAATAAAGCCAGTCTGGTGAGTAAGATAGAAGGTTGGTAATTTCATTATCTCTCAATAACTGGAAGTATAGGATTGGCAAAGCCATAGGAATGCTATGGCAAAGAAGAAATCATACTCTAACCTTTGATATAGAGATCAAGATAGGTAGCGTAAATGAAGGCTTTACAACAAGCTTTTCTTCATTCTTCCAAACGGATCATCACTCCTAGCGAAACAAATTGTGTGCTCATTAAGTACAAGAGTTTTTCTTAGGCAATGAGGACCTGCTGCTATAGTGGTGGACCCTTTTCTTTCCCACCCCCCACCCATGGAATCAACCGTCTTTGAGGTTGACTTGTTCGTGATACCGATTCAAGGTGATGATGTGGTTCTTGGTATGTATTGGCTTAAGTCATTTGGATGTATTGAGTGGGACTTTGGGTCGATAAAAATCCATTTTAGGCACCGAGATCAGTCCAAGTTGATACTGGAATAGGTAAAGAAAGTCTGGTATTCGGTGTCTGCACCATTTATAGTTGGCATACCCTGTGTCTGGACACATACCTTATAACATCCATCTCTTTTGAGCTTCGACCGTCATTCTCTTCCACCCATCTTATTCTAGACAAAGTGACCTCCCAATCTTCTATCATGCAGCTCTGCTCTTATCTTTTCCCTGAGGGAACCTTCAGGGATGCATAGTTGTCAGCTCTTAAATAGATAGCCATCCTGCAAAAAGAAAGAAAAGCCTGGGCTTTCTTAGCTTCTGGCAACTCACACTGGACCACAATCATGCTAAAGTACAGGTCAGTCTTGTACATATCCTTAATGGCCATAAACCCGACCACTTCTGCAGACATAGTTCCTAAAAGAACCACCCTTCGACAGAGGGCATTAGCCATCCGATTCTGTGTTCCAGATTTATGCTTACGTAGGAAGGTTTATTCCTGCAAAAAGGACACCCACTTTGCATGCCAGTCGCATTCAAGAACTGCAAAAATCAAAGAAACTCCCTCTTGGCTGAGGTAATGCCCTAGATGGTGTAGAATTCTACATCATAGGGAGAGTTACCTAACTCTTGCTCACCTCATGTCATTTCTCGCTATAAAAGCCATTATTAGGCTGTCTTCTTTCTTGACTTAAAATCGCCCCAATGCTTGGCTTAGAGGGGAGGTATTAGTGTCAACCTTAAATACCTTGTCTCTCATCTATAGTTAGGCAAAGCTAAAATGGGTGCCCCGATCATCTTTCGCTTAATCCACTTTCCACTATCATCAGCAGCCTTAGTCCACACAAAACTATTCAACTTCATCTTTCACCCAACGAGCAAAGCCCTAACGCTTTGCTTTGCGAGTGCTTTTTGGTTTCATCAATTTGCTCTTCCTCAACTAGTTAAAAGAATGAAATTGGCTGATATTATGACAATACTAGGTAGTATAGATATCATTATGGGAGAAGTTGATCATTGAAATGATAATGGAAGAAGCACAAGCGCACAATTCTTTTGGAAGATCAGAATCCTCAAAAGAGGTTTATTGGCTTATATGGTTACTTGTACCTATTTTGACTCTTTTATTGGGAATCACAATAGGGGTATTAGTAATTATGTGGCTAAAAAGACAAATAGAAGCAGGGATATAACGATGAATTGGTCCTGAGTATGCCAGTCCCTTGGGGATTCTTCAAGCTCTAGCGGATGGGGTCAAACTACTTTTCAAGTAAGAACTTCTTCTATCTAGAGGAGATATTTGCTTATTTAGTGTCAAACCATCTATAGTGGTCATATCAATTCTACTGTGTTATTCAGTAATTCCTTTTGGCCATCACCTTGTTCTAACCGATCTCCATATAGGTATTTCTTTATGGATCACTATTTCAAGTATTGCCCCTATCAGACCCCTACAGTGGTGTCTAGATATGGATCAAATAAGAAATCTTTCTTTTTCGGTGGTTTACGAGTTGTTGCTTACTTTTCATGTTATGAAATACCATTATCTCTTCATGTGTTATCAATATCTCTACATGTGATTTGTTGGAATACACACTCTTACCTCTTTCTTTGCTTTTTCAAGGAAAGATGTAGATTTTACCTTTGTGATTTGACTTTTTTTTTATTCATCATTGGGATCGATGAACTAAACCAGATAGTTATATGAGTAAAACAAAACTGCTTAGAAATTTGTAGTAAGAAGATCAGGCCTAATTACCTATGTACGAGAGTAAAGTGGAGCTAAACATAAGCAGTGGAAGTTGTTTACCCCATTGTAAACACCCAAAATTTTCTCATACACCCCCTTTAGCATATGCCAATCTTCTTAGGAGTCTAGCCCTAGGTCGATCCAAGTTTAGATATCATTTCACCCCCTTTTCATTAAGAAAATTACCATTTTACCCCTAAGTCACCTTAGATCCCTGTCAGTCAGAGTCAACCAAGCTCATTTTCAAGCTCAAAACAGTTAGAATGTCAGTCATTTCTAGCTCACCTGAGCTCACGATGAGCAAATCCCATTCATTTCTGACCATTTCGGCTAAAATTGATTTATTACCTTAGAAATGAGCTCATTTCTAGCTCGAATTGTAGCCAATTATCTCTGAGTCAGTTAATCTCAGTCGACCCTATCCCCCTGAGTCTAACTTGAGCTCACTAGGAGTTCAAGTGGCCCATATCCAGTTTAAATCCATTCTCTATAGTGTCAGAGCCCATTTTAGCTGAAATTAAGCTGAGTCCAGTCAGTTGAGCTAGTGATTGAGCTCCAAAATTAGTTCATCTCAGTATTTTTTATCTTCATTTTAGCTCAAACCTAATGCATTTTCGTGGTTCATTTCATTTCAGTGTGCATTTCTCACCATTTCTCTAAGAATTATATCATTTCTCGATCATCCAACTTAGGAATTTGTTTGAGTCAGTGTTATTTTAGTTCACCTGAGTTCATAAACCTTAAGATCCAGTTTAAACTAGTCAAAACCAGTTCAAACCTCGTTTCAATGTCACTCCATGCCCTGCAGGGGCAAAATCATTTCTCAAATTATTTTTTCTGAAATATCATTTTACCATTCCCTTAGCCGGTACAACCACTAATCAGAGCTCAGATCAGTTCCTTCCTGAAAATGTTAGTTATATCCGAGACTCAATTCATTTTTGGACTAGATCCAATATTGGGTCTGATGTTTAATCCTCAATTTTTGTCTTTAGACAGGAATTTCCAATCGCTTGTCTTTGCCAGGGGTCCGGGTCTTCAAATCCCTCATCCAGGGTTTGCATTTTACATCTCATTTCGTATTATTTCATGCCATTTCATATTATTTATTGTTATTTTGTCGCATCACATTACATTGCATGTCACTCTCGAGATCCAGTACTCTTTTTTTTTTCAAAATATTAAATCTAGATTTGCTTTTAAAACTTTTCTTTCGAAATTGATTTCAAAAACCTGGGTTTTAAATCAACATTTGCCATTTGTCAACCTCCGGGATCTTATATTTCAAAATATCTTCTTTAGAAAGCAATTTGGATTCATTTTAAAATCAATTTTTAATTGATCTCAATTCTCAAATGAGACCCATCTAGGTGGTGTCGCTTTTGGATCCCTTCTTTCATCCGAATTTCTCAAATTTCAGAGTCTCAATCGAATTAGGACTCTGTCTTTTCATTTTTTTAAAACCTTTTTCAAAATTTCATTTTGGTTTTAAGTCAGAGGTAGTCCTATCCCTCATCAATTTCTTTCATTTTGGCCAAAATCTGAGAGTTTCAGTCAGACTAGGATTCTATCATAGAGTTTCAGTCGGATTAGGACTCTATCTCTTCGTCTCCACTTTTACCCGTTGTCAAGAAAATCTTTCAAAAGAAATCAAAATTTTAGAGTTTTTAGTTGGATTAGGACTCTACATATCATTTCTATTTTTATCTATTTTCAAGAAAATCTTTCAAATGAAGTCAAAATTTTAGAGTTTTAGTCGGATCAGGACTCTATTCCAGAGTTTCAGTTGGATTAGAACTCTAACCCTGACTTTATTTTTTAGAAAATCTTTCAAAAACTTCTTCATTTATCTTTCAAAAAAACAAAATTTAAAATTTTAGGACTTTATTGTAGAGTTTAAAACTTTCAGAACTTTGCCCTAGAGTTTCAGTCGGGTCAAAACTCTACTCTGATTTCATTTCTTTACTTTTATTTTACTTGTTTTTAGAAAACATATCAAACTCTAAGAGTTTCAAAATTTTAGGACTCTAGTCAGAGTCCCAGTTGATTAGGACTCTAACCCTGATTTCGTCTTTTATTTATTTTCACTAATCTCTGAAAAAGATCTTTCAAAATCTCTTCATTTGTCTTTCAAAACCAAAATTTAAGAGTTTCAAAATTTTAGAACTCTAGCCAGAAGTTTCAGTTGGTGTAGGACTCTAATTTTCTCGAATTTTATCCTTTTGCTTTTATTTCCATCTATTTCATTTTTTTTAACCTGTATAAAAACTCAGATGCAGAGCCCACATACCTGTCACCATATCCAAGAGATTTTTAATTCATCTAGGACTCTAGAGGATTTAGAATTTTGATTTTCACCTTTTGTTTTAAACCCTTTTTGAAAATCTTGTTTTTAACCCCTTTATTTTTAAACTTTAAAAAAATCATTTTCTAAAAACTCAAATGGGGCCCACAGTAGGTGATGCCACATTTGAAATAGGTTAGCTCAAGTTTAGTTAGTGTTCTAGTTAGATTAGAAGTTTTGGAAAAGTCAAAATCGATTTTAAAACCCCATCTTCATTTAAATAATTTTAAGCTTTGCTTTTAGCTTTTATTTAAAGTTTTAAAATCAAATGTGGGCCCACAATAGGTGGCGCCACATTTGGACTTGTTTTAGGCTAACTAGGACTCAATTAGGTTAATTAGAGTCTAATTAGGAAGGTTGAAAAGTCAAACCAAGCTGAAAAAATTGCCCCCTTAATTGATTTAATTAGAAAGAGTTTTAAAAAATAAAAACTCCTTAATTAACCATAATTAAGGAGATTTTGAAAAACTATAAATAGGGGACTCTAGAGGGGGTCAACCAGGCTTTTCTCTCCTCTCTCTCTCAAATTTGTGGCTCTCTCTCTCCTCCAAGTTCCTCCTCTTCCTCCATTGCTGCCACAAAGGTGAGTCTTCTCTTTTTTTTTTACTTTATTTCTTTTATTGATTTTCACCATTGTCGCCTCTATGCGTGAGCTTTTTCTTTATTTTTTTGTTCAAGATCCATGCTCCACGATTCAAGATGATGATCTACTAATCATTCATGATTCTTTTTACATTTTTGATTTGTTAGATTCATTGGAAATATGTTTATTATATTAAATACCCGAAAAAGATCGAGATTCGACCTTTCGATAGGTCAAATCCCTCTTTTAATGGCTAAATCAAATTTTCAACCATGCTTCCCTGATTTTTTTTGTTTATTTCATCATATTCATATTTATTTTAGTTGTTCAAGCATCAAATCATGATTCATTATATTATTTACACATTTTTTTTATATTTTTATCATAAATAATCTATATTATTTTGTTCTAGGGTTTTAGATTCGTTATTTACGATTTTGTCCATCTGTTAATGTATTTATTTCACCAGTTTATATTTTTTTGAAAAATCTATTTTTTTATGGTTGAAACATGCGTGTGTCACTGACTTTCAATATAAAATTTGAATTATTTTGAGTTCTGTAACTCTGCTAAAAAAATCAGAAACCTGGTTCCTGTACCATGAAAATGTTATACAGAATCATGTACGGTTTGTCGAGGCGATATCTCCCTCATCAAAGATCTGATCGATGATCCGTAAAAAATAGTGGGTTCGTCAGGATGTCTAGTATATTATGTGAAAGTTTTAGATTTTTGTATGGTCGTTTGATATTTTTACTCTGTCAAAAATCATAATCTATTTCACAGTGATTGTTATGCATTGTTTAAGCTCTGGGTTAACTTACGTGGATCGTATCTCCATAATTGAAGATTATTTTTATGATCTGTAAGATGCTACGGATTCAACAACATGTCTAATTTTATCAGTATGATTTTGGTAATTTTTTAATTCTGTCTACTATTTTTATTTGAACCGAAATCAGAACTATATTTTCTGGAGTCATCATATGTTTGCCGGAATCAAACATATATTGCCGGAATGATATTTCTTTAACCGGAGATATTTTTTCCAATCTGTAAAAAAGAATGCTTTTGTTTATCTGTCTAGTTTCTATATGTAAAATTTAATAGTTTTTTATTAATTTTTTATACCTAATTTGGGCCTGACACTGTGACAGGTACGTGCCCACGAGCAAAATCACATATTTTTAGGTTTTTATTTAATTTTTATATCAAAATAATATAAAAAAATTATTTTTTATTTCACTTTAATTTTAGAGTTATTAAAAGTGTTCATATCAATTTTTTGTGAATTTTTGAATTCATTTGATGCATTATTTAGTTAAATCATAAAAATAGGATGCCCGTAGAGTCCCGATTCAACTGAAACACGGGCAAAAATTGATATTTTTATGATATTTTGATTTTTTAGGAAAATTTTTATATATTTAGAGTTTGATCATGTTCATAATCATTCTAGAATGCTCCACACATCTGTTTGATTCCTGAATTAAAAGTTTTACAAAAATCTTTTCTGAAAACCCTAATTTTAAGGTCATAGTCTTGTTTTCAGGGGCATTTTGGTTATTTTTCTTAAAATTCTGAATTTCAAAGTCGTTTAGTTTTATTATTTATTCAATTTTGCATCAGCTTTTATTATGTTTATTTCAGAAAAATATTAACAAAGGTTTTTATCCAGATAAATTCCTCAATTTTCAATATTGTTGGATAAATCCATAAAAGTATCGATTAGTCATCATGACTTGAAGCAGGCCCAAAAGATCAACTGTATAAAGTTTTTACTCTTGTATCTATTACCATATTGAGGATCAACCAAGACAGAGTGGACGGTTAGGAACACCAAGGTGCACACAAGATTAGTAATGGAGATAATGTAACATATCCAAACAGAGAAAATTGACATAAAAGGAGTTATAATGAGGGTGCAGATTTGGTAGAAATGATCCAAAAGTACTTCCCCATGATCCCAATCTAGAGTAGAACTCCAATCCACTGATGAACTATCAGGAACAAAGTCATCCTTTATTTAGTTAGTCCCTCTGAGAAAGAAGAGAAGAACAGGAAGGAAAAAATGGATTGACTATTTCTTATATCTTATTGAAAATCTTCCTTCTTACTGAACAAAAAATAGAACAAAAAGGAGAAGGGATGAGATGGATTGGTAAACTTCCGTTAGGATTGCAAACAAATGGACTACTTCAAAGCCTAAGTCCAGGAGACCATATACTTCCGTTGTCAATGCATTTAGAGCATGTGCACTGGAAGGATTTTTCTAGTTCTATTAATATAAATCACCATATTTTCTTACTTAAAGAAATTAGAGCATTGTGTGCTACCGAACATAAAGTGAGGATGTTGAGTAAAGGCTTTCAACTTTTCTGGGTACTGGGTGCGAAATTCAGCTTGCCAACCTATCCCTAGACCGACAGATTGACTAGTTGACTAGGCAGGAAGTCTGAGGTTAATAAAGACAAGAGATTAACCCTTTGCCATAGACCTATTGCGAGAGCTCGACAACCATTTATTAGACAAAAAGGTGGGCATGGGAGTTGACTCGGCTAAAATCTGGCCTATCTGAGCATTTTCATTGACCCTCCGCCTATGAGCTAGCTTAAAGAGCACTTCTAGGCAAGACCTTCGGCCTAACTAAAGCTTAAAGATAAATGCTCGTAGGTAGATTGATATTGATTCCAGAAATTGACAAACAACAAAAGACGATTGCGAAAGGACCTACTGTGAGAGTTTTTAGTACAACTAAGCGAGAAGATCTAGTTTAAATTGATTATTGGACAAATGACAGAGAGATTCAAGATGAGCTGCTAAAAGAAGGAAGGGCGATAGAGAGAGGTGGAAAGAAGATGACCTATAATGCATTACTAGAAGGAGACAATGCCAATAACTAGAGGACCTAGAACTCTAAAACTAGAGTCAGTGGTTGTGCCATAATAGAGTGCTAGGGGGTCAGAGAGATATTAATTAATGAAATTCATAGGGATTGCGATTGCACTTATGCTTGCAGACAACCTTGAACTTGAAGTGGATCTCCTATCTATATTCGACAGCTTGAAGAGGGCAGATGACTTATTGCCAAAGAAAATTTGTCATTGAAAACAATTCCTTCGCTCAAGAACTAGACTCAAGCTATTGTGCTTACCAGTCAAGACAAAGAGGTGAGACGCTAGCTAGCCTCTTGACCGAAGTGCCAACCTCCCTCTGACTCTCCCTTCTCTAATGCGCCACTCCTCTTTGCTTGCTTGCTTAGTTGCCGGGTCAAGGCGACTTGCTATTGTTATTCTTCTTTCTTCATCTCTTCACACTACTCTTTTAAACAAAGAAAGAGGGGATTCACGCTACCTTCTGCTCCTATAGAAAATTGATTGGTGGGAACCAAAGACGTTGACAATAGAAGCCTAGCGAACAAAGAAGTGCAACCCCTTTTTTCTTGCTTAGTAAGGCACATCCATTTTCTTGCTCCCTTATGGCGCATTAAGGACTATACTGCTATATACGCTTAGAAAAGCTTATTTATCGCACCTGTTCCCTCTGTATCCTGTATCAAAGAGTGAATTGACAAATAGAAAATTGTGAAAATCATCCATTAATGCGTGCTTCGCTGGTAGGACATCAACCTTCTCCTCAAAGTACAATACCGAGTGAAAGTCTTCTGCAAAAAGAATTGGTTTTCTCAAAGAAGATATAACATTAGTCAAATCCATCTATAGTTGCCTCCTTTCTTCGACCATGCATTTAGCATACACTAGAAGTATATGGCCATCCGGGTCCTCAATGCATTCTAAACGCAACACGAAAAATGATTCATGCTAAAAAACCAACCATAGAAAGTGCCAAAAATCCTTTCTAGAGTGCCCAAATTTTAGCCACTCCTTGATCATTATTAGAACAACTAGCTTGCATATTCAATTTCATCTTAATCTTGTTGATTGATATTAGATACATCTATCATTGGTTTCATAATTCCAACAAAATACATTTTTTGGTTATGCACAATCAACTTTAATCGATCCATAGAGACTGGATTTCCAATGCCTCTAATATTCCTGATTAATGAATTCACGAAGAAGTGAGATGGGAGAAGCAAACAACATGGCTAGCTCGAAAGAAGAAAGGGGCATGAGCACGCAAATCCCTAGCTAATGAACAAAAGATCTTAGCGCTCTTGCTGTCTCACACTCATCCACCCCCTCCTGCAGGGCCCAGGTTTCCTTTACGAAAGCTATAAGTGTTTCACTTAGTCATGCCATGATAAGAGAATTGCCAATGACTGTAATAATGATCATATCCTAGACCCTCATTCACGTTTTTAGGTGACCCTAGAACCATTGGACCAGGTTCTCTTAGTTGTGGACCGAAACTACACCTTAAATGCTTATCGGATTCAAACCACACCTACCCGATTTAGTTGTTTAACCATGTTTCTCTTATTTTTTAAATTATGCTACAAACCATAATATACATACACTATCGCGAACGAATTACTACAACTTTTAGGGCATGCTTGGTTGGATCACATCAGATTCACTTTCTCATATAAATGAGAAAGTGATTCTCACAGGAGCCCAAATCTCTTGCTCAACCGAACATGGGATCTGGGCTCATGATTACAAATTACATGTGACTCAAAATCACATCAACCCGTGAGATGTATTTCACGAGTGAATGTTGGGGTTCCCTCCAACATTTGTCTCCCTCTCTCCCCCGTCCTTTCCACTCTCCTATATGAATAAGAAGAGCATGGAAGAGGGGGGAAAGGCGAAAGCAGGAAAACCCAAGCCTCATAAAAAAAAAGAAGCTTGTCGAAGGAAGAGAAAGTTTTCACTACAAAATAAAGAGATATTAGATATAGACTTTTAACTATGATGGTTGAAAGTCATAGTTAAAAGTAATTATTAACTACGGTTTCTTCAAAGGGCCGTAGCTAATAATGGGTTGTGGAAAGTTTAACTATGGTCCATTGACTTTTAACTACGGCTTTAGGCCATAGTTAATACTTCTGCCAAACTTTTGATGGAGCAGGTAAAACGAAGTATTAACTACGGCTTAAAAAAAACTAAAATATAGCTGCCTTTGATGATCAGTTACATATAAGCGCTAACCAATGAAAGCTTTTGAAAAATAGTGCTAGAATGATATGCAAGTCCAGACCCATTTGGTACAAAGAGAATGTTGCCAAAGTCCAGATATTTAAAGTTTCCAAATTAACTACCCTGGACAATTGCTAGCAGCAGTTAGAAGAGAACATAGATGGATTACACTCACAAATTCAATAAATGCCTGATTGTGATTTGCTTCTCTGTGCATTCCCCATTGTTGATTATCTTCCCAAAAGGCTTCCCCAGTTCAATCAATTCCTCTGTGCATTCCCATGGTAAATTTCTTAAATGGAGCACCTTAGAAGGTGGTTGAGTGTAGCGAAACTGATGTTGTCCAGATACAGATGCCATTTAACAAAATATTACTCAGATAGTAATATGCAGAGCTATCATACAAAGAAGATATAATCTTATTTGCCAAAAAAACTAATACACCATAATTTTACTGTGATTTTCGTTTTCTGCAAATTTATTTGCAACAAAGTCATTGATAATTTCAAGAATATCCCAAGAATGAGAATTTCTACTTGTACAATTATGCATGAACCTTCCTATTTGTCTGTCTGATTGTGAATCTGATAAAGTTGCATTTAAGCAAGTGCTTGTTTGGGTAAAATATTTAGCCATACAATAATTTCTGTGTGCGTATTATTTCAGTTTCAGCTTCATAAAGTTAATTTTTTTTTTGAATTGTTGTCTTTTCTAGTTTTGTTCATCTGTTATGCAGAATACACTACTTGAGAAGCTTGACCAAAAACATTTTGCCAAAGGTTCCCAAGGTTTAGTGCAGAATGATCCATCTGCCATTTCACAAAAGATAACTACTTCAAAAGAGATCACTCTGATGGAGGCTAAGATGCAAAAGCTTTGTGAATTGCTAAAAGAGGATAATTTGTCTCCATATGAATTATCTCTTCTTTGGAAAGATTTTTTTTCTATTTCTGTCATTTTATCCTCTGATTCATGAGTCATGTCCATGCATTTTTTTTCTCCTTATTGGCCATCTTTGAAAACGTCGTAGACAATTGTACAGACAAAAGAAAATGTTGAAAAGAAGCAGGCACTGACATATGAAGAGATAGAGGCATAGAGGTAAGAGGTGAGTATCCTAAATGAATACCTTGTCTAGTTAGCATATATTAAGTAATTCAACTAGGTTGGTAGGCTACTCAGCTAAAATCTTCTTTTCAGTTCTGACAGTTGTTTGCATCCTTGCATCTTAAGAAAATCAAACTTTATATGACTTGGTTGCTTAATATTATTGATAAACCAGATTCATATGTTGCTTTCATGTGACTTTTCTGTTCAGGAGGAGGTCCAAGCTGAGAGTGAAAGTTATTGCTGGCCACCTGAGAAAACTCTGCTTCTTGCTTAGACCCCTTGTTGTTGTTTTTTGGTCATGTACAAAGTAGAATTGCATTTTGTTGATTTGTTGGGACTTATGGCATGTGACCATTCTCCCTAATTTTTCTTGTAATGTTATATCTATCTGATTTATTCTTTTGGTGTATATGGTGGTATGGTGTGCATAATTTGCCACTTAAAATGAAGCCTCATATTTTTTTTCTCCTATATATTTTCACAAGGGACTGGATGATTCACTTTGACTGTTCATTTTTTTTAGTTTTTAAATTCTGTAACTTCGATTTTCCGAATGTAAGTGACATTGTATATGATTTTTTTAGTGCTATTTGATCTTTTCTTGTGAGATTCTTCTTTCTTTTTCCTTTTCTCTTTGTGTATATTCTGAATGAAAAAATAAATTCATGATGTTATTGAAATGAAGGATTTAAGGCTTTTCAATGAAGATTATTATTGTAAAGAAATGTTTTTGAAGAGAGAATTGACAGATTTATTGTGTAGGAAGTCATCCAATTTCTATATCAACATGTCGAGGTGAGCCATATGGAGAATCAACATCAGGAGTGTTCTTGTAAATACTTAGGACAGACAGGCAGTTTGGTCATTTTATCTCGTCTTCACCTTGGTGTTACAGTTGTAACTTTTATATTTTATTTGATGTTATTTATTAAGTACTATATTTGTGGCATCGTTTGTAATAAGTTATGTATTTTCCATTTTCCTCTTATGTAATTAACTTTACATTTTATACTTTGATGTTAAGTGTTTAAAACTTTGCTGCCTTTTTTTGGTGTTTTTAGTTCTTATGAATATATCAGAGGAAATGAAGTGAATTATGTCAATTTTAGTTGAATTTTAGCAGAGAATTTTGTAGTTTTGTATATGCTATATATTGACGGAGAATATACAATTTTGAAAAAAGAATATCATTAACTACGGCCATGGGCTATATAAAGTAATGCATTAACTATGGCAAGCAGCCTTAGTTAATAGATTTCCATTACTTGGTCTGAGTCAGCATTAACTATGGTCTGTAGCCATAGTTAATGCTATGCCCATTTACTACTGCCATATTTGCCACTCGGCCGTAGTTAAAAAGTATTTACTACAAGTTTTTTTCAATAACTATGGGGTCGTAGTTAATAGTACAAAATTTTGTAATGTTGGGCAAAAGCTCACTAGAAAAACCTCGGAAATTATTTTTTTTCTTTACCTGGCTATTACTAGAAAAACCTGGTAAATTTTTTTTTTCTTTACCTGGCTGTTTAAAGGAGTGTGTGTGTGTGTGTGTGTGCGCGCACGGGGAGGTCATTGGACTGGATTTCGGCAAGCTTCATTAGCCCTCCCTACAATTGAACATGGGTTCTGGCTCGCAAGGCTCAGTTTCAATGTTTTTTTTTCTTTGGTTTCTTGCGAAGCATAGTGAAGGGAGGGACCTCATCAAAATCGATTTTGGTGAGCACCATCGCCTTCCTTACGACTGAACATAGGTTCTCGCTCACGAGGCCCTGTTTCAGTCTTTTTCTTTTTTATTTGGTTCCTTGCAAGCTCATCGGTGAGCTCCATCGCCATCCCTACAACTCAACATGGGCGCTCACTCGCAAGGCCCTGTTTCAGTCTTTTTCTTTCTTTCAGTACAAAGGAAGCACAGTAAAGAGGGGAGCTTACCAAACAAAAAAAATAAAATCTCATACAATTGAGATTCCTTTCCTCAAACCAACCAAACATGAGATTTCACTTCACATTTGTAAAGAGCAACCAAACACACCCTTAGTTTATCCTTTATATCTTATGCTATCAAATTTCTTCATTGCCTTGTGCATCTTTTATGTTTTGTAGGAGTGGGCCTCATATCGTGTTTGGCTAAGGACCTAGTGCCATCTATAAGTGTGACTAAGTCGAGCTCCAGTTGAGTTGGGCTAGGTTCCATTGTTTTAAATACTTTACGTAGACCTAGCTGGATCCGTTCAAGTGTTTGAACATATTAGGCTTTATTTTCTCATTGTGCCCCATTCTGCGCCATAGTTTGAAGTGTTTTATGATATATTTGAACCGTTAGATGTGTTTAGCAAGCCCTATTTAGTGGGAATCAACTCTTTAATCATATTTTTTGGATGAAAAAATATATTTTTATGAGCCAAGAAAAATTGATGCCTTCATAACCATTGATTTTGGATTACTGAAAAAACCTATATAAAGGTCAAATTCTGGTGATCTAAAAGCGGGTTCCCACTAAACAAAACCAATAGATCACATATATGATGTTAGATATGAGAAAAAATACCAAAAAGCTATGATTTTGAAGAGGCAGAACAAGAAAGTAGGCAAAACCAACACATTACTCATATATATATATATATATATATATATATATATATATATATATATATATATATATATATATATATATATATATATATATATATATATAATTTTTTTTTAAATCATCCTTATCTTATCGGCTATTCTCAAACTCATCCCTGCCTTATTTTTATTGCCAAAACCACCTTGCATAAACATGGTGTTGCCATCATACCCGGATAACTGACTCCCACTAAAACTGCTCATCTCAAGTATGAGCATATCCAGAAAAATGTGGTTAGATTTGAAAAAAAGTTTTTGTAAAGATAACCCAAAGAACAAATGCAATTTGGACAGTGAGGTTAGTGGGCTTTACTCATCTTAAATGCATGGGCCCTATTGAGAGGCGTCATGGCCATGACCTACTAAAGTAGGCCAATATCTCTCACTTGGCCAGGAGAGTCCTACAAAAATAATGCAGTGATTTACCTTCCTCTATTTAGGTATTTTCACTTGCATTCTGATATAGTTTTAAAAAATTAATTCATCAAATATATCTTTTGTCAAGGGGTCAACTAGATAAATAATCAAATGTAATTTTATTATTATTAATCATACCATGAATTATCATTATATGTTTGCTTATGAAGCTATCTAACTTTACCTTTCATCAAACTAACTGCAAATTGATTGTCACATTATATCTCTACCAACTGGACAGCTATCTTTGGCTTCAAATTGACAAAAGTAGAAGTTATGTTACATGATATTTATTTTGCTTTTTGTATATGAGCTACCCAACCTTGTTTCTTGCGGTTCCCAAAAACAATAGCTCTTTCAAATAGGAAAATATAACCTAAAATATATTTGTTATCATCCCTGCTTTAACCAAAATAAGCATTAGAATATCAAATTATTTCTAAATTATATGCCTGGTAACATAATTTTAAGTTTTAAGTCCCTTTCAAATATTTAAATATTCTTTTTAGAGCTTGTCAATGATACCATCCAGGATTATTTTGATATCGACTTATAAGACCCACAAAAAAACTAATATGTGTCCTACTTCAGCATATATCAAGTTTCCAATAACTTTGGCATAAGGAAATTTCTTGTCTTTTACTGGGACAATTATTCTTTTCTAACTTGACCCCATTAGCTGCAAGAGTTCTAATTTACTTAAAGTGAATGAAAAATTAAGTTTACTAGGCATGTTTGCTTGCATCTCATGTGATTCAAATAATTTCATCTAAATGTGATCCTAAACTATAGAATAAATAATGTAATGTAATTTGAATAAGGGTTCTACTAGTTTAGTGGGTTGGCTTAAGACCTTCAAGTTGGACATCACAAGTTCAATACCCGAGTTGTGCTTCGGCTTGCCACAAGGCCAAAGCAGTAGGTTTAGGTTTCTTGGTGAGCAACGGGGGCAACCTTGGGGTTTTACGTTATCCACCATAGCTCAGCAAGACTTCTCCCGCGACATTAGTTTCCCCGTGTAATAAATAAATAACAATATAATTTAAAATCATATGGGAATTGAATGAAAAGGCCTCAAATATGATTTCAAATCTGCCACATTTTTTTTTTGTCTTTTGCTTGAAATGGAGCAAATAATAAGAATCATTCTCTTACATGAGAAAACAATTCTCATTTAGGGCCAAACAAACATGCCCAAGTCTCAAGGAATTTCATCCCCACATGAAGCCCGGCCTAAGGCTGAGTATTGATTGACCAAGCCTATGCTCAAGAAATTGGTCGAGTCTCGAGAGATTTGGACTCTTGTGCTAATGAGAGAATGAATCACATTCTAATTGGTCAAACAAACATATATAAAAAAAATTAGCGGTGAGAAATGGACTCTTAGTTAGCATTACAAAAGAGAGCTGCTTTCACATTTAGGTGAGAATCAGAATCACAAGGAGCCACATGTGCTTCTGATTCATATGATTCCAAATCAAACTAGATTTGGAGTCACATGTGAGCCCAACAAACCAAACATACCCTAAATCTTATTTTTGAAGGCACTCGATGGTATGAGAACAAGCAACTGGCATTGCATACCCCCACATGGGAAGGATTGCATTCATGGTGTTTTGGACCTGATCCACAAACTTCCTTATGCAAAACTTGTGTCAACTGTTTGGTACGGATTGGGGTCATCTGAACCAACTGATCACTGCTAATCTGCTTCATCCAGGTTCGAGAAAGTGATTGCAATTAAGGTCTTGATTAGTGGATCTGGCAATGGATTTCCATGTCCAAGTCCAAGAATGAATCCAAACCATTTACATCTGCAGCATGCGCGCATGCTCTCACATACACCCTCGCACACTCTACTTTAGGGATTAAAATAAAATTGACATTTTTGTATAGCAATAAATCTCCAAATATAAGACCAATTTAAGGATAATTTTGATAATTTGTCTTATTTCAATGATTTAAAAGTTCACTCAAAGAGTTTAAACTTAGAACCTTCTAAGGTAAGTCTTTTTTTTTTTTTTTTTTGATGAAGAACCCTCGGCGAAGCAAGAAAAACTCTGGGTGGGGCCCCACGACCACCACGCCTTACATGGCCCACCTCTGAAAGCTATGAACATATTCGTGCACCAGTGGGTTTTGATCAGGGGCCTTCATCTCGGCACCCTCAGAACTAGGGGTGTCAACAAGTCGGGTTTGGTTCGGACCCAGGTAAAAACGGACTTGGATCAGATTTTTGGGTATGGTATCGGGTCCCAACCTGGGCCTAATCGGGTCTATTATAAGAGAAACCATACCCGAACCTGATAAGAACTACATTAACAAGACCTGCTGATTAGGCCCAGCCCGATTCAGTCGTAGACCCCCTGAAAGTAATTATAAGGGTGGGCAATGGGTAGTACCCTGGCAGGCCAAGCCGACCTGGTTCACCATGGGCCAGGTTTAGGACATGGTTTTGGGCCCTGACCCATTCACCAGCCCGAAACCTGGTCCATTATATAATGGGTTGGACTTGAGTTGGTCTACAGGTTACGAACAGACTGGGCGGACCTGAGTTACCAAATTAGTTGCATTGATATCATGGGGACTAAAGATGAGTTTAAGGATCGTTGGGTCACCATTTACCGTAAGGACTAGGACCAAACCGACTATTGACTCATTAGGCCAATGGGCTGGATCATGAGCTGTCTTTCAAACCTGAGCTCATTAAGAACTAAACCAAGGCCTGGCCCGTTAATAAATAGGCTAGGTCGTTTCCAGGTTATGTCACACTCAATCGAGTTGGCCAAGCTCAAACGGGTCCAGACCGGGCCTAGCCAATTAAGTACCTGACTCCTACCCTGCCAGAAAGACTGAGCTGGCTCTTGTTGAGTTTGGTCTAGGTTTTATCAGGCTGGTTGGCTTGGGCCCTTTAAAACTATAGCAGTAAAATGGGGCTTTACATTCAAGGCTGCATTGGGGGGTTCTTTCATCCATACCTGGACCCTACCCGAATATTACATAGGTCCGGTTAGGCCCCAAACTTGGCGTGCTTCAGTTTCTGGAGTTTATTTCTACTCCTTATTTAAAGTAGGATCCTGCTTTTGATATATTGGGTCATGCTCAGCTTGAGGGAGGCTGGTCCAGATCCGTGTTAGACACCATGCTGGAACTGTCGTTTACTATTATTTTTTTTCTTGACCTAAATGCTCTTCAGTATTCTTTGTATCATATGTAAATGAGGTATTTCCAGTAACTAACTTATTACAGGTTAATAGAAAAAAAAAGCAAGAGACACACCCCCCATATAATTAAGAACTGGGTTGGGGTTCCAGTTTTGTCAGGTCTCAAAAATAGAATCTCAAACCCGAATCCACATAATTTTAAAATTTTATTTTTATTAATATATATATATATATATATATATATATATATATATATATATATATATATATATATATATATATATATATAGAGAGAGAGAGAGAGAGAGAGAGAGAGAGAGACGAAAAGCGATCAACATTACTTAAAAGTGAAACTCAACAAAGTGTTGAGTCCCACAAACAAATACAACAACACTACATGAAAACACCATTTACACAAAAACAGAAAAACCCGAACACACACACACACACACACACACACACACACATATATATATATATATATATATATATATATATATATATATATATATATAGAGAGAGAGAGAGAGAGAGTAATGGATATGTGCTAAATGAAACTTGCTAACTGGTATTTCTGCTGTTTCGGTGTTTTTTCGCAGTTTTGACACCATAAATGTGTTGGTCATGGTCGATTTATGAGGAATTCACATATGGATCATGTGTTTTCGATGAAAAAAATGATATTTGGAGCTTAAAAATTTTACAAACATTTTGGACCATTGATTTTTCAAATGTTATAAATACCCACTCATGTGTTGGAATTGAATACTTCAAGAGCTGATCTCTATAAAATCAAGTACATAGATCACATTTGTATTGTCAGAATTTAAAAATAAAATGAAAAAAAATCCTGAAAAACTCATTTAGCATATATATATATATATAATTGGGTCGGGTATCCAACAAAAATCATGACTTAAACTGGCCCACATATTGCTTGGATCGGGTTAGGGTCCATTTTTTTGAGTTGACACTTTTCATTCCTATAACCCAGAATTCAGGATCTGGTCAAGTCGGGTACCTGATACAAACTGGACTCATTGGCAGCCTTAGTCAGGGCTGAGAGAGAGAGAGAGAGAGAGAGAGAGAGAGAGAGAGAGAGAGAGAGAGAGCAATTTCATAGGTAGTGATACAAGTCAGACACTTTAATACAATGACACAACTTGGACGCGTACTAAGTGTATTTTAATTTATTTTATTAGTTTTAAAGTAACTTTTAATAATATTTAAATAACAATATAGTTTATAGATTAAAATTAAAAAAAATATTAATAATTTTTTTTTTAAAATGTGTCCTACTTAACCCAAAAATTTTCAAACTCTCATTGAACTCGTGTTAGGAGTATGCAAAAATTGTGGAGAGGGCTCACATTGATGATGCAAGAAAGGCCACGATCGTGTACAGGAACCTCTGGCAAAACTCATAACATAGTTTTTATCTGAAAACCATGTTTAACTAACAAAACCAGGTTTTGGGTGTCATCTAGATTCCAAAAAACCAGGCTTAATTATGAAGAAAGAAAACCATGAATGTGGTAGAGTTGGCATTATTAGATGTTATTGATGAACAAAAAAAGAAAGAAAAGCCCAAAAGGGCTCCACACACCTCACTAGGTAGGTCAGCTTAAGGCCTTTGAGTTGGACTGATTCAGAGTAGGATTGGTGCTACCGGGTCCATAGGGTCCATATGAATTCATTTGTTTTTATGGGTCTTTTTATTGTTTGAATCTTTTTATAAATAGCCACTGGATCTGTATATCTGATCCATATATGGATACAGTGGTTTTTTAGAATTAGAATGCTTTCTTAATTAGGTGCCTATGTAGATATAAAATCTGATTCTTCGGGGTTAGAATTCCTCATCTACATGTAGATGAGAGGTATGGGAGTTTAAGCAGTTCAGAATTGAGATTAAAAGTTTATTTTCAATTTTATTGAATTTCTTGTTATTTCTTATTTTTTCTCAGAATTTTCAGTTATTTTTAGATAATTCTAGATACTCTAGCTTGTACTAGCAATTAGGTATCAATCAACGGGATTTCAAGATCTTCCCTGATTTTCCTGAATCATGGACGCCAAAGAATTTGATATCTAGGTGCATGTTTCTTTCCTTTAAGTTTGAAGCAGTAGGCTCTCTAGAAAGTAAGGAGGGTGACTGAAAGGTTTTAACTGATTGGGGGCAAGACTTTAGCTAAATATAAAAAAAAAAAGGAAAGAAAAGAAAAGAATTGCATATGCAACTATTTAATAAGAGTTAATATTTGGTACTACTGAGTTGTAAACCGTAGGTTCAAGCTTCATCAATTCAATCTGACCACATAGATGTATTCTGCATGGTTTCTTTGCCAAGGAACAAACCTTGGATCATGCCGTTTAGATTTAAAAATATGATTTTTTGGGTCATGAAATTTTAATAAATTAAAAACGGTTACTTTTCACATCCATAATATCCTATCCACAAAAAAAAAAATGTCAAAAAAGAAGAAGAAGACCATCAATACTCAATAGTTTTGTACCTTCAATAGAACCAAATAAATATAATAATAATAATAATAATCTCCAAAAGCACTTTTTTTTTAACCTATGCATCTCATTGAAATCAAGTGGGAAACATGGTTTGGTCCCATCGTTCGTGATGGTGAGTGTAATTTTGTTTGGTGTGGTGTGGACAAGGGCAACAGTCCGTGAGGTCTGAACCTGCACAAATATGTCAACTTCTTGGACGATTCAGTGGGAACTTTGCCAACTTATTCAAAAGGTGCAGTTTCCATAATTCATTGCATAATGGTATGAAAAGCCATCGTTTGTGGGTACCTTGGACTTATGTGACATAATTCCCTATTCCAATAGGCCCATAAGGAGTTGCTTAGAGACAAAGGATTCATGGCTAAAGTTCCACAAACTTCATTTGTTACTATTGTAGAAAACAAGCCAGCCATCACTTCATCATCTCATTGTAGATGGGCAAGACTTGTTGGGTTGACTGAGCTTTTTTTTTTTTAATAATCAAAGAAAACCACTTCATTCACTCGTGATCACATTGGTGTAAAATTCCTAGCTACCTCCTGTTTAGTAGGAAGTAAGGCTAGCTACCTGAAGACAATGGCCTCAAATTAGGGTTTGGCGAAGTGGAATAGGGTCTAGGTTCGTTGCCCAAGCCGATATGCCTGGCGAATCTCTGCCGAAAAGAATAAGCCCATGTAGTTTTACGCTGTCAAGACAGCGACCGTAAGTAGGGTAGGCAGATCTAGTGTGGCTAGGTCTCTGACCTTAGGAGTGGTTTCTAAGTGTAAAAAAAAAAGAAAATAACGACAATGGACATGCACCTGTGGGTTTTGAACTCGTGATACCCCTTCAAGCTTTGTGACGTTCATGAGTCGCCTCTATGAGATGAGTGTAGGCAAGTTAACTAAGCCTTATAACATAAACATCTAACACGTTGGATCAAAATGTCCAATTAGAATCTCACATCAGCCCACTGGGTTCGAGTAATATTGGGACCTTGAGCTAAGTCTCCAAGCTCTGTGATCAAAAGAATAATGGTATTGCTATTCTTTATATATATATATATATATATATATATATATATATATATATATATATATATATATATATATACTGTATTTCAATATTTATTAATTTTTGTTGGTATGGGTATGCCTAACCCCAGCTTTCTTTGTAAAAAAGAAAAAAGAAAAAAGAAAAGAAAAAAGAAAAAGAAAAAAAGATTGCCCCGTTAATGTAACCCTTTGGTGGGGTGCACACATCCCTTGGGGATCAGACAAACGAGTGAAAATGAAGGGCACGTTCACTTTCCCTGTAGTTATGAGGACGACCTTCCTCTCGTCTTCTTTCCCCCCGGCACCAACCCAACCCAACCCACCCCACCCCACCCCACCCCACCCCACCAACGACAAGCCTTTCACGGGTTTCATTCAGCCTTTCGCCTTTGCTTCGTTGGTCAAAAAGTCTGTCTAATCATATCGATGAAGACGCCAATGTACACGTACCAGACACATCATTTTGGCTTGTTCTTTAAACAATGTGGGGGCCACCCACTTACAAAAAATATTAAAAATAAAATAAAATTTAAATGCATACCAAACTTTTCAATTATTCATTATTCGCCAAAGGTTTTGCTTGGTTAAGCAAATATCACGTACGTCCAATGTTGTCTGTTAGTATGGGAATCGGACTTGTATCGTTTGGCCAACAATTCAGGTGAATAAGCCGATACGGATTCTCAAGTGAATGTTCTGAATCAGCCAAAATAATTAAAAATATTATGTATCAATGAGAATGTAACACGTGTTAAAGCTATTAAAATTAATTTTAAGTTATTTTTATATTTATTAAAAAAAAAACTGATTCAGGTCAGTATCGTATCCGATAAGTATCGGCCAATACTGACAACACTGTCTAGATCTGTTACCATCGGTAGTTATCTATTAGAATGACCAATATATTCATAAAAAACAGGTGATGTACTTTTCTTCAATAAACGTCTTTGATTGATTATTAGGAAACTTATCTTAATTTAACTATGTCTTCTCCCTCTTTGGTAATTTATCAGCAGCTCTCTAGCATGAATGTGGGCATCTTTTTTCCATTGCAATATGACCACATCTACAGTATCTCTTCTCATAATTAACATTTTTTTGAAAATGAAACTGATATTAATATTTTTAAAAAATAATAATTTTCAGTCAATAACAAAATATAATGAACTGAAGAAGGAAATATGTTAAATTTTGTTAATGTAGTATAAAGTAAGATTGCCTAAAGGTGGAGATGTATATAGGCCAAACTTGGATGTAACTCATATTGTCTGATTCAGACACTTACTTTATTTGAGCATGAAAAGGAAGAGGTTTCACAAATTTTTGGTGGATCTTAAACAAGAATAACTGATGTATAAATTCATGGATTTTTTCTAATGTTTGAGTTATATTTGGAATGAACATATATAGTTTTGGTCAGTGTCTGGCTAAGTTCATATTCAACCATTTTTATTCCTGATGTGAAGGGTAGGGTATTTGGATTGCATTCATGAACATTACCTCAACCCAACAAGAGTAATAAGTTATTGGGTCTGGGTTATGATTTTTATTGAAAATCCAACTTGACCTGGCTTGACCTTTGTGTTTTATTTGTATTTTTACTAAAAGTAAAGCCTTTAAATTATGAGGATCTAGGCAGGGATTTTATTTAATTGACCACACAAAATTGAATTCTTGAAAACGGGAATAAAATTGGACCCATTTCCAACTCAAACACCACATGGAAATCATGGATTTATATGGGATAAGCCTATATTCAATCAGTTTTTATTTCTTACTGAAAGCCATAGATAATAATTTCGAATTATGAGAGATCAAACTAACTTTAAATAAGAAAAAGGTGAGTAATTTTAATCTAAGTATGAGGAGAAGCCCCCAACATGCATGCAGTTCAATCCCTGCAATAGTAAAATAGTAACTTTCAGAAAAGTGTCATTCAAGCCAAACTAACAGCAGGGCAAAAATAGAAGACATTTGATTAAACAAAAGTTTGGTGTGAAGCTGAACATTTCTCAAAATATTAATATGGGTGTCACATACTTCCACTCTCTCTCTAAAATAATAATATGGGGGCCACATGCTTTCCCTTTTCCAGGGGCCAGCACATGTCGCATCCTATCAAATGCTCTCCCTCTCTTTTCAACCCTCAACTTAACGTTGGAAGAAAAGGCAAAGGAAAATTAGGGCCAACTGTTCTTTTACATTATACATGTCACAAGAAATAGACATGTGATGGGGATGTAAGAGTTTCCTACACGGCGCTGTGGAACGCTGAAAAGGATGAATAATCATTGGGGTTCTCTCTCTCTCTCTCTCATGCATTCAGTTGCCACTTGCCATAGAAATTCTCTCACTACTCTGCGTTTGCCAGTTTCCGAGTAGGAATTTAAAAAATCCAGAAATTTTGCATTTTCAAGTGGCATGGAAAACGTAAATGAAAGGTTCAGTACACTGACAGTAAGAAAACCTAAAATCCCTTGTAGCAACCAGCCTAATCAAGTTGTGTCCCAGACCATTTTTTTGTCTTTTCGATGAACTCCTTAGCCTCACAAAGATCAAAACAACATGGAAGCTTGTTCTTAGAGATGCAACCTTGCAGCTCACTTGAGATGTCACACGTTCGAAACCTGTGGAAGGCATTCCTACCAGAAAATCAAAGGTATTTTTTTCTGTCGACAAAAGAACCCCCCCATGGGGTTTTTCCTGAGCCTGGAAAAAAAGGAAAAACAACCATGCAAATCTGCCATCTTCATGCTTTGTACTCTTCACAGACTGTGTCCACCAACCATGCTCCAGAAGTATGGTCCCCATGAGTAGCAGCATGTTGGATGTGAAAATGAACCCAGCTGAGCTAGCCCACTAAGCCAACTAAGACTAATGTCTTTATTCTAGCAAACCTGGGGCTCACCCACCCGGATCAACACAGCTGGGTCAGGTCCCACCCATTCGGGCCCAGTGCACATCTCCCTCATCGTGGGACATCCTTCTTTCTTGCATCATTCGCAAACAAAATGCCAAATAGCGACGAGTGAAGGAAACCCCAAAAAGCCTGATGGCACACTGATTTAAAAGCAATCCGATACTGTTTTAACGAAAGTAAAGCCTTGTCTTTAAAAACAAAAAGAAAGTAAAGCCCAATCAAAAATAAACATTAACCAAAGGAAAGTAGCCCACAGAAAGGAATTTAACCGGTTAATTTACATGCAGAAACTTGGGTGAACCTCGATGCGTTTTTCTTTTGTACCGAATGACAGAAAGGAATATAGACGAGGGTAATATCTACAAAAGCATAGAATGCCACTAAGGCTTAAAAGTTGCTATGTTCAGTGATATCATTTGTTTTGCAAAGTTGCTTTTTGATCAGCAAAAAAAATCGTGGACATGTATAGAGTAGACATGTATAGAGTTTTGTAAAACCGCTAGTATGTTAAGCGATTTATAAAAAAAACATGGTTATATTGCAAAACATGTATATCATATATTTTGGGGTCCCAAGCATCTTGCTGAAAATAATAATTGCAAATTACAATTTTGATGTTTGATTTCGTTGAAGGGAAAACGAAAAATGCCATTAAAACCTCAAGCTGAGATTCAGAGCATAGTTACCAGGAGAATCAATCAAAACGCATATAAGAAGGGAAAACGAAAAAAAGGAAATGCATAGAAAACAATAAGGAGAGAAACAAAGATATATAAAATCAACAGAGAAACATCATCACTAAACAAAACGATTAGAGCAAGAAAAGGGCAACCGAAAGAATTCACATAAGGGCAAAGAGTGAAAACGTTAAATACATGTCGAATGGAAAACTACATCCCAAGCAACAATACACCATATACAATTTCCCCGTCAGTCCCTCGACCGGAATGACGAAGATGCCCTTAAAGCCCCTCACTCAGCCTGCCTTCTTCTTCTCATCTTTTCTCTGATTACATTCAGAAAAAAGAAAAAGAAAAAAGAAAAGGAAGAGGGCATCTTTTGTCCAAGCCAAGGCTTCTCATCTCCAATTTACCCCTCATCTTTCACACTTATCCCGATCGAAAACAAAACTCCTCACCTATTTACACCGGCATCAACGAAAAAAAAAACTCCGATCTCAAGCACCTCGGTTAGCTTCTCCACCGTCGGATCTTCCTCAGCTCCGTTGCGATTCTCTTTTTCTCTTTTTTTTTTCTTTTGCGTATAGAAGGAGCGAGTCGGTTCGGTACCGGTTAAGTCGGGGTTTGGAAGGAAATGACGAAAACATCCTACAGATCACCCGGCGGCGACGGTGCCGGTACGTAGCCGGAGATCGTCGGTCCGTCCGGGGGACGCCGCCTGATTCTTATTCTCATCGGCGACGGCGGAGGCGTTGCTCTTCTTCTGCATCGCCTTCACCGAGCCCCACACCTCGTCGGCCTCGTCCGCGTCGATCTGCTCCTGCCTGCAATCCTCGCTACAGAACGGGGTGTCTCCTTTATACATGTAGAAATCGTCCCCTTGGCCCAGCGGCCGCTTGCATCGGTGGCACGCCTGAAGGAAATGAACTCCCCCGCCGCGCCCGTCGGAACTGAGATCGTAGAACCTCCTCATCGACCTCGACGCCCTCGGGAACCCTCGGGAGTAACCGCACCCTTCCCCCTCGGAATAGCGAGAGGGCGGTGAGTAAGGAGACGGGCACTCGTAGTCGTCGTCGTCCTCCCACACCTGCAGAACCGTCTCTCTGTGGTTCCTCTCTGAAACCCTAACCCTAGACGCCATTTGAAAGAGAGAAAGAGAGAAGGGGAATAGAGAGAGAGCTTCGAATGGAGTGGAGATGTGAATACGGGGGTTGCGGGAGATATATACCTGTGTGTGTGTGTGAGAGAGAGAGAGAGAGAGAGTTTGGGGGAAAACCATGGGCAAATACAAGGGGTGGTATGGGAAAACCTCTTCCCGTAAGGGGGAATCGGCACACCACTCGACCACCTTCACTCTCTTTAGTGTCTTTTTCCTAGATATTTATTTTTTGTTCTTGAAAGCGACTTGAAGTTGTGCATGTAGTAAATACCCCTCAAAGTTGGAGGAAATTACAGAAACACCATGCTTTCCTTTTAAAAGGCTTGGTTGCTTGCTTTGGCGTTTTGGTGTAGTTGGGGGTTGTACAAAATTACAAATTTAAAAGGCTGTTTTTTTTTTTTTTCCCAAGGCAACTTTCGTTAAACACTTCGACGACATTGGTAGGTGTTATTACTTTGGGGTTCTCACGCCTCTGTGGAGCTTAAGTTTTGGTTGATTCTTTTAAAAGTGAAAATGTGGTGGAAGAGAGAGAGAGATTCACTTTCAAAATCTCATGAGAACCAAACTCCAGTTGATTCCTCGCATATCAAATGGGCATAGATTTAGCAAATCCTCAATGTTATTTGGGAGCACACTTTAAAAAGGATTCCCACGTCTACAACCATGTTGTTTGTGATTCAGTTTTTACACTAAAAAATTAACCGAGAAGTTCATAGAAGTGGCCATTAAGAGAAGGGATTGACAACAAGTCGGGTGGTCTGACAGGTCAAGCCGATCAGGGCCGGGTTTTGGTCAAGATTTTAGAACCTGACCTGCTAGCTACCGGGTTTAAATCCAAATAATAAAGTAAAGGCTTAAGTTGGCCCACTTGCTATCTATGGGCTCGAGCCACCCAATTAATTGCCTTAGCAATATGAAAACTAAAAATCATTAGTTGGCTATACTGTAAGTTGGCAACTGTTGGCATTATCTACATTGTATGATAACCAGGGAGATGCTACAGTGGATGGGAGGGAGATGGGGGTGCTTCGTCTCCACTGGGGATGAAGGATATGAAATAGGGAATGAAACGGGGATGAAGGTTAAAATCAAAACCTATGCAAGGACGGTGATAGGAATGTAAAACCCAAGATTTTTATTTGACAATTAAAATGAATAAATGATGAACTTTATATGCATCTATGATATGATATGAGTGTAATTTCTTGATTTTTTTGAAATTCTTGATTTTTTATTTTTTTTATTTCAATTATTATAAACTTAAGTCTCAAGTTATGAAGAATATTATAAGAATAATTATAAAATTTAAATATATAGACTAAACAAGAAAGTAAACAATTTGTATATTTTTAAATTATGGATATCGTATTTGGATCTAAATCCTAACATTCAAGTTTAATATAAATTTGGACCTTAAATTAGGTAGTTAATTTAACTAATGGTATTTGGATCCAACCTAATTAAGTTGAATATAATTCATGATAGTTTGGATCTAATTAAGGATGAATTGGATTTAATATAACTCAAGATATTTAGATAGAATCTTATTGGATTGGACTCATAGGGTGACACTCAAAACAACATCATTATTGTTTTGACCAAAATTTTGGTCGATCGATGACTCACCTATTATATTGGAGTCGACCTTGACGTTACTCATTTTGAGGGCATCAAAATCGATTATCTACACGCCCAAATTGGTATTGATTTGAGCATTTTATCATCGACCAAAGTTCATGCCTAATTGTAGGTCAAAAATTAATGTTTTTCAGTGTCGACTAAAATTTTTTGTCAATCTATATGCGTATGATTAAATCTAAGACTACCACTATGATTTGTGTTTCAAAGGATATAAAATCAACTATTTAAACATCAAATTCTGTTGAAGTTTTTGGTCTGTAGGTCTCTCAGAAGGTTACCATGTCACTAGATCCTAAGTTAGGGTAAAAAGTTCCTACATTTCGTCTCTAGATTAATTAATTTCAAAATTAAATGAATTAAGACCTATAATTTATTTATTTATTTTATTAATAAAATAATTTAATAAATATTAACCTCTTATATTAGAGATAAAACTCTTGTCTAAGCTCATTTATAAATAAAAATATTTATGAGAAGGATTAAGAAGGTTAGTTCTCCACCCCCTCTCCCATTTTCTTTAGAATTCTCTATCTTCTTTTTTCTTAGAGCTTTTGTAACACCTTCATTTTTAAATCTCAAAAATGATATTTTTTTAAAAATATTTTTAAATTACTTTAACAAAATAATAATAGAAAAATCTATCGAGACCAAAACTTGGCGTGCTACTTCTCGTATACAGTCATAAACATACAACATTCAAATTAAAAATAAAACATTCATGAATTAAATTTAACAGTCTAGAATTGTTCAAAATTAATTATAAATATTTAATTATTAAATAAATTTTAAAAAATATCAGAGTTTAAAGCAATTAAAATTGCTCTCAATCCAAAATGTCAGAGGTCTGAAAAAGTTATGACTTGGTTTTCGTAGCAACCTCCCACCATCACATGTAAATCTACTCACTTTCTGAAAAACATTAAAATCAAAAGGTCAAACATACAATGTATAAGTAGGGTAGAGCTATACCGAACAAATAAAGCAAAATACGGAAACAAAAAATGTGGGGCCATTTTTTCATACACTTAATCAAATTAAATATAAAAAAATTCAACATACATTTCAACCACTCAAGTAAGCTTTCTATTGCAAAAATAACAAATAAGCATTATTCATCCAAACTTAAGTAAGTAAAATGTATGAACAATTTAAAATACATGTACTTACAAGTACATAAGCCCTTTCAATGCATGAATGGATTCTTATCTTTAATTATCTTTTTTTACATGATGCAAGTCATGCCTATCTAAAGCACAATCATTTAAGTTACGGTTTTCACAGATTCTTATGGGTACAAACATAGGCAAAGTCCTATGGCAGGGCTATGACACAAATGTATTTTCAATCAAGGGGTAACTTTTATCCTGGCCCGGCAACATTCGCAAGTGTCGGGTGAGGGACGCAAAGAGAGAAATAAGTTCTCACACTATCATCCCGATGCATCGAACTTTACTCATGAGATTCTGTATCCTCCATGTTGTAGTATAAAGTAGAGGGTTCTCATATCTTCGTGGCTGGGGAGGAGAAATCTTTTGTGCTCAAAATAATATCCACGAAGCTAGATTAGTACCACTCACCTTCTCTTAATGAGTATCAGTCATTTTATATTACATGTTTAACCATTAATCATTTGTTTACATGCAATGACCGTTTAGAAATCTCATTCAATAAATTCAACCACTTCAGGGCCTAAGGATGCATTTTCAAAACCTTTGGTTCGAGAACATGGTACATGTTTTATTTCTTTCAAAATCATGCATGCATGTGTAACAAGAAAATAAAATATCTTTAAACACTAGATGCATCCACTCACTCACATCATTCATGTCATTCATATCATGTACATTGTAGTCATACGTAAGAATTTGCAGCATATTCATTATCATACAAAATTCACATTAATTCACATAATGGACACTTTGGTCCAATCACTCGATATTGGCCACGAGTATGCTTGTGCCTTAATGTTTTTATCAATCTGTGCCCCATGAGTAGACACTTGCATTTCCTGCAGCAAACCCATACTTCATAACAGTTCATAGCACATAAACATCCATTCAAAATAACATGCATTCACACGTATAGTTCTCACAACAAACAACTAGCCGAGATTGAAATTGAATTCTTATCTCGTAAAAACTCAACTCTGTTTGACAGTTAGAGAGAAGGCAGAAAAATTTTCAATCGATGGTCAGAGCTGAAAATTTTGTTTTATAAGTAAAGCATAGAACCCCCTACTTCTTTAGTGGTTGAGGGAGAACAATTCTAGACCAAGGCATAAAAGCAGACCACACGCAAGCTATAAGAGAAGAATAAGTGTGCAAAAAGAAAAAGCGTGAAAAGAAAAAAAAAAAAGAGAAAAGAGCTTAAAAAGAAAGAAACGTTCAGTGCTTAGAAGGGTGATTGAGAAAACCTGTGTAAAAACATATGAGTGAGGATAAGTAAATAATAATATGTTTTTATTGGATTTTCTAAGAATAAAACATAAATAATTGTGATATTTAGAAAAGTGAAAGAAATTCTTTTTCTGTGGTGGTATATAAAAGACTCTAATTATGTTTTGATTTTTTTTTGTAACATGAAATATTTGTGAAAACAAAGTCTTTAATTACTTACTACTTATGAGGATGTGTAATATTATGCATACATGACAGAGATGTTTGTGGGTAGCATCACTGCAAACCCTCACGAGACCTTACTCGTCCACTGGGGTAACCCAGGGGTTGAAAGGGCTTGTTGCATGAGCTAAATGCAACCGTGATTCCTACGAAAGTGAGTTAGGTGATAGTTTGATTTCTTGCATTGTTCTAGTTTGCTCGAGGACTAGCAAAACATAAGCATGGGAGTATTTGATCATGCATATATTTTAGGGTTAATTTATATCAAAAATATGCATGATTTCCTAAAAAAATGATTTAAAACTCAATTTTATGCTGGTTTTGAGTAAATGAGCTAAAATGAATTAAAATTAGAAAATGCTTGAAAAAGTAGCTTTATTTTGCAATTTAGTTAATAAAGTAATTTTGGATTTCTTTATAGAAAAGAAGAAAAAAAATATATTAAATATATAGATTAGAATAGTTATATTTTTTAGAAAAAAAATAATAATCAAATGAGGTTTTGAGGTTTTAGCAAATAAAAACTTTTAAATAGTTTTTTTAGATTTTTGAAAAAAAAATAATGAAACAAACCGGTTTACACGGTTTGGGCTTTTTGAAATTAAAAGCTGAAAATAACAAATCGGTTTACACGGTTTGATTTCTTTGAAAAACTGGAAAAAAAAATCTGTTTCAAACCGGTTCCAACCGGTTTGGGGTTTTTAAAACCCACGAATGGAAAAAATTTCATTTGTCTCCCATGTACGCCTGAACTCGGTTCCCCTTTCCCTCTTTTCCCTCTCTTCTCACCTTCTCCACCACTGTCGGTGGTTTCTTACCTCTTTCTTCCCCTTCTCCCTATTTTTCTAATCTTCCTCAGCCGGTGGTGGTGGATCTTCAGTCCGGCGACTGGCGCACGGTGGAGGCCATTCTTTCCTAACCCCTCTAAGGTACGGTAATCGTGTAATTTTCTTCTCCTTCCTCTCTTTCTCTGATTTCTGTTTCATGATTTTTATTTTTTTTAAGTTTGCATACTGTTTCTTTTTGTTTCTTCATATTTCTTTTATGCATTTTTACATTTACGCACATTACATTTTCATTTGTAACTTTCTGATGTTTGCAGTTGTTCTTAAATTCTGCATTTCATTCATTGTTATGCATTGTTTTGATTTGCAATTTTGATTTGTTCATCGCTGTATCATGAAGATCTTTGGCCAGAGTCATCCATTCTACTTGCCAGATACTCACTGTGAAATTTTGTTTTACAGTGAAGTAGTTTAAAAACTCGCCAGATTTCCCCCTTTTTGCTATGATGGATTTGTTTTAGATCGTCCGGATACACTACTTCTTCAAATCAGAACTCTTAAATCCAGATCTATAGGAATACATCTGTGTCAGTCGTGAAAATAAAAAAATAAAGAGCTATCGGATTTGATCCAATCTGCCGGATCATCCTGTCTTCACCGTGAGAATCTTCGTCCGGTGTCTGCTGGAGTCATCACCTCTGCTGAAGAAATACAAGCAAATTTACCATGACTTCTAGTTTTCACGATATAGTGAAATCAGATGAGAAACTGATTGGAAAATTTTGAAAAACATTGATCTATCAGCTGCAGGAAATCTGATCTTATTTGCCGTGAAGTCAAAATTTTTATACAGTGGTCATGAGAACCTGTTCTCAACCTCGATCTGGTCTACAATAGAAACTCATTAAATTTAATTTGCTGAGGTGCTCGTTGATTCTTCAGTCAATGAGTCTCTACTGATCGGGGTTGCAGTCTTCAACTAGCATTCCTCTGTTGTGAAATTCAATTTCTCAGGGCATTTCCTCTGTAAATTTCTCACGGGAATTTATTTTCACAACCATTCTCTTTCTCATTTCATATTTCACATGGCATATTTCTTCTGAAATTCATTTTCTTAAACACTTCATTTTCAATTTCTTACAGTGTTCCATTTTCTCACATTATTCCTTTCTCATGGCATTTTGAAACTCATGATATCTCATTTTGAAATTCATGTTATTGACTTCATTTTTCACGGTAATGTGTTTTGAAAAACAGGTTTTCATAATCTGTTCTAAAGATGGCTCACGACTATTTCAATGCTTACCTCATGATAGTTCATTAGTTTTATTAACATTTTAATTTCATTAGTTTTCTTAGGCATATCATTTTATTTCACATTTTATTTTGCATTTCAAACATTGCATATTAGTTTCATTCTACATGTTGCATTTAGTTTTATTTTAGATATATCATTTTATACATTTTAGGCAATTTTAGAAATTTCTTATTTTTACATTTTGCATATCTTTTAGTTCTCCGGTACTGCTCGTGTTCCTTTGAATTGTGCAGGATAGCACAGGAGTGGAGCAGAAGCGATTGCACGACACGAAGTACAAAGATAGAAGATTTTTATTTTTCAGTTTAGAATTAGGAATTTAATTGGGTTTGTAAATATTGCACTTTACGCCCTCTGCGAAGGGTATTCATTTGTTGTAATAGTTAGTTGTTTTTACCTTTCTTGAACATTTTACATTTTAATAATACGGCAATAAAGATTAGTTTAGATTTGTGTGCTTGAATACAAAATATTCCCGTTCCCTGAGTTCGACCCGGTCTCATCCACTAGTGAGAACCGGTTTTTATTATTTGATGTTTGGTTTTCACATGTTTTACATTTAAAAATCTTTTCAAAAATTACAACGATTTAAAAGAAGACATCAAATTTTTGGCGTCGTTGCCGGGGAACGGCGTAATATTAGTATTCACTTTATTGCCTAGTGTTTGTTTGCATTTAGGTTTAGAACCACGTATGTGCATATCGTAGAGACGAGCTTACTTTTCTGCACAGCCCTCCCTCTAGGATTCCCTTAGAGGTGACTGTGTACGATTGGTACCATATACATAGATTTCTATTTCTTTTGCATAATCCCTGCTGTGTGCAACTGCGTGGTGTTTGTTTAGTTTTTCGTTGTTTTAGTTTACTCGTTGTTTGGTTTGGCCGCTAGCGCGTTAGTTAGGTAGAAAACCCAAAATTAGGACGGGTGCTACACCGGTCTACTTCAAGGTGTATGCACAGGCAACGATCACTCGACCCGAGCTAATTGAGTCCCGAGTTTCTTGTTAGAACTCCTCATCTTATCACCATGGCCGAAAATCTGTCGTTGTTCCGTACCCTTAAGGAGTACTTCATGCCCACCATATACACTCCCACCTCCTGCATCACGAGATCTGATGTAGGAGCCAATCAATTTGAAATAAAGGTCAGTATCATTCAAATGCTACCATCCTTTCATGGCCTTAGCAACGAAGACCCATATAGTCATATTGATGATTTTTTGGAGATCTGCTCGACAGTGCGGATCAACAACTTTGGAGATGACGCATTGAGGTTGACGTTGTTTCCGTTCTCTCTCAAAGATAAAGCTAAACATGGGCTAAAGTCCCTCGATACAGTTCAGATTACCACTTGGGAAGGAATGCAACGCGAGTTCCTTAAAAAGTACTTCCCAATTGGTAAGACGAATCAGTTTCGTAAAGCCATAATCAGTTTTTCGCAGATTGAGGGAGAACAATTCTACGAGACTTGGGAGAGGATGAAAGATCTTCTCCGTAAGTGTCCCCACCACCAGGTGCCTCGTTGGCAACTGGTGCAGTATTTTTACGATGGCTTGACCGAGAAGGATAGGCAAATAGTGGATTCGTCATGTGGGGGCACTTTTATGCTAAAAAGTGAGGATGAAGCGTGGTCGCTTTTTGAGACATTGAGCGAAAATTCGATGCACCATGCGACAACTTCACGGTTCGATAGGGCTGCATCTGCACAGGATAGTACTAAGAAGACAGATATTTTTGAAATAGGGATAAACCTTAAGTTGAGCAACAAGGTAGACCAACTGTCCCAGAAATTAGATCAGTTTTTGTTGGGTCCTTCTCCTGCCATGCAGGTGTGCGCGTTGTGTGCGAGTCCTGCACACCATATTTTTCAGTGCCCAGTTGCGCCACAGTACCCTGAGTTTGTCCAAGAGCAAGCTCAGATGGCTCAAAACTTCGCTAGGCCCGCACCCAATCCATTTTCTAACACTTATGACCCGGGTTGGTGAAACCATCCCAATTTTTCATGGCACAACTCACAGATCCAACCCCCTAACCCTTCCCAGAGTCAACCCAGTCAAGGCAGTTATGCACCTGGATTTCAGAGATCCAGTTATCCCTCTGCCCAACCTGTTTATACTCATCCCCAGTCTCATGAGCCTTCGCATAGTCAGTCCTTCGAGGACAAGATGCTACAAGCATTTTCTGATATTAAAGTGAATTTGAGCTCGCATAATCAGTCTATTGCAAAATTAGAGACTCAAATGGGGCAGCTCGCCGAGGCGCTTAGCAGGCGAAGTGAGAGGACACTGCCTAGTCAGCCTATTGTCAACCCTAAGGGAAAGGAACCTATGCGTAGCTTGCATATGACCAATGCACATAAAGAGCAAGCTCAAGTAGTAACCCTTAGGAGTGAGAAGCAGTACCAAGTGAGGGAGGCTGCAGAAGAAAGAGAGAAGATAAGTGAGAAGCAGTCTGTCCCTAAGGTTTTACCTCAGAAAAGCGAGAAGGTTCTTCCATCTGAGCCTTCACCATCCTATATTCCTAAAGCCCCCTTTTCTGAGGCGTTAGAGAGACCGAGAGCATTAGGTAAGTCCGGAGTGAACATGCAAGAGATGCTTGAGATATTCAAGCACGTTCAGATAAACCTTCCCTTACTAGATGCCATCCAACAAGTCCCTGCATATGCAAAGTTTCTCAAAGAGCTTTGTACGCAGAAAAGGAAGTCGAGGTCCCATGTGCAGAAAAAGATTTATTTGACTGGGCAGGTGAGCGCAGTATTGCAACATCAAAACTCACCTAAGCTCAAAGACCCAGGGACTCCTATCATCTCATGTGTCATAGGAAACATCACTGTTGGGCGTGCATTGCTCGACCTTGGGGCAAGTGTTAACATCTTACCGGGTTTCTTTTATGACCAATTTGGATTAAAAAAGATGAAACCTACACCTATGACTCTTCTGCTTGCTGATAGATCGATTAAGACCCCAAGAGGGATACTTGAAGATGTTTTAGTCAAGGTGGAGGATTGTTATTTCCCTGTCGACTTCGTGATATTAGATATGGAGGGAGTTGATAACCCACAACAGACTCCTATTATTCTCGGTCGCCCCTTCCTAGCTACCGCCAACGCGTGCATTAATTGCCGCACTGGTGCGATGGATGTGTCATTCGGAAATAGGAAGATGCGACTGAACATTTTTCGTGCTGCTATGGGGCCTGCTGTTGAGGAGGCTTCTTTCGAGGTTGATGTCATTCAAGACCTCGTAGAAGCAGAATATGCTTGGTTATTGAGTGATCCACCTCTTGAGGAGGATAAGGAATCACTAGAAGAGGATCACCTAGAATTACTTGAGAATCAGATAGGTGATTTGAATTGGATCGGGCACTTCGAGCCATTTAGAGGTAGACGGGATGGAAACACAGTGCGCAGTGTCACAGATGACACTATTTTTCATAGAGAGCCCGATTGAGCCTGACTTCATGTCCATTGATCTCATGGACGATGAAGGATTTTTCTAGGGATCCGTCTGGCTGGGGACGTGAAACTTAGCGCTTTATGGGAGGCAACCCATATCTTGTATATTATTAGATTTGCTTAGAATTTATAGATTTTATTTTGTTTTTACTTTTTCGTGAGTTTTTCATGTTCTTTTTGGTTTCATCCATGGTTTTCATGTATGTCATGTATACATTGCATTCATTATATTCATAGAACGTGTATTTTTATTTCATGTCACGTCATTCTAATCTTTTCCCTCATTTATTTTCTCTCATGTGCATTCACTTAGTTTCATATAAGCATGGGGGAGTGCCACTGGGACAGTGTCATTCAAGCATGAGGGAGGGTGTAGTTTGCACACCTTGATATTTCTATTTACGTTCTTGCACATGTTTACACATATCTCATGAAAAGTAGATTTTTAAAGAAAGAGTTTGAACTTATATGAATGTTATTTCAAATCTGATGTTTTTAGAGGATTTTTAAGCCCCACAAAAATTTTTTCTGACATAGATCTAAAAATTATGGTTGTTTATGCGGATTTCAAAGAAATGATGATAAATACATGTTAGAATTTATTTTGAATTGCAAATATGAATATGCACAGTTGTATTTTTGAAAAACTAAGCAAATGAACAAAAGCGTAAAAATGAGCTCAAAAAGTGAAAAAAAGAAGCATGCGTTAGGTTGTTTGGATAATTCCATAATCCTTAGTAGATGAAACTTAGATGTAAGTTGAAACTTTTAATTCCATTTCGAAAAGGAGAGTGGAAAACTTCGTGATCCTAAGTAGCTGAGAACAGATACAAGTTGAAATGTTTGACTCTCACGTTATAAAGGTGAATGAAGGAAGTCACTTTTATGTCTTAGTTGATATCTTTTGTTATGTATTGAAAAAGTATAGAAGATATTGATATTGCACAAGGCATAAAAGCAGACCACACGCAAGCTATAAGAGAAGAATAAGTGCGCAAAAAGAAAAAGCATGAAAAGAAAAAAAAGAGAGAAAAGAGCTTAAAAAGAAAGAAAAGTTCAGTGCTTAGAAGGGTGATTGAGAAAACCTGTGTAGAAAACATATGAGTGAGGATAAGTAAATAATAATATGTTTTTATTGGATTTTCTAAGAAAAAAACATAAATAATTATGATATTTAGAAAAGTGAAAGAAATTCTTTTTCTGTGGTGGTATATAAAAGACTCTAATTATGTTTTGATTTTTTTTTGTAACATGAAATATTTGTGAAAACAAAGTCTTTAATTACTTACTACTTATGAGGATGTGTAATATTATGCATACTTGACAGAGATGTTTGTGGGTAGCATCACTGCAAACCCTCACAAGACCTTACTCGTCCACTGGGGTAACCCAGGGGTTGAAAGGGCTTGTTGCATGAGCTAAATGCAACCGTGATTCCTACGAAAGTGAGTTAGGTGATAGTTTGATTTCTTGCATTGTTCTAGTTTGCTCGAGGACTAGCAAAACATAAGCATGGGGGTATTTCATCATGCATATATTTTAGTGTTATTTTATATAAAAAATATGCATGATTTCATAAAAAAATGATTTAAAACTTAATTTTATGCTGGTTTTGAGTAAATGAGCTAAAATGAATTAAAATTAGAAAATGCTTGAAAAAGTAGCTTTATTTTGCAATTTAGTTAATAAAGTAATTTTGGATTTCTTTATAGAAAAGAAGAAAAAAAATATATTAAATATATAGATTAGAATAGTTATATTTTTTAGAAAAAAAATAATAATCAAATGAGGTTTTGAGGTTTTAGCAAATAAAAACTTTTAAATAGTTTTTTTAGATTTTTGAAAAAAAAATAATGAAACAAACCGGTTTACACGGTTTGGGCTTTTTGAAATTAAAAGCTGAAAATAACAAACCGGTTTACACGGTTTGATTTCTTTGAAAAACTGGAAAAAAAATATGTTTCAAACCGGTTCCAACCGGTTTGGGGTTTTTAAAACCCACGAATGGAAAAAATTTCATTTGTCTCCCATGTACGCCTGAACTCGGTTCCCCTTTCCCCTCTTTCCCTCTTTTCCCTCTCTTCTCACCTTCTCCACCACTGCCGGTGGTTTCTTACCTCTTTTTTCCCCTTCTCCTTATTTTCTAATCTTCCTCAGCCGGTGGTGGTGGATCTTCAGTCCGGCGACTGGCGCACGGTGGAGGCCATTCTTTCCTAACCCCTCTAAGGTACGATAAGCATCTAATTCTCTTCTCCTTCCTCTCTTTCTCTGATTTCTGTTTCACGATTTTTCTTTTTTTTAAGTTTGCATACTGTTTCTTTTTGTTTCTTCATATTCCTTTTATGCATTTTTACATTTACGCACATTACATTTTCATTTGTAACTTTCTGATGTTTGCATTTGTTCTTAAATTCTGTATTTCATTCATTGTTATGCATTGTTTTGATTTGTAATTTTGATTTGTTCATCGTTGTATCATGAAGATCTTTGGCCAGAGTCATCCATTCTACGTGCCAGATACTCACTGTGAAATTTTGTTTCACAGTGAAATAGTTTGAAAACTCGCCAGATTTCCCCCTTTTTGCTATGATGGATTTATTCTAGATCGTCCGGATACACTACTTCTTCAAATCAGAACTCTTAAATCCAGATCTATAGGAATACATCTGTGTCAGTCGTGAAAATAAAAAAATAAAGAGCTATCGGATTTGATCCAATCTGCCGGATCATCCTGTCTTCACCGTAAAAATCTCCGTCCGGTGTCTGCTGGAGTCATCACCTCTGCTGAAGAAATACCAGCAAATCTACCGTGATTTCTAGTTTTCACAATATAGTGAAATCAGATGAGAAACTGATTGGAAAATTTTGAAAAACATTGATCTATCGGTTGCAGGAAATCTGATCTCATTTGCCGTGAAGTCGAAATTTTTATACAGTGGTCATGAGAACCTGTTCTCAACCTCGATCTGGTCTACAATAGAAACTCATTAAATTTAATTTGCTGAGGTGCTCGTTGATTCTTCAGTCAATGAGTCTCTATTGATCGGGGTTGCAGTCTTCAACTAGCATTCCTCTGTTGTGAAATTCAATTTCTCAGGGCATTTCCTCTGTAAATTTCTCACGGAAATTTATTTTCACAACCATTCACTTTCTCATTTCATATTTCACATGGCATATGTCTTCTGAAATTCATTTTCTTAAACACTTCATTTTAAATTTCTTACAGTGTTCCATTTTCTCACATTATTCCTTTCTCATGGCATTTTGAAACTCATGATATCTCATTTTGAAATTCATGTTATTGACTTCATTTTTCACGTTAATGTGTTTTGAAAAACAGGTTTTCATAATCTGTTCTAAAGATGGCTCACGGCTATTTCAATGCTTACCTCATGACAGTTCATTAGTTTTCTTAGGCATATCATTTTATTTCACATTTTATTTTGCATTTCAAACATTGCATATTAGTTTCATTCTACATGTTGCATTTAGTTTTATTTTAGATATATCATTTTATACATTTTAGGCAATTTTAGAAATTTCTTATTTTTACATTTTGCATATCTTTTAGTTCTCCGGTACTGCTCGTGTTCCTTTGAATTGTGCAGAATAGCACAGGAGTGGAGCAGAAGCGATTGCACGACACGAAGTACAAAGATAGAAGATTTTTATTTTTCAGTTTAAAATTAGGAATTTAATTGGGTTTGTAAATATTGCACTTTACGCCCTCTGCGAAGGGTATTCATTTGTTGTAATAGTTAGCTGTTTTTACCTTTCTTGAACATTTTACATTTTAATAATACGGCAATAAAGATTAGTTTAGATTTGTGTGCTTGAATACAAAATATTCCCGTTCCTTGAGCTCGACCCGGTCTCATCCACTAGTGAGAACCGGTTTTTATTATTTGATGTCTGGTTTTCACATGTTTTACATTTAAAAATCTTTTCAAAAATTACAACGATTTAAAAGAAGACATCAATATGTATTATATATCATAATATATACTATATGTAGTATATAATATATAAAAGAACAAGGGCTGGTCGACCTCCCCCTCCCATGGGGTTGACCCCCTTTTCAAATTTTCAAAAAAAAAGTTCAACTTGCTTGCTTGGCATGCAAGTTGGCTAATTTTTTTTCTTTCCTTTTATCTTTTGTTTCTTTTTTTCTTACCTTGATCCAGCCCACCCCCTCCTATAATCATCTAGGAGGGGATGCTCCTCACATGGATCTCTCTCTCTCTTCTCTCTCTCTCTCTCTCTCTCTCTCTCTTGTATAAAAAAAAGGCAAGTTTTGACTTTTCAAAACTTGTCTTATTTTTAGGAAAATTTTAATATAACTTGATTTTAAAGCTCTATTTTTATGTTATCTTTTTAAAAGTTAAAATGGAGTGTCACATAGGATGGGATGACCCACTTATGGACTCCTAAAAGATTATAAATTTTAGTTTAGTTTTGAGTTTCATTCCACTAAATGAAATTCTAAATTAATTCACTTTAAATTCAAATTTAATTAAAATATGGGCTTAATGAAATGACTCTAATTGAAATTAAATTAAGCTTAAATGTAAATGAATTTCATCTATTGTAGTTCAAATTTTTATTTCTCTAAATTATTTATTTTATGTATTCTTCCTAAGGATAATTCACATTCTTCAGAAATAATTTCTAAAGAAATAAAATTCAATAGGGTTAATGAAACCCTTGAGGCATGTGGGTACATTTTGTACATTCATTTTTTTCTAAGGTTTAAGCAATATATAGTATTGTACTTAATATATATTAGCAATATTAATTTATCTAAATCATTTAATCTCTTTTTTAAAAATGTTATTTTCTAAAAAATGCATTTTGAAAATGATTTCTCCCAGGGTCGACAAGACCTTTTATTGTTTTGAATATTTTATTTTATTTTATTTTATTTTTATAAATTAAATTTCAAACTAAATTTAAATTTATTAAATTCACATTACATACTTATCAAGTTATCCTAAATTTGTTTGAAATCTCGTTTGACTTTTATTCGGTAAAATTTATCAGTTATTTTATTAAATTTTATCTTTTTTAGAAATTCAGTTCTGAATGCGATTTTACTTAAATCAACTCGAAACAACTTTAATTTTTCATAGGATGTTTCTTATATTTCATTTTAGGCTAATTTATATTTTTACACTTCTTTCTTATAAAATTTATCATTATTATTATTTTATTTATTAAAAATACTTTGAAAATTTATAGGTATTATTTCTAGATTCAATCTAAGGTTCAAAATTCAATTTCAATACAAATTATTATATATTTCAAACTTGAATTAACATTCACTTAAGTCTTAATTTATATTTGAATCAAACTCAAATTTTGTTATAATAATCAAGATATATTTATTAAATTTAAATTCAAATCTGATTAAAAATTGAAACCCTCATTCAGAATAAATTCTTCACTAAAAATTTATTCTGAATCCTAATAAATGTTTGAATTATAAATTAATTTGTATCTTAATCTCAACTAATATTTTAGCCTTAATGCAATGTTATTTATCATAAAATATCAAAATTTTTGAGTTTTATATCCTCCCCTACTTTAAAAAATTTTGTTCTTGAAATTTAATTAGGTTTATTTATCGACACAGTTCTGGATGTCTTGTTTTTATCATTTACTTATTTAATAACTATAAAAAAATTATGGATTTTATAGTTTTTCCCAACATCCATTAAAGCTCCTCCACGATTTGAAGATGAAAGATGAAGGTCGTTCAAAGTTTGAGAACCCGATTATGGTCGGTACAACAATCACATAGATATTGATCTATTTCAAATGTATGGAATATGCGTATGAATGATTTTTAGATCTAAACCATGGAGGATTAGATCTTCAAATACCTCTCTAAGATTGATTTTCAATTTATTGAACACGTTTTTGGTGGATCCATGTCACCATGGAATAAAAAAGAAAATAGATTTTTGAAACATGATTTTTGGGCTTTTAATGTGAAAAATGATTTGAAAAAAACGTGTTCCTTGTTATTTGTTAGATCTTATTTGTTTCAGCATGCTTAAGATGTTAATATTAAGTTATATGGATGAAATATTTGTTATATAAATTATACAAATTTGATATATACTTGATTTCATGTTCTTGTATAAGAAAAAACATTTTAAAGAGGGTTTTAGCAAAAGCGTTTTTAAGGTTTTCATATTTTTGATAAAAAAAGTTGATATAATAATATATGGTAGATTATTTCATATTTAACATGATTAAACAATATGTTATTGCATAAAAAAAATCATGATTTAATGTTGTTTAGGGTTTCTTGTGATTCTTGCATAGATGAAATTATATTTGAGATATTGCATGTAGGTTTTATGATTCTTGGATGATGTATGTTAATGTTTTAGTAAGATTACTATGAATATGATCAAATATGTATTGTATAATAATATAAATATGTTTAGATCATCAAAAATCGTGATTGTATAGATTTTACTTTGAACCTTGTTCTTGCTTAATGAATCTTGCATAAGTTTGAATCTTGACTATTTTGTTCTCATTTTTTTTATTTCAACCTATTTAAGAAAAAAATCAATATCTTTATAAAAACAAAGTCAATAAATAAAATTTAAAATACTGAAGTATTCTACTCATCTAGGGCTTAAATTTAGAATCTCGTTTTGTTCCGTTTGGATCAGTTTTGGGGTCGAAACATCCGTTGCAATAAAGCATAGGTTTTTTGCCCTGTCTACAAGACTGTTCCGACAACATGTTTTGATAGTTCTAAAAAACCAACCAAAACTAATCAAAATAAACTGAGAAAAATATGTGTGAAGGTTAACATATATGAGAAGATCTTGTAAAAAGGTTTTTATCAAGAGATTTTTTTGTAAGTCTGGAAAAATTTCTCAAACTGGGATGAATTTTTGTAGTTGACAGAATCTGTCTTATATTTTTTCTAATCAGGGTTTAGTCCCAGATTTTTTTTATTTTATTACAATAAATTTTGTTGTTCTGTTTCTTGAATGTGTTCCTGAGATATGGGGCCAGTCCCAATCAAATTAGAAGAGTGAAATTAGGCCCCTACGATGTTTTATGGGTTTTTCAAAATTGGGTTAATAGAGATCCGAACTGCACAATATGACATATATTGATGCTTAATTGTATTTTACCTTATGTTGTATGGTTATAGATGTTTATATTGAAATTTGATCTTATATGCATGTAAACTGAATTATTTCATGTTATTTTTTATTCGTAATCGTTCATATGACAAGCATGTTAATAGACATTATGCATCATAAGGCATGATCAATGTAAAATAATTGGTTATAGATGTTAATTTGCTTATTGAAGCATGATTATGATTACATGTGTGTGCAACCTTTATGTATGCATGTATATATATGACATGTTAACCCTTGTTTGGTTTTTGGAGGGCAATGTCAGTTTCTTGGTCCCGAGTCTCCAATCATAAGGGGCCTAGTCTACCAGGTGTCTTAAGTGGTATGTTCAAAATATCAAAAGAGTAGAAATCGATTTCATACTTGACTACTTAGAGTTTCTCTCAATCACAAACTGCTCCAGTGTAACCTTGGTGTGAGGTTGTAGATTCTTCAATTCAATGAGGTTAATAAAATATATGACATAATAAACTCTTTTTTGAATTTATTGAATCAGAGTTAGGAACACGAGAGTGTACCTTTAGGCAGGAGAAAAAGATAAATAAAGAATTTAAAATGAAATCATTGTAATATTTCAGTTTGTGTATAAATTGTTATTTCATTGATATGATGCATTATAACATATTTATTATGAAAATAAGAATGTAAGCATGATTGATTGTATAAATGTAAATAATGCTTAATTCTGATATGTTATGTTGCATGATTTAGATGATATCAAAAAATGTGTCAATGCTTATTTTGGACTAATGTCTCTATTTATAATATTTCAGGTAATGAGTAAGCTGGAGGATAATAACAGTAGGCTCGAGGTGGCGCCAAGAGGGTCACAACTCTTTAGGTTTTTGAGAGAACTTGATATTTTTGTTATTTGGTTATTTGTTTAAATCCTGAAAACTCTGATAATAGTTGAGACTAGTATTTAATTCATTTTTAATGTAAACTATAGTTTGATTCAGTTACTCTAATCTTACAAGTGCATGTTGAAACTGTAACCCGTCTAAGGCTTAAACCGAACTTAAAAAGAGTTTTCGTTGTGTTTTTAAAAATCATGAAAAGAGATTTAAAAAAAATTACTAAAATTTTGGTTTAAAAAATTAGGGCGTTATAGGAGATCTCTTGCTCCCACCCTACCTCGCCATGCCCTGTCCTCGATCTCTGTTAAAGAAATTATTATTATATCCTTTTACATATTATAAAATCACACACACACACACACACACACACACACACACACACATATATATATATATATATATATATATATATATATATATATATATATATATATATATATATATATATATATATTTCTAACCCTCTCTCTAAATGCGGCACCGATGGTGAAAGGACTGGATAAATGGAGTCTCACCCCACCCCGCCCCATCCCGTTTGGACTTGGGATGGAGGATATGAAACGAGAAATGGATTGAGAATAAAGGTTAAAATCAAAACTCGTGTGGGAATAATGTCGGGATGAAGGGTAAAATTTTGACTCACCCCTGCCCTACCCCACTGTCATCCCTAACTGTTGTAGGTTACTATTTACTTAAGAAATATTCATCATGCAAATAGTATAACCTCCATCAAGTGACCGTTATCACCTTCATTTAATTTAGTTGTTTTGATTTTATAAGAATCAATTAATTTAATTAAAAAATAACTTAGAAGTGGGTTAGGTTTAAGCCAGACTGACCTGCTGAACATTATCCCGACGAGTGGTGGGTTGCCTTTCAACAATCGGGCCGAAAACCAGCTTGATTTTAGTAGGGTCATGCTCAAGATATAGAGAGAGGAACAAAGATTTGCATATGGTTTTTATTGATTTAGAGAAGGCATACGATAGAGTACCTAGGGACGTTCTCTGGTGGACAATGATGAAGAAAGGTGTTTCTCTCAAGTACATTAGTATAATTAAAGATATGTATGAAGGAGTAGTAACCAATGTCCGCACTTGTGGAGGGGTGACAACCAATTTTCCGATAACGGTTGGGTTACATCAAGGATCTGCTTTAAGCCCTTTCCTATTTGCGATAGTGATGGATGAGCTTACGAGATCAATTCAAGAAAATGTACCGTGGTGTATGTTGTTTGCTGATGATATTGTTTTGATTGATGAGTCTAGAGCTGGGGTTAATGCTAAGTTAGAATTATGGAGACAGACATTGGAAGCTAGAGGTTTTAAGTTGAGTAAGAGTAAGACTGAATATATGGAATGTCGGTTTAGTAAGCAACGAAGTAGTGATGGGAGTGTAGTGAAGCTTGGTGAGCAAGATATACCGGTGAATGATTATTTCAAATATTTGGGATCCATCATTCAAAAGTATGGAGAAATTGATGGAGATGTAAATCATAGGATAAAGGTTGGGTGGATGAAATGGAAAAGTGCTACTGGAGTGCTGTGCGATCGTAGAATGCCATTGCGGTTGAAGGGAAAGTTTTATAGGACGACTATTAGACCCGCTTTACTATATGGTACGGAATGTTGGGCTGCCAAGAGACATCATATTCAAAAAATGAGTGTAGCTGAGATGCGGATGCTTAGATGGATGTGTGGAAATACAATAAAAGATAAGATTCGGAACGAAGAGATACGTAAGAAGGTAGGTGTTGCACCCATTGAAAATAAGATGCGAGAGAATCGTTTACGGTGGTTTGGACATATTCGGCGAAGGCGTAGTTGTTGTTGTTGTTTGTATGCTCAAGACCCGATGGGGCGAGCTCCAAATGGGCCTGATCTTGGCAATCCAGGCTGGCCTGATGCTCTTCCCTGATTGGGAGTGTTAGTAGTATGTCATTTAGTAGTTACTACTTCACCACCCTGGCCGTAGCTGAAATGAGGTAATGGAATAGAAGTTCCACACCTACCGCTCCCGTGGCCTCCAACGGTCACTTTCCCTTGAGGAGCTTTAAATTATTTTAAAAGCTTCAACAAACATCAAAGTTCTTTCACTTGGTTTTGGTTTGGTACATCTTATCAATTAAAGACATAAATTTTTGCAGTTATCTCTCTACATGACATTCGATGCAATGATCAAAACAAATCAATGAAGCTACTAGATAGTATGGTAATGTTTTATGGCATCAAACATAAAAACTTTATAGTAACTATGTTGCTTTTAATTCATGCATTGAGTCAAATTTAAAACATCCAACCGTGTTGTCTATGTTCACTCATTGTACAAATCAGGTTTGTACGAGTGAACAACTGCGTGGTCCATCATCTGTTTCAAAGATGGCAACTTCTTGTAAATACCAAAGGATTATTTCTTATATGGTAATTTGTACAGTGGTTTATTTTTTCCAATATATGTTAAAAATAAAGAAAGTCACCAATGGGGGCTCCCCTTGTCGTGCAGGAGCAGCTTGGGACGTTGCAAGTTCGAATCCCAATGGTATCGTTGTATAACTGGTAGGGTCTGCCTAACCCCAGTTTGCCTTTAAAAGACAAGTCATTGTGACATTTCATTTGGATCTTATGCGGACCAAACTCACTGAGAGAGAGAGAGAGAGAGATGAGGATTTGAGGTGGCGTGAGGGCATATACTGATATTTTGTGGGTTCTATGATGCGAGAATGAGTTTTTTTTTTTATGACAAAAGAACTCTAACCAAGAACTAGGTCACTTAATGGGCGGACCTCCCTACAAGTTACACTCAGGATTAATGACACAACCACCCAGCTTACCTGCCCCAGGCTTATATGGTATTAACACTTGTTGACACATAATATTTTTTAATTTATTTTTTGGCCAATTTAGAAAGATTCACTCGAGTATCAGTATCAGCCGATACACCTTAATCATTGGCCAAACAATATAAGGTCCGATTTCGATACTCAGGGTGGGCACACAGTGTCCATCCTAACCCAAATGTTGTGCGTCACTAACTAATTAAACCACTCATCCTCTCTCACACAGCCTATCCATTGCCACACAGACACACCTGTGCCCACCCTGATTTGGATTTCTGGCTCAGCCATTATTAATACATGTCAATATTTATTAATTTTTCTTGAAAATATAACTAGAAAGTGAACACTTAAAATAACTCATCATCAACTCTCTCCTCATTTTTTTTTCCAAAAATTCTATACCACTAATGGATCCTGGCCAACTTGTTAGATTTTTGCATCAGCCTTGGAGGGTGAAACAACACAAAGCCCAAGTAACAAAAGTTCCTTTTTAGTGGGAGAAAGAGAAACCACTCCAGGCATATATATATATATATATATATATATATATATATATATATATATATATATATATATATATATATATATATATATATATATATATATATATATATATATATATACCTAACCGTTCTGGCTCAGCTTGCAGTACTTATGGTCTCTGTCCATGTCAACATAAATCTCCGAGGGCTTGACCCTTGACCTCTGAGGATCAGTCGTCATGCTTCAGGCTTACTCAGGAGGTTAACACCCATAAAATTTGAACCTAGATTGCCAGTCAAACTGTCCTAGGCCCCCATCCCACTAAGTCAAGGCTCTCCAAGTCGCAGAAGATTGACCCAACAATGTAACAAATTCATTGAGGGAACAAAAGTAAAAGCTTTGATGGGTCACACATCACTGGGGGATTAAGACAAACGAATGAAAATGAAGGGCACATTCACTTTCCCTGTAGCACTGAGGACAACCTCTCCCGGGTCCCATTCAGCCTTGCCTTTGCTTTGTTGCTCAAAAAGTCTTGGTGAAGATGACAATGTACACGTACCTGCCACATCATCGCACATAGTTTGAACTCAACAAACAAACAATGTGGGGGCTACCCTTCACAACAACAAAAAAAAACTATTAGGAAAAAATTTTAAACACACAAGAAAATTTTCAATCTAATACCAAACTTTTTAAGGTTTTCAATTGTCCTCCAACCAATATGTCTGATCCCTCTTGGGTAATAAGGCAGCTCTCTCTCTCTCTCTCTCTTCCCTTTGGCTAGGGCATCTTTTTTTTTTTCTCTTTAATCTGGTCACATTTACAGTATCTCTTCACATAGTTAACAATTTTCTAAAAATAAAATTGACATATTAATATTTTTAAGAAAAAATATTTTTTCGTCCAATGACAAAAATATAATGAATTGAAGAAGCAAATGTGGTATAAAGGTTAAGATCTATTTAGGACAAACTTGGATGTAATAACCTATATTGTCTGATCCAGACACTTTATTTGAGCATGAAAAAGGAAGAGGTTCACAATTTTTTTGTGGATCTTAAACAAGAACAACTGATGTTTAGATCCTGTCCATGTCCTTTTTCTAATGTTTGAGTTAGATTTGAAACCAAATCTAGACATGTTTTCAAGAATATGAACATAGTTTTGATTCATGTGTGGCTAAGTTCAAATTCAACCATTTTTGTTCCTGACATCAATGGATTTAGACTGTATTCATGACCTGACCCAAACCCAAATTCTCAGGTATGGGATTGAAACATTACCTCAACCCAACAAAAGTAATATGCTATTGGGTTATGATTTTTATTGAAAATCCAACTTGGCCTGACTTGATCTTAGTGTTTTATTTGTATTTTTACTAAAAGTAAACCCTTTAAATTATGAGGATCTAGGTAGGGATTTTATTTTATTGACCCGACAGAACTGAATTTTTGAAAATGAGTCAAAAATTGAATCTAGATCCAACTCAAACAACACAAAGAAATCATGGATTCATATGGGATAAGCCCATATTCCATCCTTTTTTATTCCTTACAGAAAGTCTTACATGCATTTGCTATAAGGGTAGGATAATAATTTTGAGTAATGATAGAACAAACTAACTTTAAATAAGGTAAAAGTCATTGGACTTTCAAAGTAAAGATAAAACAGTAATTTTAATCAAGCATTTGGAGAAGCCCCAACCTGCCCTTCAAGCAATCCCTGCAAGAGTAAACTAGTAACTTTCAGACAAGAGTTCATTCAAGGGTAAACTAACGGCAGATCTTAAATAGAAGACATTTGATTAATTGAATGTCACATAGACCACATGTTTGCCCTTTTCCAAGGGGGCACACGTTCGCTGGCACATGCAGCATCACATTAAATGCTCTCTCTTTATATATAAATATCAAGAGAAAACGATAAAAATTCATGAAAATTGTGGTCCAGATAACAGTTCTCTTATCTTACATTATATATGAGTCACTAGAATATGACAACTAAAATATGAAAACTAAAAAATATGGGTATTTTTAATAATTTTTTTTGCAAATCCTTTGCTAGGAATCAATCATTGGATCCTGTATTTTTCACAAAAAATGTGTTTTTGAATGCCTGAATATTTAGGAAGATTATGAGCCATTGATTTTAAAGCCTAAAAAAAACCTTGTTTATGCACCAACATCAGATGATTCAAGAGCGAGTTCTTAAAAAACTAAACATGGAGATCACATATGTATAGTTAAATTCAAGAGAAAAGAACAAAAAATTCATAAAAATCACAGTTCACTTAATAGTTATCATATTTTCTGTTCTCATGTTTTATATATATATATATATATATATATATATATATATATATATATATATATATATATATATATATATATATATATATATATATATATATTCAACCCTCAAGTAACTTTGAAAGAAAGACTTTCTTTTCAATTTAAAAAAATGGCAAAGGAAAATTAGGTTAACTGTTCTTTTTTATTATAAGTCGTAAGAAATGGACGTGTGATGGGATGTAAGCGTTCCTTGCACGGCGCCGTGGAAAGCTGAAAAGGATGAATAATCAAGGGGTTCATATTCTCTCTCTCTCTCTCTCTCTCTCTCTCTCTTATGCATTCAAGTAACACTTGCCATAAAAAAATCTCTCGGTACTCTGCAATGCATTTACCAGTTTCCGAGTTGGAATTTAATGTTGCATTTTCGAGTGGCATGGAAAACGTAAATGAGAGCTTTAGTACACTGACAGTAAGAAAACCTAAAATCCATAAAATTCTGAAGCTTGTAGCAAACAGCCTAAGCAAGTTGTATTCCAACCCACTTCTTTGTCTCTTGGATGAACTTCACTAGACTCCTTGGCCTCACAGAAAAACAAACAAGATGAAAGCTTGTTCTTAGAAATGCAACCTTGCAGCTCACTTGAGATGTCACAGGTTCGAAACCCATGAAAGGCATTCCTAGTGGTGTTAATGTGAAACTATAATCGGAATGTAAAAGCAACAACATATATACCGGTTAACGCCATGGATGAGATGAGCGTTGACACAGGTGCACGGTGTTTTCCTTATCCCATCCATGCCCATGATGAGCCCAAGCCATCAAGTTGATGGTGAGCAGAACCCTAAACCCAATGACAAATGAGGACACCTTGGTTGCACTCATCAAGCGGTGGGGGAGTGCAGGATTACATACATGAGATTCATGCATGTGACATGTCATATTGAATGTGAACCCTTTCGCATTCACATAACTCCTTCTCCACTAATTCCTACTAATGCCCTGTTAATACCTTCATTATTATTAAATTAGGTCACACATAGGGTTGGACTCGATCTAAAATGTTCAACATTCTCTCACTTGACCCATTGACAAGAAAAAATATAAAATCGAGGTTCATACCGTTAACTCGATTTAATTCTTCATTGGGGTTCACATGCTATCCAGTATCACAAGAATGAATCATATGAGTCATAGAGATGAACATTTTTTTATGAAATGTCATATTTTTATATACTACAATATAATTCATTTTTCAATTCTTAAGCATGTTAAGATTACTTTTATGAATATGTTGGTCTCTAACACATTCAATTGGTCATTTACTATTGTTATTCTGCTATTCTCTCTAACTAAATGAGAGATCTTTTATGTAGAATCAACAATATACAAAGCCATAGAGAATCAAAGTGATCACATATAATTATAATGTATTGTCATAGATCAGAAGAAATCAAACATACTCATCCCCTTTACATATTGAGAATATAATCCCGGTGCTAGCCCTTTAGTAAAGAGATTCCAAGTCATTTTTTTGTACCGATTGTATCAATATGTATTAGATTATTCTCAGTCATTTCTTTAACAACAAAGTACTTTAACTCCATACGACGACACAAGGTTGAGCTCTTGTTGTTATTCAAGAAGGACACAAGAGCTTCATTATCACATAAGATCTTTAATGGCCTCCCAATAGAGTCCACTATACCAAGATTCATGATGAAACTTCTAATCCATATGGTCTGAGATAAAATCTCGTATAAAATCAATAATTTTTAATCTAATAGATTTCAACACTTTCTTCTTTGTCCTGCAGTGAGAGATGACACCTTGAATATTCTTAGTCACTCGTGATTGCAAAAGAAACAAGCCAAGATTATTCGAGTACTCATTTTCATAGATATCCTTTTAAGCGATCTTACTTCTCATAGATAGTCTTCAGAGCGACTGTTCTATTCTCCATATGAGTGAAAGATTAATCGCTCTATACGAGATTCATATTGAAAAGGTAAATGTGAGACTTCTTATTATTCACCTTTTCTGAGACAAACATAATTTGGCCATTATCGTTCTACTTTGGTAGAAATGATAATACTCATATATAGTTGTTTCGTCACCTCAATTCATAAAAAATTGACTTCAATTGGTGAAACTATCAGATCATGCAACCATGGGGGCAATTCAGTATTGTACCTTTAGGTACAAACATGCTTCATGGGCTCTACTATTGCACTCTGTATGAATTTGGAACATAATGACCTACCTTTAGGTAGAATCACTATTTTATAAAGTCACACCATATAATATTGAATCTTAACACAATCCAAAGAATCCTCAATTAACACAACTCAGATCACTCTAGTGATTGCATGAGTCAGTTGATCAAGATCTTTTACTGCAAACATATTTATATTATGTAGTATACCCATATAGACATGATAATGCATATATATTCATGATAAAATATATATTATATCATAAAAAATATAGGTTCATGCTTCAACTTATATATACAAATAAATTTTGATAAAAACACAATGATTGACATCGAAGGAGGATCAATCTTATTTGCTTTGGTATCATAGGTTATGATACATCTTGAAAGAGAGAGTCTAAAGACTTGTAAAAGAAGGAATTCTTGAATCCCTTAATTTCACGGATATAGAACAATGTGCTGACTGCATAAAAGCTAAGCAATCTAATACATATAAAAAAGATGCCAAATATAATAATGGAAAATTAGAAATCGTGTATAAGAATGTTTGTGGGCCTTTTTTTCATGTTATACAGGTGAGAAATATTTTATCACCTTTATAGACGATTACTCACGATATATATATCTCTACTTATTATTTAAAAATTTAGAAGTCTTTCTCTTTTTTAAAAACTTTAAGAAAAAAGTAGAGAAATAAACTAGTGAAATTATTAAATTGGTTAAGTCTGATAGATGTGGCAAATATTATAGTCATTTCATTGAGATTGAATAAAATGAAGGAGTATTAATATAATTTTTAAAAGAGAAAGGTATTGTACCTCAATATGTCATACCTGGTAGTGCCTACCAGAATGATATAGCTGAAAGAAGAAACTGCATGCTTAAAGAAATGGTTCGAGTGATGTTTAATCACTCAAACTTTTTTTTGACTCTGTGTGGTGAAGCTCTTAGGACAACAATACATATTTTTAATAAGTTTTTTTATGAAAGTTATCCAAAAGACTCCTTACTAGTTATGGACTAATAGAAAACCTTCTTTGTCATATATGCACATATGGGGACGTCCAGTTGAAGCTAAATTGTATAACTCACATATAAAAGCCTTTGATTCTAGGATGACTAGTGAAATTTTCATTGGTTATCTAAAAAGATCAAAGGGCTTTAGGTTTTATTGCCTATCTCATATGTCACAGATAGTGAAAATAGATAAAACAAGATTTCTTGAAAATGATTATATTGAAATATATGTATCTCAAAGTATTGAATTTGAAGAAATATAGGATTCAGGTTCCATACCTGCGAAGGATAAAGACTCAATTTTTTCCTATCATTATCCCTTTGGATAATGTCAGAGAAAATTCGACCAATGAAGATCAATACCAAATAGAACAAGTTGTTGATGAGGATATACAACAACAATAGGATGCAAATGTTCATTTTGAACCACCTGTATCATATGTATGGAGGTCTACGAGGACTAAAAAATTTGCTATTCATCCAGACTATATAGTGTATTTGCAAGAGCTCAATAATTTCATAAACATTGATAATAATCTCTTCATATTTGCAAAAGTCATTGAAAGTGAAAGATCAATGCATTGGATCAATGTCATGAAAGAAGAGCTTGACTCTATGGCAAATAACCAAGTATGGGATCTTGTACCTCGACCTGATGGAGTAAGACCTGTTGGTTGTAAATGGGTCTTTAAGACCAAGACAGACTCCAAAGGTCATGTGGAGAGGTACAAGGTTATGCTCATTGCAAAGGGTTTCACACAGATGGAGAGCATTGATTATAATGAGACTTTTTATCATGTCTCAAATAAAGAATCATTGAGGATAATCATGACCTTCGTAGCTTATTTTGATTTAGAGCCACATCAAATAGATGTGAAAACTACTTTCCTGAATGAGGATCTGAAAAAAGATGTATACATGCAACAACCTCCTGGTTTCAGTGTAGATGACTCAAATCATTTAATTTGCAATTTGAGAACTCAATTTATGAACTTAAACAAGCCTCTCGCCAATAGTATAAAAAGTTCAATCAAGTAATTATGAACTTTGGATTCAATAAAAACATTGTTGATCAGTGCATATGCATTAAGATTAGTGAGAGTAAGTTTATAATTTGGTTTTATATGTTGATGACATTCTTCTTGCAACTAATGATTTGAACATACTACATGAAACAAAAGATTTTCTTTCCTCTCATTTTGACATGGACATGAGTGATGCCGCATATGTCCTTGAAATTGAGCCCCATCGTGATAGAACTAAGGGTGTCCTTAGTCTCTTTCAGAAATCTTATATTCTTAATGTTCTTAAAAGATATGAGATGGAGAATTATTCTTCTGATTCAACACTTATAGTAAAAAGAGATAAATTAAGCCTAAAGGACTGTCCTTAAAATAATAATGAAAAAACTCATATGACAACTGACCCATATGCTTCAGCGGTTGAGAGTTTATAGTATGCACATACTTACACACGACCAAATATCACATTTGTTGTGGGCCTATAACCCAATATTAGCATTCATGTGAAATGATAACCGAAATATAAAAGCAACAACATACATACCGGTTGACGTCATGGATGAGACGAGCGTTGGCGCAAGTGCACAATGTTTTTCTCAGCCTATCGATGCCCACAATGAGCTCAGGCCATCAAGTCGATGGTGAATAGGACCCTGAACCCAATGAGAAACGAGGACACCTTGGTGGCGCCTCAATTTATCAGTAAATGAAAGTGGGGGGGGGGGTTACATACATAGCATTCATGAATGTGAATCCTTCACATGCCATTCATGAATGTGAACCCTTTCATATTTACGTGACCCCTTTCTCACTAATTCCCACTAATGCCCCCATTAATACCTTCATTAGTATCAAACAGGGTCACACATAGGTTGAACCCGATCCAAAATGTCTAATAATTCCTACCACATAAATCAAAGAAAGGTATGTTTTTCAGTTGACAAAAGATCCCCAAGGGGTTTTCCCTGAGCCTAGAAGAAACAGAAAAAAACTACCGTGCAAATTGGCAATCTTCATGCTTTGTACCCTTCACACAGTGTGTCCACCAACCATGCCCCAGAAGCAGTGGCGAAGCCAGAAGTTTTTCGTTGGGTGGGCCGACTTTCGGGTCTCGGGGACAATGCTATGGTCTTGAAGGACGATCCATTTATTCGGACCAGTGGCGGAGCCAGGAATTTTTTGCCCACCCATCGTCAGAAGAAATTTTGGTTGTGTGATAGATATGACATGCTCTTCTAGAAGCGACCTCCCTGGCCGGAGAAGGCGATGGCCATCAAGTTGATGGTACCATCTGGTTTCATCATTCTGAGGGCCTTCATGGCATCGGTCAGGCTACCAATCCCTCTTTTCCTCCATTTAGTGAAGCAAGCATAGTGTTTTGCATGACACCCATAACCAGATTTAGGTTCCAATCATCCATATCGCCATTCCTGTGATTAGGACCTCACCGATGCAAGTTGTTTTCATCAAAATTGGACCTTGTGTATGTGATCTACATCATCCATTTAGTGAAGATCAACATTTGAATAGACAGAATCCGACTTATGTGCAGGAATTTTTGCTGATTCAAAAATCAATAACCATTAATAAAAACATGGTATTTTTTTGTTAAAGAACACTGTCAAAATAAATTGAAAATCATGTTTTTTTTGTTAAAGAACACTATCAAAAGATTGATTTCTATTAAATCAACCGTGTTGAACCCATCGATAGGGCCAGATTGATCAAAACAACTTAGTACCAATGAGATCCCAGAGAGAGTTATGACCACAGAGGATGATAAAGGGATGAGTGGAGCCGGGTTCCCCATAAACGTAGGTTACACGGTTTCACAAAGAACAAATGACAAAAGAAGAAGCTGGGAACACAGATCTTCATTGAATATTCACAAGAGAGAACACTAACTCCCACAAACCAATAACCCGTCTATTCTGCAATTTTTACACCGTTCAATAAGGTAAAAAAAATTAAAGGAAAAGATTAGCACTACCATCGTCAGAAGAAAACACACATGGATGCATATTCTTTCTTTAACATCGTCAGAAGAATTTTTTTTTCCGGTTTCTAATTCTGGGGTGGGCGACCGCCCACCCATGCCCACCCCTGGCTCGGCCAGTGCCCAGAAGTAAGGTCCCCATGACTGAGTACCAGCATGTTGGATGTGAAAATGAACCCAACTGAGCAGGCCCCACTAAGCCAACTAAGACTGATGTCTTTATTCTAGCAAACCTGGCTCCGGGCTCAGGCCTTTTACTACACAAGGCCCTAACCGCATCTCGAAGCGTCGAGAAATGCACCCACCCGGACCAACACAGCTGGGTCAGGTCCCACCCATTAGGGGCTCAGTGCAGATCTCCTTCTATATTGCACCATTCGCAAACAAATGCCAAATAACGACAAATGACGGAAACCACAAAAAGCCTGATGGCACACAGATTTAAAAGCAATTTGATACAGTTTTAAAGAAAGTAAAGCCTTGCCTTCAAAAACAAAAAGAAAGTAAAGCCCAACCAAAAATAAACATAACTAAAGGAAAGTAGCCCACAGAAAGCAATTTAACCGGTTAATTTACATGCTGCAACTTAGGTGCACCTCGCTGCGTTATCTTTTGTACCCGAATGACAAAAGAATATAGACGAGCGTAAATATCTACAAAAGCATAGAAGGACACTTGCTCCTCCACTAAGGATTCTTTCTCGAGTAACCCACTTGAGTCCAGAGCAGATTTATGAGTAAGAAAGGTTATGTTTAGCGTTTGTTTTTCAAAGTTGTTTTTTTTTTGTTTAGCAATTTAAAAAAATCGTCGTTATGTATAGACTTTTTGTAAAAAAAACTAGTATGTTTAGCGAAGACAATCGATTGTGATCAGATTTATGTTTGGTGAAGAGAATCGATTTTAGAAACAGGAAGCAAACTTCCCACTAAGGGCATGTTTGAAAACTAGACAAACTCTCAATAAAAGAAAGTTTTGGCTACGTGAAAAAGTACACTTTTTAAAAAAAAATATCTCAGCCAAAAAAGTCTCTCGTTTGGAAGGGTAAAAAATCCTTACTGATTTACTATTTTGCATCACTTTTTCCTAATCTTTCTAGCTTTCATACGTATCATAAACAAAAACGATTTCTCATGTTTCAAAAAAGGATTTAACAGAGCTTCCCATCGTTTTAAGAATGGAAAGAGATTCTCACTTTCTAAAAAACGAGCTTTCCCATGTAGCACAAAGCTTCCGGTAACTAGGGTTTCATAGGGCACTAACAGAGAAACACCCATCACTAAACAAAACGATTAGAGCAAGCACGAAAGAATTCACATAAGAGCAAAGGGTGAAAAGGTTAAATACATGTCGAAAGGAAAACTACATCCCAAGCAACCATGCACCATATACAATTTCCCCGTCAGTCCCTCGACCGGAATGACGAAGATGCCCTTAAAGCCCATCACTCAGCCTGCCTTCTCACCTTTTCTCTAATTACATTCAGAAAAAAAGAAGAGGGCATCTTTTGTCCAAGCCAAGGCTTCTCATCCCCGATTTACCCCTTATCTTTCACACTTATCCCGATCGAGAAAAAAACTCCCCTATTTACACCGGCATCAACGAAAAAAAAACTCCGATCTGAAGCACCTCCGTTGCTTCTCCACCGTCGGATCTTCCTCCTCTCCGTTGGGATTCTCTTTTTCTTTCTCTTTTTTTTGTTTTTACGTAAAGAAGGAGCGAGTCGGTTTGGTACCGATTAGGACGGGGTTGGAAAGAAATGACGAAAACACCCTTCCGATCACCCGGCGGCGACGGTGCCGGTACGTAGCCGAAGATCGTCGCTCCGGCCGGAGGACGCCGCCTGATTCTTCTTCTGATCGGCGACGGCGGAGGCGTTGCTATTCTTCTTCTGCATCGCCTTCACCGAGCCCCACACCTCGTCGGCCTCGTCCGCGTCGATCTGCTTCTGCCTGCACTCCTCGCTACAAAACGGGGTGTCTCCTTTATACATGTAGATATCGTCTCCTTGGCCCAGCGGTCGCTTGCATCGGTGGCACGCCTGAAGGAAATGAACTCCCCCGCCGCGCCCGTCGGAACGAAGATCGTAGAACCTTCTCATCGACCTCGACGCCCTCAGGAACCCCCGGGAGTAACCGCACCCTTCCGCCTCGGAATAGCGAGCGGGCGGCGAGCAAGGAGACGGGCACTCGTAGTCGCCGTCGTCGTCGTCCTCCCACACCTGCAGAACCGTCTCTCTGTGGGTCCTCTCTGAAACGCTAACCCTAGACGCCATTTGAAAGAAGGAAAGAGAGAAGGGGAATAGAGGAAAAAGAGAGAAGACAAGAGGAAGAGAGAGAGAGAGAGAGAGCTCCGAATGGACTGGAGACGTGAAGGCGGGGGTTGCGAGAGATATATACCCGAGAGAGAGAGAGAGAGAGAGTTTGGGGGAAAAACCAGGGACAAATACAAGGGGTGGTCAGGGAAAACCTCTTCCCTTGAGGGCGGGATCGGCACACCACTCGGCCACCTTCGCTTTCTTCTTTACTTTTTCATAGATTATTTTTTCTTTGCTATTGAGAGGGACTCGAAGTTGTAGAAGCAAGTAAATACCCCTCAAAGTTGGAGGCAATTACAGAAACGCCATGCTTCTAAAACGCTTGCTTGCTTGCTTTTGGTGTTATGGTGTAGTTGGGGGCTTGTACAAGTTTCGTTTACTTTTTTGAAAGGCTTTTTCTTTTGAAAGGCAAGTTTCGTTTACTTTGACGACATTGGTGGGTGTTAGTTGGGGGTTCTTATGCCCGTTTGGAGCTTAGGTTTTGAGGTATGTTTGTTTTTTTTTTTTTTTTGAAAAGTGAAATCTCAAGCAAATAAGCTCACTTTTGAGTCGTGAGCCATCTCATTATTTATGAGACTTGCTTTTGGGGTACTGTTCAAACCAAATGTAACTTTTGTGTAGATGATTGATGCTTAGGCTTGTTCGCTTGACTGGGTTTTGCTCGGGATGTAAGAAAATAAGTGCAGCTCTTTGTTTCGTGATCTGATCATAGGATGCACTTTTATTCAAAACACATGATAATTAATTGTTTTTTTTTTGTCTAAACCCTAATTTCCAGAATCCAATTGCCGAGTTCATCTATCGCCTGGACCCATGATGCTTTCCCCAATTGAAAACAAAAATTATTTAGCCTCGAGTTTCAACGGGTCCAAGGATCTCGGTTTCGTGAAGATGGAACGGAACAGAATGACCTTCCCCTAACTAACTACAATAGAAATGCTAGATCATTGTTTGAATATTGACCATGGCGCTCCAAGGTCCAAATGAGAGGACCATTCCATGAGACCCATCACCATCTTCATTAGCTTACATTGAGATCGTGTCAAACATCATAATAAATAGAGTTTTCGGGAGTTAAAAAGTCAAGCTCTTCCCTTCCCCACTTGGCACAAAAAACACAACTGCCACCAGACAAGACCTTAGGGGCACACATGTTATTTTGATCTAAAAAAGGGCTTATGAGAAAGGTCGGTTTCTTCGGTTTCTTTAATTAAAGGGCAGTGGGCCATCCCCAAAACCGCCTACGAATGCAGGGGGAACCGGCCTTTTTAAAACCAGCCCCTCGATCATCCGCCCCCATATGACGCTGACGTCACCCAAAACCGGTCCCACCCGGTAACCCCGCACGCAAGACGCAAACGTCTATATTCTGGTTCAGCTGAAACCGAGTCGAATCGGATTTAAAACGATCCGTGAAGGTCCTAAATCTATAACCAACTAATATAGGATGACTCCCTTTCTCTAATGCTTGAGCATCTCATTCATTGAACCTTTTATATATATATATATATATATATATATATATATATTATAATTTATTTAGTTAACAGAGTTTATGAGCAGCCGAGCCTAAAGTACATTTTAAGTTCAAATGAGCTTTACATAAGCTGAGCACAAGCCGAGTCACAAGCAGTTTTTGAAAAAATAAATAAATAAAAATTACCACAATATGCAAGAAATATGTGTATTTCTAATTAGTTAAAGTGCAAGTTGAGATATTTCTTGACATACTTAAAAGAAATCTAATATAAGAACGGCCAAAAATAATTTGCTTGAATTAAAAGGGACTTTCTTGACCACCTTAAGTTTTTTCTTTTTTCTTGTTTTTCTTTTTTTTGGGTTTTTTTTTTTTTAATCATTGAAGAATAACCTGGACATGAGAGACCATATTGGGGTAATCTTGGATCACCAATTTGCGAAAAATAGGGCTCCTCCCTCTCCCACCTTTTGTTGGGCCTCACAGGAATTTTGAGCCCACAACAATTTTACTTTCTTAGCATGTCTGCCAACTTCCTTCTTGCTGCACTTTCCATATCAATTTGGTTCACCTGATACCCAATTGAATTTAAAGTAACTTGTAAATGACAAATTCAAATTTGAAATTAAAACGGCCCTAAAGGTAGTGGGATGGGGCAGGGTGGTTTATCTATGTAAATATCAAAAAAATCTGAAATTAAAATACATACACATGCATGAAAAAAACAAGACTTTCAAAGCTTTTTAAGTGTTGGTAGCCAGACATGCACACACACAAGCACAAAAGAGCACAACCTTCCAAGTAGGCGTGCAATCGGATTGGATTTAAGCCACAACATGTCAGATCTGAATCATAATTTGAATGTAAAAGAATCAAATCCATATCAGATCCAATAAGGATGAACCCTAATCGAGCAAAAAAAATGATAAATCAAGCTATTGACATGTAAAAAATGCAATTGAATTGGATTTTGATCTGAATCTAATTTTATTTCACACATCGGAGTATTGCACATTCATACTTTACAAAGTGGATCTGAATCCAAAAACAACCTGTTATAATTGGATCGGATATCTAACCATATCTTATTCATTTTCACTCCTACATCCTAGGTGCATCCCCAACTCCAAAAGAATCAGGGTTATGCCACAAATGTTGTTGGTAATTTGATATATTGCAATTTTCTTGTGTTATAATAATAAATAATATTAAAATTCTCATGAAGACTTATATTCGTGTTAGATTGAGATTTCTTATAGAATTGATAATTTTTGTTAGATTTTGATCGGTTTCCTTTTTGTAATTTTAGATAATTAAAACCCAGTTTTTTTATATACCTAAAATTCCTTGTAATGGGTAAGTGCTTGATGCTTTTGTGCTTATTAAGTGCCTACAACTAGTGGATAGGGGTTATCGGGTTGTTTTTCAAAAATCTAATCCTACAGACGTGTTCTGCAAGATCTATTTGCTAAGAAATCACACTTTGATCATTTTTTTGAGAATAAAGATGATTTTTAAGCATTAAATATTTTTAAAAATTATAGACCATTGATTTTTGAATCTTATAAAAACCTAACATGGTGTTGGAATCAGACAATCCAAATGTGGATTCTAATAAAATGCAGATCACATATGTATGGTTAGAGTTTAGAAAAAATAGATACAATCTTTCCAAAGCTCAGTAGGCACACGGTAGTCACAAAAAGCGTTAGCCACCTACCCATTACTCTCTCTCTCTCTCTCTCTCTCTCTCTCTATATATATATATATATATATATTGAAAAATGTAATATTAAAATTCTCCAATCTCAAAAAAATGTTTTTTGGGATATATATTATTTTGAAAATCCCGATATTAAAACAACAGAAATACTTTTAAATTTTTCATAATTTTCAATATTCTTAACACTTGTTGTGTGGGTACTCTCCAACCCGGACCGAGTCGATTCGAAGCGTCTGAGATCGCTTGTGTGGAACCAATTCACTGTGAATGAGTACTCGGTGACGTCAGCGGACTACGCCCTCCACTTGGAGTGGAGGTGGCCAGGTGGGCCACCCCTCTCTCCTGTCCACGCACGCCGCTCGATTTGTGCGTTTCTCAATGGTATGGCTCCCGAAAACAAGCAGCAGCTGACCGTGTATCTTCGGGCAGGTGGCACCATCTGATCCGGCCAGACAACCCTGGTTGCAACCGTCCATCCTCCGTGTCGATCTCTCACATTGCCATTTCAACCAGCTGTTTTTTTTTTCTCTCTCTCTCTTACTTTCTCTCTCCTGCCCGGGGGAGTCTCGGTCTGCGGTTGCCCGAGAAAATGGGAACCGCTCAATAGTTTAATGGCCAAACCAGGAGGTGTGCAATAATCGTGGCACAATTGAAACTTAATATTTTAATCATAATTAGCAGCTTGATTAATTATTTGCCAGCTAAAATATATATATTTATATTTTAATTACCTCCGCTACCATTGTAGTGGTATGGTAATCACCCCTTTGATTCTCGTATCAGTGGGCGTATAACGGAGTTTTCTAAATAAGGAATCTAAATGGGTCGGGTCCAGGAAAAAAATCCCATGAACGGGGTTCGGACTCGGGGTATTTTTGTATGGTGGGGTTGGATATATACCAAACAATAAATGGTTCTAGATTCTGATCCGGGAGCGTATCGACAGATTTTTTTTTATTTAATGTGTTTCTGTGGCTTAGATGTGAACTATACCTATAACAAAGATCGCTATATTTTGAAAATATAGACTTTGTTGTGATATTTTTTTCCAACCACACCACTCACTTTTCTTTTGGACAAGAAAGCTGGGGTTAGAAATACCCCTACCAGTTATACAACCATATATATCATTGGGATTCGAACTTGCGACTTTCCAACACAAGGTGACGTGTACTAACTGCTCCTGCCAAACAAGCTAACCACGCCACTCACTTGCCTGCTTATTAACGTAAAAACCCCATGTCCTCCTTGGCCATCAGGAAGTACACCCAGCCTCTAGTCTTTGACTACTCACGGTGAGGGATGCGCATCCATGTGTTTCGAACTCGTAACGTCTCATTGACTCGGTGCTTTTTACGAATCATCGTCATCGTTATTGATGCAATAAAATCACGATGACATTTGCCAATATTCTCTTTAAGATTTTATAGAGAAAACGAAGTTTTTAATTTATTGCCAGATCTTCCCTTGTTATAAAATCTTGATGCTGATCTGATCAAACGCTGCTGGTGCACCAGTGTGTCCATATCTTTCAGAGGTGGACTACATAAGGCAGGGTGGTCGTGGGGTACCATCCAGGTTTTCCTCGCTTCGGTGAGGGTTCTTCCTCATAAAAAAAAAAAATCTGGATGCTGAGATTTTTGATATTTGACATAAATAAAGAAATATCCCTATTTTGATTACCCAGGACACCACATCCCGCGTGTCTCTTTGGGATGCATTTTGGTGTCCGAAGTAGGTCACTATGAACAAGGCAGGACAGGACACCCTGAACACCTATAAAAACAAGGTGTTTTGGGCATTGAAGATGACATGACAAGACATGGTTTCCTTGTCCATGACTATCTGCTGATCAAACTTCCCCTAATAGTTAGTTTGATAAGAGTGTAATAACATTTATTTATTTTTTAAAAGCAAGTTGGGGTTACGCAGACCCCAAACAGTAATACAACAATACCAATGGGGTTTTGAACCTGCAACGTCGCAACACAAGGCGACTTGCACTGTCTGCTCCTACCAGACAAGCTGAGCCTCCATTGGTAAGTCTTATCACATTTTTCTACCACGACATATTAAGCCTTAATTTTTTTTTTTTAATAAATTTAGCTAGGTGAAGGTAAAACCCTCCATCACACTTCTCACATTGACAGACTTTTGATTGTTAAAACCCTCAAGTTTTCCTGCCCACTGAAGAGTACAACAAACTTTACTTTGAGGCAGGGATTCTTCCAGTAGGTTTTGAACCCATGATGTCCCATCATCTTAGTGACATTCACAAGTTGTCCTTAGCAGATGAGTGGGCTTTTGTGAGCATTAGGCCTCACTTTTGTGTGTACAAGGAACGAGACCATGCGCATGAAACACAAACGTGTTATGTCTACACTAGAAACCTAACCATGCTGGTAGGAGCTGTCAGTGCACGTCTCCTTGCGGTGGGACATTGCATGTTCAAACCCCAGTGGTACGTTGAATAATAACTGTTGGGGTCTGCCTAAGCCTAGCTTGCCTTTTAAAAAAAAAGCAAACCTAACCATGTTTGCCTTGTTGCCAACATTGGAGTAGGTGAATAGATATGCAAACACTTGCTACATAAACAACTTTGATTAAAATAGGGAACCTATTAATTAACCATGATTAAATGATTGATTACTGTGGTGGTGGTGGTGGTGGTGGTGAAGGTGTTGAGTTGAAGACCGCCGCCCCACTGTCACACACGATGTCCATGTCCGTAGCTTTCAGAGGTGGCCCATGTAGGGCAGGGTGGTTTTAGTTCTCCACCGGAGGTTTTCCTCGCTTCGGCAAGGGTTTCTCGTCATAAAAAAAAACCCATGATTGATTGGCACCTAGTAAAAGGAAACAATAAATGGGGGTAACAACTACAAGAACTTCAAATATAAACATGCTTATAAGAAGGTGACACTATAATCCAGGTTCTTAATTTGGACTTCCATGGTGCAATCCCACATTTCACCACCTTTCTACAAAATATTGATTTATATCAATCTTTTTCAACTCCAAGTTAGTTATTGAAGTTGTAATCCCTCCCATTGTTTTTCACTGTTTTTTAAATAAGAAATACTTCAAGACCTTGAGTGTTTCTTAGGCTTTAATTCCTGATCAAACAACTTAAAATACGGTATATATTCACCAATGGTTTGCCACAAAACCTCAAACTGTAGGGTCCCCCACTACGCCCTTTGTTTCCCCAATAAAGTGGACAAACCTGTGGGGTGGTAGTTGGACCTACTCCTTATTATAAGATCAAAGACCCTACATTTTTGCTGAATTTGATTCAATAACTTACGTATGAATGTAATGAATAAACAAAGTTGAGCTCAAATTTTTTCAGTCCACTTATTGATGTCATTAGTTATGTACGCAATTTATTGCTTCCATTAATATAAGTTTGTTCACCAACCGGGGTCGGGTGGGGGGGGGGCTCCCCTTGTCTGGCAGGAGCAGTTAGTGCACGTCCCCTTGTGTTGGGACGTTGCAAGTTCGTATCCCAAGTGGTATCCCAAATGGTTGTATAATGGTAGGGTTTGCCTTACACAAGATTTCTCAGTCGTAATATATATATATATATATATATATATATATATATATATATATAAGTTTGTTTAGAATATAGCCCACAAAAGCTTTGCTTTTTTCATTAAGGCCGAAGTGCATGGTTCAAAGCTCATGGGGCATCCTTTGTTACAAGGTCGAAGCTAGGTGCACTCTCCAGACGATACCACCAGCAATGCGTCAAAGGAGCCATTAAGTGCCATAGCCAATCGCATGACAGCATTTTATGGGGCCCACAACTATACAGTGCAGGCCCCACAAGAAACACTGTCATGTGATTGGCTGTGTCTAGTAGTCATGGCACTTGGCCGCTCTCTGGATCCCTGCTCAGCGTGGGCAGGTTATATGCCCCCCCCTCCGAACATGCACTGTAGCTACAGTGCATGTTCCTGAGTCCCCCACTGAGTGCAGCATGACATTCAGTGGGGTGTAGCGGGAGCGTACACCACCATACAGCCGAACATCCTACTGAGCGCCATGCAGTGCTCAGTGGGAACCCTGTAGCTACAGTGCATGTGTTGTTTAGAATAAAATAATAAAGCCGTCGGGTGATTTACTATATATTTGCTATCATAAAGAAATTGTAAGCATCACTTTTGAAAGATACCAAATAATATCAAAGAGTTTTAAGCTATTAAGGCTATGTTTGGGAGCCTTTCAATGAGACTTGAAACACGGTTCCAGTGTGTTGCTAAAATATTGTTTTGCCAATGTGTGATGTGGAGAGATGAGGTTGCCAAAAACTTTCTCTTGTGAAAGGTGTTGAAATGTGGTGTTTGGGGGCGGCCAACACCATTCACAATGCATTGTTTCAGCAATGCCACTGCTCCCAAACAACAAAAGAGTATATGAGAACACAGCGGAAACCACAACACAACCTCAGTTTCAAGGCTCCCAAACATAGCCTAAAGTGCATCCCCTTCCATCCTGGTATTTGCAGTTCAGCCAAACAATATGATGAGTGGAAATACTACTTCTTAAGAAATGTCCAAACTTGCTTATATCTACCAAAAGCTAGGTTGCCTTGTCCTGACTCAGCTCCTGGACCCAGTCAGAAGTTGCATGGCTGATCCTTTCTACAAATTAAGGAATGAGCATCCTTGGCTTCATAATGCAACGAGATTAGGGTCAGCGGGTTATCCAACTCTAACCCGATCCATTTGCCGGTGTTTTCACAAATGGAGACAAGGGGCAGCAACATGAATGCTAAATAGAGATGTCAGCTAATCTGGTCCATGTCAGATATCCAATTGACCAAATGTCGTTTAGGTAAGCTCATCAGGCACCTATATACTAAACGGTCAGATTTGATATGGGGTTTTCCCATCAAGTGTAATCATACACCAAGGGGTGTTTGTTTTGTGCCCTTCCTTTCCTATGAAAGAGGCTCTCTGTAGTAAGAAATTGGGTCAAGGTGAAACAAACAAACATGTCAATGGGGGAAATATATGATGGGACCTACATAATAAATGAAAAAAGCAGTTTTCTTCGTACCTCCCCCATGGGGAAGCAGTTTCCCTCCAAATTGACCCTTTCAAAGAGGCTTCCATTTGAATAATGCGGATCTCTGGAAAAATTCTGGAAGAGATCTGCAGACATCCTTGATCCGACCTCCCTCAAACAAGGGATCTCAGATCCGGGTGCATCAAATGCACCCTATTGGATCTGGACCTCCTATGATTCTTTTTGTTGGAACCCTTTGATTATTAATAATGTCCCCACTAAAAACCCAGGCAAGTCATGTGGGGGAAGATAATTTCTTTCACAAATTTATAAAAATTTCTTTCACCTCCTGAATTGTTCCACAGATTCTCCCAACACACCAGCCATGTACCGTACCATCAGGAAATACACTAAATTCGAGGAAATGAATGTTGAAAGTCTAAACCTAGGTGGAAGATTCCAACCCTAACCCTAATTATGTGTGCTATGCTTGTAGCCCAAGCAAGGAGCAAATATTGTTTGCTTTTCCTTTGGCAAGTGGGAGATGTTGGCACATGCATATGCACGGGCTGGCACTCATTAACATGCATAATATGTTTATGCTTGCATGCATGTAAACGCCTCGTATAGTCTCCTGCTATGTCAGAAGGACCTGGCAAAAACTGACAGTTGCATTCATATTACAAATATTACAAGACTTTACTACTCAAGCGGGATTATACAGCATTACCAATACATTGCAAGGTTCATCATGATAAAAGCCTTTGCTCATGAAACCATACTCCTCATTAATTAATTGCAATCTGCTTTAATGTTAGATCATAACGAATCTATTATATCTCATTTAAGTTGTGCTACCTTGTTCTTGAGGTTCCATACCTTGAGACTCCATGTCCATAATGATGTTATACTTAGCTTTTGGTATTTATTAAAAAAACAAATTTTGATTAAACCTATATTTGCCTAATAGATATAGTAGTAAGACTTAGTATGCGTTCAATGTACTCTTATCTTCAATGAATGACCCAACATTTAAAATTAATTTTCCAAAATAATATGTTAAAGGACATGACACCAAAGTGAATTGAAGTATCCAATGATTTAAGTCTCCTCCTGAAGAATTCATAAATCTCACTAGCACACAAGTTGAAGCTTACACGGGCATTGTACAAAGACTTCTAGAAGTCCCTGGTCCAATATTAAGGACTCGAGAATAATGTTGTGCCTCCCTCAAGCCCACTCACCTCTCTCTCTTTCTCTCTCTATATATGGGCACACACACATGAGCACATGCATGCACACACACATTTGTGCCCATCCTAATTTGGATTCTGGCTCTACCTCTAGTTCAACATATTTTAAAAAATAAGGTAATTAAAGTGCCCTTAATTTTGTTAGAAATGATACTCTCAAACCAGAGGATAATCACAAGGCTGAAGAAACACTCAAATATATCTTGTATTCTTTGCTAATTAAACTTCATGTCTCTCATGACAAGTTACATTCTGAATGGGTATATAAATATATATATATATATATATATATATATATATATATATATATATATATATATATATATATATATATATATATATATATATATAGTGTTTGGGATTTTCTACACACTGTTTGTGTTTGCGCTTTAATACTAAGCACAAATTTCTATGATTAATTCAAAATTAATGACTTTCTCTAAAAAAAAGCAATATTAATCACTCATTAAAGATGTGCATGATTGTTCATATACTAAATATAAGGAGAGTTCACATTACCCTACATGCATGCATAACCCCTACACTGACTCCACACTCACTACATGGGCATTTGATTATATCCTTAACTGTTACCATATCCATGCTACCCTTATATAATTAGCGCAAAAACTAAAATTTTCCTTCAATTCTTTATACTTGACACTTTACGAACCACCCAATTACATAATATCATTGATATTTGACTTTGACCAACAACCTAAAATGGGTTTATGCATTTAAAAAAAATCAAGTACATACTAGTCAATTAAAATTGAACTCAACAAGCATGCTTTTAGGGCACACTAGTTAGGTTATATCACAAAGACATAAGTAAAAGGACATGGGACATGCCATTTTTGTGTAATTGTCAATTAAGATCATAGAACGGGACACACAACATGGGACATGGGGGCAAGTTAAAGAGTATCCTTATTTTTTCTTTTTGGATAGTCCAAGAAAAAACCTCCAATCACATTAGCTGACCTCTGATTGGTAAAACCCTTGAGGTCCTCCCTGCCCACCAAAGAGTACACCCAGCTTCGCCCGTAGGTTTATAACTTGTGTATCCCATCAACTTATCAACCTCTTCCTATCCTTGTAAAAATACATTTGAGTCAGGCATTGCTTCGCATGTGCTGCAGGCACCAAGACTCGCCAGGACTTGAGTTCTCGGTCAAGTGGCACAAAGGAAACGTGTTTTGGCATATCACTAGATCAGTGCTCTACCCGACTAGGGTGACACACTTGGACCGACGTAGTTCGCCGGTGCATTTTTTATTTTTTATGAAATTATTCCATAGAATCTCCAGCACAGATGCCAAGTCAGCCACGTGCCGTACAATAAAGGAGTGCCACTAAAACTAGATGGAATGAGTTAAAAATGAAATCATGAACAATAGTTTAAGCCTTGATCAGGTAAACTGTAATATTAAACTTATATATTTGTGCCATGCTTGTTGCCCTATCAAGGATCACACTTGTTTAGTGAGATTCTTATTCGTTTTTATCATTGCAAGTGGGCGTGTTGGAACATGGACAAGTACTAATTCAGATGATAATGCAAAGTAGTGAATTACTGCAAGGTAAAACACTAGAAGTAAACTATATATGTCACAAATATCCGTATTACTTTGTGAATATCATAATGCCTATTGTGATACCTTCATAAGCTGTTAGAATCCCAATTTTCAAAATGACACCCCCTTTGAAAATATCACGATATTAAGGCGTTATTCATGTGATAAATTTTTTTTGCCAATATCTTTCAGATTTTCTCGAGAAAACCAAACTTTTAAATTATCACGAGATTTTCACCATACGGATGTGATCTAGATTCTTGGTTTTATAGAAACATACTCTTAGATCATCCAATTACAATGTACAAGAAGGACCTTTTAAGGCTTGAAAATCAAAGGCTCAGAATTTTTGTAATATTCAAACAAGCAAAATCACATTTCTTGATCCGATTATGATGATCCAATAGTTGATTCCAAGTGCAGGGTTAGATTTGCAAAAAACTTATGAAAATCTCGGTTCATACTAGTTTATATATATATTTTTTGGTTAACATATTTAAGTTTACCTATATATAACAAGGAGACATGAGAAGGCTTAAGTTGGAATATCTCTGTGAGAGGCAAATCTATAGTCTTGAGAAAACAGTCTAAGTTAGGCTTGATTCTAACATGGATCCACTTACACCAATCACATTCTTTTTTGAATTTGACTCGGATTTGGATCCAATCCAGTTAGAGTCCAAAGTCTGAACAATTTGCATTGCTAGTTAAAATGAAAATCATCACAATGTAGATTTCTTATCCCTGCAAAGATGCACTTACAAGGCATTTGTTCTGTCCTCTTTCTTAAGGTGGGGTGAAACAAATATCTCGATGAGAAATATTTGTTTGCAGTGAGACCCACATAATAAATGCAAGAAAACACGTTTCCTATCAAAATGATCCTTTGCACCTCCCTTCCTAAGAAAACACTCTCCCTCGTATTTATCTCTTTCAAGAAGTGGCTTTCCTTGAGTGGAAGTGTAACAAATGTCCCCTTAGGTTAATCCGTACACGTGTGGGGGTAAAATTTTATAATTGAATTATTGGGGTAGAGGAATCTCTCCACCACACGTGCCAAGTCAGCCACGTGCCGTGAAAGCAGGGAGTGCCACTAAACATGATGGAATGAGCCACAAATGAAATCATAAACAAAAGAGCTACTATATTCCATAAACATTGACGAGGCAAACCCTAATAGCAAGGAGCACATTTCATTTTAATTATTGCGAAGTGCAGATGTTAATTAATGCGAAGTGAGTTAGTGCATGAGCTCAGAAACACCTAGGAAGTTTGCATTTGAGTTTACAGGTTCTAAATGGAATTAAATTCACCTTCAGTCACATTTTTTCGAAATGGCTCTGCTTAAAATCAGTGGCATTGGCAGTTTTTGGCAAGAGAAAACCTCGTGATAAATTAAGGACATGTTTGATTCCCTGGACAAACACCTCCCGGACACTATGCAAGAGAAAGGCAAAAGGCTGTTCCGGATGAAAAAAGACTTCCCGCCCCGCGAGAAAAAGAGACCGACTTGTTTGCATTGTCTCAATGGGTCCCTAAAAATGCACTGGGTGTGCATTGCATTTTTTTTTTAGAAAACCTTACCGCCCTGTTTGGAAACTAGTACCTTGGATGGGATTACAATGATACTTCCCATCCCAAAAAAGAAAACTCTGCCTTGGTAGCTGTCAATTCCATGCTTTAGTGTAAAGACAATGCCACTTCCAATCCCAAATGCATTAACTCCCATCCCACCTACCAGTTTCCAAACAGCCACCAGGTGATAGTTTGACAAACTTTTTGCCAAATGCATTAACTCCTATCCCAGTTCTTAGATTCCAAACAGAGCTTACATTTTCATGTCATGCGAAAGGGCCTTAAAAGAAATTGTTTTTCCTTAAGAAAACATTAAGAAAATCTTGATGTATGTATTTTGCAAATTGATTGTGATAAAATTAAAAAAAAGTCAAATTATAAATGAAATTTTGACATGGTACCCACCTATTTTGATACTACATCTAGGGTTGGCAGTAGACCTGGCGGATGTGGGGGACAAGGTCTGCACCCCCGCCCCATATCAAAATTCTGCCCTTCATCCCTGCATAGGTTTTGATTTTAATCTCCATCCCTATTTCATGTCCTTCATCCTCTATCCAAACGGGGCAAAGCAGGGCAGAGCCCCATTTCTCTCCGATCCACTGCCATACCTAAAGGTATTTTAGTTATTTTACTAATGGGGATAGGAGGCGGGGCAGGGGAGAGGGGATGCAGTAGGAAAAAGGGTAAGTCCATCCCTGCACAGGTTTTGATTTAACCTCCATTCTCACATCTATCATTGTTTCATGTCCTTCATACCCGGTCCAAACAAGGTCTAAGACCCACAAATTTTCAGCAAAAAATTTGAATAAATCTATGAGTTATTTTATGTAAAAATATCACATGAACTCGAAATGCAAAATAAATACATTTAAACGAACCAATTATACTTATGTATATATCCTCGCAAATATATACTCAAATAGTGAGAGAGTCATAACTTTCTTCCTGAATAAAATTAAGACATTTCAACGAGCCAACTCGCTTAATTTCGTCAATATGAAAAAAAGGTGCTCATATTTTTTTGAAAAAAATAGCGACAAAACCCCAAAAAATATGTGAAACCCACAAAAATATCCGATGGACCCTACAAAAATATCTTACCAAAAATATCCTGTGGGTTCCACATAAATATATCATGAAATCACGAGGTGGCCCCCATAGAGACATATAAGTCATTTTATTACTTCACCACTAAGTTTGGATCTTTGGATCAAATGGGCATCTGTATTGGATCCAGATTTCATAGGGTCCTTGATCCAAACTTTTGCCAATAAATAAGAGGTGAATCCTTCTTAGAAAATCGTCGGACCATCTCTCTAGCCATTCTCCTCTCTCTTGGTTTTAGTATAGACCAAGCCCACTTGCAATGAGCTTGGACCTGCCTAGCCTAGGTTGAGCCTAGTTGGTCAAGATCCACTTGACTTACTAGGTTAGCTTTTCTTTCTCTTCTCTTGATTTGACATTAGCCCAGGTCAAACTCACTTGACCTAGACTTAGCCTACTTGAAGTGAACTTAGACCCACTTGACCTAGACCGAACCCAGTTGGAACAAAACCTCTTAGTCCTGATTGCTTGATCTTCTCTACCATTCTCTTGACTAGGTTTAACCCATCTAACTTAGCCTAGCCCAGTTGAGGTAGGTTCGAACCTAGTTGGACATAAGCTATGTCAAATTCAGTTTTTAGTATAGACTTCGTTGTATCGTCGTTTCATTGAAAGCTACAAGAGACCCTCTTGGTTGTGACCGCACCGGACGTAAAGGATGTGCTGACCACGACCTAGGAGTGCCTCAACCACCTCGTTGGAGCACCAGTGCATAGCTTAGGTAGGTTTGCGCACCAAATAGTGCCAAAGTTCTACTCTTCTCGATATATATGTATATGGTGTGTGTGTGTATTTGCTTATGCATTTGAGATTATCATCACATTGAACGATGCCAAGGTTTCTGCTTTCCGCAATATATATGTATTTGCTTATGCTTTTGAGATTGCCGTTACGTCGAACGATGTCAAGGCTCTTGCTTTCCACAATATATATGTATTTGCTTATACTTTTAAGATTATCATTGCGTCGAACGATGTCAAGGCTTTTGTTTTCTGCAATATATATATATATATATATATATATATATATATATATATATATATATATATATATATATATATATATATATATACACTTTTAAGATTATCGTTGCGTCAAACGATGCAAAGACTTATGCTTTCTGTAATATATATTTGCTTATACTTTTAAGATTGCCGTCACATTGAACTACAACTCTTCAAACACACACACAAGAGAGAGTTGTAAACCATAAATATGTAAACTCACGTGTAAATGGGCATTTTGGTTACTTTTTGGAAAATCTAAACCTGGAGGCTTGTTCAATATCGTTATCTGCTAGGAAACAATAACTGGATCATATTTTCTCTAAAAAATATGATGTTTAGAGGCTTCAATACTTACAATTTTTTTAAGATATTAACTTAAATCCTTAAAAGAACCTTTTTAAGTGTCATAATCAATGATTCAAGAGTTGGTTTGTATTAAACCAAGCATGTCGATCACATCTTTAGCGTCATTAAAAAAAGACTTAAAAACTTTGATGTACGTGAAAGGTCACATATTTTTAGTGCACAATAATATATATATATATATATTGGTAATGATAAGGTTCTCCCGAAGTACCTACTCCCACTTAATAGAAGCTTTAGATCTTCAAATTTATTAAACTTTTTTTTGTTGATCAGACCCTATAGATATGAACTATAAGCATTATTTAGTATAAATCAAAATTTGGATCATGTGATTATGGTATACATGTATATTTTTTAAGACCTTTAGAAATCAATGGCTCACATTGTATCAAAATTTCATGACTTAAAAAATCTTATTTTTATCTCTAAAAAAATGATCCAAAGCATATGTTGAGTACATCCATAAGGTTTAATTGAGAAGATACAACCATGATTTCTAGTATGTGAGAATAGGTAGCAACACTATATATCTATATGGTGTGGACAGTTTTTATGTTATCGGTACATCTGACCGCCATGTTCCATTTGAAAAGAATGTACTAGACCTGCTCACATGTCATGATCCGATAATCCAAAACCTGCTCATTGATTTTTGAATCACTGCAAAAACCTGCTCACATGTCATGATCCAATAATCCAAAAACCTATTCCTACTAAATAGACCATGTAGATCACATCAATAAGCGGTTCAATTTTTTAAGCCATTGAAAAGCTTGCTTACATGTTACAAGCACATAATTCAAAACCTATTTCCTACTAACCCTGTAGATCACATTCATATCATCCGATGTATTAAAAAAGTTAAAAAAATATGAAATGCAGGTGATTTCTGATCATTAGTACCACAAGTTACGTCCGAAATCAAGATGTAAAAGACAACTTAAGTTAAATAGAATATACGACCAAGAGAAAATTATATTTTTTTAAATAAACCAAGAGAACAATTATAGGGCGTGAGAAATTAACAGATGAAAACACACAATATAATATTGTACTGACAGCATGATGATGTCGCACTGATCACCAACAAAACGATTAGTTGTTTTATAATCCTAACAATCAATGCAAACAAGGTATTGGGAACAAGGTGTTTTATAACCCAAACAATTAATGCAACAATAAACAAGTTATTTAGTTCTCAGTGAAGAAGACAAGGAGAATCAACTTCATATTTGCTTAGAGACACGGAGAGAGAGAGAGAGACCATTAGTTTGTTTAGCTATACTTTGGTATCCAAATCCGAGGCATCTTAGCCTACTTTTAAACAAAAATGTCTGTCACATGTGGTCCTAAGTTTTTCACTAATGGTTTAATAATTAAATTTTTTGAAAAGAAAGACACCGTAGGGAGCAAGATGTGTCACCATTGTGGAGAAAAAAAGCTAGTGCATAGGTCCAACTTTATCAGCCAACCCTTATTTTGTACCATGGTTCTTGCCTTGTTGAACTGTTTTTGTTTAAACAAAAGGACAACCATTAATGTATGGGACCAAACCAGTGCTAGGTTTAACTTTACCACCGAACCCCAATTATTTGTACCATGGTTGCTGCCTGGAAAATAAAACACACCTAGTCTAGTGAGTCCCATTTTTAATTCTAAAGTGGGAGAATGCATTGTATATAGAGAAGCCTCTGGGAAGTTTCGTCCTCACTCTTAATACTTTAACTGGAATTTTTCTTTCCCTGACAGCAAAGATGGGAGACAGCCCTCGTGAGATTGATCAAATCCTAGACCCCTCTGTTTGTACTAGACTAGATGAAAGCTGCAACGATTGTGTTGATTTTTTGTGCAGTTGACAGAAATTATTTTATCGGAGACCTTTAACATACAGGCTCAGCCCATGATGTTTGTGATATCTATATATCTATCTATCTATCTATCTATCTATCTATCTATCTATATATAATGATGGGTAGGAGCACAATCTATAGGGGTGCAACTCAAAATGGAACGTTGATGAGCGTCCATGGCACTTGTGATGGATGCAAAAACATTTTTATCGTGCACAAAAAAAAAATAATGGTGCTCTTTGAAGCGGCACTAAAGACCTTTTTGTTATTACTGGGGTGCATCCCTTAACATCTTTAGCGGCATTTTTTGAAGCATCACTAATTCATTTTTTACTGCAAAAACATGCATTTTTGTATGTTGCCGTCCAATGGACGGCAAACATGATTCAACCGTAGCTGCACACCTAAGGATTCTCTCTCTCTCTCTCTCTCTCTCTCTCTCTATATATATATATATATATATATATATATATATATATATATATATATATATATATATATAGCTCCAACTGCACTAGAAAAACATTCGTTTTCACTGGTGCTGGGGTCTCCTATGACAAAAAAATGAAACTTTCACTGGTGCTGGGGTCTCCTATGACAAAAAATGAAACTTTCACTGGTGCAGATCCCATTTGTGCCGATAAAAGTGTTTTTAAAGTTAGCAGTTTTGCTGGAGGGCTTCCTCCCTTTTTGTTTTTGTTTCCTCCTAAAAATCCCATTCCTCCATTTTCCTTTTTTCTTTTTGGATGCCTCCCATCAGACTGACGACCTCCACCTGCTCCTCCCGCAAGGTCAGGGTAAGAAACTCTCTCTGTAATATCTAGCATTTTTTCCGATTTGTGGATTATTTGGATAATAAAAATTTTGATGCATTATTCATTATTTTTGAGCACGTGTTTGCGTTCATATCACAATTTGAAGAAGAACAGTCTTTAATTCATTAAAACCGGAGTTGAAATAGGTTCAGAGTGCATCCGACAAGTTTCAAGTGTATTTCAGCCATTTTTGGGTTGTTTGGAAGTCATTTTCATCCTTGAGGACATAGTTGTCCAACCCAACATTGACAAGGGAAGTCAGCTTTGCGAGGGGTCATATATGGAATTATTTGAAATGTTTGGATGGTATAGTTGTAGTTTTGTTTTGAGAAGAAGGTCAATTTTGGGTTGGAATAAGCTCTTTTATTAATGTTTTGCTTTTGAGGGCAAAATGGTTATTTTGGCTAAGGCAACTGCCACAATTGCTGCCCAACTCAGCCAACCCAAGCTGGTCAGACCTGCCAGGGTTAACAGGACTTTGCTATGTGGCAAGCCCTTTTTATGTGATGTCTTCTAGTTGGTTGAGCCAACTAGGTAGGGGGGGGGAACAGGGTTGAGGGGGGGGGGGGGGGGGAACGGGAACAGGGGTGTAGGAAAAAAAACTGGTTTGATAGTCGGGGGTTCGGGGCTAGCGCCCCCAAATTTTTTTTTGAGATAAAATAAAAAATGGCTACAATTATTAATAAAAATCTATTTCATATGGACAAATCAAACTATTTGCTGCAGTCAGAGCTGTGCTAGGACTGGGCTAATAAAATGAATAAAAATCTATTTCATATGGAATCAGGGCTGGGCTAGGACTGGGCTTTTACAAAAAAAAAATGTAACTGTTACAACCCAGTCCTGCCCCCCCCAGCTCTGCCTATGGATATGATTGAAACTCAATCAAATCTAGACCACTTGGATTCAGTCTTGTCCACACCCATACCTTGGATTTTTGGAAGCCTATTTAAGCTCAAGGAGGTCTATAAAGTTTTTTTTCTCTCTCTCTTGTGGTCTCTCCTTTTTCTCTACCACCCACACTCTTCCTTTCTCTTTCTCACCTTCTCACTCTCTTGGTGGATGACCCACCTGCTTTATCACCTTCTCCTCCTGGGTGAGTTGCACCCATATTAAGGCCTTGCTGTAGCTGGACCATGGAGCAGAGGTATCTCTGCCCACTTGAAGGTTTCAGTTTGGAGTGGTCATGTTCCCTAGCTTGAGTGTTGCAATTGGAGACAACAGGAGTTTGTGGCATGAGTGGCTGCTAACATAGAACATTAGTGTTCATGTTTTGCATTTTTTTAGCCCTATCATCGATTCGAGATAGGTGCTCGATCCCCATTTCATATATAGTGAATATGCTAGGACTAAATGTAGTTTGTGTTGTGGTTTTTGTGAGGAATCATTTTTAGATTATTCTAAATGTGTTGGAAATATTGTTTTTGGGTGATGTTTTGGTTGAAAGATGTTTGTAATTGTTTGGAAACACCCCTAGATGTGTTGGGAATGAGTTTCTTTTAAGTTGGGTGTTTTGAACCCCAAGATTTCAGAGTTCAAAAAGGGTAAAACTGAACTTGAAAGTCACTGGCACTGTAACAAATATCGCGAGATTTATAAAAATCTTGCGATAATATCGTGAGAAATTGCCTAAAAGTTTAAAACAACAATTTCTCACGAGATTTTCAAACCATGACAAATATCATGATATTTACCATTTTAACATATATTTATCATGAGATTTTCATTTTTAAATGTGTTTTATTTATAATTTCTTTTAAATTTTTTTATATTTATTTATTTATTTTTTATTATCAAGATTTTGCCAAAAAAATATGAGATTTATGAAAAATTTCAAAATCTCTCAAGTTTTTGACTCCCGAGATTTTGCCATTTTTAACTTTTGTCACTATGGTCTCAGGGGTCAACTCTTGTTGTTCAAGGGTCGACTCTTGAGCGGACTGTATGTTCTCTTGACCCGAGAGTCGACTCCTGCAGGACAGGGGGCGATTCATCCAGCTTGTGCTTGTTTAGTATTGTAGAGAGGCTGTGAGTCGACTCATTGGTTTGGGCAAGTCGACTCATTGTTGTTTTTGAGTTGACTCATTTTTTTATGAGTCGACTCTGTACCTTGAGAGTTAACTCATTCTAACTGTGAGCTGACTCTTTAGTGTTGAGTCAACTCAAGAAATTCGGTGAGTCGACTCAAACATGCTTTTTATGCATAGTTTTAGCCCGAGGTTCAACTCATGAACCAAAAGAGTCAACTCCTGAGCATTGTTTATGTTCTGTTAAGCTCATAGTCGACTCTGAAGTGGATTTTGCGATGAATATGATGGATAGTCTACGATTTTGGGACGGTTTGGATTGGGTTGTAGTAGAACTAACCCGAAGTGGTTGTGCATTGGTTAGTTGGACTGGTGCTTGTTGTTTTTTTTCTGCACTTGTTTTTATGAAGTTTTCAACTAAACTTTGTGCTTTTAACTTGGATCTTTACCAAAGATAAAGTTTTAAGACCAAAATGTGTTCTATTGATGTTGAAAAATAGGTTTATGCAAATATGTAATAGTTTCCCTTACAAAAGAATGTTATAAATTGATTTCTTCCCTGAGTTACGAGTAAAAGAATTCCATATTCTTTCTTGTGTCAAAGATGTTCAAAAACCTATTTTGGTACATGCTTATGAACTGGATTTTCTGTAGCTAGTTCTTATTGCAAATTGGGTTAAAAAGCTGGTTTTTGTACTTGCATTATGAACTAAAAATTTTGTTTTAACATATGGGTATTTCCAAGTGTGCTTCTTTGAAAACTAGACTGTTGGCTTTTGAGAAAAAAACATGTTTTTAAAGACAAGTATTTTTAGAAACTGTATGTGCAACAAATTTCATCAGCATAATAGATGATTTAACATGTTGTCTGGATTTACATGATTAAAATGTGTTAATGTTGAGGCTTTTGGGTAAAAGTTATGCTGAAAATGAATCTTGTGTTGATGTTGAGGCTTTTGGTACATGCTTATGAACTGGATTTACATTTCAATCTTGGGTAAATGGATTTACATGATTGAAATGTTGAGCCTTCTTTAATTCTTCCAACTCTGCTAGTGTCATCCAATAGGGTGATCTTGATATTGGCTTCGTACCTTGCATCAGTTCGATTCCGAACTCGACTTCCTGCTGAGGAGGAAGTGAAGAAAGTTCTTCTGGGAATACATCGGCAAAATCGTGGATGATTTTTAGATCCTCAATCAGAGTCAAGTTCATTTCTCCTCCGATCATACTAACTAGGGAAGCCATATCTCTTTGTCGGAGATACTTTTGGGCCTTGAGGGTCGAAATAACCCTATTCTTTATTTCAAGGTTTGTCAGTCAGAATTCAACCTTCGACATATCCGGTCGAGACAAAATTACCTTCCCTTCTCTATAGAGAACTCTAGCATAGTGTTCAAAGAGCCAATCCATACCCAATATGACATCATATCCAGTCATATCGAGTATGATTAGGTTGGCAGGTAAATTGTGTTCTCCTAAAATAACTTCTACTTCTGGCATGTAGTTCACACAAATTTCATTGAATCCTATAGGATTATATACTACTAGTTCTTGATTCAATGATTCTATGGAGATTCTAAGTTGTTTTGCAAAATATAAAGAAATGAAGGAATGAGAAGCTCTACAATCAAACAATACTAGAGCAGCTTGACCAAAAATAAACATTGTACCTTGCACTAAGTCCCCATTCTCCAATTGATTAGTTGTGGTGGCATACACGCGTCCCGCTATGCGCTGTGGGGCCGCCTGTGGCTGTGGTGGCGGTGCACGGTATTGCTGAGGCTGTTGTCCTCCAGGGCCGCATCGTGCATCATCGGCCATTTTCTTCTGGCACTCCTTGATGTAGTGCCCCATCTTTTCAAAGTAGAGACAACCTCCTGTCTCACGGGGACACTGTTGTCTGGGGTGAAAGCGGTTGCACTTCTGACACCTTTGATTTTGTCATGACTTAGGTTTGGTGCCATACTCATGTTGTGGCTTCTTGTTATGAGAGTAGAATCGCCTCCCACCAAACTTCTTCTTGAATTTGGGTTTTTGAACCCCGATTTTGTTCTTCTGCGACCTTTGTCCCTCCTTCCAGTCGCCATCAAGGAGAGTCGACACCTGTGTATTTGGGACAAACAAGAACAATCCATTACAATTTAATAGTTAACAATATCTTATAAACTTTTATATAACTTATACCACTAAGAGAAATGATCTTTTACCTGAATAGCCTCATCGAGGTTCTTGGGCCCTCGAGTGTATAGACGGTTCCTCAGGCCCGTCTTCAAGCCTCGAACAAACTTCATTGCCCGATTCTCGTCCGATGTGTACATGTTCGAAAAATATCGTTTCAAATTGTGGAACTTAGTGATGTAATCGATGAGAGGCATCTCGCCTTGTTGTAGGTCCAAGAACTTCTGCATCTTCTTTGCCCTTTCATGTTTGGGAAAGTAGGCGGTGTTGAAAACTTCCTCGAACTCTGCCCAAGATATGGAACCGTTTTGGAATTTGACTGCCCTGGTGGTTTCTCACCATTTCTCAGCATGATCCTTGAGACGATAAGTCCCAAAATCCACTTGTCGCTCCTCGAGTACCTCCAGTACACGGAAAATGCGTTTGATTTCCCGTATCCAACTCTCAGCAGCCTCCGGATCCATCTTTCTGGAGAAAGCAGGAGGGTCCATATCCATGAATTCTTGTAGGACATAGTCCCACCATTTGTACTCTTCTCGTGGGCCACCTGGTGTAGATTGTTGCCCATCTGCTGCATTGCCGAAGCCTGTTGGCCAACCACCTCAGCCAGATTATGCAATGTCTCCATTATGTCATTGCAACGGTTCGACCACGCCATCTATGTGGACAAACAATTAAATAATAAAAAAATAAATTTTTCACCATCCTCCATTTATAATTTCATTGAAACACAATATACAATTTTACTAATTTACTTCTAAGACACTAAAATCACATTATACCCTACTTACAAAGTCATCACGGTCACTGGGAGAGCCAAGATCTCATGTTTTTAAGTCCTGCTCTGATACCAAAGCTCTAATGCCCCAACTTTGTATAGTAAAATTTTGGATAAATTTTTTTTTGGAAATAGTGAAGGTGTGAAAACAAGAGTTGGGTGCATTACAAGGTAAAACAAAGAAGTACTAAAAGCATATCATTCATTAATTAAAGCATTAATGTCATTAATTACATCTCATAACAGAAATGTAGATCTACTAATAAGAGTTCGAACATAAAATACTAAAATGAATAAGTTCTCTTGGCTACATCCATAACTACTCCCCGATTACTCCGATTTAGTTGCTACCTGAAAAATATTTAAAGCAGAAGGGTCAGACTCCCCTGTCTACGTAAGAAGCATTATATTTATATATGGTGCCCAGTGTCCTGTGTACAAATATGTGCAAACATCCAAAGTTATAGCTAACAAGTAATTTGCATTATAACATGTTATCTACTTCATGATACAACATGAGAGATAACTGAACTAAAGATACATTTATTCATACTAGCATAAATTGTAGTTCTATGAATGTCATATCAACAATTCACAATTCTTCAGGAATAAGTTTTCAGTCAACTTAAATTATTTAATGTTTATCTTACTCTTACCTTGTGGGTACGCACAGGCATAGACTTCGTAGCGGACTGAGACCATACGGGGGTCTATTAATTAATAACCCGTATGACTAGCCGTACAGATATCCAAAGGAGACGGTCCATGACCAAGAGAGAACTCCCATGTGCCTAGAACAAGTATTAGAATACACCCTTGACACTTCTGCAAAAGACTTGGATCTACCACCTAGGACGCACTGGTAGTCTTTCCCCCCTAACTCCGTGGACTGGGGACCGGGTGAGACGCTTAGCTCTCACGAAACTCAAATGTCCACAGAGCTTGTACTACCTACCCTCTTCAATGTAGACCATGGGTCGAGTAACATACACCTTCTTTCAGGTGTACCTAGAGCCCGAAGAATCCGGTAACATACACCCCCTTTCAGGTGTACCCAAAATCTTGAAAGTTTTATATTTATATTTTCATTTAACCTTTTCTTTATAACCATGTGCGAGCTATCGCACCATGAGGAGTTCAGTAACATATACCCTCTTCCAGGTATACCCAGAGCCTCACAAAACTCATGTTTATGAATGCATTTTAATTTCTCAATTATTTTCCTGTGCGAGTCATCGGACTACAGGGGATTGTCAAAATCCCGAACCCGACTTGGGGTTCACACACATAGTATGCATTTTTGAGTCAGAGTGCCATGAGCACCATCAAGGTAGTATTTCTCAGAACATGGCTCGACTCAGAGCCCATATTTTTAAATATTTGTTATCGAGTTATGGCGTACATGTTCATACCCACTAATTGTGCCATCCATGTGGCATATGGGCTCGATTGTTGAAATCTAAAGATTTTCTGGATGCAAAGGAAAGCTAAAGATTGTACAACCTATGATTTGCACGTATGTTTAGTTGCATCTTCTAACCTCTGTAACATAGTCATCTCAACATACACAATGTGCCAATGCTGATGATGGCATCTCTGAGTGTTCATGCTGGGACTCCTAGCATTAATGGATGCTTAGTGTTGGGTACTTCCAACCCTTTTGATGCCACCACGCATGAAGAAATTTACATACTATATAGATTATATTATAGTAATAGGGTGCATTTATACATTTTCTGCATTCTTTATTCCACATTCTAATTATGCCCTCTGCATATTTTTATCATTTTGCTCTATGATCTAATGAAGTTCTTTCCTTGAGAAAACACCATGTTGTATCAGTAGATGTAATTAACGAACAAGGTAACCCAATGGGACTGGGGCACACTACTCAAGATGGCCCACTTTGGCTTGATTTTTTTTTTAATATCCCTTGCCCAGATATATGCTATCCAGTCGTACTTAAGGCCTTACATAATTGACACCAAGCCTGGTGTGACTCAAGTCAGATGTATTAGACATGGCTTATTCTATCGACTAAATAGACCATTGGCAATCCCAATCAGCATGCAAAGTATGTCCACCCTTATTTATCAAGAGTACCAGTTTCAAACCACATATATGAAGCCTGTACAAGTGATATAGCTCTAGAGTATGATCTAAGAAACTATTTAGCAGGAATTAGATCTACATCAAGCACACACAAGAAGAAAGGCTTATCATCCTAGTGCAATGGATTTAACAAAGTCAACTTTGGATATTCTTGAATTAAGCAACGGAAGGAATTTTATATAAATTGGAGTATACCTAATAAATCATAAAATCAGCAACCTTTTAACATCTTAATGACAAACGTGCTTAACATCCATAAATGGTCTAATACCAAAAGATATTGGACTGTTTATCATGGAAGAAAAAAAAGGGGGCTATTTATCAAAAAGAATCTTCATGCTAACAAGAACTTAATCCATTCCTCACCATAATGCACGCACAACTCAAACCACTCATTGGCTTACAGAAATTCAAAACAAGAACATCCAAAATTAGAATTTTGTTACATTTAAGTAGGCATAACAAGATATAATAATAAAGAAAAAAAACAAATTCAATTGACCCACAAATTACAAAGCACAACTCATGGCATAATTGGATGTAACCATAACAAATAATAGTAATATGAGTTTATCCAACATAAAAATCGAAGGTGGGTGTCGCCAAAATCTCTAGGGATTGCGGAAACAACACCTTCGAGACTGCAACACGCAAAAGAGTGCTACACCACTTGGTAGTTGAAAACCCCAATCTGACGGGTTCTGACTAACCCACATGATAGAGCTTTTGATCCCATGTCGACGCTAGCCACGACAACAACTCAAGAAATGAAGTAAATATCAGGCTATGCGATTAAAAATCAAAACTCTTTGGTGCAGCATCATACTCGTGCCACAAGGCACTAACCACACACACAAAAATAGAATACCTCTTACTTCTACAAGGAACGGGGGTTCAACACCCGTATTAGCAACCCTCATGATGGTGAACACGCCACCCGTGCTGGTGGTACCGTCAAGAGGGAAGTGATAGGGTATTAACCGCATTTGGGTTCACAAAAACCTTGATCACACATAAATAAACAAAATGCCTCTTACCTCTTTGGAGACTCACGACGACAACAAATGCACCTTCGTTTCTTCGTTGAAGCGTCACACCACGTCGCTAATGGAGGTTCACACAGTCCCAACAATGGAGGTCTACCTTCACAGTGGAAGAGAAGAATAGGATGGCAAAACGTTGGGAGAGAGAGAGATAGGGAAATCCAAATCGTGTAACCCCTTTTTTCCAAGTCCCTTCCCTATTTTAAGTCTCCATCATTTTAGGTCTTTCAAAACTTTTTGAAAAAAAAGTGGAAACCGTCCCCTTATACACGATCTCCCCATTTTTTCCTAAAAAAAATATTGCACTCAACTTCCCATGTTGCCCTTTACTTATTTTGAACATTAGCTCCATCAACTAATTTTTCCTCATTTTTGAGGTACCCTTCCACTATTTGTAGTGGGATTTCCCTAAAAACGTGGAAAAGTGAAAATGAGAGCAATATTCCCTTTCATGTTTTCCTTTTTTTTCTTCTGGAGAATGGCTAAAATGTAGGAGCTCCCCACATTTTTTTTTCTCTTAAAAAAAACAAAAAGATCTAGTTAACTCGTGCAAAAAGACTCTGCCCACCAGGGGTTTCAAACCATGGTCGTCCACCAAAGGGGCAACAAACCCCACCACTTGTGCTATCTCTGTTTTTGTTGCAAAGCGTATAGATTAAATTGTATTTAACCCTTTTTTGTTTCATTCTGGATTTCATGAAAAAAAACAATGCTTTTTAATTCTACGTGGGCGCTTCGTGGGTTTTGAACTCGGGTTGTGGCTCCACACAACTATGTGTCCTACCAATACACCACACCATCACTTGGTGTTTACTTTTGCAAGAAAATTCTTTTTATGTCATATTGGAACGTTTTCCCTTGTTGATGGATTTCTCCCATTTTCACGTGGATTTTTCTCTCGTTTGTTCTAAACTTGCACTCTCTTACCTTAAATGTGCTTCGGATCTCACACTATCATCCCGAAACCATCGGGTTTCCCATTGGGCCCTGTGAACCGGGTTGGATTATTGGATCTCGTTAAGGTCCGGATCCAAATACCCCTTTCTAGCGTTTGCTACTGGGTTCGTTCTATTAACCCTTAAGTCATCAAAATTGTGTTACATAGTACAAAATCCTATTATTTCACATAAATGCTTCACTTTTATTCATTTAAAATTTCTTAAATTTCACAGGTTTTACAAAAGCGACCTCATGTGTGCAATAAAGGTTTTGCACAGATAGAACATATTACTTAAAGAGTAAATTTGTTTAGCTTGTTGGGCATAAGGTGCTATTGTGGGTACCTAGATGACTTGCATTAATGCACATGAACTAAATTTAAACTAGTTACATAGAGATTGAAGGTTATGCCTTAGAAAGATGGGGTGACCTATATATGGACTTTGCTCATTAAGCGAGTTAGCACCAACCCCATGAAACACTGAGTTGTCGACAATTACGCTCTCAGTGATGGTATGCGAATGCCGAGTTGTTGAGGGATACACTCTTAGTAATGGTAGGGTAAATGTTGAGTTGTCAACGGTTACGCTCTCAACAACGGTATGAAAATGCTGAGTTGTTAATGGATACACTCTCAATAATGATATGTTTAACACTGAGTTGTCAATGGTTATGTTCTCAGCAATGGTACGAGAATGTTGAGTTATCGACGGTTACACTCTCAGCAACAGTATGGGACATGCTGAGTTATTGACAGATACACTCTCAGCGACTGAGTTGTCATCAAAACGCTTCTCATTGATAGTGATTTTTTTTGAAACTTGTCTTAATCACTAAGGGTGGACTAGTCCCCAACCGCAAGAACTTGAGGAGAGAGGACTTCTTAAGGAGAAGATCGAGCTATATACACTAGTGAGTAGTACACTATGACTTTTTCAAGAAAATGAACACCTTGACAAAGTATTCTTGACTTTTGGTGGTGTTGTAACTGTGTGCTCTAGGGGTGAAAATATACCTCCATGTAGACCGGTGAGCCCCTATAGAGATAGTAAATTAATATCGAAACAAGTAAGTTGCCTTTGCATTATGTAGAAAGCAAAATAGATAAACCTAAATGAAAAAGTAATTAAAATATGTGCATGCATTTAGGATGAGCATGTTTTGGTCTATGTGACCTAGTGTTGGTATTTCCTCTAGTGATGGTAAAGTGTTGAGTTAAATCTCACACAAAGATGAGAATATGATTTGCATTTATATTGTGGACCTTTGGTAGGTCAGTTTGCTTGTAGACCTAATCGTGTTCACTATCATGAGACAAAAGGTCGAGTTACTTGCTGAGACAATGGTTGGTCTCACCCCAACTTTACTTTTCCTTATCATGTAAGTGTGATTGGTGGTGATGAATGTGAGGATCAAGTATCTCTGAAGCTGGATCATAGACCCTTCTAGTCTTAAAATCGTTGTGTTATGGGACTTCCACATATTATAAGCTTTGAAATTTTGTAAATGGGCTATGTACTAAATGAACTTTTTGAATACAACAAACAAACAACAACAACTACGCCTTCATCAGAAAACAATTGGGGTCGGCTATATGAACCAAAAAAGAAAATCATTCTGGGTCTTCCACATGAATTATTCTCCTCCAATCATTTCTATCCAATGCCATGTCCTCGGTGAGGTTCAAAGCATTCATATCTTTTCCTATCATCTCCATCCAAGTCTTCTTAGGCCTACCCCAACCTCTTTTAACTAATATATTTTTCCATTTCTCCATCCTTCTAACTGGAGCATCATTAGGCCTTCGCCGAATATGTCCAAACCACCATAAATGATTCTCTCTCATCTTATATTCAATGGATGCAACACCTACCTTCTTACGTATCTCCTCGTTTCGAATCTTATCTTTTATTGTATTTTCACACATCCATCTAAGCATACGCATCTCAGCTACACTCATTTTTTGAATATGATGTCTCTTGGTAGCCCAACATTCCATACCATATAGTAAAGCGGGCCTAATTATTGTCCTATAAAACTTTTCCTTCAACCGCAATGGCATTCTACGACCGCACAACACTCCGATTGCACTTTTCCATTTCATCCACCCAACCTTTATCCTATGATTTACATCTTCATCAATTTCTCTATACTTTTGAATGATAGATCTCAAATATTTGAAATAGTCATCTACCAGTATTTCTTGCTCACTAATCTTCACTACACTCCCATCACTACTTCGTTGCTTACTAAACCGACATTCCATATATTCTGTCCTACTTTTACTCAACTTAAAACCTCTTGCTTTCAATGTCTGTCTCAATAATTCTAAATTAGCATTAACCCCAACTCTAGACTCACCAATCAAAATAATATCATCAACAAACAACATACAACACGACACATTTTCTTGAATTGATCTCGTAAGCTCATCCATCACTATAGCAAATAGGAAAGGGCTTGATGCAAATCCTTGATGTAACCCAACCATTATAGGAAAATTGGTTGTCACTCCTCCACAAGTGCAGACATTGGTTATTACTCCTTCGTACATATCTTTAATTATACTAATGTACTTGAGAGAAACACCATTCTTCATCATTGTCCACCAGAGAACATCCCTAGGTATTCTATCGTATGCCTTCTCCAAATCAATAAAAACCATATGCAAATCTTTGTTCCTCTCTCTATATCTCTCAATAAGTTGTCTAAGAAGATGTATAGCTTCTATAGTTAATCTTCCAGGCACAAAACCAAATTGATTCTCTGATATCATGACAACCTTCCTCAACCTATACTCAATCACCCTCTCCCAAAGTTTCATAGTATGACTCATGAGTTTTATACTACGATAGTTTGTGCAATCTTGTATATCACCCTTATTCTTATATAGAGGCACCAAAGTACTCTTCCTCCACTTATTAGGCATCTTATTTGTTCGTTAAATATTATTAAAAAGATTTGTCAACCATTCTAAACCTTTCTCACCCAAGCATTTTCAAGCCTCGATAGGTATACCATCTGGGCCAACTGCCCTTCTTGATTTCATTTTCTTCAAAGCCTCTGCAATTTCTTTCTTTTAAATTTTGCGCATGAAGTCACAATTCATCTCATGAAAAGGAATGAAGAAGTCTCCAAGATCCTGAGTATGACTTTCATTAAATAACTTACCAAAATAATCTTTCCATCTCTCCTTAATCTCCTCATCTTTGACTATAACCCTTTGCGTTTCATCTTTGATACATCTAACGATACCCAGATCCCTCGATTTTCTATCTCTCATCTTTGCAAGCCTATAAATATCCTTTTCGCCCTCTTTGATATTCAACTTGTCATAAACCTCTTTATATACCTTATCCCTCGCATTTTGAACTACTTTTTTAGCTTCTTTCTTTGCTATTATATACTTCTCCAAATTATCATTATCACAATTCTGACTTAGATTTCTATAATACTTTCTTTTAACCTTAATAGTTAATTTGACATCCTTGTTCCACCATGATGTATCCTTACCTAGTGGTGCACCGTCTTTAGACTCACTCAATACCTCCATAGCCACCTTTCTCATGCCACACGCTATCTTATTTCACATTGATTCTGAATCCTCCTCGAAACACCAATCAACTTCCTTAACTACCAGCTCTACAAACATTCCTTGTTTAGCGCCTTTCAGTGCCCACTACTTAATTCTAGGATCTATCCTATGTCTATCTCTTTTGCGACATTTTCTAATTCTAAAATCTAAAATTAAGACTCTATGTTGTGTAGCTACACTTTCTTCCGGTATAACCTTACAATCAATGCAACAACCCCTATCTATCTTTCTAAGTAGGAAAAAATCTATCTGACTCGTATTAACCCCACTTTTAAATGTTACAAGGTGAGACTCCCTCTTCCTAAACCAAGTGTTTGCTAAGATCATATCATAGGACAAACTAAAATCTAAAATCCTTTATCTACTTTTGTTTCTTTCTCCTATACCATAGCCTTCATGGATACTCTCAAATCCATCCCTACTAATGCCTACATGTCCATTAAGGTCACCACCGATGAAAAGCTTTTCTCCATAAGATATCCCTTGTACTACTCCATCTAAATCTTTCTAAAATTGATGCTTAATGGAATCATCTAAACCTACTTGAGGTGCATAAACACTAATAATATTAATAATATTCGTACTTAATATTAATTTAATAAGTAAAATCCTATCACCCTTCCTACGGACCTCAACTACATTATCTATAAACTCACAACTAATAACAATCCCTACTCCATTCCTATTCCTATTTATTCCTGTATACCAAATCTTATATCCCCAAGGTTCTGTCGCTTTTGCTTTCTCACCTACCCATTTGGTCTCTTGTAGACATAAAATATCCATCTTTCTCCGACACATAACATCTACTAACTCTACTAACTCTACCAACTTACCAATTAAAGGCCCTATGTTCCAAGTGGCTAACCTTAATTTTATGGTCTTGAACTATCTTCTTTACCCTCACCCGTCCAACAAAGTGAATGAACTTTTTGAATGAAGTAAAAAAATTAATTCCATAAGATATCCCTTGTACTACTCCATCTAAATCTTTCTAAAATTGATGCTTAATGGAATAATCTAAACCTACTTGAGGTGCATAAACACTAATAATATTCGTACCTAATATTAATTTAATAAGTAAAATCCTATCACCCTTCCTATGGACCTCAACTACATTATCTATAAACTCACGACTAATAACAATCCCTACTCCATTCCTATTCCTATTTATTCCTGTATACCAAATCTTATATCCCCAAGGTTCTATCGCTTTTGCTTTCTCACCTACCCATTTGGTCTCTTGTAGACATAAAATATTCATCTTTCTCCCACACATAACATCTACTAACTCTACCAACTTACCAATTAAAGACCCTATGTTCCAAGTGGCTAGCCTTAATTTTATGGTCTTGAACTATTTTCTTTACTCTCACCCCTCCAACAAAGTGAACGAACTTTTTGAATGAAGTAAAAAAATTAATTGATTTTAAAACTTGAGTTAGTGCATTGTTGAGAATACTTGCTTTTGAATTAGGTTTCATAAACCAAGTTTTCTTATGCTATTTTCAATTACTCATTTTAAAATAAATTGCCAAAAATTCTACAAATTTGTCACACTCTCTCTCCCTCTCTAAGTTTTTACCGTTTTCCCGATGGGTGCGTAGGGATAGAGTATGAGCTCTCGGTCACAACCTTCTTCCTCGATGGATGCGTCTTCCAAATCGAGGACACTGCCAAGGCCATCGACAACAATGGGTAATCTCTCTTCCTTGCTTTTCTAGGGTTTTAGAGAGGGTCGAAAGACTCGAAGCCTTTCCCAGCCTGTGAATTTGGTTGGAGAAAGTTTTTCCCTTGATTTTGACCTATTTTCTTGGTTATTGTATTGGAGATTTTTAGCGTTTTTCTTTTTCCAATTTTATTTTGCTTAATAATTGTATTCGTCAATGTAATGTTACTCATTTTTTCTATTGTCTTCATGATCACCTTCGCAGCTTAAGGATAGAGCGCAGATTTAAGCATCGCTTAAGCAGTGTTTGATTTAATTTAAATTCCAATTTAAGTTTATTAACTGAATTCTGTCGCAGCACAATGATCAGAGTCAAATGCAAAGATGGGGTTGTCATGGCAAGTCCTCTTGATTCATCATTGCTTCTCTGAGTTCTCCTAATTCGAAATTTCGCTTTTAGCTACTGTGTGATTTTGATTCGATTTTTTGTGGTATTGGAATTCTTTTCCTCCCTTTCTTTCCTGATCAGGGTGTCGAGAAACTTATAGCATCAAAAATGATGTTGGAAGGGTCCAATAAGAGAATCCATTCTGTTCATCGTCTTGCTTATACCTGAGAATTCACAAAAATTCATGCCTTGTATAGTTTGTTGTGTTTGAACGCTTTCTTCATTGGTTAGAAGAGTCTCTTTGCATTATCAGAGTGTGCGTAAGCACGTTAAGGAGCTCTCAACTAATTGTGAGCATGAAACAATTCAGCAACTGTGTGGTTCAGATCCACAATGAATTTACATATTTTAAAAGATCTGTTACAACCAGCAGTGCATTTGAGCAGCTGGGATGACCTTGTGTAAACATAACCACATAAGGACTTACATTAATGAGAAAGTCCAATTTGGCTTGTTTGATATTTGTTTTCATTCTCAATATAGTGATCCATGCAAATGTCTCTGCTATTCAATATAGGCTGTGGTTAGATTGGCAGCTAATGGAAGACAGATTGTTGCTCGAGCCAAATCTGAAGCTACTAGCTATGAAAAGTATGTGCTTTATGTCCACTGTTTTCGGTGAATGATCTAACAATGCAGTGAGCTATTTTTGTGTGTTTGTCCACATGTATGTTGAAAAATTTGTATTGCCTGCATAATTTTTATGAAGTTCAAATACGTGAGTATAAATCTCTCATGGACCACTTCTTTTTTGTTTTTTCAATTTCCTTATGACATTACGATCTTGCCAACATTTTTTATTCTTTTTTCTTCTCCATAATATGGTGTATACATATTATTTTTGCCAACCTGAAAAAGAAAACTGAATTAGCTTGACAAATTCTTGCACCAACCATCAGGATATTCCTGAAAAAGTATTGTTGAATGCACATAGCCTTCTTGCCCACAGACAGACAAATAGACACAAAACACACATTTTTCTGCTTGATTTTTTGATAATTTGGATTTATGTTTGGGACATTTTAGCGATTATGGTGAGCCTATACCTGTTAAAGAACTTGCAGACTGTGTTGCCAGTTATGTGCACTTATGCACACTCTATTGGTGGCTTAGGTGGGAAAATTGCAGGTGTAAGCCTCAGGGTGAGCTGTGCCTCAACCTGAGGCACACACTATTTTTTTACTATTTACCACTTTTACTCGCGCAAAAATTAAGTGCGCCAGTCATTTAAAAGATGAAGCAGAGTTTCCACTGGGGTTGAATTTGCGTCAGCAAAAAGTCTTTACTGATGCAATCTTTGCGCCATTGAAAAAGATTTTCACTGGCGAATGTAGATTACATCAATAAAACCTTTACCAACGAGGCTTTTACTGGCGCATCTACTGCATCAGTAAAGACTTTCACTGGCGCAAACGTTGCGCCAGTAAAACTTGAATTTCTTGTAGTGGTACTGTACCACTATACTTTATGATAGTACACACTTGATTTAAATAGATCTAAGTTCTAAATGCAAAATCTAACCTTTATATTATGTTTAACATCTTTTGTTCACCATTTTCATGTTTTAAAGTTGATTTAAATATGATGTTTTATACCATTTCTAGACCACCCTTATTTTCATGAATTGTGAGCTGCTGATTTCTCGCCATCTCAAAAATAAAAACTTGTGGTGCATTAAACATGATAAAACCTTCTTTCATAGTAAATAAACTGTACTAAATAAATCCGTACTGTTAGATCTACCATTTGGTGGCTAGATCCATACAAACAAGTGTGTACCACCGATGGTATCATGGTACAAAAACCACTTGTAGGTTTTTATAAGGTTTAAAAATCGATGGTCTAAGATTTTTATAAATATTCAAAGCTTAAAAAATCATGTTTTTATAAAAAGTAAATTGATCATGCCAAACACATCTTCAGGGTCAGATTTGCAAAATACAATATGAAAATACCTGTTTGCTCATAGTAGGCTGGTACTAGGCCAGAAAAATGGTAAAAAATGCTTTTCTGGGCCAACCACCAGCTTACCATGAATGAACAGTGTTTTTGAGTTTTTTTGGTAAATCTGACCCTTCAGATGTGTTCAGCATGGTTGATTCACTTGAAAAGGATACTTGGATCATTTTTTTTGATAAAAGCATGATATTTTAAGCTTTGAATATTTATAGAAGTCTTAGACCATCAATTTTTAAACCTTATAAAAACCTACCTGTGTCATAATCAGTTGATCCAAGAGTCCATTCTTGTAAAATCAAGCATTTAAAACACATCCATACAGTCAGATTTAAGAAAACATAGAAAAACCTTTCAAAAGACAGTAGGCTAAAAATGTGATAGGCAGCCACAATCCTATATATATATATATATATATATATATATATATATATATATATATATATATATATATATATATATATATATATATATATATATATATATATATATATATAACCAATTATCGAATAGAAATGGAGCGGTCCCAATTCAATTTGAACATCACTGGAAACATGAACACTGCTTCCCTCGGTGGTTTGGGATGCCAATTCAGGGTGCAGGTCTTGTGTTCAACAACAGGTTTTGCCTGAGTCGTGAAGTTTAGCTAATATAGATTAGATTAGATGTGCAATAAAATGCATCATCGTTCTTGACCTACTGTTTAGGAATAAATAACCAACTTCATGAACTAATTAATATTTGAAAACCTGACAAGTGACCAAGATCTTCTCATGGATTACTGATCCTAGTTTGTATTTTTTTTCATCGATCACTTCTTAGCTCAAACGCTAGTGTGGGCGATCTATATTGTGTTACTCATTGTGTCATAAGACTTGTTAGCCTAGTTCATGAATGCTCTTCTTGTCAAAGTATTCCCAATTAGGTTTGGCAAATGAGAAAAACACCTCATAGCTGGGCTTCTGTTGAGATCGTAAAGAACTCATTCAAACTTATAAAATAAACTCAACAAGCTGACCATAAGGAATGAGTATTCTGCGCAGCTTGGCCTGTGTAGGCTTGTTAAGTAGCAATAAATATATTTTACATATATTTTAAATCATAGAGTTTAGATGGTTGAACTTTGAAGTGTTTGGCTTGCAAGCAATAAGTTTAGGGTTCAAGTCCTATTGCTCATAATTTTGAAACAATGTATGCATTTCATTAATGAGCAAATTTGAGCTTCGCTCAGTAAGTTTAGATGCCAAATTCTACTATTTTCAATATTGAAAATTGTATACTTTCGCAAACAAGCCAACTCAAACTTGGCTCATTTAATTCAAGCTTACCATGAGCTCGAGGTCAGCTTGGCTTGCCACAAGAACAATGAGTTTGAACACCCTTTGTTTGGCTTGTTTACCAGCCCTAGTTCCAATGCATCTAGAGAAAGCGAGTGAGAATAATTGGGGACACTCTTTTCCTCGATAAAACTTAGAAATGACAAAGAAACAAGTGATAATGGTTTATAACATGAAAAATTACATATACAAAAAAAAATCTTTTCAGAAAAAACTCAAATGTCGATCCAATTGGATTGGATCTTAGTTTCAAATCAAGATGATTCTACAAGCTCAATTTCATAGTTCCTACACCCTTGTTTTTCAATGAAATCTCTCTCTCTCTCTCTCTCTCTCTCTCACACACACACACACACACACACACACACTAGTCAGGTCCCATTTTTGTTAGCATCCCAGCAAAAAAGTGGCTGCAATTGTTTTTTGTTGAAACCGAACCTTTGGATGCGAAGCAGGTTATATGTCTCCCCCCTCCCCCAAGATGCACTGTTTGCTACAGTCCGTGTTTGGGGGTCCGAATGAGCGCCACGTAAGTAAGCATGTGCGGCTCGTATCCCCATGTTTGTCAGCATCAGTTAGCGTCGAAGTCTGGTGCGGTTGCAAAGACTTAAGTACCCTTTTCGCCATTGGTGCCATAAAACGATGATTCTAGAAAAGGAGCGGTTGCAAAGACTTAAGTACTCCAGAGATGGTTATTTAAGACCCAGTCCCAGCACTGCAGAATTATTCGAGAAAGGAACCCCCCTTGAAGAAGGCCATGAACATCAACCCTCTCTCTCCCTCTCTTCTTTTTCTGCCTCTGTGCACATCCAACAGACACTTCTACACTGCTCCATCAACCACTGACTGACCTACACACTGACTGTAGCATGGTTCAGCTTGATGAGTTGCGGAGCCTGATTCAGAGTTTTTGCCCTTACAGGAGGGGGGGGGGGGTCTCTGGGGGGCAGCGCTCTCCAAAAGATTTTTTTTTGGGCCTTGTATAAATTCTTTCTTTTCTTTTCCTCTTGTAACTGTCGAAAAAGAGTAATAAAGTTTTTCCTCTAGGCGGCCATGGTTTTTTACTCATTCTCATATTTGAGGGAAGGTTTTTTCACGTAAATCTGTGTTGTTGTGTTGTGTTTGATCGTTCTTGTTTATTGTTTTCTTCGGTTGTTTCTTGCTCACGATTTTCGTAACACCCTTTTCCGCCATTGGTGTCATGAAACAATGATTCTAGAAAAGGACAATTTTTTTTTGCTACGCGATTTACAAAAATCATGTTGTGATTTGCCTTTGTTTTTGCAACACGATTCAGCAATTTATAAACATCGCGTAGCGATTTGCGTTTTTTTTTGCTACATGATTTTGTAAATCGCTACTCGATTTAGCGATTTTTTTTCGCTATGCGATTTTCGTAAATCGCTACTTGATTTAGCGATTTGCCATTTTTTTTTCGCTACACGATTTTCGTAAATCGCTACTCGATTTAGCGATTTTTCATTTTTTTTGCTACACGATTTTCGTAAATCTCTACTCGATTTAGCGAGTTGTCATTTTTTTTGCTAAGTGATTTTCGTAAATTACTACTCGATTTAGCGATTTACGAAAATCGCGTAGCGATTTGCCATTTATTTATTTTTTCGCTACGTGATTTTCATAAATTGCTACTCGATTTAGTGATTTGTCATTTTTTTTGGCTACGCGATTTTTCGTAAATTGCTACTCGATAGTGATTTGCCATTTTTTTTTGCTACGCAATTTTCGTAAATCACTACTGTGTGTAAATCGTAAATCGTGATACCGAACTCCACCCCCTTGAGCACGATCTTTGTCGTGATCAGGTTGTAGTCACCAATCGTCTCGATGACGATCTTGAGGTCCGTAATGAGGAAGACGGAGAGAAATGTGTCGTTCCTAATGTTGGCGGGGAGGTGGGTCCTATCAGAGAGCACGGCGCAGGAGGTCGAGATGAGGACCTCGCGGTGCCAGAACCCGACGAATGCCCGCCAGGACTTGAGGGTGCAAATGCTCGTGTTGAGCAGTGTCAGGGTGGCCTGAAAGGCATAGCCTTGATCGAAAGTATTGCCGACGTAAGGGTAGACAGATTGTACTTTGAAAGACTCTGTTGTAGGTGTATTGGAGGAAGATTCCGTTGTAGGTGTCCCTCGAAGGCGGCAAAGGGGCTGCCACAGTCGGTTGCCTGTTGGACGAAGACAACATTCCGGTCACTGCTAGCAGGAAGATGACGACGAGTGCCATAGGATCGCCGATTCTTTGCCTCCCTTAATTTTTTCTCTAGAAAGAGAGAGGGTTTTAAAGTGTTTCACAGAGAAGGAAGAATAAAAAAATGACAACAAAAAGTTCAAAATGAAAAGAAAGAGAGAGCGCTTCAGGTTCGTTTCGTTGTTTGGACTTTAAAGAGTTAACATCATCCTTGACTTTTTGGATGGAGGACATTTTTATCCTTTTCTTGAACCGTCGTTTCCCTTTTTTTGAATGAAGGACATTTTTGTTATTTTCTCGAACTGGCATTTCATGGCGAGATAGCAAGAAAGGGTACTTAAGTCTTTGCAACCGCACCAGACTCCAATGCTAAGTGATGCTGACACACATGAGAATACGAGCCCCACGTGCTTATATACGTGGCACTCATTCAGATCCCTGAACACGCAAAGTACAATGCGTCTTCGGGGGAGAACACACAACACCCTGTCTTTTGGACATTTTCACAATTGTTTATTAAGGAACATCCTCTGATTGAATCAGTTTACCAAAAAAGTTAGAATTTTTAATCATCAAGTTTTAGTAAAATATGAGCCCTTGATTTTTCACCCCTCTAAAAAACACATATGTGCATGAAAAATACCTAATTTAGTGCATGATATCTGTTGAATAGACTATGATAAACACATCTGCCAGTTTAGATCAAGCAAAAATCACCTGCAACCACATTTTTTTGCTGGGACCTAACAAAAATGGGACCTGACTATAGCATTCCCTATATATATATATATATATATATATATATATTTATTGTAAGCACAATCTAGTTGGAATCTCATGATACAAGTTGCTTTTACTTGCTCTAACTTTGTAGATGTGATAAGCATGCTTTATTTAATAGGAAACTACCCTTGGATCATGTTTTTTCTATAAAATAACATGATTTTTAGAGTTGAGTAAAACTAATGCATACACAACTATCAGTTTGTGCATTGTCAGGAAAACCTTTACACTGGTCGGGTTCCAGTGATTTAAAATCTAGTTCCCACAAACATTATGTAGATTGCATCAGTGGTAGAGCCAGGGGTGGGCATGGGTGGGCGGCCGCCCACCCTAAAATTTGAAACCGAGTCGACTCATGACTCAGGAAACTGAGTCGAATCGAGACTCGTGAAATCGAGTCGATCGGGACCCGGGCTCTCGATGAGTCTAGAGCCTGCCAAAAGGGGTGAGGGGTAAAACCCTCACCAGTTTTCCTTTCGTCTGTGCTCTGCTCCTCTGTTCCAGCGTTTCCCATTTGTCACCGGCAACCCCAATCGCCGACTCTCCTCCTTTATGCTCTGTAGTGCCATCAGCCTCCCTTCGGTGAACCCGCGGTGCCCCCCTCTGAGCTTCTCCTTCTCTGCTGCAATCTTCGGCGACGCGAGGCACTGGTGTCGCAGTCAGTCGGACCTTCGCCATATTCCTTTCGCTGGCGACCATCGCTAGACGCCGACCGTCGCACTGTCGCAGGTAACCTCCCTAGTCCCTACCCCCTCTCTCTTGCTTTTCTAGTCCATCGGCAAACATGATAACCTTGTTTGCGGTTTTTGAGAAACCGAAGCCTTCAGTTTCTCAGAAACCGCAAAGCATCAGACGACCCATGTCGTCGACCGAAAGACCTGTCGGCGACGACTGCCAACACGACACCCAGCCATGCCCACCCTTGGTTCCGCCACTGCACCCAGCAGACTTCGGCGACATCTGATCCCCTGTACTTTCCGACGATGGCAACTGGATGGCCGACCAAAGCTTAAAAGTTAAAACCTCCTTGACCTTATAGAGGAGAAGCCATCAAATCTCAGGTGAAAACGGCGATGCCCGGCGATAGAAATCATTATTGGCTCCTCGACGACGATCCACAGAATTGTTTGATGATTCTAAGGATTGTGCATACTGAAGAGCCCAAAGGCACATTATATGGCCCCACAGAATTGTTTCTCTTTCATGCTCTTGTCTCTTTTCTAGTGCATTTTTTGATAGTGGTGGTTCTTTCATGGTTTGTATGAATTTCTTTAATTAAAATGAGGAAAAAGGTGGGTGTCACAAGTGGCAGCATCCTCCTTTTAGAGAAAACTAATTCAAACTTCAGAATTACCTTTGATATTGGAAATACATAATCCTAGAAAGTCCTACCCCAGGCTACTTGTCTACTGCTTGTTATTTTCCAATGGTTTTGGTATTGGCATGGTGCTTTGCTTTGATTTATCAGTCATTGGAGATGCACAATTTTTTCTAGTATGAGTTCATTTTCCATCTTCATGAAATGGATCTTAAATTGGTATAATATATGTTATCTAGATTTAGGAGCCATATTCATCTAAATTTCAGGATACGCTAGCATGCATTTGATCAACAGACTTTCTCACTTCATGTTGATTCGCGATTTTATATGTTAGTTATTAAGCATTTTTTATATCATAAGCTAATGATGGCTTTCTTATTTCTTCTCTTCTTTGCAGTATGGAGAAAATATTGCAGAATGCTTACGACAATCTATGGCCAGAGTAGGACTGGATATGCGTATTGCTGCACTGGTATGATTGGGCGTTGTTGTTTGTGGCTTTACTTTTTGTATGTTTGTGTGACTTCTGCCAGAAATGCTTTTTGGATATAATGAACTGTTATGTCTTGCTATGTTGTCAAATTAGGACAAATATGACATGCATGTTAAGATCATTGTTTTTCCTTTTTGTTGGTATGATTCATCAAACCTTTGTAGCTAACTTTTGGTAGATGATTTAGGGTCAAAAGTTTGCCTGGCCTTGGGATGTTCTAGGATCTTAACAATAGAATATTGGGTTAAATATATAAATTCTTGGTTTGGACCATATGACATCTTGTTTCTTCTTTGTGTTTTATGACTAATTTGATGTTCATAATTTCCAAAAAAGGGCCTCCATGTTTGGTTGGTGATACCAGGTCTACCACTAGAAACAACTAAGACTGGTTAAAAAGAATCCAATATTTTGCAGAGATCTCATATCTATCACGGAAAACAACCAGTAGTATTCAGAGAAAAGTCTTTTAATTAAGTAAACAAGTATTGGCTAGCAAGCTTATGTACCTAATATTTCATTATTTTGTTTCTCTAGTTTTAGGCTCAGCCTTATTTACTTTTATGAAAAGAAGCTATTAAAAGTTAAGAATTTGATTGGGTTCTGTTGTAGGCTATGTCGCATGGGTACTCCATTTTGACTATTGTTCCATATCCCTTTATATACAAGTCATACTGGAAACTTCATAAAAATGGTTGTATTCCTGTATCTGCAGTCATATCCAAGTGACATAGGCTGTAGGCATTCTGACAACTTGTTATGAAAGAAGGTTAAACCTATTTATCTTGATTTCAATGGCCAATTTTATGTGTTATGAGTTGGATAAATGAATTATCATTCATCAAGAACTTGATTTTTTGGACTGACACTGGACTTTGCTTCCACTGCCTCCTCTGATTGCCAACAGGGGGTTTCGCCCCCTGCCTTGTTCTTGTTCTTTTTCTTGTTGTCATTTCATTTTACTCGATCTTTTTTTGCAATGAGATTTGACTTATATAACATTGTCATTTTTTTGTTGCGTAGGAATGAATAAGTTTATAACGAAAAGGTCAATCTTTGATAAATTTTCTTTAACTCGAGAAAGAGAACCAAATCAGAAAATATGCAAAACAGAAAATGATGAATCAGAGTTACCTGCAGACCCTGCACTTTGTCCTTCTATTTCTAGTTATCATCCTAATATCCAAGATAATGTTCGTAGAGCATATATGATCCAAGGTCTTTGTCAACCTCGAGATTGTATGTTTCAACTAAATCACCAAAAACGAAGGTTCATTCTAGCTTGGTATGATGAGTATAAGGATTGGTTGAAGTATAGTACAAGTAAGCATAAAGCATATTGTTTGCAGTGTTATCTTTTCAGGCCAAAAAGCACAGAGATGATTAGTGTAGAGGCATTCGTATCTGAAGGATTTGATAACTGGAAAGACAAGAAGAGGTTTGATAAACATGTTGGAAGCTCTGGCAGTTTTCACAATTCAGCACGAATGAAGTGTCAAAATTTGATGCAACAAAAACAACATATTGATTCTATACTTTATCAACAAAGTGTTCGACAAAAAGATGAATATAGACTTCGCCTTTGGGCAACTGTTAATACAATCAGATACTTGTTAAGTCAAGGATTGACATTTCGAGGGCATGATGAAGTTGAAGAATCTCTTAATAGAGGAAATTTTATTGAGTTGTTGAAGATATTTGCAAAGATCAATGATGACATAAATAAAGTTGTATTGAAAAGTGCTCCAGAAAATAACAAATTGATATCTCCTGATATACAAAAGGATATTGTCAAGGCTGCTTCTATACAAACCACAAATGCTATTATCATGGAACTTGAAGATACTTTTTTTTCTATTTTATTTGATGATTCTCGTGATGTATCAATTAAAGAATAAATGACTATTGTTTTATGGTTTGTTAATGAAAAAGGTCGAGTGGTTGAGCGATTTCTTACTCTTATACATGTTCTTGAAACAAGTTCTCTGTCACTCAAACAAGCAGTTGAAGAAGCATTCTGTAAGAATAAACTAAGCATATCAAGTTTGCGTGGACAGGGTTATGATAGAGCAAGTAATATGAGAGGGGAGTTTAATGGATTGGAAAGTCTTAAATTACATGAAAATGCATTTGCATATTATATTCATTGTTTTGCACATCAACTTCAATTGTCATTAGTTGGTGTTACTAAAAAAAATTCATTGCTTGATATGTTTTTCAATATATTAGGCAGGTTGTCAACTTTTTTCTCCACTTCATGCAAGAGATCTGAGCTTATTCGAGAAGCAGAATTTATGTGAATTGCTGAAGCACTTGCATTGGGTGAACTTGAAACAGGACGATGATTAAATCAAGAAATAAGTTCTAAACGACCTGGTGATACTTGGTGGGGTTCTCATTACGATGCTTTGGTTAATTTACTCAGTAGTATTCTTCTAAGTGTTAGATTTCATTGCAGAAGATACATATTCAGGAAAAAGTTCAGATGCAATTATTTTATATCATCAGTTGCAAGATTTTGAATTTGTGTTTTGCTTACATTTGATGTGTAAAGTTTTGAGAATAACTGATGATCTTTCACAAGCACTTCAACGAAAAGATAAAGACATTGTGAATGATATGAGTTTAGTCACTATATCAAAACAGTGCCTTCAAGGTTTGAGAGACAATGGATGAGACTCTCTCATAAACAAAGTGTTCATATTTTGTAAGAGATTTGTTATTCTGATTCCTGATCTAGGGGACTCATATACACCTCAAGGGACAACCAAGACGTAAGGTTGAAAAGATCACCACATTGCATCATTATCATATTGATGTGTTTTATGTTATTATTGATTTGCAACTTCAAGAATTGAATGATCGTTTCACTGAAGCAAATACAAAGCTCCTCCTTTCAATGGCATGCTTGAGTCCAAAGAATTCTTTTTCTGCTTTTGATAAAGATAAGTTGATTTGTCGTGCTGAGCTTTACCCTAAGGACTTTTCTAAAGTAAACATAATTAGATTGGAAAATCAATTGGATATATATATTGCAGACATGTGAAACAATGATCAGTTTTCAAGTTTAAAATCTTTAGCAGAGCTAGCAGAGATGATGGTAGCGACTCAAAAGCACATTGTATTTTCTCATGTGTATCTATTGATTAAGTTGGCATTAACTTTGTTAGTTGCAACAGCAAGTGTTGAAAGAGCATTTTCAGCTATGAACAATATCAAAAGTCGTCTACTTAATAGAATGAGAGATGAATGGATCAATGATGCTTTGGTTACTTACATAGAGAAGAAGACATTTGATACCATCAATGATGATGCAATTATGAATTGTTTTTAAAATATGAAAAATAGAAGATGCCAATTGTAAAATTTTCATGAATTTAGTTGTTTGTATTTCTTAAGTGAACAATTTTTATTTTATTTTAAAAGTACAATTTAAGGTTTTATCTTATTATGTTCATAAATTTAGTTGTTTGTGTTTGTAACAATTGTTATTTTAATTCAAAGGCTTATTTGAGTTTTATCTCTCCATGAATGACTGTTCCTTCAGCGATTTTTTTTTGGCTCTGCCACTACTGGTCCGAATAAATGGATCGTCCTTCAAGACCATAGCATTGTCCCCGAGACCCGAAGTCTGCCCAACCAAGGAAAAACTTCTGGCTCCACCACTGGATTACATCCACAACGTCATTTGGACAAAAAAAAAACAAAAATAAGAATTTAAGAAGTCAAGTCTGTTAAATCGTTTGTACACACAAAGAATTGTAGAAAACTTTAACATATATATATATATATATATATATATATATATATATATATATATATATATATATATATATATATATATATATATATAGATATGTCTGGGTTTTTACCCTGTTTTATAAAGTTAGAGCCAAATTAAACCCTTTTGTATTGTTTGCTAAATTTTTTAAACTCACCTTTATACAGTTCTTTTCATCAGTCTTTTTCAATGCATGCAAAACCTTTCAAATCGACGTATTCAGTAAACAATTTTTTGCAGATTCAAATATTACTAACCAAGAGAGAGAGAGAGAGAGAGAGAGAGAGAGAGAGAGAGAGAGAGAGAGAGAGAGAGAGAGAGAGAGAGAGAGAGAGACCAGGTTGCTGACTATATATATGCACACACCGTTTTATAAAGTTAGAACCAAATTAAACCCTTTTGTATCGTTTGCTAAATTTTTTGCTCATTCCTTTGTACAGTTCTTTTCATTAGTCTTTTTCAATGCATAGTAAAACCTTTCAAATGGACGTATTCAGTAAACAATTTTTTGCCGAGTCAAGTATTACTAACCGAGAGAGAGAGAGAGAGAGAGAGAGAGAGAGAGAGAGAGAGAGAGAGAGAGAGAGAGAGAGAGACGAAAAGCGATAAATGTTACTTAAAAGTGAAACTCAACAAAGCGTTGAGACCCACAAGCACAAACACAACAACATAACATGAGAACACCAATAACACAAAACAGAACACTCATAGAGGACATTTATATGAGGATCGGTTTGTGGCAGAGGCAGGTCTTTGAGATATATGCGTAAGATAGCATACACATCAGCCAAGACCCTATGGGTCAAACGGTTAAGGTTGAACAGGACATCCCGAAAAGTAGCATCATTTTTGGCCATCCATATGAACCACCACACTGTAAACAACCAAACTCTCCAAATAGTCCTTGTGATCGTCGCAAAATTTTTCCTCTCGTAATGTTCTCTCTCTTTCTTCTCTTTTCCTTTCCAACCTCTTATTTTCCTCCTTTTTGAAGGGAGAAAAGATAAAAGAACAGAAAGAAAGAGAGAAGAGAAAAGAAGAGAAGAGAAGAGAAAAGAAATTCTTTTGCGGGTCTCACTTGACCTTAATTTTTGAAAATATTTGAAATAACTCGCCTCCGTTTTTGAAATATTTGCGGGAAAACTAGGAGACGGGATTCGCTCGTCGGTACGAGGTTCGACCGTTCCTGGCGCCTTTACCAGGGGTAATCGAACCAAGGGTCGAATTAATGCCTTTTGCTTTGCAATGAATTTATCTAAGTATTTATCCTAAGTCTAAAATGCACAATGAATCATGCTTGTGCAAATGCAAAAAGATGTATGCTCTTTTTGAAAATATTTTGAAGAATTTCCAAGTGAATCAGATAAAGTGAAGAATAGAACTTAAGATTTGAAGTTCTAAGTTTTTAGAATAATCAGAGCTTAAGAAAATGAATTTGGATCTTTGAGAGAAATGATCTTAAAACTGAAAGAAAGAAAATTTCAAAGTCATAAATGGACTTTGAATTTGGAAGTTTGAACTTGGATGAATATTTGGAATGGAATTGAATTCTAACTTTGAAGTTTTTTTGAAGTTAGAAGGAAATGTGGGGGGATCTAAAGGAATTGAGCAATGGGACTTGGAACAGTTGGAATTTCAAGATGAAATCTGAATCCAAATTCTGGATTCTGAATAGAGTTTTGAGTTGATTTTTGGATTTAGGATCTGAAATAGGAACTTTGGTTTGAATGAAAAATGGGACTGGCTTTGAGAATTGGAATTTAAAGTGGAATTTGGACTTGGAATTTTGAATGGAATTAGATTCAAGATGTGGAATCCAAGATGGTATTTGGATCTGAAATCTGAGATCCGAGATAGGGTTGGACTCTGGATCCTAAGATGGAATTGGATCTGAAGTTTGAGATCCAAAGTAGAATTGGATTCTGGATCCTAAACTGGACTTGGATCTAAAATCCGAGGTCCGAGGTGAATTGGGTTCTAGATCCTAAGAATTGGATTTTGGATCTGAATCTGAGATCCAATGGTAGAATGAGGATCTGGATCCTAAATGAAATTCTGATCTGTGATTGGAGATCCAAAGTGAAATAAGGGTTTGGACCCTAAATGGAATTTGGATCTATGATGGGAGATCCAGAGTAGAATAAGGATTTGAATCCTAAATGGACTTGGATCTGAAATCCAAGGTCCGAGGTGAATTGGGTTCTAGATCCTAAGAATTGGATTTTGGATCTGAATCTGAGATCCAATGGTAGAATGAGGATCTGGATCCTAAATGAAATTTGGATCTGTGATTGGAGATCCAAAGTGAAATAAGGGTTTGGACCCTAAATGGAATTTGGATCTATGATGGGAGATCCAGAGTAGAATAAGGATTTGAATCCTAAATGGAATTTGGATCCGTAATTGGAGATCCAAAGTGGAATGGAGTCCTATACTTAGAAATCTGGATCCAAGTTGAGACTAGGATTTGTCTTTGGGTTTGGATTTTGAGAAGTCAAAATAGGACCTTTAAGGATGATCTGGGTTTTGAAAACCCAGATTGAACTTGAGAAGGTTTGGATTTTGAGATTCGGAATCAATCTCAATTTTGATTTAAAACTTGAAGAAAACTTGATTTTGAATCAGAAAATGGATTAGAAACTTTAAATTGAACTTTGAAATTGGATGTTGAATTGAGTTGGAATTTTGGAATTTCAAAATTGATTTGAGAATTTGAATTTATAGATGAACTTCAAAGTCAATTTGGACATTTAATTTGGAGCTTGAATTTGGAATGAATCAAGAATATAAAGATTGAATTTTGAAATTTCAAAGTCAAGTTGGACTTTGAACTTGGAATTTAAATCTTTGAAATAAGATAGAAGAATGAATTAAACTATAGACTTTGAGAAAGATATTTGAGATCACTTGGATTTTGGAAAAGAATTTTGAAAAATATGATGTAATTCTATCCTATATGATGAATGGATTTGAATAAGTTTGAAATTGGAATTTGAAAATCATATCTCATTCTTCAAGTGAATTTAAACAAGACTAATGATATAATACATTCCTGACTATGGTCATTGAATGTATTATATAATAGTCATATCTAAATTCAAGTGAAGGATAAAATACCCTTTTGGTGCTTTTATAGAATTTAAAATGAAATTAACCCTCAATATACCCTGACTATGGCCATTGGTATATATTTTGAGTTAATCCTAAGTTAAATTCTGATAAAAGAAAAAAATATTTTGAGAAAATATGATGGATTTTGAAAGTGGATCCAGTGTGGATCCAATGTCATTTCGTAAAAGATAAGAATTCTAAGTTTTGTTCACACCCTGACTATGGCCGTTGATGTAAATCGTCAACTTAGAATTAACTTACCTCTTACGAAATGGTGCACGTGCCATTCGTGTTTCACCATTGTGGGGATTTTGAGAAATAAAGGAAAAATGCATGGAATAAACCATTCATGGTATTCTATAATGCTCATTCATTCTACCTAAAGCAAGAAATGTAAATTCTTATTCCAACCTAACTATTACAATGGATAAAATCAAATGTGCAACCCTGAATAATGATATCTTTTTCATATTTCCTGCAAAACAAACAGGTTAGTAAAAGGGAAAATCATATATATGGAAATCAGATGATGAAAATATATGTATGATAAAAGGATGAAAAAGATATCTATATACTTACATACATATATATATACATACATATATAGGTATATTCACATAAATGTATATATCTATGTATAGGCATATATACATATATATACATATAGGGGTATATTCAATGGAGAGATGTGCTGAGGTGTGGGGGAAGTGATATTACTAAGGCTGCAACAAGTTTTTGGGTACTGCTACTGTGTTGTTTGCAGCAGGATGGCTTAATTTGGGTAATGATGTGGTAGATAGCCACAAGGTGGCTGTGGACCAGATGGTGCTGATGATAGATTTTTCTGCCAGACAATGGCAGCAAGGTAGGCACTGTGGTGCCAACCATTATGGGCACTAAAAAAAAAACCTTGCTGGTGTGAGATGGGCCATGGGGCATGTAGCAGTATGTTCTTTACAAGTAGTAAAGGGGCAAGTAGTGGAGAGTGTAAACAGGCAATGAGGTCCCAACAAATGCAAAATAATGCATAGTTGAACTGAATGAAGACTTCAGCCTAAACATTGGAGATGATCAACACTTATGAAGGTACCTAACTCATGATTACAACAGTGCTTAAACACTGCTGTAAGTATGTACAGATGAAAACCCGATAGTGCAGGGGAACTATTACAAACAGGTAAGAGGTTATAGTGACGCCCAGCGCTACTGTAGGCGTGAGGAGATGGCTATTGAAATGGAAGAATGGAGGTATAAATGTTGCAGGCTATAATAGGGTGGAAAATTTTGGTAAATTGAAAATATCGGTGACAGTTTGGTGATATGCTGTATAGGGACGGCTACTGGTGCTGGATGAAGGCTGTGTAGAAGTTGTGATAGCCTACGGAAATGGTGGGTATGTGTGGCATCTACTATATTTCTGAGTATGGGTATTTACCAAATGGATCAAATATACTGATCAAAGCAACAGTCAAATAGGGAAGATATGATATTTACTCCTGTATATTGGAGCCATAACAGTGAGGTACCAGAAAAAAAAATAAAATGAAACTATAAGACATAGTGACTGCGAATGAAAAAGCATATGTCAACACACACATTTACACCTGTTTCAAATAAAAAAAAAGGAAGAAAGTTGAAATACGACTGTTATAGATGTACACTGCTCTTGGGTATTTGAATTCAAACATCAGCCAACACCTTTTCAACTCACAGTATGATTCTGTGTGAGTTGATACTGGTAGTCCCTTTTGCTGTAGCAATGCTGAATATATATCCCTCCAGAGTTGGTATGTTCCTCCATATTTGATGTCCCCCGGCAGTCCTCAAGATCCCTTTTGCTTGTTGTTAATGTAAAAACTAATGACAAATGTGACTTACATCAGAAAATATTAACTAATGTTCTAAAAAAAAAAGGTTTATTACGCCGATCCTGAGAGGAAGCAGAAGGTCCCTGAATGATAAGAACGAAAATAATGGGCTTAACATTATATTCAATGTGACCAACTTTCATTAATTCAACTATTCATACCCTATGTTGAGAAAAAAAAATAATAATAATTAGACAACTGAACAAGCTGATGGTCTGATCCTATCTAGCTGGGTCATGGATTTGTGAACAGGTTACATAGTGAATCGAGGCTTCAGGTTTAATTGCTGTGACCAATTGAGCAATCTTGGCAGCTGGACCTGTCATGGAGTGAAGAGGATTCGACATGGATCATATCCTCACATGACCGATGGATTGGTTCCAACCATCCTCTTATGGCTGGTCAATCTCTGTTACCAGCTTTTTGATGAATAAAACTCACAAATTAGATGATACAGAGGGAATCTAAATATTAATCAAGATAATGTGCCAGGATGGAAGGATGACTAAAGAAATACATGATGAGATTGCAAATCAGGTGAGTCCAGAGATAATTTTAGGTGATTCACTATCACTAGGTTATGAATCGCCCAAATCATAGCAGATCAAGGTCTGCTGGATTACTACAGGAGACGATGACCATTTTCAGAACTCTTAGGATTTCGCTGAAGATCTTTAACCAAAGCTCACACATGATAATGGTGTCAATGGTCACTCCATCCTGAGCTTAAAGTTTTATCATGCTGAAAAAGGAAAATTCTTACATACTGAAGATGAGTTTAATATCGATGGCCATTTCATAAGGCTGTGACCATATCGGGTGACGCTGGAAGCCAACACAGATGTAGCTAAAATGTAAATAACAACATCGAAGATCTGAAATCTTCTGCGATTCTGATCTTTGGACCCTTAGCACATAGATAAACATAGAGAACCATCTATTTGGTTATCAAATTGATTCAACCATGAAAGTTGCGATACTAAAAAAATGAAACAGAAGCAGTTCCTTCTCTCCCCTTTTTTGCTTATATCGATAAGATTTTAGGGGTTTTTGAAATAGGCTTCATGTCATGCAACCGGTAAAATCCTAATGGGTCTTAATAAGGATTACTTAGACATCTCACGATGAAGGGGGGGGAAAGACATCAAAAATAAAAAAAAATTGAGACAATACTCAGAAATCCAGCAGGGCATAGATTGAAATGTAAAATGAAATAACAAAAATATAGAGGAAAACCAGAGGGAATGAAATGTTGGAACGAGACCGTTCCTTTACTATCGCACAGGAGAAGGGCTGATATTGCTCAAAGCAACCCAGCACCCCCGAGTGTGCATTAATGGGGCTAAAGAACAACGAGAAAATTTCAGGGGAAATGAAGAGGAAAGAATCAGAATGAAGGTTGAGTGGGTGACTTACCGGGATTTGATCGAAGTTCTGAAGGATGTAAAAGAGTCTTCTCTTTATTCCGCTCTGGAGATCTTCTAATGCCGATGAAAGAAGTCAATGGCTGCTGAAGGAGAGCTGATGCCGGATGCGTGAAAGTAGATGGACTGTAATGGATGGAAGTCGATGCCGGATGATGGATGCTAGTTAAAAAAAAAATCCGATCCCTTCCTGTTTCTGGCTGGATCTCCTTTATAGGGGAAAGGAGAAGACTCGAGAAGAAAAACTTCCGTTGCAGATCAATGGTGGGAGAAAGAGATCAGCCATCGGAGGATGGAGGGCTCAATCGAGGCTTCTAGAATGGGGTTTGTTGAAGATTGAGGGCGGAGGGATGCAGAGATTGTTGAGGATGAACGATGGAGAGAGGAGAAGAAGGGCGCAGGAGAGAGTTCGTTGGGGCTTTCCCCTCTTTCAATAAAGGAGGTCCTCTTTTGGAAATTTTTTGAAAAATGGTTCAAATGTGAGGTTTTTAGAAAAATTATCCTAAAAAAGCTTCAAAACTATTTATTTTTCTTGTAGTTTTCCCGATTTTTTTTGGTTTTTGATATTATTTTTCTATTTTTTTGTATTTTTTAGAATAAAATCCTAAAGCTTTACAAGAAATCAAAGATTAAAACTAATTTTTTGATGTTTTTGTAAAATGTTTACAACAGGAGTTTTTCTGAGAATTTTAGAAACTATTTTGAGACAATTTCTTCAAAAATGGGTTTATGTCCGAATTTTTGAGAAATAATCGAGGTTTATAACTTCGGACTGAGAAATATCGGGTCGAGGGTCCAACAGAGTGCCGGATGAGCTGCCCGAGCCTTTCAAACTCATTTTTTGGTATTTTTGTGATTTTATTTTGGAAATCGGACAACGGGGCTCAGATTTGGATTTAAAATACTGAGTTCAGACCTGGAGCTGAATTTGAATATATTAATGCGGAATTTAATCCAGAAATCTGAAAAAATAACTTGATTTTCTCAGAAAAACGGGGCTAGGGGCAAAAGGGTCATTTTTACAAGACTTTGAAAAATTTTGGGTGTTCACAGATGCCCCTCTTTGCTACTAAGCCGGTTGAGAGCCGATCTTAGTGGCAAAGACAACACTCCAAATTTTGAAAATGCCCCAGTCAGCAGGTCTGAACTGGGTGTGGAAGAATTATTTTGAAAATATGGTTTTTCAGGCTTTGAAATCTTATCCTGAATGGTTTTTGGGAGACGAAATCCTCGAAGATGATATGATTGAGTAGAAAATGAGGAAATCGTGATGGGACTTTAGATGAAAATTCTGAAATGGTGGGAAATAAAAATTTTGATCAGGTCTCATGGGTGAGACAAGATACTCTCTTTGGAATGATTCAGGTTTAGCCCTTAACCTGGATGGGACGAAGATATATCAAGACGAATTTGAATTGAGGAAAGGGATACACGGGGACCTTGATGGGACATTTTGGAAAACGCCTTGTGAAATGAAGCCCGAGTATGATCCTTTCTTTGGATGAACATATGAAGTATGGGTTCCTTGATGGGAGGAGCCATGATGGGACTGGAAGAAATCATCTCATCCAAACGAGGGATCTCGTTTGAACGAGACTCAGGTTTAACCCAAACCTGTAAGGAAGATACCTCGCAAAGCGAGGTTCCGGTTTTAATTTTTTTAACCTGGATAGGAAATCTACCATACGGGTTTCTCAAAAATGGAGAAAGCACGATGGGACCTTCGAAATTTGGACGAACAAATCCGAGAGGGGTTTTTGCGAAAGGAGGAAATATAGGGTTCCCTAAAGCTTTGAAAAGGGAGAAGAAATGGTGCTCCTCATTGCTGAGACTGAAATAGCTTTTGAAATCAAAGAATCTTTCGCAAATGGTTCAGGTTTGACCCTTATCCTGAGTGGGTCATCCATACGGAATTGGTTAATGAGAAAACCGTGATGGGACAGGAGGAGATACTTCTTCTGAGGCAACTCTTTTTGGGAAATATAAACAATGCTTGGTTACATCAAAATGGATATTGAATGTTTATTTTTATTCTTGGAATAGCTAGAAAATTTTGCCAATAAGATAAAATCGTAGTTGATTCAAACGTTTGGAAATGTGCACGTATGTGCAAAAGATATTCTCTCTTTTACCTAGAGTATTTCCCCCAAATGAGGTTAACTCCTCAGTTATAAGAGTCAAATTCAAAATTTTGGCACTGATGATTTTCTTTAAGGAAGCTATCCATTTCCTTGATACGAGAATAAAAGAAATATTCTTAATTTCATAAAAGCAGAAAATAAAGAGATATTGATAAAAGAATTTTGCATGAGAAAAGATGACTTCTGGCAACTTCGGCAGTTTGATATCTGGGTGTTTTCCCACGATGATCTTTTTGCACTCTTTTTGAGTCATTGGGCTTTCTTGGGTTTTTCTCATCATCTTTTATTTGGATGTCCTGACTTTTTCTCTTTTTCAGGGCAGGGCACGTCACAAACTCCTTCATCTTGGAGATGCTCCGATCCTTCTTTTATCTCAGGGGTTCTATTGATCTCACTGGCTCAAAAGGTCTTTAGATGATAGCAGAAATCAAATATCTTTTAGGGTTTTTTTGGTAGGTTCATCACACTCGCCTTCATCTCGACGGTGATCTGAACTTTCCCTGGAAGGATCTGTCACAAACTCCTTCATCTCGGAGATGATCCAAATCTTCTTTGGCCCCGGGGGTCTGCTCGCATATTCGTCTTCATCTTGACGATAGTTGAGAGATCCCTTTTGCGGATATTTGATTTGCAACTTTAAACGAATGAGAAGATATGGGTCGAGCGGATTCTTTCTATAGCTCGAGATATTTCCACTGCCTGATTGCCAGAAAGTCATTTAAAACATGCGTCATAGCTAAGATCAATATCAATTCGCTTCTGGCTTTTCAACATCATTGAAGATTTCTTTTATTGATCATATCGAGGACATTTCTTACATCCTTTTGGTTGATCAACAGGAAAAGATTTGAATTTTACCTCTTTTTTTACAAAAAGTTTCACCTTTTAAAAGAAATAGTAGAGGTAATATGAGAGAATTCTCTTTGTGCAGTAAGAATATTTAGAATCGACAAATGCTTTTAGAAAATTGGCAAAGTTTTCACGAATTTCTTGTGAAATAATCACTCAATATAGATTTTGATGAGACACTTAGCTGTAATTTAAAGAAATGGTATAAGAATCAGATTGATGAAATACATTAGGTTTTAGAAATCCCGACCAGTTTATGAGAAACTGGATTTTTGATAATCCCGACCAGTGAAAACACTGGATTTCAAATCCTGACCAGTGAAAAAAATACTGGATTTCAAATCCCGACCAGTGAAAAATACTGGATTTCAAATCCCGACCAGTTATGAAAACTGAATTTCAAATCCCGACCAGTTATGACAACTGGATTTCAAATCCCGACCAGTTATGACAACTGGATTTCAAATCCCGACCAGTGAAAAATACTGAATTTTAAATCCCGACCAGTTATGACAACTGGATTTCAAATCCCGACCAGTTATGACAACTGGATTTCAAATCCCGACCAGTTATGACAACTGGATTTCAAATCCCGACCAGTGAAAAATACTGGATTTTAAATCCCGACCAGTTATGAAAACTGGATTTCAAAATCCCGACCAGTTATAAAACTGGATTTAAAAATCCCGACCAGTGAAAACACTGGATTTGAAAATGAAGGATTTAATCTGATGGTTTGAAAGTGATTGAATTTGAGAGGTTATAACCCGAGGGTTGAGAGAATGATGAGATTTTGAAGATATTGCAACCAAAGGTTGGAAAACTGATAGAATTTGAAAGATTGAAGATCTTGAAGGTTTTGGAAATGATAGAATTGAGGAATCGCACCCTAAGGGTTTGATCACACGACCAGTGGGAGCTGGATCTTTTGGAATACAGGACCAACGAGATGCTGGATCCTTTGGAAATACATGACCAGCGAGATGCTGGATCTTTTGGAATACAGGACCAACGAGATGCTGGATCCTTTGGAAATACATGACCAGCGAGATGCTGGATCTTTTGGAAATACATGACCAGTGAGGTGCTGGATCCTTTGGAAATACATGACCAGCGAGATGCTGGATCCTTTGGAAATACATGACCAGCGAGATGCTGGATCTTTTGGAAATACATGAAGTCAGAGCTTGAAGGAGAAAGGTCTTTGGTCAGAAGGCTGATTTTAGAGGTTTACCGGTGTGAGAACCAGGTCTTTAAAAATAAGCTCAAATTATGATTGAAAAAGTTTGAGAAATAACCAGTGCGAGAACTGGGTTTTGAAGATGAGCTAGATTTTCAAAATAAGTTTTTAAAAGATAATTCAGGATTTTTTTTTTATCCTGAACGGGGAAATAATAAAAAGAATACCTCATTGAAAGGAGGCATCAGGTTTATCCCTTAACCTGAAAGGGTATTTTCAAAGATAAGAGTAGATGGAATCGTAATTAAGATTGAAAAATTTGTTGAAAACTTGACATAAACGAGCATTAGCTTGATGTAAATTTGATCAAAGCAAAATGAATCAAATGAAATGAAAAATAAAGATCACAAGACAAATTAAGAACTAACAAAATTTGAGGAGAAGAGCTTTTCGTCTAATCCTGCCTGCATATGATGGAAAGATTTTTATGAATTAAAATAAAATGCCCCACTATCATGGAGAAGAGTGTAAGAATTGATAGAAGATCATTATTTTATTGAAAATGGCTCTTTCGAAGAGTACAAAGGCTTTAGAATAAAAATTCTAGGTATAATATTTCTTTAGATGCAGAGCATTGATGGGATCTGACATTTCCACTCCATCTACATTGATTAGACGATATGAATTGCGAGGAAGTGCTTCCTTAACCACATAAGGGCCTTCCCAATTAGGTGACCACTTGCCCCGTGGTCGATGCTTGAGATGAGCTGTCGATCTGAGCACCAAATCGTTAACTCAAAATTTTCTCTCAATGACAGACTTGGCATAATGTCGAGCTATCCTCTGTCGATAGGCTTGAGCGTGCTCTGCTGCTTTGAGCCTTTTTTCATCCAGTAAATCTAGCTGCACCAATCTCTGCTGCTGATACTGATCAAGCGGTAATTCTATAAGTGAAGCAAATTTGAGAGCGGGCTTTTGGATATGGAGAGGTAGCACCACTTCAGTCCCGTAAACAAGTTCTGAAGGGGTGGCATTAGTCGGAGTCCGAATGGTGGTCCGATATGCCCAAAGTGCGTCATGAATTTTCTCATGCCAATCTCGACCTGTCTTCACGGTCCTTTCCAAAATACGAATCAAGATCTTATTGGTAGCTTCTGCTTGGCCGTTCCCTTGAGGATAATAGGGAGCTGAGAAATGATGGGAAATTCTGAATTTAGAACAGAAGGTTTTCATCCTCTCATTTTTGAAATGGGTTCCATTGTCTGAGACAATATCATGTGGTATGCCGAAGCGGCAAAGAATGTTCCTGTGAATGAAAGAAACCACATGGCGGCCTTCTATTGTGCGTAGAGTAACAACTTCAACCCATTTCATGAAGTATTCTGTCGCAGCCAGAAAATACTTGTGGCCGTTGGAAGCAGAAGGGGTAATTGGGCCGACGACGTCAAAAGCCCACATAGAAAATGGCCAAGAAGAAACAACTGATTGTAGATATGTGGCCGGAGCATGAATGTAAGGCGCGTGCAATTGGCACTTGACGCACTTTCGCACAAATTGATGGCAGTCCTGCTGCATGGTGTTCCAATAGTACCCTGCTCGAACGATCTGTTTGATGAGAGTTTGATAGCCGACATGGCCACCACAAATCCCTTCATGTGCTTCTTGGATAACTTCCATAGCTTCTTCTTTGTCTAAGCATCTGGCATATTCAGAACTGAACCCACGGCGGTAGAGGACATTGGCCAAAATGAAATAACGGGTAGACATACGCTGAATTGCACGTTGCTCCCTTTTTGGCATCTCTGGCGGAAATTCACCAATCTCAATGAAATTTTTGATATTTTGATACCAAGGCTTCTCCTTCTGATTAACCTGGTTTATTTGCATGATTGAAGCGAAAGCAGGTTGCTCAAGTCTGCCAACTTCGAAAGAACGACATGACTCACCATCTTTGAAGGATAAAATGGAGCCTAGGCTGGCTAAACCATCAGCTATCTGATTATGCTCTCTTCTGATATGTTTGAGCTGAAATTCTTCGAAGCTGTCTACAAGAGCTAGGACGATCTTCTGATACAGAATCAATTTGGAATCTTTTACTTGCCATTCAGTGTTAACTTGACTGACAACAAGTAGTGAATCGCCAAAAGCATGCACTCTCTTGATATTAAAGCTTTGCAGAATTTTGAGGCCTTGTATTAAAGCTTCATACTCGGCCATATTATGAGTGCATTGGAAACCAAGCTTAAGAGAATAAGGGATCATTTCTTTTTCTGGAGTGATCAACAAGACTCCAATCCCGATGCCAGACATATTTTTAGAGCCATCGAAGAACATATTCCAAACTAGGGGCTGTTGGATATTACAGATGTGCTCATCAGGAAAATCATCTTCTGTTTTAATTTCTTCTGTTAGGGGAAAATCTGCCAACTGATCTGCAATCGCTTGGCCTTTAATTGACTTTTGAGAGACGTACTCTAAGTCATATTGCATTAGAAGGACTTGCCACTTCGCAATCCGTCCAGTGAGAAACAGTTGTTCCAAAATGTATCTGAGAGGGTTAAGTTTTGAAAGAAACTTAATTTCAGAAGCCAACAAGTAATGTCTTAACTTCTGGCACATCCAAACCAGAGCTAGACAAGTCTTCTCCATCTGAGAATACTTCTTTTCATAATCAATGAATGTTTTGCTCACGTAGTAGATGGCGTGCTCTATCAGGCTGCCTTCTTCATACTAAGCGAGGAATCCACCACAAGCATTCTGATTGACTGAAATATATAGCAAGAGAGGCTTTTCCAGCTTAGGCGGCTTCAAAACTGGTGGATTAAGGAGATACTGCTTGATGCGCTCGAACGAGAGCTGACATTCTGATCTCCATTCAAATTTAACTCCTTTTCTAAGCAAATGGTTGAAAGACTCGCATCTCATGGCCAGATTAGAGATGAATCTGCGAATAGACTGAATACGTCCTTGAAGGCTTCGCAGTTCCCTAAGATTAGTTGGAGGCGGCATGTCAATAATGGCTTTTGCTTTAGCCGGATCCACTTCGATCCGTTTCTTGCTGATGATGAAGCCGAGCAGTTTGCCGGACTCTACTCCAAAAACACATTTCTGAGGGTTAAGTCTTAACTTGTAAAGAATAAGTATTTCGAAAACTTGACTAAGAGCATCAAGGTGATCCTCTTCTTCTTTAGACTTAACCAAAATGTCATCCACATATGCATCCATATTCTTGTGCATTTGATCGTGGAAAATGACGGCCATCGCCCTTTGATAGGTGGCCCCGGCATTCTTGAGTCCAAATGGCATCACTGTATAGCAGAAGGTTCCCCATGGGGTAGTAAATGAAGTCTTTGACTGATCACGAACGACCAACTTAATCTGATTATAACCTGAATATCCGTCCATGAAAGAAAACATGGCATGACCCGCTGTGCTATCGATCAACAGGTCAATATTAGGAAGTGGATAATCATCTTTCGGGGTGGCTTTATTGAGATCCCTGAAATCAATGCAAATCCAAACTTTTCCGTTCTTTTTAGGGACTGCCACGATATTTGCCAACCAATCTGGGTAATCAATGGCCCGGATGAAGCCTGCTTTCAATAGATCTTCGAGTCCTTCCTTGACTTGCTGCTCAATTCGAGGGTCTAACTTCCTCAATTTCTGCTTGATTGGTCTGGCTTCTGGCTTCAATTTGAGTCGATGCTTCACCAGCTTGATATCCAATCCTGGCATATCTTCGTAAGTCCAGGCAAATACTTCCTGATGCTTTTTGAGGAATTTGATAAGTCTAGCCTTTTCAATTTCGCTTAGACTCGACCCGATTTTGAGAATCTTCGGATCATCTTCCGACCCAATGTTGATATCTTCAGTTGGATCTTGAACCAAAGATGAGGGTTCATCCTGCTTCTGAATGTGAGCAAATTCTGGCAAATCCTGGATAGTGGAATCAAATTCAGTTGGCTGTTCAGTCTGTTCTACTGCCTGACTGACCTCTGCTCTTTCTTTCATCTCAGGAAATCTTGTCAATTTCAGATACTTGGGATTGATAACAAATCTTGTCATTGATTCAGGAGTTAATAGTCCTGAAAATGTGAGAGAGGTTGTTTAAGAAAAAGTATGAGCCAAATCAAATTTTTGTATAAGTAAAGAACAATGACATAGACAAAATATAAGAAAAAATGATAGATGCTCAAAATGTGAAGAGAAAATTGATCTTTCATTGATTGGAAATGAAGTATTTACAAGACATTGACAAAAGATGGGATTGTGTTGTCCCTACAAGATTTAACAAAAGATAAGAAAAGAAAGCAGGAAAACTAAGGCATCATCTCTTTATTGGCTTCCTCTAACAAAAATGGTCTTCTTGCTGGAATCCTGGCCGGTGAACCCCAACCCTGAACTGTCTGCATGCCGAACTGGAATGATGGGCTCTATCATGCCGTCTTCATCTTTCCCCATGCCTCGAAATGGTTGGTATCCATGTTTTATCAGCAAATCAAATCCCTTTCTGGCTTTGGAGAACTGAGGAAATAAGGGATGATCTTTGAAGGAGGTGTAATTAATGCGTCCTCCTAACTTGAAGAAACAAGGTCCCTGCCATTGGACCGTGGCTGCAACATTCTCCTCTTCCATGACATCTTTTAACTTTAGCATCTCCAGGCTATCACTAAGATTGATCTCATCTGCCTCTCGGATGCTGGGGATATCTGCCGTAAATGTTGGACGAGGGATCATAGGTTGTGGCAGCCTTTCTTCGGGGTCTTCGCCCAAGACAGTGGTAATCATTCCGCCCTTAGACCATTTTATGCATTGGTGGAGGGTCGATGGAACTGCATTGGCGTTGTGGATCCATGTTCGTCCTAACAACAAATTGTAAGTTGGCGGCACATTGACGACATGAAATAACACTGTATGCACTGAGTAGTTAATAAAAATTTCCAGGAAGATCTTGCCCTTGGCAGTCTGCCCATGATTGTCAAAACCGTAAATGGTGATGGGGTCCGGCACGTACTCTTATTCTTTTAATCCCAGGGCCTTCGCTGTCATTTCTGGGCAAATATTCAGACTGCTGCCCCCATCAATAAGTATGTGCGGGACAGTCATGCCCCTGGTCCTGACCACGATGCATAATGCATTGTTGTGGAATGAATGAGGCTTAGGCAAGTCCTCATCAGAGAAAGTAATAGGCGCATTAGTCATTGCCTGGTTCACCATCTGTGCCATGTCTTCGGGCGTGGTGCCCGGCTTCACCTTGATCTTCCTCAATAGATCATCTAGTTTTTCTTTATGCTGGGGAGAGTCGTGAGTTAACTCAAAGATGGAGATGTTGGAGAGCGCTGTAATCGGCTTCTGAAGGCTTCTGGCCCGCTCTTCTGTTGCTTATGAGGTTTCTGCTTCCTCTGTACCAGCTTCCTTTTTCAGAAATCTTTTTGGAAAAACTTGGGTTTTCCCACTCTCCACTGACGTGTTTCTGATGTTAAAAAATGAGAGGATATCCCCTCTCCAAGATGCAGGCTGGTCCTGGCGTAGAACCATTACCTGATGCTGCAGACTCATATCCTCTTTGGAACAAGGATGTATGTGATTCTGCGGGAGAAAAGAATCTTCAGAAACGGTTGAAACTGAATGTTTTGGGAATGGGGCGGACAAAATGTCCATTTTCCCTCTTCTTCATCCTCGATGAGGATGCTTTTATCAATATAATCCTAAATTAGATGCTTCAGGACGAAGCAATACTCAGTGTCGTGGCCCATCGCTCTATGGAACTTGCAGTACTGTTCCTTAAATCTTCCCATGAGCAGTGGTGGATCTGCCACCTTGGGAAGTTTTACCATCCCGTGAGACAACAAGTATTCCAGAATTTTTTCTAGAGGCTGGTCGAGGGGAGTGAACTTCCGATCCCTGCTCTAGTTTATATGCTTGGGCTTTTCTTGAAGGTCCCCCTTTTGTTGAGGACCGGCCGGAAGAGGCTTATCATTGTTCTTGAAGAATTTCCCTTTTCTTCCTCTGTTCTGCTCGGGCTTTGTGCCACTGCCCTGATCATCCCCTGGAGCTTCGGCAGAGTAGGTGAAGTGTGCCTTCTTCTTTGGGTCTGGGATATTTTTGGCCAAGGCAACCCCCTCATACATCCCGTTCTCCACCCCCATCTCGAGCCATTCTGCTCGCTCTGTTAGTTCGATGAATGATTTGGAGGGATATGGGAAGAGGAGGCTTTTAAGGGGTTGGGAGAAATTATTGAGGATGACTTGGAGGGCATGCTCCTCAGAAATAGGGTTCCTCATTTTATTGCAAAGGCTTCTCCACTTATGAATGAAGTCCCTGGCCTTTTCATTGGGCTCTTGCTTCAGGTTGCATAGGTGGTTCAGGGTGGGCAGAGCTTCTGTGTTGAACAGGAAGCGCTCAACGAACATGTTGACGACTTTGTCAAAATCCCTTAGTTCGATGGGATTGACGTGCTCGGCATACCATTTGGTGACTATTCCCTCCAAACTGCAGGGAAAACAGAGGAAGAGGGCACGGTTGTCTTCGCTGAATCGGGCGCATTCCGCGAAGAACATGGAAAGGTGAGCCTTGGGGTCACCGGATCCATCGAATTTAATGAATTTTCGGGGGAGATTCTCCAAATTGATGTTTCCTTCCAAACCAAGGTAGAAATCCTGTCTGGTGTATGACCTTTTCCCCTTATCTCGGACTTGCAGGTCTTTGACGATTTTGGTCAGTGCCTGGATCGAGTCCTCTGCGGGGGCCCCATGCTTGGGCTTGTTCACTAACACTGGCTCTTCTACCAGTCTCTTGGGCTGCCGCAGATGTTTCGGGATGTAGATCAGCTGCTCTTCTTCGGAGTTCTCTTCTGCTGATTCGGAGCCTTCCGAAGTACTGTCACGCTGCACTTTTTGTTTGCTGATCTTGACTGGCTTTTCATGGGCTTCTTCTTAGCCTTGGTCTTAGAAGCCGCCTTCTTTGGAGTCGCCTTAGCCTGCTCGGCCATCATTTTAGTCATCATTTTCTGAAAAACCCGGTACATGGCCGGATCAACATCGCTTTCATCTCCGGAGTCATGCTTCTTGGACAATCTAGGAGAATTCATCTCCTCTGACTCGTTGTCACTGTGTTGTTGAGCAGCCCTCTTGTCAGCCCTTGTCTGAACCATTTTTCAGATGCCAAAGCTTTCCTGCAGAATATGGGAATGGTTAGAGTATGGAGAAGCTTTTTTAAAAATTATAATTTCTTTGAGAGAAAGCAAGAAATGAATGGATTTGGTAGACAATTTCAAGAGATTATCCCATTACCCGGGATTGGGTCATCACACGATTTGTGATAATTATGTTACCATTTGATGATAACAGAGAAATGTGCCTTGTTACCTAGGCGAGGTCGTCAACCATGAGAAAAATATATTTGAAGAAAATATGGAAGGAATGTCCCATCTACCCGAGATGAGGTCGTCACTCAAGATTTGTGACTTTTATTTGCGCTATAAACAAAATATAGAGAACAACATTTTTGGCCAAAAAGTAAAATTTTATTGATATTTTTAACTTTCAAGGACAAAGAGAGGGTGGTCAGACAGTTTGCCACCACTCTTGATATTCAGATGATACATTTGGCCCAGGAAATATAGACAGAGAAATAAAGGAGTTCCAGGTATATTTAGCGACATGATATGCCCCAGACCACTGATCTGACTGCAGGTTGAATTTTGACACGTTGCTTGTCGGGAAACGGGTGTTGTCACGGACCTGTCGCTGCGAAAACTGCCTCAGACATCGTTCCGGTTGATAATCAACACAAAAGAAAGGGCCCATCAACTTGTAGCGCTTGTCACAGGCATAAGTGTATCGAGGAACAGTCTCTCTTCTATCAAAGAAATCCCAGGTAATCTCCTCCTGATGCAACTTCTCGATCAGAGCTCGGCATTGGATGACTGTCTTCGGCTGCTTACTGTTGAATCTGAAAGAATTGGCCTTCGAAGGAACGTGTCGCAGGAACCACGACTACAAGGCGTAAGTGCATCCTTCTACCAGAATGGTCTCTCCAAGAGCAAATCGAGCCAAGCCGCTGTAAAGGAAGGCTAATGCGGCCATGGAAACTGAAAGTTGACGGGTCTGCTTGCTTCCCCATCTCCGAAAGAGCTGAGCAACTCTGATATCTATGAAATTCTGACCATCTTGGAAGAAGGCTAACCCCACTGTGCACAGGATCATGGCATGCTGAATCCTGTCCTTCGCTGCTCGAGACATAGTGTCAACCTCTTTGTAGGCTCTATACTTTTGATATAGTTCAAATAGGTCGATGAACTGATTTCCACCGATCTCAGTGAGAGGCCAAGATCTGCTCCCTGTTGCTCTTGCTAAGGCTTCTCGAACATCTACCCCTTTGATGTTGATCAAAAACTGCTGCTCGACAGGATCATCTGGCTGACCAGCTGATTCGGGCAACCCCATAATGTCATTGAACTCATCCATCAGTAGAGTCATTTCTCCCCAGGGAAACCAAAATGTGCAGGTACGTGGATTCCACCGTTCTGCCATGGCCTGAATCAACGCTCCATTGATTATTCGCTTGCCTGCCGCCGATGCCATTTCCAACCCACAGTCATCCAAGTGGTCTGGGAACATACGTGAGAAGGTGGCGAACCAAGAATAATACCACCAAGGGAAGAAAGGACGAGACTGGATGACCCGCAGATCCGGGGGTCCATCCTGAATCTGATAGAAGACATGATCTCGGGGAAAGACAGCATTGAGGGAATTTGACGCCATTTGAGATGATACTGGGGAAAAGAAGAAAATAAGGAGGATTAGATAGAATGCAGGACTTATGGATAGACCTTTTTAAAGAATCAAACCTGGAAATTTTGAAAGATTGAGGGGAAAAAAATTCCAGGGTTTTGAAGAAAATTTGATCTAAAAGAGAAGAAGAAAATGTAGGTAGAGAAAAATATACACCTGGGGTTTTTGGAAATAAGGGTAAGTTTTGAATAATACACCCAGGGTTTTTTGAAAAAGGTTTGATACATATATGAGAGAATAAGAGAATTTATCATACAACTAAAGTTGCACAAACAAGGATGCGCACACAGCACTCCCTAAAGGCTGACTCTAAATGCAATAGTTGAAATGGCTTGTAGGACCTTAATCCTAACTCTAAGGTTCAAATTATCTGATTCCGATCAAGATACGCCGATATACCCAAGCCAAAGCTCGAAGTACGTGGCATAGAAATATTTCTCCGGTTTTAAGGTAATGGCTTCCCAACATCCTTGAGCACCTACCGATATACCTCGGACTATGGCCCTTAGGTACGTGGTAGGGGGGAGCGAACCCAAATAAGTGGTCCAGTTGTGAGGCTCTCTCCCAAACTATGGTTCAGTGAGACAGCCCAACAACGTGAAGACCGGGACAATATAGGTAGGGATGTTTTCAAAATATGATCAATATGCAATAAAAATCAGAAGGCTCTAATGCAAGTCCTAAAGAGATAGATTTAAAATAAAGAGAAGCATACACTTGCATACATTGTTTTGCATTCAATCCCTAAAAATTGAGGAGAGTTGTATTTAAAACCTAAGTCTAATGTGAACATGGAATAATCTCCTCAATATGGTCCTATCAAACCATACTTAAATCCTATATGCAATGATGTCAGCTTAGGACAAGATCTAGGCTCCTAAGGTTTGCATGGAAATGAAGCTGACATATGAAGAATAAAGATTTAGATAATCTCAAAGCAAAAGAAAAAAGCACTAAATTCGACCGGACGAAGACGAGTCCCATCTCGGTCGCCAAACCTGTGATCGTCGCAAAATTTTTCCTCTCGAAATGTTCTCTCTCTTTCTTCTCTTTTCCTTTCCAACCTCTTATTTTCCTCCTTTTTGAAGGGAGAAAAGATAAAAGAACGGAAAGAAAGAGAGAAGAGAAAAGAAGAGAAGAGAAGAGAAGAGAAAAGAAATTCTTTTGCGGGTCTCACTTGACCTTAATTTTTGAAAATATTTGAAATAACTCGCCTCCGTTTTTGAAATATTTGCGGGAAAACTAGGAGACGGGATCCGCTCGTCGGTACGAGGTTCGACCGTTCCTGGCGCCTTTACCAGGGCTAATCGAACCAAGGGTCGAATTAATGCCTTTTGCTTTGTAATGAATTTATCTAAGTATTTATCCTAAGTCTAAAATGCACAATGAATCATGCTTGTGCAAATGCAAAAAGATGTATGCTCTTTTTGAAAATATTTTGAAGAATTTCCAAGTGAATCAGATAAAGTGAAGAATAGAACTTAAGATTTGAAGTTCTAAGTTTTTAGAATAATCAGAGCTTAAGAAAATGAATTTGGATCTTTGAGAGAAATGATCTTAAAACTGAAAGAAAGAAAATTTCAAAGTCATAAATGGACTTTGAATTTGGAAGTTTAAACTTGGATGAATATTTGGAATGGAATTGAATTCTAACTTTGAAGTTTTTTTGAAGTTAGAAGGAAATGTGGGGGGATCTAAAGGAATTGAGGAATGGGACTTGGAACAGTTGGAATTTCAAGATGAAATCCGAATCCAAATTCTGGATTCTGAATAGAGTTTTGAGTTGATTTTTGGATTTAGGATCTGAAATAGGAACTTTGGTTTGAATGAAAAATGGGACTGGCTTTAAGAATTGGAATTCAAAGTGGAATTTGGACTTGGAATTTTGAATGGAATTAGATTCAAGATGTGGAATCCAAGATGGTATTTGGATCTGAAATCTGAGATCCGAGATAGGGTTGGACTCTGGATCCTAAGATGGAATTGGATCTGAAGTTTGAGATCCAAAGTAGAATTGGATTCTGGATCCTAAACTGGACTTGGATCTGAAATCCGAGGTCCGAGGTGAATTGGGTTCTAGATCCTAAGAATTGGATTTTGGATCTGAATCTGAGATTCAATGGTAGAATGAGGATCTGGATCCTAAATGAAATTTGGATCTGTGATTGGAGATCTAAAGTGAAATAAGGGTTTGGACCCTAAATGGAATTTGGATCTATGATGGGAGATCCAGAGTAGAATAAGGATTTGAATCCTAAATGGACTTGGATCTGAAATCCGAGGTCCGAAGTGAATTGGGTTCTAGATCCTAAGAATTGGATTTTGGATCTGAATCTGAGATCCAATGGTAGAATGAGGATCTGGATCCTAAATGAAATTTGGATCTGTGATTGGAGATCCAAAGTGAAATAAGGGTTTGGACCCTAAATGGAATTTGGATCTATGATGGGAGATCTAGAGTAGAATAAGGATTTGAATCCTAAATGGAATTTGGATCCGTAATTGGAGATCCAAAGTGGAATGGAGTCCTATACTTAGAAATCTGGATCCAAGTTGAGACTAGGATTTGTCTTTGGGTTTGGATTTTGAGAAATCAAAATAGGACCTTTAAGGATGATCTGGGTTTTGAAAACCCAGATTGAACTTGAGAAGGTTTGGATTTTGAGATTCACAATCAATCTCAATTTTGATTTAAAACTTGAAGAAAACTTGATTTTGAATCAGAAAATGGATTAGAAACTTTAAATTGAACTTTGAAATTGGATGTTGAATTGAGTTGGAATTTTGGAATTTCAAAATTGATTTGAGAATTTGAATTTATAGATGAACTTCAAAGTCAATTTGGACTTTGAATTTGGAGCTTGAATTTGGAATGAATCAAGAATATAAAGATTGAATTTTGAAATTTCAAAGTCAAGTTGGACTTTGAACTTGGAATTTAAATCTTTGAAATAAGATAGAAGAATGAATTAAACTATAGACTTTGAGAAAGATATTTGAGATCACTTGGATTTTGGAAAAGAATTTTGAAAAAATATGATGTAATTCTATCCTATATGATGAATGAATTTGAATAAGTTTGAAATTGGAATTTGAAAATCATATCTCATTCTTCAAGTGAATTTAAACAAGACTAATGATATAATACATTCCTGACTATGTTCATTGAATGTATTATATAATAGTCATATCTAAATTCAAGTGAAGGATAAAATACCCTTTTGGTGCTTTTATAGAATTTAAAATGAAATTAACCCTCAATATACCCTGACTATGGCCATTGGTATATATTTTGAGTTAATCATAAGTTAAATTCTGATAAAAGAAAAAAATATTTTGAGAAAATATGATGGATTTTGAAAGTGGATCCAGTGTGGATCCAATGTCATTTCGTAAAAGATAAGAATTCTAAGTTTTGTTCACACCCCGACTATGGCCGTTGATGTAAATCATCAACTTAGAATTAACTTACCTCTTACGAAATGGTGCACGTGCCCTTCGTGTTTCACCATTGTGGGGATTTTGAGAAATAAAGGAAAAATGCATGGAATAAACCATTCATGGTATTCTATAATGCTCATTCATTCTACCTAAAGCAAGAAATGTAAATTCTTATTCCAACCTAACTATTACAATGGATAAAATCAAATGTGCAACCCCGAATAATGATATCTTTTCCATATTTCCTGCAAAACAAACAGGTTAGTAAAAGGGAAAATCATATATATGGAAATCAGATGATGAAAATATATGTATGATAAAAGGATGAAAAAGATATCTATATACTTACATACATATATATATACATACATATATAGGTATATTCACATAAATGTATATATCTATGTATAGGCATATATACATATATATACATATAGGGGTATATTCAATGGAGAGATGTGCTGAGGTGTGGGAGAAGTGATATTACTAAGGCTGCAACAAGTTTTTGGGTACTGCTACTGTGTTGTTTGCAGCAGGATGGCCTAATTTGGGTAATGATGTGGTAGATAGCCACAAGGTGGCTGTGGACCAGATGGTGCTGATGATAGATTTTTCTGCCAGACAATGGCAGCAAGGTAGGCACTGTGGTGCCAACCATTATGGGCACTAAAAAAAAAACCTTGCTGGTGTGAGATGGGCCATGGGGCATGTAGCAGTATGTTCTTTACAAGTAGTAAAGGGGCAAGTAGTGGAGAGTGTAAACAGGCAATGAGGTCCCAACAAATGCAAAATAATGCATAGTTGAACTGAATGAAGACTTCAGCCTAAACATTGGAGATGATCAGCACTTATGAAGGTACCTAACTCATGATTACAACAGTGCTTAAACACTGCTGTAAGTATGTACAGATGAAAACCCGATAGTGCAGGGGCACTATTACAAACAGGTAAGGGGTTATAGTGACGCCCAACGCTACTGTAGGCGTGAGGAGATGGCTATTGAAATGGAAGAATGGAGGTATAAATGTTGCAGGCTATAATAGGGTGGAAAATTTTGGTAAATTGAAAATATCGGTGACAGTTTGGTGATATGCTGTATAGGGACGGCTACTGGTGCTGGATGAAGGCTGTGTAGAAGTTGTGATAGCCTACGGAAATGGTGGGTATGTGTGGCATCTACTATATTTCTGAGTATGGGTATTTACCAAATGGATCAAATATACTGATCAAAGCAACAGTCAAATAGGGAAGATATGATATTTACTCCTGTAGATTGGAGCCATAACAGTGAGGTACCAGAAAAAAAAAAATGAAACTATAAGACATAGTGACTGCGAATGAAAAAGCATATGTCAACACACACATTTACACCTGTTTCAAATAAAAAAAAAAGGAAGAAAGTTGAAATACGGCTGTTATAGATGTACACTGCTCTTGGGTATTTGAATTCAAACATCAGCCAACACCTTTTCAACTCACAGTATGATTCTGTGTGAGTTGATACTGGTAGTCCCTTTTGCTGTAGCAATGCTGAATATATATCCCTCCAGAGTTGGTATGTTCCTCCATATTTGATGTCCCTCGGCAGTCCTCAAGATCCCTTTTGCTTGTTGTTAATGTAAAAACTAATGACAAATGTGACTTACATCAGAAAATATTAACTAATGTTCTAAAAAAAAAAAAGGTTTATTACACCGATCCTGAGAGGAAGCAGAAGGTCACTGAATGATAAGAACGAAAATAATGGGCTTAACATTATATTCAATGTGACCAACTTTCATTAATCCAACTATTCATACCCTATGTTGAGAAAAAAAAAATAATAATAATTAGACAACTGAACAAGCTGATGGTCTGATCCTATCTAGCTGGGTCATGGATTTGTGAACAGGTTACATAGTGAATTGAGGCTTCAGGTTTAATTGTTGTGACCAATTGAGCAATCTTGGCAGTTGGATCTGTCATGGAGTGAAGAGGATTCGACATGGATCATATCCTCACATGACCGATGGATTGGTTCCAACCATCCTCTTATGGCTGGTCAATCTCTGTTACCAGCTTTTTGATGAATAAAACTCACAAATTAGATGATACAGAGGGAATCTAAATATTAATCAAGATAATGTGCCAGGATGGAAGGATGACTAAAGAAATACATGATGAGATTGCAAATCAGGTGAGTCCAGAGATAATTTTAGGTGATTCACTATCACTAGGTTATGAATCGCCCAAATCATAGCAGATCAAGGTCTGCTGGATTACTACAGGGGACGATGACCATTTTCAGAACTCTTAGGATTTCGCTGAAGATCTTTAACCAAAGCTCACACATGATAATGGTGTCAATGGTCACTCCATCCTGAGCTTAAAGTTTTATCATGCTGAAAAAGGAAAATTCTTACATACTGAAGATGAGTTTAATATTGATGGCCATTTCATAAGGCTGTGACCATATCGGGTGACGCTGGAAGCCAACACAGATGTAGCTAAAATGTAAATAACAACATCGAAGATCTGAAATCTTCTGCGATTCTGATCTTTGGACCCTTAGCACATAGATAAACATAGAGAACCATCTATTTGGTTATCAAATTGATTCAACCATGAAAGTTGCGATACTAAAAAAATGAAACAGAAGCAGTTCCTTCTCTCCCCTTTTTTGCTTATATCGATAAGATTTTAGGGGTATTTGAAATAGGCTTCCTGTCATGCTCCCGGTAAAATCCTAATGGGTCTTAATAAGGATTACTTAGACATCTCACGATGAAGGGGGGGAAAGAGATCAAAAATAAAAAAAAAATTGAGACAATACTCAGAAATCTAGCAGGGCATAGATTGAAATGTAAAATGAAATAACAAAAATATAGAGGAAAACCAGAGGGAATGAAATGTTGGAACGAGACCGTTCCTTTACTATCGCACAGGAGAAGGGCTGATATTGCTCAAAGCAACCCAGCACCCCCGAGTGTGCATTAATGGGGCTAAAGAACAACGAGAAAATTTCAGGGGAAATGAAGAGGAAAGAATCAGAATGAAGGTTGAGTGGGTGACTTACCGGGATTCGATCGAAGTTCTGAAGGATGTAAAAGAGTCTTCTCTTTATTCCACTCTGGAGATCTTCTAATGCCGATGAAAGAAGTCGATGGCTGCTGAAGGAGAGCTGATGCCGGATGCGTGAAAGTAGATGGACTGTAATGGATGGAAGTCGATGCCGGATGATGGATGCTAGTTAAAAAAAAAATCCGATCCCTTCCTGTTTCTGGCTGGATCTCCTTTATAGGGGAAAGGAGAAGACTCGAGAAGAAAAACTTTCGTTGCAGATCAATGGTGGGAGAAAGAGATCAGCCATCGGAGGATGGAGGGCTCAATCGAGGCTTCTAGAATGGGGTTTGTTGAAGATTGAGGGCGGAGGGATGCAGAGATTGTTGAGGATGAACGATGGAGAGAGGAGAAGAAGGGCGCAGGAGAGAGTTCGTTGGGGCTTTCCCCTCTTTCCATAAAGGAGGTCCTCTTTTGGAAAATTTTTGAAAAATGGTTCAAATGTGAGGTTTTTAGAAAAATTATCCTAAAAAAGCTTCAAAACTATTTATTTTTCTTGTAGTTTTCCCGATTTTTTTTGTTTTTGATATTATTTTTCTATTTTTTTGTATTTTTTAGAATAAAATCCTAAAGCTTTACAAGAAATCAAAGATTGAAACTAATTTTTTGATGTTTTTGTAAAATGTTTACAACAGGAGTTTTTCTGAGAATTTTAGAAACTATTTTGAGACAATTTCTTCAAAAATGGGTTTATGTCTGAATTTTTGAGAAATAATCGAGGTTTATAACTTCGGACTGAGAAATATAGGGTCGAGGGTCCAACAGAGTGCCGGATGAGCTGCTCGAGCCTTTTAAACTCATTTTTTGGTATTTTTGTGATTTTATTTTGGAAATCGGACAACGGGGCTCAGATTTGGATTTAAAATACTGAGTTTAGACTCGGAGCTGAATTTGAATATATTAATGCGGAATTTAATCCAGAAATCTGAAGAAATAACTTGATTTTCTCAGAAAAACGGGGCTAGGGGCAAAAGGGTCATTTTTACAAGACTTTGAAAAATTTGGGGTGTTCACAGTCCTCCACTTCTTTTTGCGTCTACTTATAGCAGGGCCGAGGATAAGATCTAACGCAAAGCAACCCTCCCGCACAACAACTGATGGAGCCCTCCAAGTTTTAGAAAACAATTCTTGAAACACTTCACATGACCAGAAAAGATGTTGTGTAGTTTCTTCAGCCTGTCGACAAAGCACACACCAACTGGGAAACTGAAAACCCATCCTCTTGATATTGTTATGGGTCTGTATCCGGTCATGAAGAATCAACCAAGCCAATACCTTGGTCCTCAGAGATGGTCCCTTTGCCCATAGAGCATTGTTGAAGATCCAGCCCTGACCTGGAGGCAAAAGAGAATGGTAGACCTTGTGGACTTGGAAAACTCCCGCATTCGAGACTGCCCATTGAAGCCAAGATCCGTCTACCCCTACGTCCAAATCTCTGTCAAGAAACAAACGCAATGCCCTAAACCGCATTTTCCTCAAATGCGATGTGTATGGTCCACAAGCCCCCCGACGAACAACAAGCGAATCGATTAGACCATATTTTAGCCGGAGGAAGTTTGTGCATGCATCCTGTGACGTATGAGCCAACCAGCACTGCTTCACAGCCAATGCCACACTGCTTTTACGCAAAGCAAAATTTCCTAAGCCAGCCATAGTCCTTGGCATAACGATGGAGTTTCATCCCACCAAGTGCCTCTTATAAGGTCCATTTACACCACGCCACAAAAACCTTGACAAGACGCGCTTAAGTTGGTGCTCAACATTGACAGGCATGACACAGACCAACATGAAAAATTCTGGAATTGCTGACAAAACATGCCTGATCAAAGTAATTCTGCCCGCAAGAGACAAATATCTTGCACGCCAAGACTGGAGCTTAAGACACACCTTGTCAACAACGGGTGCCCATGATGTTTTAGAGGTTGACTTGACTTGTAGGGGGAGGCCCAAGTACTTGATCGACAACGGCCCTATAGCGCAGTTGAAATTTTTTTCCACCGTATTTTGACTGGTCGGATTGCCATTCAGAAGCGTGATCGAACACTTATTTTCATTTAGCTTCAGCCCAGACAACGTTGCAAAAAACATGAGAATAAGCCTAACGCGAAGCATCTGTTGTATTGAAGCCCTTCCAAAAACTAGCATATCGTCTGCATATTGTATAATATGACCAGAAAAGCCTCGAATATCCAATGACTGTGGGAAGTCCCTTGTCTGTGCGCGTCTAAGAATCACTGCAAGTCCTTCTGCCACTGTATTAAACAAAAGCGGAGATAGCGGACATCCCTGCCGTAAGCCACGCCGCAAAGAAAATTGCTCACCCTTTACCCCGTTAATGGACACCATGGCTTGTGCATTGGTAATAAGCTCTGACACCCATCTGAAAAAACAGCTACTGAATCCCATATGATTCACCACTTGCGACAGAAAAGGTCAGTACACAGAATCATATGCTTAATTAAAATCAAGCTTCAACACAAAGTAAGGAGTCTGACTCGCGTGCATGGAGTGAATGACCTCTGAAGCTGAAATATATGCTTGTTGAACTCTTCTATTAGGAATAAAAGCAAACTGAAAAGCAGAAAAAAGATTAGACGCCACCAATTTCAGTCTTGAGGTAATACCTTTGCGACTATACGATACAAGACTCCCATTATGGAAATGGGACGGAAGCGCATAGTATCTGTGGCAGCGCTTTCTTTTGGAATAAGAGAGATTAATCTGACATGACACTGCCTAGGCAGTCTAGAGTTACGATGAAACTCATCAAGCACTGTACACAAATCACTCTTCACTACTCTCCAAAATACTTTGAAAAAATCTACAGGAAAACCATCTACTCCCGGTGCCTTCCAACCCGACAAATCCTAAATTGCGTTCATGATTTCTGCTTCTGAAAACCTACGTTGCAAGGTTAAGACCTGATCTGGTTGAAGAGAAAGAAATAACTCATGCCCAATATTACCCCCTGTATTTGGCGGAATAGAATAAAGCTTCTCAAAATAGTCGGAGACCGCTGGCACAAGATTCTGGCCTTCCCACAACACCCCGTCAATTGTGATCGATTGAAGGATACTTCGTCTAAACCGATCAGAAGCAAAAGAATGAAAAAAATGAGTATTTTCATCCCCTGTTGCCAACCATTTCACCCGAGCACGCTGCTTCCACTTCAACTCCTCTTTTAGCCTCCAACGTTTCAATAACATTGTCCGGTCAGCAAGTCTGCTTTGCAACCCCTGCAGTTGCGCGTTCAACAACCCTTCGGTGAAAGATAATAGGTTGAATAGTGATGAGATCTCTGCCTCCCATTCAGCCATCTCGTGAAACTTACTCACAGACCGCGTTTGCAACCAAAGTTTAATATCCTTCGCTAGGTGCGAAAGCTTCTTTTGATATCGGATAGCAGCCTTGTCTTCATGAACCCTCAAACCCCACGAGCCCTCAACCACTAAATGAAACTCTTGTTCAGTTAACCACCACTGCTCGAAAGAAAAGCGATGAACTGATCTAAAGCCTCCTCCCCATTGCACGATCACCTGACCAACCACTTCTTCTGGCCGATAGATTATCAATACAGAGATTTGGCAGTTAGAACTTGCAAGTTATATCTTCTGGTGTTGGTATGCAGGCAAAAGAAGACCAACCACAAAGTGTTGATTGGACATTAATTGGTCATGTTCTGACCCGGGCCCAACATGGGTACAATTTGACAAGACCAGCCAGGGTCTGGGCCTTCCTGGCTCGGTTTCAGACCAACATAGGTCCGACTCCTTTATTCTGTCCCACATGGTCAGACTAGGTTCTGTTCAATGGGATGTAGATCAGCACCAGGGATCTCTAGGTCGACTTGGATCCGGTTCTGATTAGCAGCCAAGTCTCTATATCTGTCCAGTTCCAGCCTAGCCTTTTACATATTGCATGCATGTCTTTTACAGCTACTTCTATGCAAAAGGTTCACTGCAGGATCTCCGGGTAATTAAGCTCTAGACCAGTTAGGAATGTAAACGGTTTGGTTTCAAGTTGGATGTAGTCAATACCAGTTCGAGTAATTAGATATTGGCTAATCGGAGTCCGATTTGGATAGAGAAAAACTCATACTAAATTTATTTTTTTACATGTAATCAGATTCAGATATCTGTCAGTTTCGATAGCAAAATTCATACTGAATCCAACTAGTCGGAGTCAGATTCAGTGAGATATTGGATAAAATCTGTTCGGTTGACATACCGCCCGAAGACCAATAGCTTTAGTGCTTTATGATATGTTAGGTTCATATCATTGAATGGATTTTCAAGTTCTTTGCTGTTGCCCCAAGGGGGCTGGCGTAGTGGCTGGGGCCTTGGCTGCTAGTCGGGCAGTCAAGGTTTGATTCCCATGGGCGTCACCTCTCTGTGCAAGCCAACGTGTAGCATAGGCCCCGGGGGCAGGGGTCCTAGCCTCGGAGTTTTACGCTGCCAGTACGATGACCGTAGGTATGTCTGGCGGTGCTGTTTTTTCGGGTTATAAATAAAAAAAAAGTTACTTGCTGTTAGCGGGAAAACCTGGAACTTACCTTTCAATTAATGTCATCCCATATGAAAGTTTATTATAATAAATGGCTGTTTTCTTAATTTTCAGTTCATGTAATACCATATGAGACCAACCCAGCAATTATGAATTTTGTGGCTTCCAAAGAAACTTGGCAAGGGTTCCATGGAAGAGGAGAGAGTAAATATCCAAACAGATGAACTAGATAGTGGGCGTTAAAGGCATGTTTGGCATGACCAAGTTTATGAACTCCAAACAACCATGAAGTTCATTCACTTGAACCCTATGTAGAGGCTGTCGAGCCAGGTTTCGATCCATGTCCTAGTCTAACATGAAGAACCCATATCATGATCTGGATATCATGGAATTCGTATAAAGGTCCAGTTTTAGATCAGGATTTGACCCGCTGTTGCCGTCACACGTAGTTGTCAAGTGATCACAGAATCTAGGTCCCTTATATGAGTTTCGCAGGCCATTTGGATCTGAGGGAAACCCACATAACCAAACTGGATTCATGTCAAGATCCAGGTGCACCAAAATTTCCTCTTTTTTTTGGATAATCGAGCTGGGGTTGTCAAGTGATCATCACAGGATCTATGCCCCTTATATGAGTTTGGTAGGCCCGGTGGATCTGATGGAAACCCACATAACCAAACTGGATTCATGTCAAGAGCCAGTTCATTAATCACAAAAAAATAGTGTAGTTTCATCTACATAATTTTTTTTTTTCGATAATAATGCGGGAGTTAGGCTAACAGAATAAAAAAGAAATATACAATGCGTGTCCACAAAATACAAGGGACTGAGTGAGCATTGTCGCGTCCTTCTAATCATTGGGAGACACAGTGAACGAGATCCCATATGGAGGCCTCAATGAAAACTTCATCTGAAGGTTCCATGAAACTGAGGATGGTCAGCCATGCTTCCCATTCCTTGTCTGACATATTTCAGCTCCCTAGGGTCCAACCTGCAACCAAAAACATTCCCTGTACAGTCTCTAATGGTATATTCGACTATCCACCTTCTTCTGTACATGCTATATGCATTGAGGTTACCATCCTGGTGCTAGAAGCAAGCTTCATATCCTCCTCTTGCTGTCCAAGCTATTGTGATTCTGTGAGGTTGATTGGCCAATATCTTTAACACCTTCTCTAACTGTTAGCTTACCTTCTTTCACCAACGTATCACGCATCCAAGTTTTACCTTAAAAAACAGCATTATTCCTACAACTCCACACTTTCTAGATAATGAATTGGAAAATGACGTGGGATATAGTGTTGAGAACGGAGCCTTCTGAGTTGGCCTTTCAACAATGAACTGCACTCTTGGATTTATTGTCGGGGTGCTCGCTATCTCGATTGGTAGATACGATTAGTTGGCCACTATATGTAACATCTCTCTATATTTGGATCTATATATCTATATCTGTTCTGTATATATAGATAGTGCATGATCCATCATGCCCGTCATTTCTGAAGTAAATAAAACTGGACCCTCGACCCCATGTACGATCCAAATAAGTAATGAGTCCTAAAGGATTAATGGATTCACGGTCAAATCCTTCTATGATGCATTTTCTTACACCTTACAATTTTGTTCGGGACCTTAAGAGTCCAAGTCCGGTTGATATTACTTTTTATAGGAAAAGCATACAGAGTTGAGACAAAAAAAAATATGGCTATTTTTTTTTTAATAAACTGAATTTCTTTAATAAAGTTCATCATTTATAACATATGAAAACAATAACTACATGAGTGTTCAATGACAAGAAAATAAAAAATAAACAAGTACTTTGCTACAAGTCGAAGTAGTTGATCACATCCTGACTGCGCTAATGTATCTAGAACCTATAGTTGTAATTATATAGAAGGTGAGTATGCAACTCAGTAAAGAATATTTATAAGCAATAAATGACTTTAACTTACAACTATAGTGAGCTTTAAACCCCTAATCTGAGTTTAGTTTTCGATACACTATACAAGGTTTGTATGTTTTGAATTCTTCCTTTAACTCTCTCGATCAAACATTCATTCATAACATACTATAACATTACACCAGCTATACCGGTCATAGCCGTCTATGAGCATAGCAACTCGCAAAGAATACTGCAATTCTACATTGTTGGTCATAGTATAAACCATACACTCCTAATCCTCAGATCACCAAGCACTGCAGTGAAACAACAAAGGGGACCCCACTGGTAGCTAGCTGGGAGGTAAGGCTCAAACTCAATCTCGACATAGTTCATGCTACATCCTAACCATAATGACTTTCAACCATCTATGATTGCCTAGAATCTCAGATATCATGTGAATATAACCTTAAGTCATATTTTAAGTTTATTACATTGAACCTTACTCTCAAGCTCGTATTTCACTCATCCTCTCACGAGTGCTATTGTGAAGTAATCACGACGAATCTCATTCTCAATCTCAGAATGACATTAAGGTGCACACTTTATATCATACTAAGCATGCAACGAGGTAGAGCTTCTACGTTGTTAAATCATCAATGACCCACTATCCATAGTGACTGCACTCTAGCTGAGGACCGTGTAGCCATTTCTATAGGTCACCACTTTCGAGATTTAAAGGGTTAAGCATGTTAATCTCAATTTAAAATTAAAATTGCATGACCAAAATCAAGAAACTCAAGGCTAATCACAATGCATGTTATTCACTGATTATAACATAGACATGTTATCATAAAACTATATCTTTCTAATATACACAACATATCACGACTAACATGTGCATATAGTCATTTCATTGCAATAATATCATGCATGGTCACACTCAAGAGCTACATTTCTAAATATGCTACATTATCGATAATAACATGCAATGCAATATGATTTGTTTACAACTAAGATTACTTATAATATCTCATACCTCGATAACAAATGTTATACTGTGGTCACAATCGAATATCAAGTGGATCTAACAATAGAATCTGATCATCACACAAACATGTTTAGATTAATACACATAACTTCTTTATATTTTAACAAAATTACCAAAATATTCCTCTCAAGTTGGCTCGTCAAACTTTGATTTTTGTGCTTCTGATTTGACCAGAACTATAAGACAAGAAGATTTCTCTATAAGACAAGAGTCTAACACACCAAATCTGACTCAATTCTAAGTTCGTAGTACAAAGTTATACCCATTTTACTTAATCGGATATTTGGTATACATAAGGGTAATTTGGTTATTTTAATTCTTATGATTTGACCTGACTTATCCTAGATCAAAATAGATACACACAAGAGTTCACACCCAAATGGGTTCAGTCTGACTAAGTCGGTACGATCGAGTCAGACCAATGCAGTCATTTTTTTTACTTGGTTCAGTCTGGGTGCGACCCAACATGCGACCCAGGCTGAGCAAATGGGTATAAGATGAAAGGGGCACAACCCCTTCCTAGCCCTTCTTCCTCTCTGCTGCAGAGGGGGCGACAACTAAAGCTCTCTCTCTCTCTCTCTCTCTCTCTCTCTCTCTCTCTCTCTCTCTCTCTCTCTCTCTCTCTCTCTCTCTCTCTCTCTCTCTCTCGGGAACAAGGCTGGCAAAAATGGCTGCCAGTTTTTGTTGTCTAATATTTTTTTCCTACATCTTCCTAGCAGCGATGGCTGTCGAACTTCTATATGAACAGAAAAGGAAAGAAGAAGAGAAGAAAAATATACCAATGGTAGTCGCCGCTGATGAGCTCTGGTAACTCTCTCCCCCTTTCTCTACAACTCTCATTCTCATTTTTTTCTTCTCAAACTCTCTTTCTCTTTCTTTGTATATCAAGAGGGACAGAAGGGTGCATTGTATAGAGCTCTCATGGTGGGTGAGGATAACCCTCACCCCGTGCACACTGCTCGTGGGGGGGGGTGAGGTTTATCCTCCCCACCTTTTACGATGATTGAGGGAGATGGTTGAGGAACTGTCTTTCTCTTTCATCGACCCTCAATTTCTTCTTCTTTTTTTACCTTCCCTACCCAATGAATTCGTTAGGTGTTTTTATAATTCTACCCTCCTTAAAAAAAGATTCATCTCAAATCTTACCTAGAAATAATTATAGAAATTATGCATAGATATTTGATTTGTGCTCCCGTGTGGCCTCATTTTTGTTGTGATGACCCCATCTAACCAATACATCGATATATCTTTGTTTCGTAGTTTATGCATTTTTGCATCTAAGATTTTTATAAGTTTCTCACTCATGCTTAGGTCGTTCTGGATTTTCAATACCAACTCGACTGCATCCAATATGTGGGAGAGATTAGGCATATACTTTCACAACATAAAGACATGGAATATGTTATAAATTTTGGATAAGGTGGCAAAGCCAATCGGTACGTTGTCTGACAAACTCTTGTGAGTATCTCAAATGATCCAATATATGTTGGACTCAATTTTTTCCTCTAACCAAAACACATTACTTCCTTAAATAGAGTTATCTTTAAGAATACATGATCACCTTGCTCAAATTCTATCTCATGGTGTCTCTAATCCACATAACTTTTCTTTCAACTTTGCACTGCCAGTAGACTCACCCGAATGAATCTGACTTGGACTGTCATACGTTGCACTAATTCAGACCCTAACAAACTTTTTTCTTCGACCTCATCTCAACACAAGGGTGTTCGACATCGTCGACCATATAGTACCGCAAAGGAAGCCATGCCTATGTTTACCTAAAAGCTATTATTGTAGGCAAACTCCATTAGAAGTAGGATGTCATTCCATGAGTCCCTATACTCTAAAGTACATACTCGCAACATGTCTTTTAGGGTTTGAATGGTTCGCTCTGACTATCCATCTGTCTGAGGGGTGAAATCTCGTGCTCATTTTTAACTGTGTCTCCATTGCCTCTTTAAAACTCTGCTAGAATTATAAAGTAAACGTGGGGCTTCTATCTGAAATAATCAAATCGGGTACTCTATAAAGTTTAACTATCTCTCTAATAAGGAATTGGGTCAACTGGTCACAAGTGTGAGTCATCTTACAAGCTAATAAGTGAGTTGACTTAGTTAGCCTATCTACAATCACTCATAATAAATCCATCCCATTCATAGCCTTTGGAAGTTATGAGACAAAGTTTATAGTAACATTCACCCATTTTCATTGAGATATGGAAAGTGGTTGTAGTAGTCCTCCGAGTCATTGATGTTTAATCTTTACTTGCTAGCATACCAAATACTAGCTTACAAACTCAACAATGTCACTCTTTATTCTGCTTCACCAAAACATATCCTTTAGATCTCAATACATTTTGGTACTGCCAGAGTGAATGGCATATCTTGAGTGGTGTGCCTCGTCTAGAAATTGATTCCTGAGCTGATTATCCTTAGGAATGCATACTCTGTGACAAAATCTGAGAAGACCCAGATCATCTTGAAGTTCGACTCTTCAACCTCATAAATTCTTTTCCTAACTTTGGCCAACTCTAGGTCTAGGGGTTGTTTTTCCTTAATATGCTCTCACAATTTTGACTTCAATATGGTTTGCATAAATAATAATCGACCTGGTAAGCATCAAGCTTCTGCTTTTTAATGTGTGATTGAAGAAAATAAATCCCAATCTACGAGTCTGACCAATACTTCTGACTTTCTTCTAAGAGCGTTAGCGACTATATTCTTCTTTTCTAGGTGGTATTTCAACTCAAAGTCATAATCTTTTAAAAATTTAAGTCATCTCATCTGTCTCAAGTTCAAGTCTTTCTGCGAAAACAAATACTTAAGGCTTTGATAGTTAGTAAAAACTTCAAATAGTTCATCGTATAGGTAGTGTTTCTATATCTTAAGGGCAAATACAACTGCTGCTAGCTCCAAGTCATGTATTGGATAATTAACTTCATGCATTTTCAGTTAGCGAGATTCATAAGCTATCACCTAACCATACTGTATCAGAACATAACCCAATCCTTTATGAGAAGCATCACTGTAAATAGTGAAGTCCCCAGATCTAAAAGGTAAGACTAAAACTAGAGTAATGGTCAAACACTTGTTTATCTCCAGAAAACTTTGCTCACACTTATAATTTTACTCAAACTTTATGTCTTTCTTAGTGAGTTTGGTTATTGTAGCTGCCAGCATAGAAAATCCTTCCACGAATCACCGGTAGCACCTAGTCAATTCAAAAAAACTACGAATCTCTTTACGATTCTTGAGTCTAGCCCAATTGGTGATCATTTCAATCTTCGCAGGGTCTACCATAATTCTCTCTTTGGATACGATATGATCAAGGAAAGACACCTACTCCAATCAAAATGCTTACTTTGAAAATTTGACATAGAGTCGATATTCTCTGAGTGTCTGCAGAACTATCCTCAGGTGTTCCTTATGTTGCTCTCTCGTGATTGAATAAATAAGAATGCCATCGATAAATACCACCACGAACTTATCTAAATATCATCTGAAAACCATGTTCATCATATCCATAAATGTTGTTGGTGCATTAGTTAGACCAAAAGGCATGGCTAAAAACTCATAATAGTCATATCTTGATCAGAACTCATTCTTGAGAAAAGCTTTTGGGCATACCATTGAACAAAATTTATATGTAATTTCATTGATTTAATTTTGTTTGGAAAAATTCATAATTTTATCATATCACAAAAGTCTTAATCTATGACTATTTGAGTGCCTACTCATTATTTTCTACTTGTTCAGTCATAGTGGCATAGACACAACATGCCATTACTTTTTGTGGTTACTGCTGAGGTTGTTGTTGTTCTTGTTGTTGCTGACCTTTACCTATGGTTCATCTTTTCCAATTTGCTCTCTTCTTCTAACATTCTCAGATGTAATGCCCCATCTTTTTGCAATATAGACAACTTCCATGTTTGTCCAAGATGAACATAGTTGCACTTCGGGCATGATTGATTTGATTGTTATTGTTGCTCGATTCCTCTATATTGATTTTGCTTCTGAAATGGGGGTCTTTGCATTTTGCTATCAGCAAGATGACATTTGTTGCCCTCACCATTCCTATCTGTCTTGCCCACCCTTAACTTGCTCCCAATCACCATTTAAAATGGTGGTTGCCGCAACAGCTGCAGAGAAAGTTGAGGGCATACTAGTTAGGAATCGATGACAGAGTCCTTCCCTTAGTTTCTGAATGAATTTTCTGGCCCGCTAGTGATCATCTTCGAACAGGTTGGAGCAGTATCGTTCTAAGTTCTGAAATCTCGTGGTGTAATCCACCAGACTTGAGTTTCCTTAGCATAACTCTAAAAATTCTATTTTCTTTTTGTCATGTGCATGTTAGGAAAAATAGTTTGTTAGAAAGGCATTACAGAAAGCTTTCCAAGGAATAACTGTCGCTCCCAGGAAATGGATACCCTAGGTGGTGTCCCACCATTTTTTAGGGTTATCCTTAAGATGATAAGTACCAAAAATAATCTTCTTTTCTTCGAGTACTGACAGTACTTGAAAAACTCGCTCGGTCTCCTCAGCCCAATTTTGGCAAGCTCATGATCAGACTTGCCAGCGAAGATCGGGGGATCTAGTTTCAAATTTTTTTCATAAGTGATTATCTCTTGATGATAGTTCACCTCAATAGTTATAGTCTGATCCCTCTGAGCACAAACTTGACTTTGGATTACATTGACCAGGGTGCTAAGATAATCCATGATGAATCCTTGTTGTTCAGACCATTTGTTAGTTGATTCATCATTCGTGCTTTATGTCATCCTTTATTCACAGCAAAGGATAGCTAAGTCAGGATTTAAAGTAATCATGGTAAACAAGTAAAACAATATTTTTATATACTATAAAACATTTTACAAAAATCTAGCACCATTGGTTGATTTTATAGAAGGTTAAAACCTTCCAAATAAAAGTTCGGCGACTCTAAAAAAAGCATCAAAATCCTAACATTCTCTACTCCCCCTTAAGAATGGTTTGAGTACTGCTTAACATTGCTCCTCTCAATACTTGTGTGCCTAACCTTGCGTGGAGGAGAGGGGGGTAAGGTCAAAGTGTCAGTAGGTGATTCAGGCATGTAGGGGGATGTTGACATATAATATGGTTAGTTTTGCAAGTAGTTGGGCGACCTATCGTCTCGTATCCCCGTTGAGTCTGTTGAATATTCAACTAGTCCAGGTATATCAGGAGAACCTCTTACAGAGGAAACTTCATCCTCAAGGCCTTGCGCGGCCAACTGCCTCTTGTCGTGACCCTTAAGATGACATTCTTTCACAGAATGACCCTCATCACCACAGAAGATACAATTAACATGATCACAATGGCACATTTGACCCAGATGAGCTTGATGGCATTCCATTCGGTTACCAAGTTGTCCTAGGTTGGTGCTTTTGTAAGCTAACCTATCCACCCTATGATTTATATTCTGGACAATCGATTGAAGTTGTTCAACTGCTCCAGTCAAGGCATTTATTGCCTCGACCATCTCATTGTATAATATCTAAACCAAAACATATTTCTTAATCAGGATAGATATAAAAAAGGTGAAGCAAATTACTCACAGTGCGATGCAGATGTTAAATGATCAAGAATCATTGTATTTTTTGTCGCTCTGATACCAAAGTTATAACTATCAAAAAACTAGAACTTATAAACTTTTTAGAAAAAAATTGAAGCTTTGTAATTAATCATTTTTCAGAGTTTAAAATGGTACTTCAACTAAAATAGTGTTTGAAAGGAACAAGTTAATGGACCTTGGGCGTATTACATGCAAACTTTTCTTTATATAATGGATTTGTATCTTCATACAATCATTGAAACCACATAGATTAAAAATAAGGTTTTTGATAATTAAAGTTTATACAAAAAGAGGAAATTAAAAAAAAACCTTATACAAAATTACAAAATGTGATCAAGAGCGAAACAACAGAGAAAGAGTGAGATCTTGATATCATCATGTTATCACGCTATTGCCTGCACATCAACCTAATCAACACCTATATCCTATAAAATGGGTCAGACTTATAAAAACCTAATAGCTGCATAGATATCAAAAATCAAAATAAGACTAACATATATGTTGTTCCTTTCACGATGTGCAGTTTCAGAATAAGTAAAATGAACATGGTAATTTTATTTTGATAATTAATATACATGAGGGTATGCACATAATAAACGTAGAAACAACTAAGATTATCCAGGGGTTCGTTATTCTATGTATTTTGATACCCCGAACAACTACGCCTATGACCGAGAGAGAATTCCCCAAAGGCGTAAATGGCAAGGGATGCATCTAAACTTTTACAGAAGCCAATGAGATCTACCACCTAGGATAATTTTTGGTAACCCAGTCCCCTAACTCCAATGACCGGGGACACTGAGTCATTGCCACTCAAAGAGCATAGTTGTTAACTTGTCCACCAAAGTTTTTGTACCATCCCTTCCTCTCTCTTGACAAAACTAAAGAGACAAATGTGTATGTCAGGTCTTATTTAACTGATAACCCATTCTACATGCTCTGGTCTTTTAAACTAAATCGAGCATCTTGCTTGTGAAGGCAATCATTTCTATTTATGTGATTTTCTTTTAATTATAGTATATTGTCGCACTACAAGGTTACCATAAACCTCAAATCTAATAATCGTAGTACTAACATACAGTGCATGTCTGATAGTATCACTACGATGAGAAAGATATTTGTTTCTCAAAAAGAAACCCAAACATTATTTAGAAATTTCAATATCCCATGCTTTAGGTTGGAGAATATATGACTCATTTTGGATACCAAAAAAGACCGGATGTGCGTACCACTTAGGGCTATGTAGTTGAAGCCTTTTTGTTATGTTGGGTTCAAGGAGAAGACTTAGTTATGAATACACAAATACCAAACACTTGTTTTGCTTTTCGAGACAACGAACGATGTGAGCTTGAAATCTTGTATGTGAAAACTTTTAAAAATCGAGACTCGGTGAGGATGCACAAATTTGCATCTTTAAATACATACAAGCATAATTAAAAGTAAGCACAAGTATGCAAAACTACATACTTTATAAAATGATATATATATACATATATATATATATATAATACATATAATATAGTAAAGTATAAGCTTGTACACATTACAGTGCAGCGCCAAAGTAAAGTATAAGCTTGTTTGTAAGTGACATTCACACCTTCCTCGCGATAGATGTTATTCATGATTTTTCTTAGAGTTATCTTTAGGTTATTGCACATGCGTTTATAAATAACCCTTGAAATTCACTTGTAAGATAGTTTTTTTACAACAAGGTTGTCCAATGATCCACTACATATATGCTTGCTTTGATACTTCTTCACTTGAAAGAACCTTATTTCACGTACCTTTGTGCAATAAATCTTTAAGAGACAATCGACCATAGTCTGCAGGTATTTTTTTGTGCATATGAGAGTGACTCTGTTATTGCAACTCTTTGATAATTTTGTTTTATAGTTATTCCTAATCACATTATCTTTCAAAAACTATCGACAGTGTTGAAGATAATTAAACCTTTTGCCAAAAACAAATTTTTGGTCATTTAAGCATGTTGTTAGCCACTGAAATTGTTCTTAATCATTAAGTTGTTCCTTACGCAACTCGTCACACAAATGAAATGCGCTTCATTGATTTTTAATTGATCTTAATTATAGAAGAATCCATTGAAAAAGGACCTATTCAACCACATCTTGTTAGTGTAATAACATAAAATGGTTATACTATCCAACAAATATTCATATAGCTTATATAATATACCCAAGGTTTGACTTTTCAAAAGTCAATTATGCAACGCTTTCACCCATCATTATTTATCTCATATCATTATTGTCTTTATCCTCTCTCATTGACATGGTATAGTCATCATCATCAATATCACCTGATTCTCTATTGTCAACATGATCGTTGCTACCACTAATTGATTATTCGGTTACACAAACTAAATCAAAATTCATCGTATCTATCAATTTTTTTGCTTTCATGCATTCAACATTCCTGCATTTTCAATATTCAATATTAACCATAAAAACTTCACATTCATCATTGCACTTATATCTCAAGAATAAATTACAAAATCTAACAAATTGTACCTAGCTTTGTAATATATCGAAGGCTGGATGTCATTAAAATTACTGCGATGAACATCATAGCACTAGTTTACCCACGCGGTTTTATATCCTTTGCAATGATTCTTTGATCATTTATAACATTAATTGTTCATTCCTTATTGTCTGCACATCGAACATCTATATCCCTCATTAATTAAGGCAATTGCATGCCTTACACGTATCTGAGCTTCATGTTTGGGACATCAATATCATTTACGGTTTGGGACAGTTGGATGATCGTCAAAGGATTAAGCTCGATAGATGATACCTTAGATAGATGCACATTTTCCCTATGATCTCATTATTTGATTCGTAAACTATTTTTTGTTTAAGTTTGTAAGAAACAACTTTTTTAACTTTGTGTACAACTAAATAAATGTTCCCACTAAATAACATTGATTGTACATCATTATTGTCCAACACAACTATCTATATATATATATTGGCTATCTACGTTCGAAGAACAACTATACCAGAGGCTCATTGACTCTTTCAGATATCTGGCCTTACGAGACATTAAAGACATAAATTTCTTATAGATATTATTTTTTAGACCACTATAGTTCCTTAAGTAAGAAAATTAGTGTTAAGATAGTATATTTTAACCATACTAGTGATCATCATTAACTGCCTATACCAACCACAAAAACAAAGCATGTGAGAAAAGACCATTCATATACACTTTATACATTCAATTAACATAATTACCTATAACAACTACTCTGAAAACCAACTATCCTATATTCAATGCTTGTGCATAGTAAGCCCTAGCCCCATCATACCAACACAAAAACATAACATGTGAGAAAATACCATTCATATACATTTTATACATTCAATTAACATAACTACTTACAACTACTCTAAAAACCAACTATCATGTATTCAATGCTTGTGCATAGTGAAACCTATCCCCATTATACCAACACAAAAACAACCAATATTAATTAAAAGATAAGCAAACAAACATAAATTATCTACAACATAAACAACAAAAAACATATAAATATTCGTTGGCTATTAAATGCTCATATTTAAAAAAAAAAGTGTGGAGTGATAAAATAGTATATATATATATATATATATATATATATATATATATTAATTGTATCGAACTCACCTTTGAACCTAAACATATTAAACCCTAAAGGATAAATCTGATGTCAAATATTAAATAAAACATAAAAAAACAACCACAACAACAACACAAAAATATACAAATATTTTTTGGCTATTGAAGGCTCATATTTAAAAAAAAAGTTTAGAGTGATAAAATAGTATGCATATATATATTATTTTTATGAAACTCACCTTTGGACCTGACCAAAGAAGTCGATGAGAAGGATGATACTACAACCTTATCAAAATGCAATGCCAAAAAACATGCTAGTTTTATCGCAAGGGGAGAGGAACAATGCTGAGGGTTCTACAGAAAAAATATGATTCTTTTAAGATACAAATGAAAAAAGATGAACAAAAATGAGTTTATATATGATTTGACAATCTGTAAACACCCCAATTTTTTCACCTTCGCTCACAAATCCTTTCCTCTTGCCACTGGGGCCCGCTCTCTAAATCCTTCAAGAAACCAGTTGGTCGACATCTGAGCCAGGACTATTCAGAACTCAAATTTTTGCCCCAAGTTCAAACATTTCAAAATTCAATCTCTATTTTGGCTCAATTTCAATCATCAATTTTTGCATTTGAACATAAATGTTTAATTCTTTATCTTTGCCAGGAGTCCGAAACTTCAAATCCTTCATTCAGGGTTTGCCTTTTGTATCTCATTGTGTACTATTCTATATCATTTCACATCATTTCATATTATTTCATTGCATTGCATGGCATTTTCGAGATCCAGTACTCTGATTTTTCAAAATCTTCAAATCCAGATTCGATTTTAAAAACTTTTCTTTTGAAATCAATCTCAAATACCTAGATTTTAAATCAACATTTTGCCATTTGTCAACCCCCAGGATCTTTATTTCAAAACATTTTCTTTAGAAAGTGATCTGGATTCGTTTCAAAATCAATCTTTAAGTGATCTCAATTCTCAGATGAGACCCATCAAGGTGGTGTCACTTTTGGATCCCTTCTTTCATCCAAATTTCTTAAATTTCTAAGTTTTAGTTGATTTAGGACTATCTTTTCACCTTTTTTAATCTCTTTAAAATTCCATTTTAGTTTTTGAACCAGAAGAAGCTTTATCCCTTGTCCATTTCCTCCATTCTGGCCAAAATCTTAGAGTTTCAGTCAGACTAGGACTCTATCACAGAGTTTTAGGTAGATTAAGACTCTATCTTTTGCCTCTATTTTTACCTATTTTCAAGAAAATCTTTTATTTTTTGCCAAAATTTTAGAGTTTCAGTGAGACTCATACTCTATCACAGAGTTTCAATCGGATTAGGACTCTACCTTTCATTTCTACTTTTATCCATTTTCAAGAAAATCTTTTAAAATCTTTCTAAAGAAGTCAACATTTTAGAGTTTTAGTCGAATTAGGACTATGTTCCAGAGTTTCAGTTGGATTAGAACTTTAACCCTGACTTCATTTTTTGATAAAATTTTTCAAAAATTTCTTTATTTATCTTTCAAAAAATCAAATTTCAAAATTTTTGGACTTTATTGTAAAGTTTCAAAATTTTAGGATTCTGCCCTGGAGTTTCAGTCGGTCTAGAACTTTACTTGGATTTCATCTTTTTACTCTTATTTTACTTGTTTTTCGAAAAACAAATCCAATTCTTAGAGTTTCAACATTTTAGGACTCTAACCCTGGCTTCGTCTTTTGTTTACTTTTACTAATCTCTGAAAAAGATCTTTCAAAATCTCTTCGTTTGTCTTTCAAGAACCAAAATTTAAGAGTTTCAAAATTTTAGGACTCTAGTCAGGAGTTTCAGTTGGTTTAAGACTCTAATGTTCTCAAATTTGTTCTTTGGTTTCATTCCCACCTGTTTTTAAAACCTTTTTTCACCTTTATTTTAACCTGTTAAAAAACTCAAATGCGGGGCACACATACCTGGCACTACAATTGAGAGATTTTTAATTCATCTAGGACTCTAAAGGATTTAGAATTTTGATTTTTACCTTTTGTTTAAAACACCTTTTGAAAATCTTTTTTTTAACCCCTTTATTTTTATATTTTTAAAATCATTTTCTAAAAAATAAGTGGGGCCCATAGTGGGTAGCACCACATTTGAAAGGGTCTAGGCTAGTTCAAGTCAGTGTCCTAATTGAATTAGAACTTCAAAAAGATCAAAATTGATTTTAAAACCTTACCTTTATTTTCATTTTTTTTAAAGCCTTGTTTTTAAAACTTGTAATTAGGACTTTTAAAAGCTAAATGTGGGCCCACAGTAGGTGGCGCCACATTTGGATTTGTTTATGCTGATTAGGACTCAATTAGGTTAAGTAGGCTTGACTAATTAGCATTTTAGTTAGGTTAGAATCCCACCAAAACTGCACCCCCTTAATTAAGCAAATTAGGAAGAGTTTTGAGAAAACCAAATTCTCAAAACTCTATCCTAATTAATGCCTATAAAAAGAGGCCATAGAGGTCAACCTCTACATGTTCTCTCACCTTCTCTCTCTCTCTCCAATTCATGGCTCTCTCTCCTCCAAGCTCCAACCTCCTCCATTGAAGCTCCAACGTAAGGTCTTCTTCCCTTTTTTTAATTTTTGTTTATTTTTCATTAAAATCACCATTGTCGCCTCTTTTAACATGCTTTTCCCTTGTTTTTATTTCAAAAAAATCATGTGAGGGCCTTAAGATGATGATCAGCTAATGTTTGATGGCCCCTTATACGTTTTTTATCCATTAATAATATTTATTTTTTGTTTATTATGTTAAATGCCCAAAAACGACCGAGATTCGACCGTTCAATGGATTGAATCCCTCTTTTAGTGGCTAAATCAAATTCCAACCATGTTTTTCTTATTTTTTTATTTATTTTATCATGTTAATATTTATTTTATGTGTTCAAGCATCAAATCATGATTTGTTACACTATTTTCATTTTTTAATGGTTTTTACACGCTTAAATTAGGTTTATTCATGTGTTTTATTGATAATATGCATTCTTGATTTTGGGTGCGAGAATAACATTATTTTATATGCATTTTTCTATCAATAAATTCTGATTTTTTAGGGTTAAATTGTGCATGTGTGAGTGACTTTTCATAAAAAAATTGAAATATTTTGAGTTCTGTAACTCTGCTAAAAAAATCAGAAACCGAACTCTGATTCTTGTGTCGTGAAAATGCTACGTGAAATCAGGAACAACTTGTCAAGGTGATATCTCCCTCATTGGAGATCCAATCAACGATACATAAGTTGCAGTGTTTTTTTATGATGTCTAGTATATCTTGTAAAATTTTTAAATTTTTCTATGATCATTTGCTATTTTTACTCTATAAGAAATCAGAATCTATTTCACAGTGACCGTTATATGTTTTTTAATCCCTAGTTCAACTTGCATGAATCATATTTCCCTAACCGGAGATTCGATTGATGATCCATAAAAAATCAAGGATTCAGCAACATGTTTAGTTTTATCAGTGTGATTTTACTAATTTTTAAATACTATCTGCTATTTTTAATTGAGCCAAAAACAAAACTTTATTTTTTGGAGCCGTTACATGCTCGTTGAAAGCAAACGTATATTGCTGGAATGATATCTCCCTAACCAGAGATGATTTTTTCAATCTGTAAAAAAGGAATTTTTTTGTTAATCTATCTAGTATCTCTCTGTAACTTTTTATAAATTTCTATGGTGGTTTGATAATCGATTTGGGTCTCACACTATGTCAGGTACATGTGTGTGGGTAAAATTGCATATTTTTAGGTTTTTATTTAACTTTTATATCAAAACAATACCCAAAATAAATTTTTTTGATAGCACTTTAATTTTAGGGTTAATTGAAGTGTCCATGTCAATTTTTACAGATATTGGAATTCATTTGGTGCATTAGTTGGTTAAATCATGAAAATAGGATGCCCGTAGAGTTCTAACTCAACTGAAACACAGGCAAAAATTGATATTTTCATGATATTTTGATTTTTTTAGGAAACGTTTTATATTTTTAGCGTTTGATCATGTTTATAATCATGCTAGGGTGCTCCACACTAGATTAGGTGTTGATTTGAATCCATTTGATCCCTGAATTAAAAGTTTTACAAAAAAATTTTTTGAAAACCCTGATTTCAAGGCCATAGTCTTGTTTTCAGGAGCATTTTGGTCATTTTTTCTAAAATTCTAAATTTCAAAGTTGTTTATTTTTATTATTTATTTAATTTTGCATAATCTTTTATCATGTTTATTTCAGGAAAGCATAGAAAAGGCTCATATCCGGATAAATCCAACAATTTCTAAATATTGCTGGATAAATCTTGAAAAACTGACAGATCTTTACTAATAAGTTTGCTAGTTTTGCAAAAACCTTCAAGACTGTATTTTCTTTATTTTAATTTATGATTGATGTAAATTATAATAATATTAGAATAAAAATTTAATTTCCTGCTTAGAATGGTGTTACATTGCATATAGTTTATTTTTTTTAAATAATGTCAATGTGTGATGGATGATGATTCACACATATTTAAATCCACCATGGTCTACACGAATGACACGTGCACCAGCTTCTAAAGAGTTGATAAACTCAGTGGGTTTCGTATTTGTGGTCATAGTTAGAATACCAACAAAACCCAAATTTATCATTTTTTTATAAGCCACAAATGACCTACACTCTTAGGCTATCTTAAAAAATCATTGCATTTTTAAAGTTTTTCCAAATATTTACCCCTTTTAGAATCAAATGAGATATATTCAATATGTATTCGTGGCCATAGACATGGATATGTAAAGAATTTATTTCATCTAAATTCTATAAGGTACAAATAATCTCTTTTTCAAAGATTTTTCTCAAGTTCTTTAAAAAAAAAAAATTGTAAATTACATTCATCTAAGTTAGACTACATCATGAAAAGACTTTCATAGGATGACACGCCCATACCTTTGGATGTTTTCTAATTCAATCTCTACAAAAATCAATTTCCTCTAAGTCTTTCTCCAGAATTCATTTTTCTCAAAAAGATTTCTTTCTTCAAAAATCGATTTCCCTTTTCTTTAGAAATGTTTTCCCTATATAATTCATGATTTTTAAGTTATCTTTTTTCCAAGTATTTCAAATATTTGAAGCATACATCATGTTTTCAATATGCATTTTTCAAAGTTCATAGCACATGCCTCATTCTTTATGCATTTAGGAATAGAACATCGATTTAGACAAGTTGAGCAAAGCAAAACACATGATTGATCATTGATTTGATTACCACTGGTTATGGTACTAGAAACGGTTGAACCTCGTATCGACAAATGAGCCTCATTCTTCAGAATTATCCTGCATTTTAAAATGGAGACAAGTTATTTTCAAAGGTCAGTTTGACTTGCAAAAGTAAAATTTTGCAATGATAACAAGTTTGGCGACCGAGATGGGACCTGTCTCTGCCTGATCAATCTAGTGCTTTACTATATTTAACTTATCAAAATTGTGTTCTACAATGTCAGCTCTATTTCATGTGAAACTAGGGGCATAGAATCAAACTCAACTGATATGGATTGCATATAGACTTAGGCATGGTTTGGTAGGACTGATTGAGGAGGCATTATTCATGCTCCTTTAGACTTAGGTCAAATACAAGCATCATTAATCTAGGGTTTGTTTGAAAACAATGTTTGCTTCTTATAAACTTTTCAAAATCCTACTTCTTTAGGTCATTAGAGTCTTCTTTTTCTTGCATGTTGATCATATTTCAAAAACAACCCCACCTACTTTTACCTGGCCACCACGTTGCTGGGCTTTCTTCCAGAACCATAGTTCAAGACAAAGCCTCATAATTGGGCTACCTATTTGGGTTGATCCCCCCTTCCACGTACCAAGGGTCATAGCCCAAAGTATATTGACAGGCGCTCAAAGATGTTGAAAAACCTGAGCCTAGAACCGGAGAAATTTTTTTTTATGCTACGTACATCGGGTTTCGACTCGAGTATATCAGCATAGCATGAATGAACACAGATGATCTGAGCTTTAGAGTTAGGGTTAGGGTCCTACAACTATTTCAAAACTTGGGCATCTAGAGTCAGCTTCTTAGGGAATGTTGTATGAGCATACTTGATTGTGTAGGATGTGATTGAATGTACTTTAATTATTTTCCTTTATTCCCTTTATTTTCTAATATTTTTCTATAATTTTTCCAAAAATACTAGACAATTGTAAAAATCCATTATTTTCTATTTATTTTCTCATAATCTCTTTATTTTTACAAAGATTTTATCAAACCCTGGATGATTTTTCAGTAAGTTTTCTATTTTATTCAAAACTCCAGGCAATTTTCCATCCTTCAGTTTCTCTGGATCTCGAGCTTCCAATATTATCTTGATCCTGCTTGCTATTTTCCTCAAGAAAAATTATGTGTTTTTCTCATGGATTTCAATTCTGTTTTCAAAATCTCTTCACCTTATTTTCGAGTGAATTCCATGATCATGGCAGTGGCAAATTATCTGCTCACCTTCCCTTTTGGTTCACCTTAGTTGTGTACTTCCTTCGTTGAAGTAACAACCTAATTGTCGCAATTCCAGCGATGACTCAATCCCTGGTAATGGGATATCTTTTCAGAATTGTCAACCTAATCTCATCAGATTTTCCTCTTCTCCTTTTTATTCAAATTGTTGCCCTTAAAAAATTTTCCTATCCTAACCATCCCCTTTGTCCTACAGAGAGTATCAACATTGTTGAATGGTTCAGACCAGATCATGCCTGAAGATTGCACCATATCAACACATCAGCGATATTAGCAGTAGACAAAAAAGGATGAGTTCCCCAAGTTCGGCTAGAGGACAAAGTCAGCAAGGTGGCGATGACATCAATCCCGCCATGTATACCTTATTCCAGAAAATGATGGTCAAGATGCAATCCGAGCAATCTGAGGCTAGCTCAAGAAAGGTGTCATCCAGAAAGAAAACTAAGGGCAAAACCATCAGGAGACATATCAAAATCACTCAAAAGAAGGTTTCACGGTACAACGAGTCTGAAGGGGAAGATTCTGTGGAAGAAGCCTCGAATGAAGAACAAGAGGCAGAGCTTGAGTCTACCAAATAGACCAATCAACAGTCAACAATCAATGATCTGATCCAGCTTCAGCTGAAGGAGATGACCCACATGGTCAAAGATTTGCAGGCCCGTGACAAGGGCAAGAAAGTCTTCATGAGTGAGAATTTTTATGATCGTTTAGAAGGGGATGATAGTCTTGAGAATCTCCTTAAGAAATTTATCAAGTTTGACCGAGCTTTGTTCCTTTGTTTTCTATGCAGTTTGGAGGGCACCGCTGCCAAGTGGTACTCAGAGCATATCAATCTCATCGACTTAAAGGAGTTCGACAATGTGGTCAATTTATTTATCTTGCAGTTTATGTTCAATACTGAGGCACTGCCCACTCTGAATCACCTCTGCAACCTGAAGCAAAAGGAAGACGAAAAGGCCAGGGACTTCATTCACAGATGGAGATCCACCTGCAACAAAATGAGGAGTCCAATATCAGAAGAACATGCATTGTTAATTATTTTGAACATTTTTTCTCAACCTCTGAAAGGCCTCATTTCTACCCCCCCTCATCGCGATCTTTCATTGAATTAACAAAATGAGCAGAATAACTCAAAATGGAGATGGAGAATGGTGTATATGAGAGCCTTACGCTCTCAAAGAGCTGCCAAGACACCAAGAAAAAGGCACCCATCACCATGAATACCGCTAGAAGCGACAAGGAAAGCAGAAAGGGCAATATCTTCAAGCAGAATGATGAGCCTCTCCAGTCAAGCTCTCATCAGAAATAAAAAACTCAAGAAAAGCTGAAGTATGATAACTGGAGTTTTAAATGTGACTTTACTCCCCTAGATCAGTCGCATAAAGAGATCCTTGAGTATATGTTGTCCAAGGAGATGATTAAGCTCTCAAGGGTCGATGATCCTTCTGTCATTAGGGGAAGGTTTAAAGATCAATTCTGCAAGTTTCATCTGGCAATGGGGCATGATACTGAGTATTGCTTCGTTCTCAGGAATATTAATAAAGACTATATCGATAAAAATCTCCTTAGAGAAGCCAAAAAAGAGGACAAAGTAGCAAGCTCATCAGCACCCTAAGAGCGACAGGGCCAAAACTCTCTCATTCTTTCATTTTGCTTTTGTCATTTTGTAGGGACGACGTGGTCTCATTTCTTTCATCAATAAAATTATCAATTTTTCTCATAGCTTGGTGTCATCTTTCATGTTTCTCCTTCTTCACAAAATGTCTTCTTGTGAGAAGTGACCTCTTTTAGAGAGCTTCCCGAATCAATCAGGAAGCGCATCGCCAATCTTTCCCTTGTTATCTTCAGAGAACATATTTTAAATGTCAAATATTTATCCTTTCATCCAATATTATACTTCTTAGTTATACTAGGGCATTTTTTTTTAAAACTTGTTTTCACTTTAAAATGCCTTATATGCAGGCAGGATCAAACAAAATTTTTTACCATCTATTTGCATTCATTTGTATCTATTTGCATTCATTTGCATCCATTTATATTAATTTGCATCAAATTCATTTTTTCATTCAGGATAAGGAATAAATCTTGAGACCCCGACAGTTATCCAGGCCATCATGAGGGTGAAGATTGAAAATCTCCCATCACAATTAACAAGCACTTTTCAAAACACCGGTCTTTTCAAATTTGACCTTCAGGTCGAGTCTTTTATCAAAACCATTTTTGTCGGTGATGCCAAAATCAACCTTTGGGTTAAGCCTCTTTTCAAATTCGGTTTTCACTGGTCGAACCACCTAAATCCAATTCTTACTGGTCGAACCACCTAAATCGAGTTCTTACTGGTCGAACTTCCTAAATTCGGTTTCACTGGTCGAACTTTCTAAATCCAGTTTTTACTAGTCGAACTTCCTAAAACTAGTTTTCACTGGTCGAACTTCCTAAATCTGGTTTTCACTGGTCGAACCACCTAAATACAGTTCTTACTGGTTGAACCACCTAAATCCAGTTCTTACTGGTCAAACTTCCTAAATTCGGTTTCACTGGTTGAAATTCTTAAATCCAGTTTTCACTGGTCGAACTTCCTAAATCCAGTTTTCACTGGTCGAACTTCCTAAATTCAATTTTCACTGGTCGAACTTCTTAAATCTAGTTTTTACTGGTCGAACTTCTTAAATCCGGTTTTCACTGGTCGAACTTCCTAAATCCGATTTTCACTGGTCGAACCACCTAAATCTAGTTCTTACTGGTCGAACCACCTAAATCCAGTTCTTACTGGTCGAACTTCCCAAATCCGGTTTTACTGTTCGAACTTCCTAAATCCGGTTTTCACTAGTCAAACTTTCTAAATCCAGTTTTTACTGATCAAACTTTCTAAATCCAGTTTTTACTGATCAAACTTTCTAAATCCAGTTTTTACTGATCAAACTTTCTAAATCCAATGCTTGTGTTGGACTTACTCAAAATTCAGTGTTCGTGCTGATACTTTTTCAAAATCCAGTGTTCGTGTTGGTGCTTCTTCAAAATCTGATTTTCATATAGTCGCTCTTCTAAAATTCAATCCAAACACTAGTCTCATATTAGGGTTTAGGCTTAATGTCAATCTTCAGACCTGCGAGCCAATCAATCTTTATCAGACCTTCAGGTCACTCCAGTCTATCAAACTAACCTTAGGGTCACCAATTTTGTTAGTCGAACTTCTGATCACCAATTTTATCAAGCAAACCTTCAGGTTATCAAATCTGTCAAAGTCAATCATTTTCTGACCTAGGGGTCGCTTTTGCCAATCATGGTCTTTCAATATTCGACCTTTGTGTCAAACTCGTTCCCAATTGGCCCTTTTTCAGGGAGAGTTTGAGGGAACTCATTCTTTTCGCATGCAATTATTGTTCGTTTGCTGAACCCTTTTTCTAGGCAGAGTTTGAAGGGACTCATGTTTCGCGAACAGTTTGCAAAATAATTTTTTATTATCACACAAGGAACCCTATTTCCAGAGAGAGCTTTGACGAAAGCTCGTTCTCCTTGTGACCCTCCAATATTTTTTGTTAGGCCATCCCGTCATTGAGGACCCTATTTTCAGAAAGAACATGATAAACTCGCTTCTCTGTGACAATTCATCGACCTTACCCAATCAACCACCTTTCTATAAGGAAAGCCTAAAGTTAGGGAGCTTTGACAAAAACTTAATTTCTCTTCGAAAGTTTATTTTGCAAACACCTCCTCTTCAGGGAAGAGAGGAGTATTTCTTATTACCCGTTCAAGTAAGGGTCAAGCCTGAGTCTCTGCTTTGGGGAAAGGAGATGAGAATTTAGTCATGGATGTGTCAATCAAATATCAAGCGAATTCTTTCACCAAGGATCTCAAGAATATTTTGTCAATTTGTCATAAAAGAAAAACAATTGTTGATCTCAAAATCTTTATTGCATAAAATTTTATCTCATATTATCTTCAGTATTCCCTCCAAAAGGACAAAGCTTTTGCGAAGAAAGAAGAAAATTCAAGCTCTTTTCTATTGGTCAACCAAAATGATAAAGAAAAATCCTCGATATGACCGGCAAAGTAAAAATTCAATGATGTTGAGAAGCCATAAGTAAATTGGTATTGATCATAGCTATGACACATTTTTAAAGACTATTCTTCTGGTAATAAGGCGGTGGAAATATCCTGAGTGAAAAGGAATCCACTCAATTTCATTATCTCTCCAATCAATCAAGTTACAATCAACTATCTGCAAAAGGGATCTCTTAGTCATCGTCAAGATGAAGACTGATGGATGAGTTAGACCCCCGGGGCCAAAGGAGACTCAGATCATCTCCAAGTTGAAGGAGTATGTGATGTGTCATTCCAGGAAAAGTTTAAATCATCGTCAAGTTGAAGGCTAATGCGATGAACCTTCCGTCAATCCCTAAATGATATTTGATCACTGTTATCATACAGAGATTTTCAAACCAATGAGGCAATTCTATCAATATAATTTTTGAGACTAAAGAAAACTCAAATCATCTCTAAGTTGAAGGAGTATGTGTCGTGCCCTTCTAGAGAAAATTAGAACATCGCTAAGTTGAAGGTTGATGCGATAAAATTCTCGCCAAATCCCAAGAGAGTTTATTTTTCATGTCTTAAAAAAGTCTAAAAGATTATCAAAAGATTTCAATCAAAGCAACAACATCATAATTCCTGGAACTAAAGAAGACTCGAATCATCTCCAAGTTGAAGGAGTATGTGATTTGTCTTTCCAGGAAAAATTAGAACATCATCGAGTTGAAGGTTGATATGATGAAATTCTTGCCAAACCCTAAGAAAGCTCGACCTCTATGTCTCAAAAGAGTGCAAACAGATCATCATGGGTAAACCCTAGATATCAAACAACCAAAATTACCAAGAATCCTCTTTATTTATGTAATTTTCTTTTATCAACATTCTTTCATTAATCGCTTTTATGATACTGAGAGCAATCTTCCTTTCTTTTCATAACAAGGAGATGGATAGCTTCCTTAAAGAAACTCAACAACAATAATTTGATTTTGATTCTAGATTCTACGGAATTAGCCCGGTTGGAGGCAATACTCTAGGTAGAAGAGGGAATATCTTTCAAATAAATGTGCTTACATTTCAATTATCTTGAATCAACTACAATTTTTATCTTATTAACAATATTTTGAAGTTATCCCGACATAAAGTGAGAGCTTGATGTCCATTTTGATATATCCAGGCGTTGTTGTTATCCCTCTTTAGGACTTGATAACACGAGTTTTCAAGATCCTTCCCTTCTTGTTTTTAATCTGAGCGCCTGAGCTCTCAAATTCACATACTTTCCTATGTTTCCCACTGTCCCACCATAGACAGTTCCCGTTCAGGGTAAAGTTTAAATCTGAATTATTTTTGCAAAAGGTTATTATTTTAAAAGCTATTCAGTCTCAGCAATAAGACGCTTAAGATCAACTCCTGTTCAAGCTTTAGAGAACCCTATTTTTTCCTTTTACAAACTCCTCTCGGATTTATTGTGCAAATTCTGAAGGTTCCATCATAGTTTCTTCATTCAAGTATTTTGTTATCCATACCCGTTCAGGTTAAAGGTTACAACTGAGCCTCACTTCGTAGAATATTTTATCCATACCCATTCAGGTTAAGGGTTACACCTGAGCCTCACTTCGTGAGGTATTTTATCCATGCCCGTTTAGGTTAAGGGTTACACATGAGCCTCCATCGTGAGGTATCTTTCGTCTCATCCAGGTTAAGGGCTAAGCCCGATCCTCATTCCGATGAGGTGAATTTTCTTCTTCATTCTTCATGTCATATCTAGCACTATCATCTGAATCAATTCTTTCATACCCAGTCAGATTCTTCTAACTGGGGCATTTTTATAGCCAATTTTTTTGTGTTTTCTTTGCCACTAAGCTCAACTTTCAACTGGCTTAGTAGCAAAAAGGGGCATCTATAAACACCCCAAATTTTCCACCTTCGCTCATAAATCCTTTCCTCTTGCAACTGGGGCCCGCTCTCTAAATTCTTCAGGAAACCAGTTGATCGACATCTGAGTGAGGGCTATTTAGAACCCGAATATTGCCCCAAATTCAAACATTTCAAAATTCAATCTCTATTTTGGCTCAATTTCAATCATCAATTTTTGCATTCGAATATAAATGTTTAATTCTTTATCTCTGTCAGGGGTCAGGGACTTCAAATCCCTCATCTAGGGTTTGCCTTTTGTATCTCATTTTGTACAATTTCATATCATTCTATATCATTTCACATCATTTTATTACATTGCATGGCATTGCATATGATTTTCGAGACCCAGCACTCTGTTTTTTCAAAATCTTTAAATCCAGATTCGATTTTAAAAACTTTTCTTTCGAAATCAATCTCAAATACCTGGGTTTTAAATCAACATTTTGCCATTTGTCAACCCCCGGGATCTTTATTTCAAAACATTTTCTTTACAAAGTGATCTGGATTCGTTTCAAAATCAATATTTAATTGATCTTAATTCTCAGATGAGACCCATCAAGGTGGTGTCGCTTCTGGATCCCTTCTTTCGTCCAAATTTCTTAAATTTTGGAGTTTTAGTTGATTTAGAACTCTGTCTTTTCACCTTTTTGAACCTCTTTAAAATTCTATTTTAGTTTTTGAACCAGAAGAAGTCATATCCCTTGTCCATTTCCTCCATTCTGGCCAAAATCTAAGAGTTTCAGTCAAACTAGGACTCTATCACAAAGTTTCCGTCGAATTAGGACTCTATCTTTCACCTCTATTTTTACCTGTTTTAAAGAAAATCTTTCAAAATCTTTTATTTTTGCCAAAATTTTAGAGTTTTAGTCAGACTAAGACTCTATCATAGAGTTTCAGTTGGATTAGGACTTTACCTTTCATTTTTATTTTTATGCATTTTCAAGAAAATCTTTCGAAAGAAGTTAAAATTTTAGAATTTTAGTCAAATTTGGACTCCATTCCAGAGTTTCAGTTGGATTAAGAGTCTAACCCTGACTTCATTTTTTGAGAAAATCTTTTAAAAACTTCTTCATTTATCCTTCAGAAAATCAAATTTCAAAATTTCAAGGATTTATTATAGAGTTTCGAAATTTTAGGACTCTGCCCCAGAGTTTCAGTCGGTCCAGAACTTTACTCTGATTTTACCTTTTTACTCTTGTTTACTTATTTTTCGAAAAACAGATCCAATTCTTAGAGTTTCAACATTTTAGGACTTTATTCTAGAGTCCCAGTTGATTAGGACTTTATTCAAAATTTTACTTGTTCACTTTTACTAATCTCTGAAAAAGATCTTTTGAAATCTCTTTGTTTGTCTTTTAAAAACCAAAATTTAAGAGTTTCAAAATTTTAGGACTCTATTCAGGAGTTTCAGTTGGTTTAAGACTCTAAATTTCTCGAATTTGTTCTTTGGTTTCATTCCCACTAATTTTAAAAACTTCTTTTCACCTTTATTTTAACCTGTTCAAAAACTCAGGTACGGGGCCCACATACCTAGTGCCACATTCGAGAGATTTTTAATTTTTGTAGGACTCTAAAGGATTTAGAATTTTTATTTTTACCTTTTGTTTAAAATTCCTTTTGAAAATCTTTTTTTTAACCCCTTTATTTTCATAGTTTTAAAATCATTTTCTAAAAAACAAGTGAGCCCCACAGTAGGTGGCGCCACATTTGAAAGGGTCTACGTGAGTTCTAGTTAGTGTCCTAATTGAATTAAAATTTTAAAAAGATCAAAAATGATTTTAAAACCTCACATTTATTTTCATTTTTTTTAAAGCCTTGTTTTTAAAACTTGTAATTAGGACTTTTAAAAACCAAATGTGGGCTCACAGTAGGTGGCACCACATTTGGATTTGTTTATGTTGATTAGGACTCAATTAGGTTAATTAGGGTTGACTAATTAGCATTTTAGTTAGGTTAGAATTCCACCAAAATCGTCCCCCCTAATTAAGCTAATTAGGAAGAGTTTTGAAAAAACCAAATTCTCAAAACTCTATCCTAATTAATGCCTATAAATAGAGACCATAGGGGTCAACCTCCACATGTTCTCTCACCCTCTCTCTCTCTCTCTCCAATTCATGGCTCTCTCTCCTTCAAGCTTCAGCCTCCTTTATTGAAACTCTAAGGTAAGGTCATCTTCTCCTTTTTTAATTTTTGTTTATTTTTCATTAAAATCACCATTGTCGCCTCTTTTAGCATGCTTTTCCTTTATTTTTATTTCAAAAAAATCATGTGAGAGCCTCAAGATGATGATGAGCTGATGTTTTATGGCTCATTACACATTTTTTGTTCATTAATAATATTTATTTTCCGCTTATTATGTCAAACGCCTAAAAAAGATTGAGATTCGACCGTTCAATGGATCGAATCCCTCTTTTAGTGGCTAAATCAAATTTCAACCATGTTTTTCCTATTTTTTTATTTATTTTATCATGTTAATATTTATTTTATGTGCTCAAGTATCAAATCATGATTCATTACATTATTTGAATTTTTTAATAGTTTTTACATGCTTAAATTAGGTTTATTTATGTACTTTATTGATAATATGCATTCTTGATTCTAAGTGCAAGAATAATTATATTTCATGTGCATTTTTCTATCAATAAATTCTGATATTTTTAGGGTTAAACTATGGATGTGTCAGTGACTTTCTATAAAAAAAATTGGATTATTTTGAGTTCTGTAACCTTGCTAAAAAAATCAGAAACCAAACTCTAATTCTTGTACCGTGAAAACGCTATATAGAATCAGGAACAGCTTGTCGATGTGATATCTCCTTCATCAAAGATTTGATTGATGATTTGTAAGTTGAAGTGTGTTTGTTATGATGTCTAGTATATTCTGTGAATGTTTTAGATTTTTATATGGTTTAAGCACTAGTTCAACTTACATGAATTGTATTTCCCTAACCAAAGATTTGATTGATGATCCGTAAAATGTAACAGATTCAGCAGGATGTCTAGTTTTATTAGTGTGATTTCTATAATTTTTGAACATTGTCTGCTATTTTTAATTGAGCTAAAATCAGAACTATCTTTTCAAAAGTCGTTACGTGCTCGCCAAAAGCAAGCATATATTGCCAGAATGATATCTCTCTAACCAGAGATGATTTTTTTGATTTGTAAAAAAGAAATATTTTGTTAATCTGTCTAGTATCTCTATAAATTTTTATATATTTCTATGGTGGTTTTATACCCGATTTGGGTCTAACACTGTGATAGGTATGTGCTTGTGGGTAAAATTATATATTTTTAGGTTTTTATTTAATTTTCATATCAAAATAATCTAAAAAATATAAATTTTGTATTGCACTTTAATTTTAGGATTATTATAAGTTTTCATGTCGATTTTTACAAATTTTAAAATTCATTTGGTGCATTAGTTGGTTAAAACATGAAAACAGGATGTCCGTAGAGTTCTGACTCAACTGAAACACGGGCAAACATTGATTTTTTTATGATATTTCGATTTTTTTATAAAAAGTTTTATATTTTTAAGGTTTGATCATGTTCATGATTATGCTAGGGTGCTCCACACTCGATTTGGTGTTGATTTGAATCCATTTGATCTGTGAATTAAAAGTTTTACAAAAAACTTTTCTGAAAACCCCGATTTCAAGGCCATAATTTTATTTTCAGGGGTATTTTGGTTATTTTCCCCAAAAATCTGAATTCCAAAGTTGTTTATTTGTATTATTTATTCAATTTTGCATAATCCTTTATTATGTTTGTTTCAGGGATGCATGAAAAAAGGCTTATATTCGGATAAATCCAGCAATTTTCAGATATTACTGGATAAATTCTGAAAAGCCAACATATCTTCACTAACAAGTTTGCTAGTTTTTCAGGGACATTCAAGACTGTATTTTTTTATTTCAATTTATTATTTATGCAAATTATAAAAATATTGGAATAAAAATTTAATTTTCTGCTTAGAATAGGGCTGCATTGCATATAGTTTATTTCTTTAAATAATGTCAATGTGTGATGGATGATGATTCACACATATTTAAATCCACCATGGTCTACATGAATGACACATGCACTAGCTTCTAAGGAGTTGATAAACTCGGTGGGTTTCATATTTGTGGCCATAGTCAGAATACGAACAAAACCCAGATTTATCATCTTTTTCTAAGCCACAAATGACCTACACTCTTAGGCTATCTTAAAAAATTATTGCATTTTTCAAAGTTTTTCCAAATATTTACCAATTTTAGAATCAAATGAGATATATTCAATATGTATTCATGGCCATAGTCAGGGATATGTAAAGAATTTATTTCATCTAAATTCTATAAGGCATAAAAAATCTCCTTTTCAAAATTTTTTCTCAAATTCCTGAGAAAATATTTTTGCAAATTGCATTCATTCATTCATCTAAGTTAGACTGCATCATGAAAAAACTTTTATAGGGCTACACACCCATACCTTTGGATGTTTTCCAATTCAATCTAAAAAAAAATCGATTTCCTCTAAGTCTTTCTCCAGAATTCGTTTTTCTCAAAAAGATTTTTTTCTTCAAAAATCGATTTCTCTTTTCTGAAGAAATATTTTTCCAATGTAATTCATGATTTTCAAAGTATCCTTTTTCCAAGTATATCAAATATTTGAAGCATAGATCATGTTTTCACTCTGCATTTTTCGAAGTTCATAATAGCACATGCTTGATTCTTTGTGCATTTAGGAATAGCATATCGATTTAGACAAGTTGAGCAAAGCAAAGGACATGATTGATCCTTGATTCGATTACCCCTGGTTATGGTGTCAGAAACGGTTGAACCTCGTACCGACAAGCGAGTCCCATTCTTCAGAATTATCCTGTATTTTAAAACGAAGGTGAGTTATTTTCAAAAACTTTTTCAAAGGTCAGTTTGACTTGCAAAGTAAAATTTTGCAATGATAACACAATCATGCAAAGTTACGCAAGTTCGCATGCCAAATATTTGTACAGATAGTCACATAGTTGCAGATCTCTTTGTTATTGAAAGGTGGTTCCCACGATATCCCATGAATTTAGTATCATATATATAACTTTAGTTTAATATTTGCAAAGTTATGCGGTTTACTTTAAACATGTGGTTCACAAATATTTTTGTGCAAATTTCATGAGGCATATGTAGATTAAGTAGGATATTTGTGAAGTTACGAGGTTCAATTTAACAAGAGGTTCACATATTTTTTATGCAAATTTCGTATTATATATGCGAACTTAGATATTTGCAAAGTTTAAAAGTTTGAGTTTAACAGGATGTTCACAAATATGATTATGCAAACTTTATGATGTCAAAAATTTTTTTTTCAAACCTCTTTTTATGTGAGAGTTTGTGATACCTGACGAGCATATGGATATATCGCACGAACTTCATGTGTTTGACATATATGAAGGATAAATGGTCCTACCAAAGTTGGCTATTTTCGATTTTGGACATGGGGAAAAATCAAAATTTATGGGGCATTTCATGAAACGTGACCTTTTCTATGCAGTACGGTTATTTTTTCATAAAATTAAACTGTTTTATAATTTTAAATTATTAATTTATTTATGTTTCTCATTATTTTTACTTTCAATCTTGATAAATGTATATGATATAACCTATGTATAATATAATCTTTCTTTTACTATTTGAATTATCTTATATAGTCCAGTCGTATGAGTGGGATGATTATCTAGGTACAATAAAATGCGATCAGTCTCTCTTGCCTATGAGTGTTCCATGCCTCCACCTGCATAGTTAGTGGTGATCGTGGTTTGTCACCCGATATGAGATGACTATAGTTCAAGACCCATGAAGGGAGAGAGATTGTGGCATCCCTTTCCGCAAGGTTGAAACTGGGTGTTACTGCCTAGAGGCCTCTAGAGGGACTTCAGGACATGTTTGATACGTCATTACCAGCGGGATTCAGACGAAAATCCCGCTGGGAACAGCGAAATGTGACAAATGTTGGATGCCGCGAACGGTGTTCCACGCGTCCGCCACGTCCATAAATGTCTCTAATTTTCGATCCACCTCCCCCCTGTTACAAAAAGAACAAGAACAGAGGGGACGAAAAAAATGCATCGACGGGTGAGCTGCACCTGTCAATGCGCGCGCGCGCGCGCGCGTGTGTGTGTGTGTGTGTGTGTGTGTGTGTGTGTGTGTGTGTGTGTGTGTGTGTGTGTGTGTGTGTGTGTGTGTGTGTGTGTGTGTGTGTGTGTGTGTGCAAGGGCTCCGCTGGAGCCGCAGGTGGCGACACCACCGCCGCTGATGCTAAGAGGGGGTGTCCCTTCGACAGCACAATGAGTGGCTCCTCCTCATCTGCCGTTTGCCCCGTCGACACCCCTCGGCCCCTCCCTCCATGTCCAGAGCTCCTTTTTAGGTTCGTCAACGTGTGTTTGTGTTTGATCGTACTTTTGCAACTGGTTTTTTCATCTTTGGCTGCCTTTGAATTGGTTTTGGTGTTTTTTCTTCTAAATTAGTGATGATGGTCACGTCTTGAAACACGTTGAAGGGATGATTCTTTTATAATTCTGGTTGCTTAGTTGTGTGGATGCTTTGGTTTTGCTTTGTGCTTGGTTTGTTTTTTGTTGGGGGCTTTATTTTTCTATTATTCACTTATTTTCACGAATTATTGCCGGGATTAGGTTGAGATTGTTCCCCTTTATTTTATTGCTAAGTTTATGAGGATTAAATGTAGCACCACTTAATGCTTTTTTCACCTTTTCTGTTGGGGGCTTGTATTTGGCTGGGCATCACTTTTGTTGGTTTGCCATTTCTTGTAGGGTTCTTCAATATGGCCTTCTGTCATTTTGTTCCAATTGGCTAACTTTAAACTCTCATCGTTATTTCTTTCTAATTTCCACTTTTGATCTTTATTTTCATAGCTTAGATTATTCTATTTGCGTGGATTTTGTTTTCACAATTTATTGTGGATTGTCATTTAGTTCTTTTCATTCTTTACTTTTTCTTGATAAGAATTTATTAGTGATTTTAGAACATTCACTTTGTTCACTGCTTACTTTAAATAGTCTAAATATTTTTCACGCTAGGCTTTTTCAATCTCAAATCTCCATTCTGTTTGCCTGTTCTCTTACTGAAAGATCTTAACGGTTTACTTTTTCATCCTGTTATTCTTCCACCCTTTGTGCTCCATTGTTGAATCTGACCTTTTGACAAGCAGAGTATCGCATAAAGTTTTCATCTTGTTATGTAACTGATACAAAGTTTTTGGTCTCTTTGCTTGCAGAGAATTCTATCATCTTTTTCAGGTAAATTGTGTCATCTTTTTCCAAAAATCACCAGTCTCTGTCACCAACTATCACTGTCAACCTCTTAAAGTCATACTCCATAATTTTCCAGGGGGTTCAGAGGCATTTGAGCTATTGACAAGGTTTTGTTACCACAAGGGACAAATTCATATAATTCCTTTCAACCTTTGGCTTCTTCATTGTGCTGCTATTTTCATGGAGATGAAGGAAGACATTTTTTCAAACAACTTAATAGAACAGACGGAATGATCACTTCAATGGATTATGTATTGGACTTGGTCAGAGAATTTGGTGGCCTTAAGCAATACCAACAATTTATACATGCAACATCTTCATCAGGAATCCTGAAGAAAATTGTGAACTCTATGTTGTTGAAAATCACCTCGAATAGTGATTCAAGTCCTTCTAATTCTTCACTTGAGAGCTCAGTCCGCTTTTCTTGTGATACTCAACGTAGTGAATTCTTAAAGAATAGTGCTCAGGCTTGGTGGTTTGAAGAGTTATTTGTTTTGAGCTCCCAAGTTATTGAGAAGTTGATCATGGCCAATTGTATAGATTTTATCCTTCATCTGATTAATAAAAATTATTTATTTCATAATCCTTCATTTTAAACATGCACGGTTCATGATAACTCCAGGATCTATTATTCTCTTCTCTGAAACAATATGGTATTTTTGGAAGGCCATTGTGTTGTTGCTCTTTGCTCTTTTTTCTTTTCTTTTCTAGTGCTGAATTCTGCATCCCATGGTTATTGAGGATCAAAGTGTTTGGAAGTTCTTGGATTTGTCTCTATATGGTGCTTAATTCACATAATTTATAGAAATACACATTTCCAAGATAATTTATCAATGGAGCAGTCAAATCACGCAAATAATATGATATCAAACCAACAAAACTGGCTCATGAGAACATTATCATTGGCAAATGGCAGCTGGTACATATTTGACCAATACATTGCCATATGAAATTATAAGCAGCTGCTTCTGCAAATTGCTTTTCCTTTTCTTTTTTAAAATTGCATTTATATATGTATATATATCTTACAAATATCATATTTTTTGACATTTTATTTTTAAAGGGTTTTGATAAAAAGTGCATTTAAAATATTGTGATGCTTTCCTGCAATTCTTTTGTCAAGATTTTCATGATAATTGCCACACTCTCTCTCTCTCTCTCGCTATATATATATATATATATATATATATATATATATATATATATATATATATATATATATATATATATATATATATATATATATATATATATATATATATATAGAGAGAGAGAGAGAGAGAGAGAGAGAGAGAGAGAGCTACAAACACCTAAGGTCTACAAGAAAGTTGCTCAACCACACGATGTCAATGGCAGTGTAACCATAATTTCATACTCTGAAGACAAAATAGTAGCTTTTGTGCTATCATGATATCAAGGGATCTTCTGAAAATGCATTGATGCCACTGGTAGAGAGCCTGCAAATAGGGTCTCCTCATTATGCACACAAATCAAACTACATGTGCTTGAACAACCCATCTGCAAGGGTTGGGATAAGTGACACCATTAATATACTTTTTAGTGTTCATGTGCTCAGATGTATCACTTCTATTACAAATATGAGCTCATGCGAAGATAACCGTAGTGAAGAATAGGTAAGCTCAATGCTTGCCACACATATCTAAAATAAGTGTTCTCAAGTAGAGGTAGAAGTTGCATCTAATAATACACTTATACAAATGTCATCCCAAATCCCTGGTAGTAAACATTGTATTTCCCACACTTGAGTGAATCTTGCTACCATACTGATGAGTAGATCTAACAAAGAACAACAGTATCTACTCTGGAGCATATATTGTATCCATTAAAAGAGCCCTTATGTGCCTGGTTATGTTCAGGGGCAAAAATCCAATTTAAGGTCCTTATTTGGAGCAAAAATCCATATTCGGGGCAAAAATTTCATTCGAGATCCATATTTGGTGTAAAAAATCATGATTTTAGATATAATTTTGTAATTGGATTCATATCTGGGCAAAAAACCATAATAAACTTGTTAAAACATATAAAATGGTGGACGAATCGGGTCATACGATCCAAAATGAAGTAATTTGACCCATTATCCATGTTTGTCCAAGTTATCTGCATGTCGTCGTCAAACAACAGACATTTAGAACATAGCATTTGAGTACGGTCTAAACAAATGTTGGACTTGTTACAGTTGTTACGGAATGAACAAAACTAATGTTCTGTTCTCTTCTTTTTGTTCATTTCGTCCAACCATGGACAAGCCATCAAACATACCCTCAAGGGTTTTACCAAGTGGAGGCTTGTCAATGTTCGATTGGTGATGGGTTCTTATCTTAACCTTATAAAAAAGTTCTTTCTCATACATGCACACATATCAAAGGGTTAATTGTTGCTATAATGGTTTGGTTTGAACGTGCAAACCACTTAAACTGACCCATGGATGTGATTTACATGTTTTTATTGAGAATCGCCCGTGTACAAATTTTTCTGATGATGAGAAAAATTGGTGCATTTATAACTAAAAAAGCATGTTTTTTCATCAAAAAAACATGTTTCATAAAAAAATTATGATCCAGGGTGTGTTTAATCTCCACTAATTCGAGCATGCTGAACACATCTAAGAGGTTAGATTAAGCTAAAACAACTTTCATCATGAGATGCTGTATTAAATATAAATCCCATAACCAACCCTGGGGAGGGGGCTCTGCCTGTCTGGCAGGAGCAGTTAGTGCACATCACCTTGTGTTGAGACGTTGCAAGTTTGAATCCAATGGTATATAACTGGTAGGGGGTCTGCCTAACACCAGCTTTCTCTTATGAAAAAAAAAATATATATAAATCGCATATCAAATGGTGGGTACCTCCAATGACACCAGCTATCAATGTGGTGGCACCATAATAAAAAGACTCAGAAAAAAGAAAAAAAAGGAACAGTATGCTGATGATTATGGAGAACCAGATGCTACCTCAAACACCCTAAAGTTCACATGGGAAAGAACATGATTGGCCATTGAAAAATGCTTAAAACTAAAAAGAAAGTGGTGCCATCTACCCACTTTGTTTACAATTGGAGGCAAAACCTGAGAAATCATGTGAACAAGAGAAAAATGAAAGTTGGCAACTGACAATTCAACAAAGTGTTTTCGTGTGGTTATTGCCATGCATAATTGAAGGCCCATGCATGATTTACCGACGACAATGAAACAGTGATCCTTCATCATTAAAGTCCAACCAGATGCAGATGAGGATTCCTTTTCCTTTTTCTTGGATGTCTACCTGTTAGGTTGTTGTAGTGACTTTATAGAATGGTAACAGTCGTGAAATTGATTGCATGACGATCCTTTTGTTTGAGAAACAAGTCCCTACAATGATCTCGTGGCACATGTAAAGATCTGATAGTACAAGGGCAGATCAGATCAGGTCACATTGCATATGACCCATCACCTATGTCACAAAGATACTGATTGCAAGTTCCAAAAAATGCTTGACGCCAGGAAGAGGGTCAATATTCAAATCCCATGGGCATCACCCTTTGTGCAAGCCGAAGCGTGATGACTCCTTGGGGAGCAAGGGGTAAGCCCACAAAGTTTTTTGAAAGTTCAGATGGGGTTAGGCCAACCTCTACCAGAGTAAGCCCACAGAGTTTTACATTGTCAGGACAGTGATCGTAAGTATGGCAGGCAGATCGAGCACCGCTAGGTCTCTGATCTTGGGGGCGGTTTCTTTGTGTAAATATATAAAAAAAAAGTTGCAAAAATTTTTTAGTTAACAAAAATATATTTTTATCCAAAGGTTATTGAAAATCATTGAGGAATTAAGTGTTACAAGAGACGTAACCAAAATGGCGTATGGCCGATCATCTGTCATATTCAATCCCCACCATGTATCTCACCTGGGAACTGTGGGAGTGGGGCCCACATACACATCTGTATCAAGTGAGATGGGAGACGGGGATTGAATATGACCGGCAAATTGGTTATATACAATGTGACTTGATCTGCCCTTCTTTGTTTCATCATAAAACAGTAATAAAATGGGATCAACTACACGGACTGATTGGTTTGTCTAGCGTTGGACCACATCAATGGCCTTGTCATTCAAAAAAGATGAGAACAACAAAGCTGGGTATTTCCCTTTTAAATATTCTTTTCTTCAACTTCTACATTCTGAATAAGGTAGAAATGATATATGCATTGTTGATGATGTGGATAGGGCATCCCCTTGGGACAATCCAACCATGATCGGACGACCCACTAGATCCAAACGGATTACTACTCAAAGATAGTAAAAGCATGAAACTTATAAATGAAAAGATGGGTTAAATGACTTTTACAATAGTTACAAGATGCCTTTTCATAAAGATGCCATTGTTCATCAAAGACCAAGCAGGGTTTCTTAAGGGAGTGCACCAGAATTGTACTCTGCAAACAACTATTATACTTGCCAGCTTTATGTTGCTTGACCGGGTTGGTTTGTTTCTTGTTAATTGGAATAAAAAATGGCCATAATCTGCAATTCATGTATAGGGCCACTTAGGATCCAGAAAGATATTGATCACAAGTAGTTGTTTATGTAGTTTCATATACTCATGAAACAAGCACTTGGGGAGATTATAGATCAATTTATAGATACAGTTCTATGCCAATCAGCATTAATTCTAGGTGTTTAGTTCTCCATCTTCATCAGTTCATCCTCAGGTAACCTGATCAGTTTCTACGAACTCTTGAATATCTATTACACTTAAAATCATATGGATGATGATAAAAAGTGAATAGAAGTTCTCACAGGATCTTTGCTCTAAAAGATAAGGTTTTGCTTTAATAGATAAGGCTAAGTATCCCAATGTCAAAGAGTCTATGAAAGATTCAGAAAAATATGCTCTCTCTCTCATGTTAAGAGTTCTCTAGAGTGCCAACAAATTCTTGGAGCGATTTTTTCAATATATGGACAGCTGATACTGTATTTCTCTACCCCGTTTTGGCTGTAGATCTCATGAAAACTAAGGCACCGTGAAAGCCGACGAACTTGATGGATAAACTGAGTATTCTGTTATTCAATACAATATTTAAATTTATAGTGAAAAGTCGATGTATCTTAATCCCTCGAAACACGCAGGGATGTTAACAAATGATAACAACACATGGTCGTCTATCCCAGGAGTTGTTACAATAAACTATAAAAGGTGTCGACTATCCTATTCCTAGTGTTTGTTACAGTACAAATCATGGTAAACCACATATAGTAAAATACAAATCATGGTAAACCACCTAAACTACATAAATTTACATGCAGTAATTCTAATACGCCCCCTCAAGTTGGAGCATGCGGGTCAAGCATGCCCAACTTGGTTTTCAACAAAGAGAACTGCGAGGTTGTGGGAATGAATTGAGTGCTATTAACCCGCTCTGAACTTTCTCTCGGATGAGGTGATAATCTAACACAATGTGTTTAGTGTGTTCGCGATAAAATGGGTTGGCAGCTATGTGCATAGGAGCTTGGTTATTGCAAAATAATATCATTGAATGAGAGAATCAGATGTCGAGATCCGCTAGTAGATATTTGACCCAAGTGAGCTCACAACTAGCCAAAGTTGTAGACCGATATTCAACTTCGGCAGATGATTAAGAGACAATAGACTATTTCTTGGACTTCGAGAAAATGGGGCTATCCTAAAGTCGAGCAACGGGTCATGAGACAAGATGCCCAATCTGAGTCACAATAGCCAATGAAATTAAGTTTGCTATCGGATGACATGAGAATATCTTGTCTTAGTGTGCCTTTAAGATATCAGATTACCCGTAATGCAACATCCATATGTTGTTTGCGAGGCTTGCTCAAGAACTGGCTTAAGATATGAACTACAAATAATATATCGAGCCTGGTGATGGTCAGATATACCAAACGTCCAATCATCTGGAGGTATTTACTAGGTTTATCTAAGAGATCGCCATTCTCGGTGTTGAGCTTCAACTGTGGTTCCATAGGAAATAAACATGGTTTGGCGCCTAGATAACCTGTCTTCTAAGATGTCGAGGGTATATTTTCTTTGAGAAAGAAATATGCCTTGTTTGGATCTGGCTACTTCAATGCCTAGAAAATATTTGAGTTGGCCAAGATCTTTAAGTTGAAACTGGGCGTTGATATTCAATTTGAGATCAATGATCTGGAAAGGATTATTGCCATCAATTATAATGTCATCAATGTACACCAAGAGGAACAATTGATTATGATGGTCGATTCTTGAAAACGAGCAGTCTGCTTTTTGAATGAACAAAACCGACATGTTTCAAGTAGGAGGATAGTTTGGTAAACCAGTTCCTAGAAGATTGCTTAAGTTCGTAGATAGACTTGTGTAATTTGCAAACATGTGGCGCCCCCGGAGTGCCAAATCTAGGAGGCATTTACATGTAAACTTCCTCGTCTAGTCCACCATGAAGAAAGGCGTTGTTGACGTCAATTTGAAAAAGATGCCAATTGCAGATGGCAACAATGGCCAATAGATGATGAACGATGATCATTTTTGCGACAAGATTATATGTTTCATTATAATCAAGGCCTTCTATCTGAGTGTACCCCTTTGCAACTAGGTGCACTTTTGTATCGTTTAATAGAACCATTTGATCTATATTTAATTTTATAGATTCATTTGCATCCGACAGGTTGTTTCCCGTCTGGTAAATCCATGATCGACCAAGTTTGGTTCTCTTCAAGTGTTCAAATTTCTGCAACCATTGCATCACACCATTGTTGGTGTTTAAAGGCTTGTGTGAAGGTCCTTGGTTCGAAATGTTGAGTAATATCAGCTAACAAAACACAATGATGGTGAGAGAACTTGTCATAGGCAAGGTATTTACTGAGTGTATGGCAGGTGTGAAGAACCACACTGGACGAGGAGTCCGATTGAAGTACAAGGGATGCAACATAACACTTGTAGTCCTTGAAATATGATGGTGGTTGTTGACTCTGACTAGAATGTTGAGTGAGTTGGGCATCTTGGATGGTGGGTTTAGTAGGTGAGAGAGCAATTGGATCCGAAATATGATTGGGAATGGGAGGGACGTTTGGGGCAAGTAAGAGTGGTGGTGATGGGGAACCGGGCATTGTTAGTGATGGGTGTGAATGAGGTGAGATTGGGTCTTGGGACTCAAAAATAGGAATCGGTAAAATGGGATGATCATCATCATTATCAGGGGGATCATGTTCTTGAAAATAAAAAACGATTTCATAAAATTTCACATTGCAACTAACAAAAATTTGATGAGTGTCAAGATTGTAGACATGATATCCAACTAGACCATATGGATATCCTACGAACACACATCTTTTAGCATGTTTGTCAAATTTGTGAGTGTGATATATGTTAAATGCATAATAAAGGCAACAAAAGATTCGAAGATGATCATATTTGGGCTCTTTGTTATGCATAACCTCATAAAGCATCTTTCCCTTTATTGGTTTTGAGGAGAGATGATTTATCAAGTAAGTTGCTATGAGAATGCACTGCCCCAAAATTTAAGAGAGAGATTAGCCTAGAACCCAATGGCCCGAGCAACATTTAATAAGTCCCAATGTTTTGCATTCGACTATCCCGCTTTGTTGAGGGGTAGCAACATAACTATGTTGATGATGAATCCCTTTTTCACGAAGATAGAAAATCATATCATTGGAAAAAATTTGGTACCGTTATCGGAATGAAGATGTAAAATGGTGGTACTAAATTGGTTTTGAACCAATGTAAAAAAAAATTAATGAGACTATGAGTCTCAGACTTATGTTGCATGAGATAGACCCGCATGCATCAACTATAGTTTAAAAAAAAATCTTAATAATGATGGGATTTGATAAGGCTCCCAAATATCACAATGAATTAATTAAAATGGCTTGGAGGTTTAGATAAAACTATTTGAAAATGGTAGTCTAATTTGTTTGGCCATATGACATATTGAACAATGATCATGAGGAATGCATTCATTCACTTTAATGAAATTAATGAGAATTTGAAGTCTTGAAATCGATAAATGTCCAAGTCTAGCATGCCATAGAAATGAAGTAGAAACATTAAAGTGCTTTTATCATTGATCTCAAGAACATAAAGGTTACCCTACATCCTATCCGCTCCAATCTTCATTTTTGAGAGTGAGTCCTGAAACAAACAATGATCATTTTTCAAAATGATTTCACAATTAAGATCTTGGATTAATTTACTAATGGATATGCGATTAAATTGGAATTGAGGAACATACAAAACATTAAACATTTTAATTTTTGGAGATTAAATGATATTGCCAATGGGGGTAACATGAGTGGAAGATACATCAGGTAACCCAATAGGCGAATACAAAATTGTTTCTGGAGTAGTTATGTTATGCAAGGAGTTGGTCACACTACAAGAAAAACATTAATTAGCACTAGAAATTTGCTACGAAAATAATCTGTTGCAAATTTATGACGAATTACCTAGAGAAAACTAGTCATCCCTAAAATTGGAATTAGTTACAAAATTAGCGACGAAAAAATTTTGTCCCAAAATCCATCGCTAATTAGCGACGAATTAGTGACATAAATATTTCATCTCAAACTCCGTCTCAACTTCACAACGGATGAGGGGCAAAAAATTTTCATCGCTAATTTGCGGTGGTGTTTGAGACAGAATATTTCTGTTGCTACTTTTTGATATAAAATGGCCCATCTAGAGCGCAAAATTCTCCCTCTCTCTCTCTCTCTCTCTCTCTCTCTGATTACCCCCAAATCAGCCAGAGTCACGCCGTCGTGACCACCATCACCTCCTCCTCTATTTCCTTTCTCCCCCCTCGCACGTAGCCACCAGAGTCCTTTTTTCCTCCTCTTTTTCTTTCCTCGACCAGAGAACAGACGGAATCGGGTCATCGCTGACCTTTGCCGATGGAACCCCATCCCTTCCTCACCTTCTTTTTTCTTCTTCCCCTTCTTTCTTCTTCTCTCCTCTCTGGTCTGTCGTCGCTTTCCCCTTTTCGTCTGAGCGCTGATTGAAAGTGATGTCATGGCTTATCGACGTCGCCTGGGTCTCCCATCGCCACCCGTATTCTTACCTTATTCGGGTATCTATCGTCGGAGGTAAATCCCTTGCCGAAATCCATCTTTGAGTTGTTGTCGCCCATGGACCTATCTGAGCCCTGGATTTTGTCCGTTAGCAAGCTGCACATTGTGCCTCCACCGTCGGCACCGGACGTCCACATCTCCGCCACCTCTGTACAATCGCCTAACGCCGAAGGGTATCTCATTGTTCTTCTGGCTTGCATGAGTGCGCATCTAGGGAAAATAGAGTCCCTGTGTGAGTTCCATTCGCACCATGGGCACGGCGTAATATATCTTAGTGATCCAACATCTTTTTCAGACAAAACTTATGCCATTTGAAACATTATTCTTTCTAGAATGTTTCTTTTGTTGGGCAGAATTTTAAAAAACACCTCTATTTGCTTCATATTGGGGGCTTAACAGAAAAAATAGGCTTAGATTTTTTTGTTTTTCCTACTGAATAGTCATTGGTGTTTTGATCGGCTCTTTGCAACCCAGTGTTAGATCAGTGAAAATTTTATTTTCCCTAATTCCTAATATGCCTGCCTTTATTTTATCTTAATATAAATTTTGAATTTAAATTTAAATTTGAAATAACTTCGACATTGAATTGAAATTGGATAAAGTTTGAATTTTAATTTCAATTAGAATTAAAAAAATCTGACTTTGAATTCACATTCTAATTAAAAAATCATCATTGATTTTCACTTTAAATTTTATTATGAAATCAAATTTTAATTTACATGTTTAATTCAACTTCAGGTTTAAGTATTTAATTTTATTTTGAATCTAAATTTCTAATTAAATTTTAACTTTGAACTTGAATTTGAAATTCCAATCTGATTTTAAAGTTTAAATTTTAGTTAACATTAAACCTAAATTTCAATATATAAGTTTAAGTTCAAAATTGAATCCGAATATCGGATTTGGCATAGTATTCAAATATGAATTTTGAATTTAAATTCAAATTTGAATTCACTTTGAGATTGAATTGAAATTGGATAAAGTTTGAATCTGAATTTCAAATGGAATTCAAAAATAAAATCCTACTTTGAATTCAAATTATGTCAGATAACTGGGTTTATGATAGATTCTCAAAGTTAGTTTGTACGTACACTGAATTTGTACCACAAGCACAGCGTAGAAATGTATTATATTATTTTGTATATTTGTGCTTTGCAGGTGCGTAGCTGAGCTAATTGCACGATGCATAGTGCTAAGCATCTCTTGCGGCTAAAAAATACCATGCAAAAAGAAATAAGAAAAATACAAATGCAAAAGCATGCAAATTGGGTAAATACCCATGGTGAGTAAGTGATGCAAGCGCATCACAGGTTATTTACTTTCTTAGAAGCAACACTTTCCTGCTCACACACTCACTTAGTTGTGGATATCTAGGACTGATTTGCTAGAGTTTGGAGATTATGTTGAGCATGATTTGAATATATGAGAATAGAAGTGCTTTTATTTTTGTAGTTCGGAGACTATGCTAGTCATGGTTGTAGTTAACAGGATATTAGAGTGTGTTTGTTGCAGGTACATGTTTGACATTATTGTAGTATGAATGATTGATTGTATTGTCATGTTTGATGTGACTGTATTCATGCTTGCATGAAGTTATTTTCGATTTAATTATGCATTTCATGTGAAATTGTATCATGAAAACATACTTAAAATGGATGTATCGTGTTTGTGAAGAATGTGATTTCATCTTTTTAAATATCCTTATAACTTGTGTAAATATGTTGTGATGGTGTTACACACAAAAATATTGAATTATCAATGCATGCATAATAGTTCATAGAATTGCATTTTATGTTAAGCATGTTTGTGGTAGAGAGGGGAATAAAATTTACGCATTAACTAAAACAAAAAAATTGCTCACCAATAATCACCAAACAAGAATTTCTAATAGATTTGTAAACCATAACAAAGTGTTAACCAACTTAACGAAAGTAACAAGAAAAATGAAGACTTTATGACCTACAATATGCAAATTATAGCAAACCAACAAGGAGAAATCAGTCATTTCATTCCCATTAACTTGGAAAAATGGAACCTACTTTGTAATTTTATCTGAATGCGTGAAAAACTACTTTTGCTTGACAGTAGTTTTCTTGGAGGTGAATGACATCATATATATATATGTGTGTGTGTGTGTGTGTGTGTGTGTGTGTGATATATCAAATCATTACATCCACCATCAATGCATGATAAATTAGATATTTTCTTCATCATAACATTATTATGATTCTCTTTTAACTAGTTAAGATAATATCTGTAACATCATATGACAAAATGATTGCAAACCATGAATGAATGTATCATATGATAGTTGATAATGAGGTGTCACTTGAATATATGGATGGTGTTGACAGTTTTATTGAATTTGCAATGACAAGTGTCAGTACAGTGGATCTCACCGGTTGGATCAGGTGCCCCTGCACGATGTGTAAGAACAATCAATTTGTAGAACCTCATGGCGTTAGACATCACCTATACAAGAAGGGTTTTGTCAGTGGTTATCAGAATTGGATGCTTCATGGTGAAAAATTTTGGAACAATTTTAACAAACGAGTGGATGTGGTGCACGATAATCCATATGTAAATTTGATATTTGATGTTGCAGGACCAGAACTAGGTTCTACTATGGGTCCTAGTGACGTACCAACTGGGGTAGAGGAAGAAGTACCAAACAATGTAGCTAGTAGATTTTATGACTTACTTAAAGATGATGATGAGTCACTGTGGAATGGTTGTGAGAGTCACACTATCTTGTCTACAGTTCTTCAACTAGTAAATTTGAAGTCAGAGTATAATTTGAGCCAATCATGTTTTGATCGTCTATGCTCTATTGTGAAGAGTATGTTGCTCAAAGATGAGAAATTGCAATAAAATTTCTACTATGCTAAGGTTATGGTTAACGCTCTAGGTATGAGGTATCAAAAGATAGATGTTTGTCCAAATCACTACATGTTGTATTTTAAAGATAAAAAAAATAACAGTTCATGTCCGTCATGTGGGCATCCTCGGTTCAAGCCAAAGATAAGTGGCAATGCTAGCACAAAGTCAAAAGAAGTGTCATACAAGTCACTCCGCTACTTTCCTCTCACCCCTAGATTACAATGACTGTATATGTATTCGAGGACAGCTAAACATATGAGATGACATAAAAATAAAGTTCGACATTACGAAGACAAGTTCACTTATCCTGTTGACACGGAAGCTTGAAAGCACTTTGATCGTACTCATCAGACCTTCGTAATGGAAGTGAGAAATGTTAGAATCGGTTTATGTACAGTTGGATTTAATCTAATTGGGGGTAGATCAACCCCATACTCGTGTTGGCCGGTATTTGTCACCCCATACAACCTTCCTTTAAGCTTGTGTATGAAGCGTTAAAATCTTTTCTTGTCTCTATTAATCCTTGGTCCGACGTTTTCAGGCCAAAATCTTGATGTATATTTGAGGTCATTGATTGATGAACTAAAAATACTGTGGGACGATGATGTTCTCATATACGATGCCCACAAAAAACAAAACTTCAGTATGAAGGTTGTTGTTCTATAGATAATTAGTGACTTCCCTGCATATGATATCTTATCTGGTTGGAGCACACATGGGAGGTTGACATGTCCGTACTCATGGAGGATACAAAATCTTTTAGATTAATGCATGGAAGGAAGCCATATTGGTTTGATTGTCACCATCAATTTTTACCCAGCGACCATCCATTTTGGCGATAATGGAATGCATTCTGAGCAGACATAACTGAAATAGAAGGACTACTTACATGGTTGTCTGGCATAGAGATTTTAAGATGATTGTGATGTTTTCCATATGAACGGACAGTTGTCCATAGTACGACGTCCTTTCTTGGATTTGGAAAGAATCACAATTGGACAAAAAAATCTATATTTTGGGAACTACCATATTAGTTGACATTATTGATACGACATAATTTGGATGTGATACATGTAAAGAAAAATATGTTTGATAATGTATTCAATACAGTAATGAATATCAAAGGAAAAATGAAGGATAATCCAAAGGCCCGTATGGATTTAAAAGTAATATGTAAAAGACTAGAATTGAAACTCCAAGAGTACAATGACAAAGTATTGAAACCAAAGACAAGGTACGTGCTTGGACTAGATCAAGTAAAGCAGGTATGTCAGTGATTGAGATAGTTAAGATTTCTAGATGGATATGTCTCTAACATTGCTCAGGTTGTGAAGATAGATGAGAGACAATTATATGGGTTGAAGAGTCATGCTTGTCATGTCATCATGCAATGGTTGATTCCTCTAGCATTCCATGATATGTTAGACAAACCTATATGGGGGGTATTATCCGAGTTGAGTTGATTTTTTTTAACATTGTGTGCATCGAAAGTTGTAGTAACTGAGGTAAAGAATCTCAAGGATTTTGTTGTTACTACTATTTGTCAGCTAAAAAAGATATTTCTGCCTTTATTTTTTGACGTTATAGAACATGTAATCATACACTTGCCATATGAGCTTAGGGTTGGTGGTCCTGTGCAATATTGGTGGATATACCCATTTAAAAGGTATATTTTTATTTATATTTTTCTCTCTAATGTTATTGGAAATTTATTGTATTATGAGATGTATATTGTTGACAGATGCATGTTTGACCTCAAAAAAAAGGTTCAAAATAAAGCAAGAGTGGAAGGTTCAATTTGTGAGGCATACACTTTAGAAGAGATTTTAAATTTCTCATCTATGTATTTTGAGCCTCATATTCCAACACGTTACACTTGCTCACCTCGTAATAATGATAAAGAATAAGTTATTGTGGCTGACAAACTATCGATATTTAAACCACTTGGGCATGCCTTTGGTAGTTATCGGTCAAGATTCTTGAAAGATTTAGAGCAAGACGCAGCACAAATTCAGAGATCGACCCCTACATCAAGTACACATAATATATTACACTAAGTTCTCTACATACGTACATGGTTCGGTAATATAATTATTTGTTAAGTGCAAATAATTTGATCTGGAGTTGCGAAGAGAACTTCCACATCTCACTGAATCAGAAGTACAGAAAGAACGTGAAAATAAGTTTGGGGGCATGGTTGAAAGAGTTGGTAAGGACAATGACATGCATTCTTTCTGTGTAAACAATAATATGTTACTTAATTGGTCATGTTTACAGTTATTGTTTATGCTTGTAGATTGCCATGGTGATGTTAATGACCAAGGAATATGTGATTTACAAAATGGTCCGACCAAAGTTATGCAATGTTACAACGGGTACATCATAAATGGTTATTGATTCCATACAAAAGACTATGGTGTAAACAAATCAATGATGAATAGTGGTGTGTGTGTCAAGGGTAGCAGTTACGGTGAAAATGAATTTGACTACTATGGTATTATTGAAGAAAATATGGAGTGGACTTACTTAGGCATAAATAATATGGTAAGTTTATTCAAGTGTCATTGGTTTGATCTCATAGCAACAAGAGTCGGCAAAGCCTCAAGCATTATGGAGGTGAATCATAAATCAAGGTTTGGAACATATGAACCATTCATATTAGCATTGCAAGCTCAACAAGTTTACTATACTCCATATCTGAATACAAGAAAGTCGGATAGAAATGAATGGTGGGCGGTTTGTAAGGTAAAGTCTAAACTATACCCCGAGTATGATCAGTTATAGGAAGACTAGATTGTTGAAAATGGTGATTACTATCAATCAGATGATATGTATGACTTCTCTTATGGTCACGATGTCACATATGGTCTGCATGTTACATTTTCATTGTCCGATGATACACGTATGGAAAATGTGATCCCAAAAGGGTGATTACTATCAATCAGATGATATGTATGACTTCTCTTATGGTCACGATGTCACATATGGTCTGCATGTTATATTTTTATTGTCTGATGACACACGTATGGAAAATGTGATCCAAATGATATACCAAGTGGATGGTCGCCCAATGAAGAAGAAGATGAAGAGGACAAAGAGGAGGAAGAGGAAGAAGAAGAATATGAAAGTCAAACAAGTGATGAGGAAGCATACTCAAGCTAGTGAAATACATTTTGTAATACATACCATATCACTAGTTTATATGCACCATCTATTTTAACATTATATCTTGCATATCATGTTATATTTTATGCATACTTAGCATATACATACACAGTTCATGTATAGTTATAAAAGGGATTCATGTAAGACCTTTAAATCTTTACATTTCATGCATATGTCATGTTCATGCATGCTATGCTAAGATCAAGAGTTATGTAACTGATCCAAATAACATTTTTATTTGTTAGAATATGGTTCATAGAGGTCACAGTAGTCGAGCACCCAGTAGTCGAGGACCAAGTGGAGGCAGTGGGACAACATCAGGTAGATGTCTTTGTGTTATATTTAAATATAGGCAATCATTATGTTTTTGCTAATATGTTGATATAAAAATTGTTACTTGTTAATCGTCTTTATATGATGTCAGCTTAGTGATTGTTAGTCTCAACCTTCATCTTTATGTACAGATTCGATAGGTATATCATTTAAATAATTATATACTTGATTAGTTTAAATATGCATTGTGTAAATTTTTAATTCATTGTTCTATAGATGATGTTTCGCCTGCACATGACCCATCTATACCAGCTACTCATACACATCAAGAGTCAACATCGGTTGGTATGTATAGTTCTATAATAGTTAAAGTTTTTTACTCAACATGTAGATAGAATGGGTACATGGATTTTCTTATTTTTGTACAACAGTCCAAGAGAGTCATACGAATGCTGAGTCTTTTTAGTTTGACACACGACGACTCATTGAAATAGTGTATATCGATATTTGACCATAAGTATTTTATTGTCACTTGTTCAATACTTATCTTATAAATAGTGTATATCGATAGTCGATTGTTAATGTGCATCAATTCATATACAGCGCGAGGTTCGAGCCACAAGAAGTGATTTGAAAAATTAAGAAGCCACTAGTTCAACATCTTTCAGGACCAGTCGCCCAATAAAAAGAGTACCTGAAGGAGGTGTTAGATAGATTATGATCCTTATTCATGGTATACAATCATTTATCATAGCTAATGTGTTTATATTTAACTTTTTTTTATAGTCATTAATACTAACTTTCTGAAATTATTTATAGGTTTTGAATCGCTTCGCGCCTGTGAAGAAGGAGGAAGACGTGAGGCTAGTGTGGCAGAAGATGGTTGTCAGTCGATTTGCCAATATGTTTCACAATATAAAGACTGCAACAATAAAAGCAGTTGGTGGGATAGATGATCCACTGCAGTGGAAGGGTGTAAACACCCCAAATTTTTCAAAATCTTTTAAATATTCCCTTCTTGCCCCTAAATTCATTTTTTGAGCAAATGAGTCATTTTTAAATCTAAATTTCAGTTCATTTCTCAAATTTTACTGAAATTAAGTTCATTTCATATGTTTAAATTGATTTTGGATCTGGATCCATCATCCAGATCCAAATTTGAGTCTCATTGTTCAAATTTTAAAATTAAAATTATAGAAAATACCAAAAATAGTTTTAAAATAGCTTGGACAGTCCATCCGACATCCGTTTGGATTCATCACGTTGTATTTCTCGATTCGAGTGTCAAAAGTCGAACATTTTCATGAAACTTGGGTCAAAACCCATTCTTCTGAAGAAATGTCCTCGAAATGGTCTAAAATTCTCAGAAAAATACTTTTGTAAATATTCTTCAGAAAAATACAAAAATTTAGTGAGTAAAACTTTGTTTTCTTTTAAAACCTTAGTTTTTACTACAAAAATACAAAAAAATGGAAAATCAATATGAAAATCAAAAATTAAGGAAAAGCAAATAGTTTTAAAAAAAAAACTTGAAAATAGAATTTTTGCCAAAAACCTCATTTTGAGCCATTTTACAAAAAACTTAAAAAGAGGGAATCCTTCTTTTAGAAATTGGAGAAAGAGGAAACGGCCATCTCTCGCACGCTCCTCCCTCTCATTCGCACCCTCCATCTTCAACAACTTCTTCTCCTCTCAGCCTCCCATCTTCAACTGACCTCACGCTCAAGCTCTCAATTTCCCTTTAAGAAGAGGCCTTGGAGCCTCTTCAAGAAGATCCGTCTCCTGCCTCCCCATTGTCATCCATCACCTTCCCTCCTCCTGCCCTTCTCCTGCTTCTTCACCTCCATTGCGTAGAATCCATCATCGATTCCTTCTTCAACTATTCGCGATCCGATCACCCACTTCTCCTTCTCTGAGAATCCCTGCAAAAGCCACGGAGGTGCCGTTTGTATACATCCCTCCTCAAGGAATTCATTTGTCAAGTAAGTATCCTTCTTTCTTCTTTTGTTTTTTTAGTTTTCTTTCTGTTTCATCCACTTAAAGCACATTCGGTAGCATCGGATTGCCTATGGCAATGTCGATCTACCTCCGTGCAATACCAATGGAGTCTTAGAACTCCCACATTTTCTGTCTTTCTTTTTTTTTTACATTGTGCAATTCCATGTCTATGCTTTGTGTTTCGATAGATTGCCATTTCTTTTATCCATATAATTTCAAACTGAAGTTCGTCATCATCTTGCATCTGGCTATGGCTCACAAAAAGGGATGTCCGGTCTGATTCAACCTCAGATCAGGCTCATCTCGTGAAAAGCCTCAATCGATCCCTTGATCTCTTGTTTTCTGATGGTCATAATCATCTTACTAGTTTTGTATTTCTTTTGAATTTCCTCAAGAGGACATACTTTGTCCCCTTTTAATTATCATTTCATTATCACTTTTCATATTTTCAATCTCTTCTTCTGAGTTATTTGGTTTTCCAGCATCTCATTATAGGTATTTTGCTGTTGTCGAAGTTTGTTTCATCATAGCCATATCAATATCATTCCTGTTAATGCATTGACTAGCAACATTGTAAACCCTTCTCGTTCAACGTCTTCCTGAATCCAAGTCATGGTATACCATAACAAAGGCATTCTGTGTTGCCTTTTCACACGTTTTAGTATTCAATGCCCCAGCATTCTGGCCTATGGCTACTACACTATCGGATGACAATTTTTGTCTCTACCATGGAGTGTCAGACTCTGTATGTGAGCTAATGCAGTTATGTTTCATCCAATATCGGCAGACAAGGGTATACTAAAAAAAATCGTGATGGGGAAGGCCTTCTGTTAATAATAACGTTTCAAGTGAATAACCCCATGTATCCCTCTTTTGCATCCTTTCTTCGGTCCAATTTTACATCTTCTTTTGTTGCATATCCTCACCAATGAACTGCAGAGAATCAGGTTTCACTTCAGCATCAGCATCAGTCACTGTGAAGCTCAGTTCTGAGTTTAATCACAGCCACATCTCTTTGCCTCACATGCGTGAGAATGCTGAGGAAGTATCAAGGTATTCACAAAAGGGGGGGCGGCCTTGCAACAGGACATAGATATATCAGCCACGTCAATGCAGTGGTGTTAAGCTGAGGCTCCAGACGCAAGTGGGTCATGCTTGAATTTTGTTTCAGTATCTTGAATCTCTGACTCTTACGTTTCCACATCATGTAAGTATTTTTTTTTTTCTTCTTTCACTCGCTGCTTCTGAAATTCATCATGTATGTCTGGCTCAAATATGAATCATCCATGTGATCAAAACTCCCATTGTGCCATAATCTTTGTCTTTCACGTTTAACAATTTTTTTTTTTTAGGAAAAGATTGTACATCTAAGAGGTTCATCAGATTTTGGATGGGATACTTTGTTCCAACCTGTTGGCTATGAACAGATATATGCAGAAATGCCAAAGGAAAGTAATATTTCCTGTCATCTTAAAGCACGTGAACTAGTGAAGTTCCATCGTGCCATGGAAAAATATTGTATTCTAAGCTGACTGAATGGAAATTCATGTAGAACGGTTCAATATCTCAAGTTAGTCAGATTATATTGATCGAGAAAATTTCCTATTTCCTGCAAATTACGTTTTACTGTCACTCATTACACTTCATTTTCACGGTAATCCACTGATCACGATACAACACCCATCCTCATCATGTTGCAATGTTGTATTCACATCTCTCTTTTAAATTTTTAACATAGGTATTTCTTGCTAGGATTCTGTAAATTTCATCTGCTATATCTGTTCTTTTAGTGCCAGCATCATTTTATCTATTGATCTTGATATAATCCTGTAACATCTTTTAATCCCTGATCCTAGTTGACCCTGCTGTTGCTATGAAGCCCAGATCATTTAGTGACCATGCTTAAAAGTTGAAACTATATTTGTATAATAACCACATAAGTTATCTATTTGATTCAATCTTAGGATATTCATGACCTGTGCAAAACAACAAATATGTGCAAAACAAAAAATATTTACAGTATAGGTTTAGGCTCAATTATAACATAGATAGATACCTTTTAGTCTACTTTAACATAGGTAGAAACTCTCACCGGCTGCCTTCTGCACCGGTCATTTCATTTTAGCACTCCCTCCTATGCACAACGTTCGGCTATACCTATCACTCCACATAACCCAGGTAGATTTCCATTGATTGTATCCCATCACCACTATAACTATTCCTACAGCCATACCTGTCATCATTTCATAGAAAAATTCTAATAGATGTAACTCCTTAGATACATTGTTATATAGCACACAATAAAGTAACACCCTGCTACAACAACACATGACTATGACTTCTCACCACCTCTGTTGTTCATCATCCACAGTAGATGCAACAGTTTCACTCCCTTAGCAGCCCCATTTCGATCACCTATATATACATTACAGCCTTCACTGCATTTGTGCATCTCTGCTTGCTGTCACAAGCCTGCTATCCACTTACATGTCGATACCATCACTTGTCACCCAATATTATCAAGTAATCTTATCACATCAGCACCTCACCCCTCACCTGGTGCATATTCACCTTCCTGCAACTACCACTCATAACTGCATCTATAACATCCCTCCACAGCAGCGCACACCTCAACTTTACCTGCTGCGACATTCCAGCCTATTGCCACCTCCACTTCCCTCATTCCATTACATTTACCCTGGTTTCACTATCATCTTATTTCACCATTAGCAGGTATACAGTCCTCCATTCAATACACAATACTCATTTTTCCTGCAAATCAAATCCCCTGTGCATTGTTATAGCAACTTAGTCACCCATTTCGTTTAGTAATATCTAGCCTTTACCCACCCCATCGACACTTCCTCACTATTGGCATCCACTCACTTCACAAAATTTAGCTTCTCACCCCCTTGCCAACACCCACCTACCTCATTCACTACTCTCCACTCTCTCACATTCGTCACCTACAGTGCCACAGCTCCATCATGTGCCCTATACATTACATCACTTCCTGTATGTTGTTCCCCTATATCAACCATTTGCCAACAACCACAATATTCATTTTCCTTTGTTACTTTATCATCCAGCTCCACTATTGCAACCCATTAACTCATCTCCTTTCTCATGCCATGTGTATCCATATATATAGATACATATATATACCTATATATATATAACATATACATGTATGTATATATATGTATGAGCCTATATATCATTCCCTCTGTCTTGTCATCATCCATATGAACATTTTGTAGATATCCACATGATATGTGTAGATTTTTCTTTCCTTTTCATACTAACCCGGTTGTTTTACAGGAAACATGTGGAAAAGGCCATTATTTGAAGTTGTAAATTTGATTTTATGAATTGTAATAACTAGATTTAAATGAGAATTTACATTCCCTGCTTTAGGTAGAATGAATGAGCATTGTAAATATCATGAATTACTTGTTTTTCATGCATTTTTGCTTTTATTTCTCAAATTCTCACAAATGGCAACACGAATGGCACGTGCACTATTTCGTAAGAGGTAAATTGATCCTAAGTTGATGATTTACATCAACGGCCATAGTCGGGATGTAAACAAGACATAGGATTTTTATCTTTTACGAAATAAACACTGATCCACACTGGATCCCCTTCAAAAATCATCATATTTTCAAATATTTTCTTCTTTTATTAGAGTTTAACTTAGAATTGGCTCAAAATATATACCAATGGCCATAGTCAGGGTATATTGAAAGTTAATTCCATTTTAAACTCTATAAAAGCACCAAAATATGTTTCATTCTTCACCTGAATTTAAATATAGATTATTATATAATACATTCAATGACCATAGTCAAGGATGTATTATATCTTCAATCTTGTTTTAATTCATCTAAAGAATGAAATAGCTTTTCAAAATCCAATTTCAAAGATTCTTTAAATTCATTCATCATATAGGATAGAATTGCATCATATTTTCAAAATTTCCTTTTCAAAATTCCAAGTGATTCTTCTTCTTCATTTCTCAGATCAAATCTTATTCAAATCCAATTTCATCTCATTTCAAGATTCAAAATGTCAATTTCAAAGTCCAATTTGACTTTGAAATTCCAAAATCATTTTTATATTCAAACTTCAAATTTCTAAATTCAAAACAGATTTCAAAGTTCAAATTGACTTTGAAATTCCAAATTCATTTTATATTCAAAACTCCAATCAAAGTTCAATTTAACTTTGAGATTCTTGATTCATCTTCTGAATTTAACTCCAAATCCACCTTTAGGATCCATGATTCAACACTCATATTGGATCTCAGACTTCAGATCCAATTCCCTTTTAGGATCCAGACTCCAACTCCACTTTGGATCTTAGACTTCAGATCCAAATCCATCTTAGGATCCAGACTCCAACCTCACTTTTGGATCTCAGACTTCAGATCCAATTCTTTTCTAGGATCCAGAACCCAATTCTACATTGGATCTCAGAATTCAGATCCACTCCATTCTAGGATCCAGACTCCAATTCCACTTTGGATCTCAGACTTCAGATCCAATTCCATTTTAGGATCCAGAATCCAATTCTACTTTGGGTATCAGACTTCAGATCCAATTCTATTTTAGGATCCAGAATTCAAATTTCACCTTGGATCTCATACTCCAGATCAAATTCCCTTTTAGGATCTAGAACCCAATTCTACATCAGATCTCAGATTTCAGATCTTAAATCCATTTTAAGATCCAATAACATTCCCAATTCTAGATTTCAAATCCAAATCCATTTTAGATCTCATTTTTTCCTAAAATCCCTTTTTATTTTTAAATATATCATTTGATTTTCTCAGATCCGTTTTAAGATTCGAATTCAATATCACTTCCAAGAAATTTCATCTTCTTCTTCTCCTATATCCATGATTAAATTCAAAATCCATTTCTGACTTTGAAACTTTAAAGCTTCAAATCATTCTTTCTCAAAATCAAGATTTATTCTTCCAACTTTGATTTCCTTCAAAGACTTAGAGCTTCTCTAATCTATCTCAAATTCTAAGTTAGATTCAACTATTTCTTCACTCTTTTACCAAGTTCATCTCAGAACACTTGGAAATTTCCAAAAAACATTTTTTTCAAAAGAGCATACATCCTTGCATTGCACAAGTATGATTCTTTGTGCATTTAGAATTAAAATAAACTCTTAGATTATATTTAGGCAAAGCAAAAGGCATAGATTTGATCCTTGGTTCGATTACCCCTGGTAAAGGCGCCAGGAACGGTCGAACCTCGTACCGACGAGCGAATCCCGTCACTCCATTTTTTCCTGCAATATTTTCAAAACGGAGGCGAGTAATTTTCTAAATATTTTCAAATCAAGGTCAAGTGACACCGCGCAAAATAGTTTCTCTCCTCTTCTCTCTTTCTTTCTTTCTTTCTTTCTTTTCTCTTCTCTCTTTCTTTTCTTTCTTTTATTCTTCTCTCTTCAAAAAGGAGGAAAATAGAGGTTGGAAAAGGGAAAGAGAAGGAAGAGAGAGAAACAACGAAAGAGGAAAAATTTTGCAATGATCACAAAGGGCCATGGCCCTTCTATTATCAGGACAAATTATTGGGATGCAATGTGCGACAAGTGGGTGAGCCATAAATTTTGAAATTGCTCAGCAAAGGCTGCACAGAACCGAGCAAAGATGCCTGATGCCCATCTACACACAGGTGGTTTTAGGACTTTCGAGAGCCACCATAAGAAAATGGTAACTCATTAATATATATTGTCAAATTTATAAGTATTTCTGCATACTTTCTAATTAATTTTTTTTTATTTAACCTTACAAGAAGCCAAAAAAAGAGGCCATGTACCTTACAAGGATGTGTTTGTTGAAACACATAAATGTAAGAGCACGGGAGAGTTCGTATCAGAGAAGGTGAGAGCAACAATGGTATGTATTTATTGTATTAATAAACATTGTAATATATAAGTTACCATGAATTATATTATCATAAACATTGTAATTCTTAATTATTAATTCATACTGTAATCATTACTTTGTAGTAGTCATACGAGGAGCAGATGGTAGAGCGATATGACGATGACTCCACTCAGCATCTGCCTTTTGATCCTGCAGCATAGGTAACTGCAACTAGTGAACCCAAAAAAGGTCGTGTGTTTGGGTTTGGGAGTAATATGAACACCACAATAGTCGTTGCCTCTTCCAGCCAAGGCTCTCAGAGTTTTTCCGCCAGCATCAACTCTCAGTGTCCGATTGACCTTGCTATTTTTTGGGGTTGTGTCTGCCATCTTCTTGAGGACACAATGCGTAACTTTTTACATGAAGTCATTCCCAACCTTATCCATAATGAGTTGTGTAACTTTTTTTGGGACAAGAGAACTTTGTATGCCTTCAACATGAACTTCGGTGCTTGTCAGGTATATATAACATTTATTTCAATACATATCTAAAGTTTCATGTCGTTAGATTTCAATACGTATATGCCTCTAATATTTCATTATGATTATATTAGTTGAATTTGACTATTCTTTAATATGAGTTTATCAAATGCCCACATCATGAAGCCCTTGACTAATCATCCCTAAAATGGGGGCGAAAAAAAAAGAAAAAAGAAAAAGTATGGCCATTAACACATGCACTGTTAACCTCTGTTGTGTTGCCATGTGTACTGGGGAGGACATTGACACAACCTCAACTCAGAATCTCATGGCCAATTGGCAATGGCTAACAACTCAAAATTTCAACACATATATGCATTATTGAATCACTATTAAAATTATTTGACAGCCTTAGAACACATATATGCATGATTAAATCACTATAATTTTTTTTTACAATGTTGGAATACATATATGCATGATTGAATCACTATGAAATTTTATTGATAGCATTAGAACACATGTATGTATGATTGAATCTCTATAAAAAAAATTTGACAGCCTTAGAACACATATATGCATGATCGAATCACTATGAATTTTTTGACAGCCTTAGAACACATATATAAATGATTGAATCAGTATGAGTTTTTTTTTGACAACCATAGAACACATATATACATGATTGAATCACTATAAATTTTTTTGATTGTGTTACAACACATATGTATGATTGAATCACTATGAAATATTTTTGACAACCTTAGAACACATATAAGCATGATTTCATCATTATGAAATTTTTTTGACAACCTTAGAACATATATATGCATGATTGAATCACTACAAATTTTTTTTTGACAACATTAGAATATATATATGCATGATTGAATCACTATAAATTTTTTTTTATAACCTTAGAACATATATATGCATGATTGAATCACTATGATTTTTTTTTTGACAACCTTAGACCACATATATGTATGATTGAATCACTATAAATTTTATTTGACAACCTTAGAACACATATATGCATCATTGAATCACTATAAAATTTTTTGACACCTTTACAACACATATATGCATGATTGAATTACTATAAAATTTTTATGACAACCTTAGAACACATATATACATGATTGAATCACTATGAATTTTTTTTGACAACCTTAGAACACATATATGCATGATCGAATCACTATAATCTTTTTTGGATAACCTTAGAACACATATATGCATGATCGAATCACTTTAAAATTTTATTGACAGCCTTAGAACACATATATGCATGATTGAATCACTATGAAATTTATTTGACAACCTTAAAACACATATATGCATGCTTGAATCACTATAAAAATTTTTTGACAACCTTAGAACACATATATGCATGATTGAATCACTATGAAATTTTATTGATAGCCTTAGAACACATATATGCATGATTGAATCACTATGAAATTTATTTGACAACCTTAAAAAACATATATGCATGCTTGAATCACTATGACATTTTTTTGACATCCTTAGAACACATATCTGCATGATTGAATCACTATGATTTTTTTTTGTCAGCCTTAGAACAAAAATATAAATGATTGAAGCAGTATGAATTTTTTTTGATAACCTTAGAATACATATATGCATGATTGAATCACTATAAAAAAAATTTGACAACCTTAGAACACATATATGCATGATTGAATCACTATGAAATTGTTTTGACTGCCTTATAACACATATATGCATGATTGAATCACTATGAAAGTTTTTTGACAACCTTAGAACGCATATAAGCATGATTTCATAATTATAATTTTTTTTTTACAACCTCTAAATTTTGTTAATGTCATTCACTTTATTGCTAGTCTATGTGTCATTTAGCCATGTTACTTTGATTACCTTAGATTAGTTGCATTGCATAAAATTTATTTCATTATATTTTGTTTATTAATACTAACATTTTGGTTCTCTTGTAGGATGTTGGAGATGATCAGTGTAGAGAAGCTGATGGAGGCATGGATGGAGGGGCAGATCAAGACAATGAAGATGATGATGCTTCGAATCTTGACGAGGAGTAGCTTCATGTGTTGAATTTGTTTCACGTACTTGTTGTTTCAAACAAAACTCTTTGTATATGTTCACCTACTTTTTAAATTTGTTTAACTTATAACTTATGTTAAATATGTTTCACCTACTTTGTATATGTATTTTTTGTGTATTTTGTCTTTTATGCACAGGTTATATAAATTGTATAACAAGATTTTTTTTTCTCGATATTTATATTTCAAACAAAATTATTTTATTTTTTTAAAATTTTGCGATGGATTAGCGATGGATATTATCTGTCGCTAATATTCAGCGATAGATTTTTCGTAGAAATTCAGTCGTAAAATGGAAACGGTATTTGGCGATGAATAATATCCATCGCAAATTTAGTGGCAGATTAGGGACGAATATATATCTGTCGTAAAACCAAATTAGTGCTTATTTAGCGACAGACTCGCAATGGATCATGACATTCGTTAATCCATCGTAAATTAGCGATGGAAGTAGTGACAGATCAGTTCTATCGCTAATTAGCGATCAAAGAATTGTGACAGATGTTATCCATCGCTAAGTCGTCGCTAAACAATTTATTGACGGATTTGCAATGAATTAGTGATGGATAGCATCCATCATTAATCCGCATAATTCTTGTAGTGCCATGTGATCTGTAACTTCAAAATTAATGATCTATATTTGGGACATGGACAAGCAAATAGAGGTTTTAATGGGCGATGAAATTAGATTACCTAAGTTAGCAATTGTCATAAGTTTGTCATGCTGTTCTTGGGTAAGTTGAGGGATCGGAGGGCAGGAACTTGATGAAAGCATTATAACAGCACATGGTCGACTATCTTGAGAGTTGTTATAATAAACTATAAAAGGTATCAACACTATCCTGAGAGTTTGTTATAATAAAATACAAATCATGGTAAACCACATATAGTAAAATACAAATCATGGTAAACCACGTTTCTACGCGAGTCGTTAAACATTAGGGGGTGGCTTGAAAAACTTATTTGACTTTTGTATTTCTCTCTTAGCAAGCTGCGTTGATCAACTACTTAGGGAAGGAATAATTTGGCATTTTGGCTCTCTACATGTCTCAAGTTGTATCACATATATATAGTTAAAATTTTGAAAAATACTGTAATTTTATTACAATATTAACACGGTAAAAAAAACATTTTCTTCCGTATCTTTTATAGCATGTAACTCGGAAAATATTAGCTTTTTAGATCTGCAGCTTTAATGCATATGCATCTTTTTCTTGTAGGTGGTTAGCATCCACTGGGATTCGTACATTGGAAGAAAATGGAGCGGTTTCTCCGAGTAAAAAAAAAATCTCAAATTCTCTTCTTACTCTGTTGTTATTCCCTAAATAGCCCTTCTTTTGTACACTTGTCAGCATAATAATGCTTACTTGACAGTAACTGCCACTGTTTTATGCTATTTGTGTGTCAGTTGTTTCAGTAGGCGTTTGGATTGGGAGAAATAATTGGATTTGGGGAATTCACAAGATCTCACCCCCTTGTGGCCCGTGGGACTTTCCTGAACAAAATTATTATGTCAAGGATGGCAGTTCATTTTTCTGCTGAAAAGGCTATTTTGTCTGCTTCTGGAGACAAGCACCTAACGTATCCAGAATGTTGATGATGCCCTTTAGGGGTTGGTTGGTTGCACCAGATTATCCAGAAAAACGGGATAAGATGAGAAATTGCATTCTGTGGGATAAAGCAGTTGCCCAGCTTATGCCCTTTCTCCAGACAAGAAGGTGCACCAAAACACACTCTATGGGATGTTTGAATGTGCCACATGCCCAGATAAATGGGATAACTAAGTTGGCATGATCTTGGGGGTTGAAGCATGATTTTTATCCCAAAAATATCCCACTTTTCTGGATGATCAGCATACCAGACCTCTTTCTTTTACACTGTACAATACAAAATTCTTGGATTTTTCAATTTCTTTGTATGTTAATTTGTTGTAAGAAAAAAGATTTGGATAAGGCCGCATAGGCTCCCTACACCTGGCTGGATGGGTTGGCTTAAGGTGTTCAAGTTGAGGAACACCGCAAGTTCGATACCCAGGGTGTGTGTTCTTTGCGGCCAAGGTTGATGCTAACGGAAAACTATTCTTGGTGGTACCGCGAACACCAAAACAGAGACACGGTCAATGTGGCACCTTTTGACTCGCAACGGACGTCCGAACCGTAAGGGTGGTTTCTCCTCGTTATCAAAAATAAATAAAAAAGAAAAGAAAAGAAAAGAAAAGATAAAAGGACTGGACTACATGGTCCAAGATGATTTTGGGTTTGTAGCCTCGTAGACTCTCCTGCTTGGAGCTACTTTGTTAAAGATCAAGAAGTTTAATTTTCCCTCTATGTTTAGATTGTTTTTATAACCTGCTTATCAAACATTGTCACGATGACATGACACGAATTGTGACTCGATGTGAGTTTAGAGTCGAGAGTTTTGCAAAAAAAATTTTAAAGCTAGGATACGATGAGATAGATTTCTCGTTATTTAATTGATTAAAAATATTTTTTTGATATTCAATAATAAAAATATATTTTATATTACAAATATTATAATTTACTAAAAAATAATAAAAATATTGTCATGTATTGTGTCCCTATATATGCCGCCCCTGTGTCCCTGCAATCCCTAGCAACTGTACAATGTGTCCAAGCACAAGCACATGCATGTGAGTGGATGGATGAATGGCCATTGTGCTTTTGTACCATTACTGAGGCTGCATATTCCACTCTCATTAATGTCTGCTTAAATCTAAATTGGCTGCATCCCATGGGCCAGTTTTCCAAGTTTGTGGTCTTGCTGAAAACAAAGCAAAAGCTATCACAATTTGTTGAGCAGCATGGGCATCAGCTTACAGTGGCCCATATGGGTTGTTTGAGATGTGTAACTGCAAAGTTCCATTAATGCCATGGTCCACTTTCATATTCCTTTTTTTTATTTTAGATAGGCAAGCTGGGGTTAGGCAGAAATTCTCATATAGGAAGGGATATGAATGCTTTGAACCTCACTGGCATTGGATAGAAATGATTGGAGGAAAAGGATTCATGTGGAAGACCCAAAATGAATTTCTTTTTTGGTTCATATCGCTGACCCCAATTGTTTTGGGATGAAGGTGTAGTTGTTGTTGTTGTTGTTGTTGTAAGCTGGGGTTAGGCAGACCCCCACCAGTTATTCAAGCAGACTTGGCCTGTTGACAGATCAAATCCAATTCATTTTATGGTTTTTTTACATACAGAATTACTTTTCTTAGTTTTTCTTTTACCATAATCAGTGGAACCATCTATATATGTTGGACCTGGATGCAAATCATACTTGCAAGAGGTCATTTGGACCAAACTCAAATTTTGGATATATTAGACATATTTTGGATTGGAGTTCAAATATATCAACTATGATGATGCCCGTTTCTGATCCGTTACCATATCTATCTAGCAGTGGACATGGAGTAATGGTGGGTCGTGTAATATAAAGAATGATGATGGGTTGGTATTAGAATATGAAGGGAGAAATATGAAAAGGAAGCAAGATGAGAGGAAGAAAAAAAGACAGATTGTTATTTTAAAAGGTAAAATTGACTTTTTAATAATAAATATGATGGTGAAATTAAGGTTTTGATAAAAAAAAAAAATTAAAAGGGGAGCCACAGCCCAAGGAAGTAACTGCAGGTAGTATTTTTGTTAACCATGAAAAAATGAAGCATGAATTTGAATTATGACCATTTATGATATGAAACCGAAATATAAAAAGTATTTGGCTTCGAATTTGTAAACAACCCTACGATGATAACGCACATAATTAAGTTGGGTGATGGTTGGAATCCGAAATAATTACATGATAATCCTAAGTTTTTTTCTTTTTTTAAGGCTAGACCAAGAATAAAAACCCTATCATTATACCGTACAATGAGAGGCCTCTGATGGGTAAAATCGTTACTCACTGGAGGGTACACCCAGCTTTAACATTGCAACAAGAAATACCTCTGGTGGATTTCTGGGTCAGGTTTGGTTTGGACCCAAGTTGAACTAGACCCAAACATGATTTAAGATGATGGTACTGAGTTTGAACTCGGGTTTAATTGGACCCACTCTAAGAAAAATCATACCCAGATCCTATAAAGATTACAAGAACCAGACCCGGATCATACCCGGTAGAATAATATTTTTATCATTTTTACATTGAAAAATTGCAGATCTTAATCAAAACTTGGGTTGGGCCCGTGTTTGGTATGAAATTTCTCAAACCATACCCCGCTCCATATATTAATCAGACCCTTAGGGTCCAAAACCTGATTCTAATCAGGCCTTCTTATTTGTCACCAAACCCTGACCCTATAGGGTTTGACATGGGTCGAGTCTCTGTCAAGCCCAACCCATTGACACCCCTACATGTCAGGTGACAAACCACCGTCACTCCTAGCTAGCGAGGAAGGTGCAGAGCCCCTTTTAGGTGCTGATCCAGGTTTAATCTTTTAAAAAAAAACTTATTTTAAAAGCTCATTGTTAGGGATTAATAGGGGTGTCAACAAGTCGGGTTTGGTTCAGACCCGGGTAGAACCAGACCTGGCCTCGATTTTTGGGTATAGTATCGAGTCTGAACCCAAGTCTAATCAGACCGACCATAAAAGAAACCATACCCGGACCAAATAAAAACTACATGAACCAGACCCGGGCCATACCTAGTAAAATAATATTTTTTTATCATTTTTACGTTAAAAATTTGCGGGTCTTAATCAGAACTCGGGTCGAGCCCATGTCTGATATAAAATTTCACAAACTAAATCCGCCTCCATGTATTATTTGGACCTTTGGGTCGTAATCGGGTCTTCTTATTTATCACTATACCCGGACCCTATAAGGTTTTGTACGGGTTGGGTCTGGATAAACCCGCCCGGTTGACACCCCTAAGGATTACTAGAAAAATGAGAAAGCTCATTGATAGAGAATGTTGTGTTATCATAGAAGCTAAATCACGTGATACGTGATGATCCAATAGTAGGTGTGAAGTCATTATTTCTCCCTCTCATGGTCCATGTGCCTATATAAAGAATACGGTAACCGTGATGAGGAAAATGTGGAAAGAGGTAAATGTGATGAGGCAAATGTGGGCTGGTGGCCAAATTTATTAAAAGACGCACAAGTTCCAAGGTGGGTTTGAAACATGAACCAACTCATCAAAAGGAGAGCATCCCATATGGCCTTTCTTGTTTGGATACACCAATAAAATCATGATATCATATCATACCATATAAGTAGTGGGGATGGGATGGGATGGGATGGGCAGAGTCAATGGATGTGTGGGGGAGCACTACTTACCCACTAAAGGGGGGCTTGGACAGAAAATTATTGTGTCCTTGTTTGCCTAACCACGACCAAGTACCAATCCCCTCATTTCCCTCCCAACCATGTTCTCCTAACCCTTGGATTTTTGACATTAAAGATGAATAACGGCTCACCAAAAAAAAAAATGATCATCTTGGTTCCATAATTGGAAGTTTTAATCTTTCAGTAACTCCTGATTATATTATTTTCGACATATCAACAAGATATGTGTCATTTTTAAAACTGATGAATAGCTGCTAATTTTGACATTAGATGATGATTGCCGAGCAATTTTTTTGTTAGGCCAAGGAAAAACTCCCCTTTTGGATCAAATGATGTTGATCAATGGTGATTTTCAGTTGTTTTCAAATCTTTCAAAATTCTTTTGAATGAGGGATTTGACATCGGGCCCTTAATCCACCAGGATGGGTGGTGGATATTGAAAATACACTGTATCGTCAGGCCTCCTGGCTCACCGAGGAGTACTCTTAGCTTCAACCTTGCGGTAAAAGATGCCTCCCAAGGGTTTCGAATTGTGGTCAGGTGACAAACCATGGTTGCCCTAACTAGGAAATCAGATCCCTTATGGTTGATGGTCAGGCAATTGTGGATATGATTGCTTTTTTTATATTTACACCAAGAAACCGCCTCCAAGAATAGAAACCTAGCTGTGTTGGCTCCGCCTGCCTGCCTGCCGGACTTATGATCGCTATCCTAACACTACGTGGGCTTACCCCTTGCCCTTGCCCTTGCCCTTGCCCTTGCCGTCACGCTTTGGCTTACAGAAGAGGTGACGCCCATGAGGTTTGAGCGTAGACCGCCTACCTAACGGCCTAGGCCCCATCTCTATTAACTATATACAGGTTTATCCATTAATATAATTTTTATCTTCTTTTTTTTCAGGAATATTTTCTTGGTATGATTAATATGGAAAAAGTTGCATTTTTTGAGGTTGTTCAACTAGCTAGCTGCCTAAGAATCTTCCTTGGGAATTGCTGATTATTTAACCTAGATTTTTTTCACCTTGCATTTTAAGCGTAAGAGTCGCCTAAATTTTCACCTTGCCCTATTGTATGCGTGGAATATTTAAAGTTCTAAATGGGTTGGATTTGATTCCAATTTTTGTTTTCATAGGAAGCCCCTACCCTAATCCGGGTTTGGATTTGATCAAAATGGATACTGACTTTTTTTTTTTATTCTTTTCAATTTATGTGTATTGAATCTAAATCTAGATCAGGGGTGCCCACAACTTTGCTGCATTCAAATGGGTTTTGGATCCTATGCAACCCTATCCCATAACACTATGACGAGCAATTGCACATAAAACTTGCCATTTGAAATAATTGTTTGTTCATGAAAATAATGTAAAGGATGAATAATTAGCCTTTTTTGTGTTTCACATTTTGGTTCATTGATATTAAGTTTCAAGTTAGATTTGGATTCAAATCTAGACCCATTTTAAAAAATTCAACGTAATTTTCAAATACCCACCATACTTTTCAATGCAATTTAATACACCACCGTAGTTTTCACACTTTTCAATGACCCTAAACTTTTTATGTTGTTAAACAAATAGCCCAAATTCTGTAGCCCTTTTAGTAGAACCTTGATATTGATAAGAGATTGAGATTGCCATATGAGAAATTATATTTTTTGTTTTTAAAAAAATATCAAGGTTTCAGTGATGCAGTGTATATGAGGATACTCAGAGAGGTGTTAAATGGGTGAAATTAAATTATTAATAATTATGTTAGGGAGGGCAGGTTAAACTTTTATTATGCAGGTTTGATGATAGTTGCCGTGTTAGGATATTTGCTTGACATAAAAACTATTTTAGGGCATGGGAAAGGAGAAAACTGCTGAATACGAGAAAAGATCAGGTGCAATCACATGGCACAAAAATGTGTGCATTAAGCACCTAATCACCCTCCATCTTGACACAGGGCCTGTCAGGTGTGGGGCACAAGACCTAATGGAGGGCGATCAGGTGCTTAATGCACAAAAATTGTGCCATGTGATTGTATCTGATCCGGGACTCGGTGAATACACTCTAAGAGCAATGTTGTCAGTATCTGTATTGGTCATGAATCGTTTGGCCAACAATTCGGCCGTATCGGGATACCGATACTCAAGTGAATTGTTTTGTATCCGCCAAAAAATAATAAAAGAACTTTACGTGTCAATCAGAATGTGACATATTAAAAACATTAAAGTAATATAAAAAATTAATTCTTAGTATTTTTTATACAACAACAACTACGCCTTCATCCCAAAACAATTGGGGTCGGCGATATGAACCAAAAAAGAAAATCATTCTGGGTCTTCCACATGAATCCTTCTCCTCCAATCATTTATATCCAATGTTATGTCCTCGGTAAAGTTCAAAGCATTCATATCCTTTCCTATCATCTCCATCCAAGTCTTCCTAGGCCTACCCCGACCTCTTTTAACTAATATATTTTTCCATTTCTCCATCCTTCTAACTGAAGCATCATTAGGCCTTCGCCAAATATGTCCAAACCACCGTAAACGATTCTCTCTCATCTTATTTTCAATAGGTGCAACACCTACCTTCTTACGTATCTCCTCGTTTTGAATCTTATCTTTTATTGTATTTTCACACATCCATCTAAGCATACGCATCTCAACTACACTCATTTTTTGAATATGATGCCTCTTGGCAGCCCAACATTTTGTACCATATAGTAAAGCAGACCTAATAGTTATCCTATAAAACATTTTCTTCAACCACAATGGCATTCTATGATGGCACAACACTCCGGTTGCACTTTTCCATTTCATCCACTCAACCTTTATCCTATGATTTACATCTCCATCAATTTCTCCATACTTTTGAATGATAGATCCTAAATATTTGAAACAATCATCCACCGGTATTTCTTGCTCACCAAGCTTCACTACCGTCCCATCACTACTTTGTTGCTTACTAAACCGACATTCCATATATTATGTCTTACTCTTACTCAACTTAAAACCCCTTGCTTCCAATGTCTGTCTCCATAATTTTAACTTAGCATTAACCCGAACTCTAGACTTATCAATCAAAACAATATCATCAGCAAACAACATACATCACGACACATTTTCTTGAATTGATCTCGTAAGCTCATCCATCACTATAGCAACTAAGAAAGGGCTTAAAGCAAATCCTTGATGTAACCCAACCGTTATAGGGAAATTAGTTGTCACCCCTCTTAGTATTTTTTATATTCATTAAAAATAGTCAATTCAAGGGTAATGCATATCTATTTTCTGCCGATACGATATGTATCGACCTTTACAGGCGATACTGACAACATTGCTCTAGAATAATGTATTGTGGTGCAAGTTTTATTTGATGAATCTGACTGCACCGATGTATTCAGCATATGGTCCACTTACTAGGGAACATAGTGACAACGTTTAAAACTGCAAAATCTCGTTTTTCAAAAACTCGTGAGAATTTGAAAATATTTCATAAATCTTGCCATTTTTTTTAGCAAAATCTTGGCAATAAAAATATTAATTAAAAAATATATAAATTATTTTTATAAGAAAATATTAATAAAAATATTTTTAAAAAAATACATGGGTTTTTCATGATAAATAGTTGTTTAAAACATAAATATGGTGTTTAAATTATGGTATTTATGTTTTTTCATAAATCTTGCATTATTTTGAAAATCTCACAAGAAATTGCACCGTTTTAAACTTCTAGGCAATTTGTCGCGATATTATCGCGAGTTTTTCATAAATCTCGCGGTATTTGTCACTATGCTAGGGAATGCACTTTGGATTGAGTGGTTTCAATGTAAAAACATGATTTTGTCAATTGAAATTTTAGTGCATTGTGAACGATTGAATTTTGTAGCCCTTAAAAGTTCTACTTAAAGAATGCCATGGGACGATGTAAAACATGTTTTTGACTAAATAAACCAGACAGATGATATCCATAGGGCTTGATCCACAAAAAAATCTGAGAAAATACGAAGGAACAGTGTTTCTACTATAGTGTATGATACACTCGAGGATAGCTGATATTTATCTTTTGAAAGATGAGATAACTTTGGAAGAAGTATTTATCGGGAGTGAATTTTTTTGGCGTTTGAAAACTACCTGAAAATTGGATACAATTTCATATCAAGCATGACTCAACCGATGCTTGACCCGTTTTATTCTCTATATCATGTACTTCATGGGCATAGATGCAAAGGATCGGATTTGGATCAGCTAAATACATGGGAGAATCAGATCCGGATCCGATTGGAACATCCAAAAATCACCAAACCTAATACTGGATCTAACCCATTTGCATCCCTTGACAGGCTTTGTGTATATGGACCTTAGAGCCCAGTAAAACTTAATGTGGACCTTGACCTGACCCTGCATTGTGGCACCAACTTGATCATTGACCTGACCAACCCTTCGTCACCCCTTTTTTTTTTTTATATTTATACGGAGAAACCTCCCTTAGGGACAGAGACCTAGCTGCTCTGGCTCTGTCGGGTCTGCCATACTTACGGTCACTGTCCTGACAGCTATGGGCTTAATGGTACTTTCATCCATACAGTTATGGAGGTATTGCCACCCAAACAAGGGTACTGCTGTCCCTTGAAATTGGAGTCATCGTCACATGGCCATGCCACAAACAGAAATCATGCAATTAAAAACAATTAAAAAATTGGTTATTTCCTTCTCAACGTATCAACCATAAAGTAATAAGGGCGAGTTTTAATGTCAAGATTTTTTCCTTTGTTAGATTTGGCTTCAACTTTGTTGAAATATGAAAATAAGTTCGCTCTATTGTTTTTTATGGTGTAATAATTCTCTACCAATTAATAGAGTATGGAAGATAACCGCAATCGTTCCTTAATCCAATGTATCCATTACCACTACCCAAAACACGAATGGGTTTGATTGGGTGTATTTGAATGCAGATTCTATACAAACAACAACAACTACGCCTTCATCCCAAAACAATTGGGGTCGGCGATATGAACCAACAAAGAAAATCATTCTGGGTCTTTCACATGAATCCTTCTCCTTCATTCATTTCTATCCAATGCCATGTCCTCGGTGAGGTTCAAAGCATTCATATCCTTTCCTATCACCTCCATCCATGTCTTCCTAGGCCTACCTTGACCTTTTTTAACTAATATATTTTCCCATTTCTCCATCTTTCTAACTGAATGCAGATTTTATAAAAAAAAAAATTGTAAAACTATAAAAAAAGAAAAATGAACTAAACCAAGAAAAATACAAAAATAAACTAAACGATGACTTCTAGGGTTCAGACAAATTCTAAAATATGTATTTAATACTTTTATAATCCAAGAAAATAAAAAACTCCATGGCCGACTGCACATTGGTTAGCTTCAAGTTGGTAAAAACCTTGAGGACACCCCTTACCCACCATACGACTTTGCAGCAATGGGAGCCACCGGCGATGTCTGAACTTGCAACGTCTTGTCAACTTGGTCACATTCATAAGTTGCCCCTACCAGATGAGCAAAACCTAAACAACATATAACAATGATCAAATATCATAATTGTGGAAAAAAAAAATATTCAAAATGATTCAAACCAATTTATTTTTTCGCTAAGCTAAGACAAAACCAAAGTTGGTCCTTGTGTAAGGGAAGCCATATGTGGGATTCGAAATCGTGATGTCCCCCAACTAAAATGGGCGAGCCCTCTCGAGCCAATTCAAACCGATTCCCACATTTGCTTTTTTTTTTGGTCGTTTGTGAGAGGGTGGGAGGGGGAAGAAGAAATCAAATTTGGTTGGTTGAAAACCGAGGCCAAGGGTGGGTCCGTTTGTCTACCGTGCTGGCGAACCCTTAGGTGATTGAAGACGCCGCCCCCGTGGGTCACGACCTACCAATCTCTCTCTCTCTCTCTAAAACTAGGGCCATATAACAACTTGTTTACCAATTTAGGAGAAAAACCCTTCACAGCGTCTTTCCAACTAAGCCATCCCTTAAACCTAGAGACGTTGAATCAGTTGGATGGACAGCATGATTTTGTGACCACTTGAGGGATTACCCGATGGGCGATGTGCCTTTTCAAGTACCTGACCTTAGATAGCTCGAAACCCATTAAGAAACTGGGCCTGACCCATTTCAAATAATCAATTACTGGGCTCAGGTCTAGGTGAACTAAGGGAGATTGGAGCCATTCATTCTCCTCATCAACAATTACAAGACTCGAGTCAAACCCAACCAAGCCAAGTTAATTAGGCAACCTCTAGGCTTAAGGGAACTCCCAACTTTCAAGGAGTGTCAATGGGTTGGGTTTGGTTAGGATCTTGAGGAGACTAAATCCAGATCTGATTTGAGATGCTGGTACTGGATTCAGACTCCCGTCCAATTGAACCTACCACAAGAGAAACCACACCCGGATCTTATAAGAATTACATGGACCAAGATCATACCTGATAAAATATATTATTTTATATCTTTTTTACATTGAAACATTGAGGATCTTATTTGGAACTCGAGTCGAGCCTGAGTCTGATATGAAATTTCGCAAACCATACCCTAAGACCCTTTTAACACTAACCCCAATCCTCTAGGATTTGGTACAGGTCAGGTCCAGGTCAAACCCCAGTAAAAACCACAAGACTCAAAACCAGCCAAGCCAACCAAGGCCTCAACGGAACCCCCAACTTTTAACAAAAAAAAAAAAAGAGATTCTAGAGAGAGAGAGGGGGGGGGGCACTAACTCTCTACCCTTCCATCTCCGCAACTCCCCATTCATGTGTATACAAACAATCCCACCGTCAGCAGCATTATCATCATCACGAAAGGAAAACACAAGGGAGAAGCAAGGGCACCCCTACCCCTACAAAAGAAAGAAATACAGAAGATTTTTCTAGAGAGAGAAAGAGTTGGGGTTTTGGGGTTGACGTAAGGGAGGCATTTTATTCGGTTGTGGGTTTTTATTGGGGGAGGGGGGTTGGACTGATTCGTTGAACCGAATGAAATGAATGGTGTGGGAGAGAAGGTTTCAGATTGGGATGAGGCGTGAGGAAGCAAAGAAGGCAACCAATATAGAGGGCATTAGGGGATTTTATAGAGAGAAAAGAGGGACAGGGGAGGAAGGGATAATATTAGATGGGAGAGAGTGATTCTCGCCACCCCTTATTCATCGCCTTTGTTCTCAGCAGATTCCACCTGTTCTTCTTCATTGCCTCTCTTCCATCCTTGCTGTCCCTCCCCTTCTCCCCTTTCTCTCTCTAGAAATGACAGTCCAGGCTCAATACCCATCAAACGTTTGGCTCTCTGATTTCTTGAACAGGTTTGTTGTTTCTTCCATTTTTTTCATTCATCGTTTTGGATAGAAATTTACAGCGCCAATCTCTCTGATTTGCTTCTTTTGTTTTTTGGATAGAAATTTTCACCCTCTGGAATACCAGTTTCCATCAAAACATTTAGTCCCCATCTTCTCTCTTGATTTCCTCTCAATTCTCTCTCTCGTCTGCTTCTTTCTACATTATTCTTCCAAACAGATGCAGGGTCGTCTTTCATTCGATATCAATTTTACAGTCTACTCTTTCTGCTTGTCCTATTTCTGTTTTCTCTAGTCACAACATTTTCTTCAAAGTTTTGGGGACCCGCCTCTTTTTCTTTTGCATTCTTCATTGGTTTCATCGTTTACAACCAAAACACTATGCACCATGTATTGTTTTTGTTCATTTCTTTCCCTTGTTTCTTTATTTCATTCCTTTCCTCCCGTCCCATTATTGCTTCGTTTTATTTCTTTCTTCGTTTCATTGTCATTTCTGATCAAATATATCTTGCTGATTTCTTACCTTTTCTCTTTTTGCAGCAATGGTCAGGAAAAGAAGGAATTGCTTGGTGCTGCCATAGGCTCTGACTATTCATTCCAAAGTCCTGATCAGAAATTCATCAATACATGTACCTCTCTCTCTCTCTCTCTCTCTATATATATATATATATATATATATATATATATATATATATATATATATATATATATATATATATATCTGATTTTGTTTTTTTCCTTTATTCGTTTTCAGTGGGAAGCATCCCTCAGTCGAATTCGGCAATGGCATTCCTTCAACAACCACAACAACAGCAATACCACCACCAACAGCAGCAGCAAGAGAAGCCCTGTATGATAAACCTGGACGACCTCCGGCTCCCCGTCACTCCTTCCAAACCGACCGCATCTTCCTCGCCTTCACCCGTCTTCACTGGCCTAAGGCTCTCTCTCGAGGACCAACAGAACCAAACCAACCCCTCTTATCCCTCCACCAACCTCTTTTTCCCACCCGACGATCTCTCCCTTCTTCTCAACCAACACCAACAAGAAATCGACCATCTCGTTAGAGTACAGGTACACCACCAATTCCTCTCTCTCTCTCGTTTAACTCATAGAATTTAGATTTTTTGGGCTTTTGTCGTTTCACCTCCACCATAATTCTTGGGTGCCCAATGAGTTATTCAATCTTATACACGTATCCAGGATTTGATTTCTGTCGCAATGTTTCTTCTTGTTAATTAAAAACAGGAAATAGTGCTCTCTCTCTCTCTCTATACATGAGTCCTACAATAGTTCTGCTCTCTCTCTCTCTGGATGACTTACAATAAACCAAAATCTTTATTTTCTGTAGGAAGTGATAGGTTCCATCCCTGTGCGATTAGTCACAGATTTGCTTGCAGTGATGATACGAAAATGGAAAAAACCCGATTCCCAATTTCTTTTCCTTCGGATTTTATCGTCAGATAGTTAAATCCTTTAGTACCAAAAAAACCGACAAGAGCCTATGATCCTTCCTTCCTCTGATTTTGCGTAAATGACCATAAAGACCCTCTCTCTCTCTCTCAATAAGAATTGACAAATTTCTATCTTTGTTCGCTAGTTATAATGAATTAATAATGACCATAATGAAATGCTAACTCTCTCTCTCTCTCTCTCTCTGAAACAGAGCGATCAATTGCGCCGATCTCTGATAGGGAAGCGACAGAAGCAGTACGGGGCGCTCGTCGCGGCGGTGGAGCAGATCGCGACTCGGAGGTTGAGGGAGAAGGAATCGGAGCGGGAGCGAGTCGCCCGCCGGAACGCGGAGCTCGAGGAGAAGGTGGGGCAGCTACTGGCGGAGGCGCGCTTCTGGCAGGCCAAGGCCCACGCCCAGGTGGCCGTCGCTGCCACCCTCCAGGCCCGCCTCACCTCCGCCGCTTCCGAGCGGCCGCTGCCGAATCGAGACGAACCGGACGACGCCGAGTCTTCCACCTCCGAACCGGACCGGCCTGCGGCCCCTGGACTGGGGCCCCTCTGCAGGGCGTGCAAGGGGAAGGAGGCGTCGGTGGTGGTGCTTCCGTGCCGCCACCTCTGCGTCTGCTCCCTCTGCGCACTCTCCCTCACCCACTGCCCACTCTGCCGCGGCCTCCGCACCGCCTGCATCCAGGCATACCTCTCCTGACTCGTATCGGGTTCGTCCGAATCGTTCTGTTTTTTTTTTGTTCTGTCCTTTTGTGTTTTGGGGTTATAAATTTCCCCTTTCCTTTTTTTTTTACCTTTTAGTTTTGTTATTATTAATTTTTTCCCCTCTTCTTTTACCCTTGATCCCCTTGTCCAAGATTTTATTGCCAATGTAACTACGATTTTACGCCTCACCTGTCACCAATCAGTTCTCTATGTATATGATAATTGAAATATGGGCATTTTTAACACTTTATTTGCAAATCCAACCATGTGGATGTGCTTTCATAGCTAATTTGCTAGAAATCAACCATTGGGTGTATTTTCAATGAAAAAATGTGACTTTTGAATGCTTGAATATTTATTTAGATTATAAGCTATTGATTTTAAAATCTTAAAAATAACTATTTTACTCATCAAAATCGGGTGATTCGAGAGCAGGGTCACGTAGATCTCATCGGTACGGTTAGATGCATTTAAAACTTTAGTTTTCATATTCTAGTGACTATATATATACATTTTTCTGTTGGGAACTTCCCATCATATACGATTAGGGTGTGTAGGTGTGGACTAAACAATTTTTGGTGGATTTTTATTTTTTAAAATAACTTTACAAATATGATCTACATGATTTATAAGAATTTGGTCGATTTGAACAAGGATGTAGGTTTTTATATGATTTAAAAAGCAACAATACAATATTTTTATAAATATTCAATGCTGAGAAAATTGTTTTCTTATCCAAAAATACAATCCAAGTGTCAATTGCTAGTAAGGCCTGACATACAACAGAGTTCTATGTATATGTATATATAGAGAGTAGAGCTAAGGTGCTTGAACATTTGGTGTGGTTTTTCTGTTCCTTCAGTATTTTTTAGCAGTTTAGACCCCATAAATGTGTTGGGCATAGACGATCTATGAGGAATTTTTTAAATGAAAAAAATGATATTTGGAGCTTCAAAATTTTTCAAAGATTTTGCACCATTGATTTTTTTTAACCTTATAAAACCCACCCATGTGTCAAAATAAAACCCTTCAAAAGTTTCAACAACAACAACTACGCCTTCATCCCAAAACAATTGGGGTCGGCGATATAAACCAAAAAAGAAAATCATTCCAGGTCTTCCAGATGAATCCTTCTCCTCCAATCATTTCTATCCAATGTCATGTCCTCGGTGAGGTTCAAAGCATTCATATCCTTTCCTATCATCTCCATCCAAGTCTTCCTAGGCCTACCCCAACCTCTTTTAACTAATATATTTTTCCATTTTCTCCATCCTTCTAACTGGAGCATCATTAGGCCTTCGCCGAATATGTCCAAACCACCGTAAACGATTCTCTCTCATCTTATTTTCAATGGGTGCAACGCCTACCTTCTTACGTATCTCCTCATTCCGAATCTTATCTTTTATTATATTTCTAGACATCCATCTAAGTATACACATCTCAGTTACACTCATTTTTTGAATATGATGTCTCTTGGCAGCCCAACATTCCGTACCATATAGTAAAGCGAGCCTAATAGTCATCTTATAAAACTTTCTCTTCAATCGCAATGACATTCTACGATCGCACAATACTCCAGTTGCACTTTTCCATTTCATCCACCCAACCTTTATTCTATGATTTATATCTCCATCAATTTCTCCATACTTTTGAATGATAGATCCCAAATATTTGAAACAACCTTCTTGCTCACCAAGCTTCACTACACTCCCATCACTACTTCGTTGCTTACTAAACTGACATTCTATATATTTTGTCTTACTCTTACTCAACTTAAAACCTCTTGCTTCCAATGTTTGTCTCTATAATTCTAACTTAGCATTAACTCAAGCTCTAGACTTATCAATCAAAACAATATCATCAGCAAACAACATACACCACGACACATTTTCTTGAATTGATCTTGTAAGCTCATCCATCACTATAGCAAATAGGAAAGGGCTTAAAGCAGATCCTTGATGTAACCCAACCGTTATAGGAAAATTAGTTGGCACCCCTACACAAGTGCGGACATTGGTTACTACTCCTTCATACATATCTTTAATTATACTAATGTACTTGAGAAAAACACATTTCTTCATCATTGTCCACCAGAGAGCATCCCTAGGTACTCTATCGTATGCCTTCTCCAAATCAATAAAAACCATATGCAAATTTTTGTTCCTCTCTCTATATCTCTCAATAAGTTGTCTAAGAAGATGTATAGCTTCCATAGTTGATCTTTCAGGCATAAAACTAAAACTAAATTGATTCTCTGATATCATGACAACCTTCCTCAACCTAAACTCAATCACCCTCTCCCAAAGTTTCATAATATGACTCATGAGTTTTATACCATGATAGTTTGTGCAATCTTGTATATCACCCTTATTCTTATATAGAGGCACCAAAATACTCTTCCTCCACTCATTAGGCATCTTATTTGTCTGCCAAATCTTGTTAAAAAGATTTGTCAACCATTCTAAACCTTTCTCTCCCAAGCATTTTCAAACCCTTCAAGAGTTTATCCCAATAAAATCAGGTACATAAGTCATCAGAATTAAAAAAAAAAAATTTAAAACCCATCCAGCACTTATCGCAACACCTATTGTTCAAGCTGACAATGCATTTAAAAGTGAACAGAGAGAGAGACATACATACACGAATGAGCATAAAAGTGGACAGGCGCTCAAAAGGCTTTTAGCGCTACTATAAACCGTTTTTTTTTTGTTCAAACGCTTGTGCCTCTGATGTACTATCCAACCAAAAGGAAGGTTCAAAATCTACAATCACCGACTATTGGACGGTTTACCTTATCCAATGCTTGAGCATCTCATTGATTATACCTCACATATTTGTTTTTTATAATTTATTTAGTAAAAAATATGCTTTACACGACTTTAGGACATATAGACATGTTTTTTAAATGTGAAAAATCTACTGCTGACAATTCATTTAAAACTTTAAAATACAAAATATTGTGAGCCATTCATTTTTAGGGCTTTAGAAAACACAACTATAAAAAATTCATAATCCAAAACATGTTACTCACTAAATGAATGATAAAAATTTAATATATAAAGTCGGATCTATAAAACTTGATCGTTGTAGAAAGAATTTTGTCAATTATCATCTGTTGTAGATTTTGGATCTTTCTTTGGTTCAACGGTCCCCCTTATATGTATACATGTGGTGATATTGAAGCATACAACTATAAAGTATAAATCACTTTTTATATTTTTAAAATTGTTTTTGAAGATCAAACCTTAAATACGAAATTTGGAGTTTTACTGTCAGGACAACGATGGTAAGTACAACAGGCAAAGCCAGCGGGCTAAGTCTTTGATCGTGGGGTGTTTCTCCACGTAAATATATAAAAAAAAAATATAAAACCTTAACGATGCAATACAATGTACCTGAGTTTTGAATCATGTCATTGTGACATGCATGCAGATTTTTTAAGAGTTTCAAAAATCATGAGCCTACACTGCATTAAAATTCCTCGACTAAAATATTAATATTTTTAGATAAAAAAATTACGATCAACAAAGAAACCATGCTGAACACGTTTTAGCAGTCAGATCGAGTCGACAAAGCTTTAACCTATGGTTTTCAACTCAATAGTTTTGCCCTTTCATATATATATATATATATATATAATGGGTCCGTGCAAAACCACATTGGTGCAAAATCGGGCATAAAGCACGCTGACTGCCTATTGCGCATGTTGACACACAAATTGCATCAAAAATGCAATTTTTGGGCAAAAAACGCATTAAAATGTGTTTTTTGGGCAAAAAAACGCATTAAAATGCAATTTTTGGGCAAAAATGCATCAAAAACGTAAAATTTGGGCAAAAAACCTTTTAGCAGCGCACTCAAAGCTGCACTAAAAATCAAATTCAAAAGCGCCGTGTGTGTCTTGCTCGGCTTCGGCGCTTTGAGTATGCCGTTAAAGGTGTTTTGACGTGATTTTTTTTTGCGAGCTGACCGTCCACATGGATGGTCAGTGTGCTTTAGCTCAGATTTAAAATCAAATGGGTTTAACACGGACCCATTTCTCTCTATATATATACCACATCCCAACGCTGCACAGCTTCAAAGGCTCGGATTTTGCTACTCCAATGAGGTTATGAATGTGCAACCAAGACCTGTTCAAAGTTTGACTGGGTCTTGGGGGTGGGTCACGTGAAATCAGATCACACCAAAACTGCGATGGCCCGCCTGACTGAGCGACGCATTTTCGGTACGGTCTATCGACCTTACATAACTTAATCGGTTGATGCCATGTTCTGTGGGGCCCATGAACACGTGCCATTCAGTCCTGGACTCCTAGTGTCATATTTTAGGGATAACATGCCAAGTTTGGTGTGATTCACTCTGCGACTTGAGGGATCGTTTCATTGTGTGTTCAATACTGCGGACGCACGTCACACGCCCACTATCAAATAGTTTTTATCAATCCAAAATGAACAAAATAGAACAACATTAGTTTTATTTGAGAAGAATGAAGAAGAAAAAGATACCCTAATCAATAAAAAAAAACTTTAATCAAGAATAAAAAATCCTATTCAATAAAATCAAACAAAAACTTAATATATGAAAATCAAACAAAAATCTTTAATTTAAGAAAAACCCTCATATAAAAACCTTAAAATGCCTTAAAAAATTTTGATTCAATTCGTAATAAAAGAAGAAAAAGAAAAAACAAGAAGAAACAAGAAGAAGAAGAAGGAAGAAAAGAGGAACTTTGTCAACGGCCTCGATGGCAGCCTCATCTTCGGCGTTAGTGACCCTGGCACCAGTGACCACCTAGCTGCAAAGGAGAGAGAGAGAGAGAGAGAGAGAGAGTTTGGGGACCCCAAACCCGACTTGAGGGGTGTTACGAAAATAACCTTTTTAAGGATGTGGCGGACGTCGTTTCGAGCATCCACCACACCCAACGTTTGTTGAAATCACCATCCCTTGCATCCCATTTTGGGTGGGGGATAGTGATTCAAACATAACCTACTAGAACGGTGGGGACAATACACTTGAAAAAAACCCCGGCGTCGTTCGTCGCCTTTTTCTCGGCGGAGCAGAACTGAAGAAGGCGCCCCTCCTGCCGCTCGCTGTCCGCTGTTAGAGCTTTTCATCTTCTGTTTCTGGTGCTTTTGCATTTTTTTCTTTTCATTTTCATTTTGGATGACAAGCTTTCTTTGTTATTAGGAATCTGGATGTTTGCTTCTTCTTCTTTTGTGATTTTTTTTTTATTTTTTTATTTTTTTTTCATTTTCATTTTGGATAACAAGCTTTCTTTGTTATTAGGAATCTGGGTATTTGCTTGTTCTTCTTCTTTTGTACTCTCTCTCTCTCAAACTTCATCTTTTTTTAGAGAAGAATAAGCAGGTGTTTCTACCAAGTTGCTTCTAATGTAATTTGAAAAGCAGATGCAATGCAATCCATTTTGTAAAATAATCTTTTTTTTTTAATATTTAGGGTGAAATTGATAATTTAACGAATATGGAATTGTCACAAGTGTCTGCCGTTGAAGATAGCCCTGCTTATTATGGATTAATTGGGAAATTCATTGTTGAGAATCTGTTTAATAGAGTTAACAGTGGAAGACTAATATGTACATATGTGGAAACTGATAGTCCAACATAACATCCTGCCAACCTGTCTATTTTTCTGTGGTGGTCTAAATAGTGTTACATGCATCTTGCTTATACCTTGTATGGGTTTATTGCTCTCATTCCACGTGAATCTGTTTGGCTGTCTACCTTGATTGAAATGTTCCCTTATTCATATTTTTGCTCACTAAGCTTCAAATTCTTGCTGTTTTATTAACTATGTTTTTTTTAATAAAAAGAAATTTTTGTTAGATAGGAAAATCACTGTACATAAACAATTAAGACAACGATTAAAACTCTATTTTTCTTCTGTGTCAATAAGCAATCCTTGGATTAATTCAAGACTTTGATGCTAAATCTGATCTTCTTTTTAGTCGTGAGAAATCTTTGTATACTCCTTTCAATTTGTCTCACAGTCAGTTAAATCACATCAGTCATCAATGTGGTTGGTAAAGGAGAAATCATGTTTTCCCTCTTCTTTTTTTAATTGTACCTCTATATTGTTAGTAAGAGAATATTTTCTATGGAGATACAAAGAGACACATGTATATTATCAATATGATATGATGGTATTACATACAAAAATATTGAATTATCAATGCATACATTGTCATATCTTATGTTTTAATGTATTGCAATATTTGATGTGAATGATTTGAATGTATTGAAATGTATTGCAATGATTTGAAGGTATTACAATGTTTGAATGTATTGCATGCCGTCTTTTATTTATTAGAATATGGTTCGTTGAGGTCATAGTCGTCGAACACCCAGTGGTAGCTAGTCTCAACCTTCATCTTCACGGGCTGCTTCAATAGGTATATCATTTAAATAATTATATACTTGATTAGTTTAAATGTGCATTGTGTGAATTTCTAACTCATTGTTTTGTAGGTGATGTTTCGCATACACATGAACCACCTACACCAACTATTCATACACATCACGAGATAATACCGAATGCAGAGTCTTCTCAGTGTGACACACGACGACTAATTCAAATAGTGTATATTGATAATCGACCATAAGTATTTCATTGTCACCTGTCCAATACTTATCTTATAAATAGTGTATATCGATAGTCGATTGTTAATGTTTATCAATTCATTTGCAGTGCGATGTTTGAGCAGCAAGAAGTAATACGAAAAATTAGAAAGTTATTGCTGCATCATTTTTCAGGACCAGTAGCGCAATAAAAAGAGTACTCGATGGAGGTGTTGGACAGATTAATGTCCTCATTCATGGTATGCAATAGTTTATCATAACTAATGTGTTTCATATTTAATTTTTTGTTATACTCATGTGTGTTAACTTTCCAAAAGTATTTATAGGCTTCCTATCGTTTCGTGACTGTGAACGAGGAGAAAGACGCGAGGACAGTGTGACAGAAGGTGACTGCCAATCGATTTGCTGACATGCTGCATAATATGAAGACTGCAGCAAAAAAAGTAACTGGTGGGATAGATGATCCACTGCAGTGGAAGGGTCATGGGCCTTCTACTATCATAAGAGATTATTGGGAGGGCATGTGTGACAAGTGGGTGAGCAATGAATTTTGAAACCTCTCAGTAAAGGCGGCACAAAACTGAGCGAAGATGCCCGATGCTCATCTACACACAGGTGGATCTAGGACTTTTGGGAGCCACTAGAAGAAAATGATAACTCATTAATATATATATATATATATATATATATATATATATATATATATATATATATATATTATCAAATTTGTAAGTACTTCTACATACTTATTAATCGATTTTTTGTCATTTAACATTGCAGAAAGTAGAAAAATGAGACATTGTACCTTATAAAGATGTGTTTGTTGAAACACATAAACGTAAGAGCACAAGAGATTTTGTATAAGAGAAGGCGAGAATGACATCGGTATGTATTTATTGTATTAATAAATATTATAATATATAAGTTACTATGAATTACGTTATCATAAACACTATAATTCTTAATTATTAATTCATATTCTAATCATTACTTTGTAAGAGTCATACGAGAACAAATGATACAGCAATATGGCGATGACTCCACTCAGCATCCGCCTTTTGATCATGCAGCATGGGTGACTGCAACCGGTGAACCAGAAAAGGGTCATGTGTTTAGATTTGGGAGTAACATGAACACCACAATACTCGTTGACTCCTGCAGCAATGACTCTCGGAGTTCTCCTGCCAGCATCAACTCCCAACGTTCTATTGACCCTGCTATGTCTTGGGATGGTGTCTGTCAGTGTCTTGAGGACAAAATGCAGTACTTTTTATATGAAGTCATTCCCAACATTGTCCGTAATGAGTTGTGCAACTTTTTTCAGGATAAAGGAACTTTGTCTGCATTCAATATGAGCTTTGGTGCCCGTCAAGTATAAAGATTTATGTCATTTGTTTTGTTTCATATAGTTAGATTTCAACCTTAGAATACATACAAGCAAGCTTTCATCACTATGACTGCCTTAAAATACATATGAGCATGATTGAATAACTATGAAAGTTTTTTTACTATCTTAGAACACATATGAGCATGATATTAGTATATATGATAGTTTTTTGACTGCCTTAGAATACATATGGGCATGATTGAATCACATATAAATTTTTTTTACTGCCTTATAACACATATAAGCATGATTGAATCAAATATAAAGTTTTTTTATTGCCTTAGAACACATATGAGCATGATTGAATCACTATAAAACTTTTTTGATTGTCTTAGAACACATATGAGAATGATTGAATCAAATATAAAGTTTTTTTATTGCCTTAGAACACATATGAGCATGATTGAATCACTATAAAACTTTTTTGACTGTCTTAGAACACATATGAGCATGATTGAATCAATACACATACTAGTTTGTCAGAAACTGGCAGGACCAAGAGGATTTAACAAAGGTCTACCTGAATAAGGCTACACAGTGTATGTGAGAAATGGGTGAATGAGAAGCATCGACTTGCAGAGTTTAGTGTTGGAGAAAAGGTGTTGGTGAAGCTTTACCTAAGCGCACTGCTATCTTTCAGGGTTACTACCGAGGCTTTATTCACAAATATGATGGCCCCTTCACCATCATGAGGCGCATTGGAAACTTGGCTTACAAGTTGGATTTGCTAGCAAACTTTCAGGTTCATCCAGTCTTTCATGTGCCCAACCTGAAGTCGTTGCATGAAGATGGAGGTGATCTACAACGGAGCACATCTCATTGTGTTCTAATCCCGCAACGCACACCTTCAACAACCTGCATCCCAGGTAAAGAACTAGAAGTCATCCTCAGTCACTCTAATAATTATCTTTAGGAGGTGAAGAAGTACTTGGTGCAATGAAAATGCCTACTAGAGAGTGAAGCTACTTAAGAGAAAACGATCAACATATAAAAGCACCATCAACTTGTGGAGGAGTACTACTCAAAATTGTTGCCAAGAATAACACCAACTTAGGAGGGGAAGAGTGTTCCAGACCGCCAAGCTTTCTGTTTTTGTTGCTTGATGTAGTTAGCTCTTTTGCATTCTTGTAGTGCATATAATAACCTTTTGCCTAAGAACCCCTGAGTATAAGGTGATTTTGGGGTCCTCTTGTACTCGTTAACTTGCTAATAGAAGTTTCTGCTTTCTTCTATGCTCTCTTGCCTTCTCGTTCTCTTTATGTAATTGTATGACTGTGTGCTTGTGCTATTATGCTCGTGCACTTGAGGAGTGATATTTAGCTCAATTTTTATTGTGCGCTTGAAAGGCCATTTGGTATTGGGGTACACCAAAGCACTTCACAGGAGCCTTCACTTTTATCTTGTGACAATGTGGGTCTCATTACATATTTTTTGTGCACATGTTTGTTTCATCATTTTTAAGAAAGCGGCTATATTTTCTACGAAAAAGTCTCTTTTATAGCAAAGGGAATTAAACAAATGCCCCCCCTAAAGTTATGTGGCAGCGTTAATTTTATTTTTTATTTTTATTTTGAAAGGCAAGTTGGGGTGAGGCGGACCCCTACCAGAACAACAGCCGCCCCCATGTGGCAGATGGATTCGATTATGGGCATTCATCTTGACACAGGTCCCCGCTTACCACATGGGATACCACCTCGGTGGTGGCAGCGATAATTCTTAGTTATGTGAAAACCCTATGATTGAATAAAAAACCTGTTTTACCACCGTCTTGGCTTTTATATATATATATATATATATATATATATATATATATATATATATATATATATATATATATATATATATATATATATATATATATATTGATGAGATAGGTAGGTTATCAGGTAAAGGGTATCCTGACAATAATACCCTTTTCGATGCAAACGAATCATATTCAGATCAGCTTAATACATGAGAGTCGGATTCAGATTGAGTGATAACACCCCAAAAATCACAAAACCCCGATACTGAATCCAGCCTATTTGCATCCCTATGTGAATGGCACCTAACCACCGTCACTGAATTACTAATTTCCTGTATTGGTCCTGCAATTTTTTTTTCTTTAGAATTGTTTCATTTTTCTAATGAACTGGCATTCATCTAAAGCTTATCAAATAGAAGGCTAATGGCAAAGCCAAAATACATGCGGTTGAATAGCATTCATCGCTGGGACGAAAGGCATCTGAGCCATAGTCACAAATCCTGTTCTTGGGTAAATATCATGAAATTAGGTCGAATCCAAGATGGGGTTTTGCAACTTTTAGCTGTTCCAGATTCAATTCCGATCCAAACACCATGCATTTGCTGTTGCAGATCCGAATCCTTTGCATCCTTATCTTGGAGGAAAAAATTCTTGCGATATATTTTATTTATTTAGAATGATGTTTTTTAGTTTTTTTTAATGCAAAACAAGCAGAAAAACAGCATCATCTAATTTTCATCTGATTTTTTTTTCTCCAATCCGGTGGATCCCTTCTGAAATTCCAGATCAGGTTCGGTTTTTTGCAAAGTAGGATATGATTAAGAAAGGTGTGAAAAATGGAAAAGCAGAAAAGGGTGTCAGCCATATATAGTGGCCACATAGCTGGTGCGTGAAACTGTCCACCTTTAATTTAGCAGAAACTTGGCGTTTAAAATAAAAAGCTTGTATAGTTATGGTTCCAAGTTTGGTTTTATCATTTGTCAAAGTTTCTCAAAACCAACAAGTATTATATTTGCCAAAATGAACTATCAGCATAATCTCTCTCTCTCTCTTAACATTCAAAACCTGGTGCATAAAATCTTGGTAGATGTTTATGCGATCTTGAGTATGCATCTTAGTGATCTTCCACTCCCTCCTGCTGATGCTACCTATCCTTTGTCGCAATCTGGGCAAGCGGCTCGGGAGTGAGCCAATTTTATCTGTCTAATGTTCTTTTCTCTTGTGCTTTCTTTATTTGTTTTGGCTTTTGTTCTTGTTCAGTTCATGGGTTCAACATTTTGTTGATCTTCATGAGTGGTAATGTTGAATTACTTTCGGCTCTCTCTCTCTCTCAATGTTGTCAGTATCATTGCGATTCGGCCGATTCATATCATATCGCTCAAAAAGCCAAACCAAGCTGATTTTGCTTACTATTAATTATTCTTTTAAAGAATAGGTTATTGCCAAAATGAACTATCTGCATAATCTCTCTCTCTCTCGGCCGCGATTCATATTATATCTCTCAAAAAGCGAAACCAAGCTGATTTTGCTTACTATTAATTATTCTTTTAAAGAATAGGTTCAATTAGTTTTTATTTATTTGTAACAAGTGTTATTTGCTGGTAGGCCAGTACACGAGTCAGGCTTGAGCCGAGCTTAGGCTAAAAAAGCTCGGCTAGTGCAAAAACCACATGTTCAAGCTTGTCTTGGCTCGAGTTGAATTGAATTCAATAAAATACAAATTTCTGATGAACGTGAAGACAGTGGGATTTGAACCTACCACCGCTTACACGAACGTCTCACTCTTTACCCACTCTCATAAAACCTTTCCATGCTTTATACTTGGCAAATTTCTACATGTTCTAAAATTAGCTGTGATATAACTGCATTAGCTGAGCTCAATCGAGCTCGACTGCTTGATCAAGTTCGGTTCGTTTATATTTAACAAGCCTGAGTTGTTGTTCAAGCTCGGCTCATTTACTTATTCAAACGAGTTCGAGCCAGCTTTAAATGGGATTTGTGCAACCTTATTTGCTGGTTAAAATTTGGCCCATTCAGTTCCATTCAATTCAAAATCATAATCGGCTGATTCCTTGAATCATTTTGAAAATCGATTCATCTCAATAAAACATTGGGAGCATGTTTCGAAGCAAGAAAAAAATTCTCACAGGAAAAGAAAATTTTGCTTATGAGAAGTTTTGATATGCTTACTTTTCTAAATGAAATTTTTTTAATTGTCATAGAAAAAAAACATACCACTGAGATTTTGGACCGTTGATTTTTGAACTTTATAAAACCCACCAATGTGTAATTGGAATCAAACGTTTCAACAGCTGATCCCTCTAAAATCAAGTATATAGATCACATCTGTACGGTCAGAATTTAAAAATAAAATGAAAAAAGCTCCCAAAAACCATTTAGCATGCAGTTTAGCACCAAATTGGTTTAGCAGGGACCATTACTCTCTCTCTCTCTCTCTCTCTCTCTATATATATATATATATGGGTTAATATTTGGTGCTTTTGAAAGCACCCAATTATATGAAACTTTGAATTAAAAATCATAGACAAGCTTTATCAACTTACTAAGAATAAAGTCTTAGATTGTGTTATTTGGATCCAAAAATATGAAATTTTGAGTCAAACTTTTAATGCATTGTAGGACGATCATTTTTGAAGACCTTAAAAAACCTACTTATGTGTCACAATTATATGATTCAAAACTCATTTTTCACTAAACAAACATTGTAGATCACATTCATAAGATTTAATTTGCAAAAAAAAAAATAAACTAAAACTATATGATTTTTATCTTAATAGTTTCATATAAGTTTGTGACTTCAAAGACACCAAATATTAATCCTATACACATATACATAAGATTAAGATTTGCAATAGTCAATTACAGGTGCAATCGACCAAGCAAATGGGGTGAAATTCCTTGTTTGGTTTTTTTCCTCACATCTTACACCATACATATGTTCTACATATTTTGTTTGGTAGGAACCAGCTTTTCGATCATGGGAATCCAACTTGTGTATAATTTTTTTTTCAGTGATCTAAAAATCAAATGCTAAGAAGGCATCAATTTTTTTCAACTCATAAAAACATGTTTTTTTGTTGAAAAAACATGATCAAAGAGGTGATTCCCACTAAATCAAGCATGATGAACACATTTATGAGGTTAAATTGTGTCAAAACAACTTGCAATAGATTGTAGGTAGAATCCATTGTACCAAATATATATATATATATATATATATATATATATATATGTTTGGGAGTTTTTGAATTGTTGGTAGCAATTAAACACACCCTTGGATCGTCCTAAAAATTCATAGTTGGCATGTTCTTGTCTTTTTAGGTAGCTATAGCACCTATTCCTATATGCACTGATTGTCTTTGATCAAAAAGTAAACCAATGAGGAAATTTGTTTACTAGAAAATTGGATGAGTAGGTCCGATATCACAAAGAGTAGTTTGTTTTATGGACTATGCCGTGTATTTTTCCAACAAGAGGGTCCAAATTCCCAAGCCTTTATACGCGTTTGCTGTTTCCTTTATTTTCATCAAAGGCCAGCCGACATGGGATGTTAACCCACAAAGCCTCCTCGCTTCTGACCCACTTGGTTATCGAATTCCACCACCTATATTTTTGACTCAATACAACAATGAAAGTTTGAGATTCTGGACCAGTCGTGCAAGGCTAAATCACCTAATTTGAGGCGTTCTTTTCTCGATATTTATGAATGGGAACGCCACTTCAAGTGGTGGGGGCAGAGAAAGATAGGGATGTCAACATATAGGATGTAACCCGATATCCGATCCAAATCTGAATCTGATGATTAGTTTTCGGTAGCTAAATCCAGATCTGATTAGAAATCGAATTCAGATTCGGTATTAATTTTGCAATGAAATCTGAATCCTATTAAAACCCAAATCCAACTAAGATCTGCATCCAATTAATTGTAATTATCGGGGATTTATCTCCGAGAGAAACCCAGGAATCAGTTTTATTTTTTTCATCTAACTCTGAATTCAAATCCGATTAGGTCCGATCCAATTCAGTTTTATCTTTTTTTGCATCCCAATCCAACCCATTGACATCCCTAACACTCTGCAATATGGCCCACTCTTGAGCGATTGAAACTCCTCAGCCAATCTCCATCCATACCAGGAAGCACCAACAGATACTGAATTCTTGACAACCTTCAACTTTATGGTCTTAAGCCTACCCACCTAATTAGGTGTGTCATTTTTTTTTACATACATTCTTGGATTTATATCAAAACTCTAGCTTCATCTCTCATTTTATCCTCCTCTCCCATCACTCTTCTCATCTCCTCTCCATCACCCTTATCATCAGTTCTTGGATTTATAAGTATTGCCTTAGAAGGGACAAGTTTGGGGTATTAAATCTTGGGCTTATGCATCTCTTGGACCTTGAATTTTGAATTTAGGTTTTGGTTTAATTAGTTTTTGACTTTTTTTTTTTTAGTATTTAAGACAGATTTAATCCTCAAGTTTAAAACCAACTTAAGCTTGTATTGTAGACTCATTTAAGGCCTCTTTATGGGTGGCCTAAGGGCTGGAGCCTATATAAACCCCAGCCTTCTTTCATTTATCTCATCCTTCAACTTTTTCCTCTCTCTCTCTCTCTCGAGCTTTGTTCTCTCTCTTCTATTTCAGAGTGCTTTTAGGATCCAAATCTGATTTATCTTTTAAGATCCAACTTTGATTGCTATTCGGATTCATACTTGCTTTTAGTTTAGAGCCATACCCACTTGCATACCGGATTCATACTCATATCTGAACCCAAAATTCATATTCGTTTCTAGCTTACGTCAAGCTTGAATCATCCTAACTTAGTTAAGAGGTTGCTCAAGGTGATTCATGTCGAGATTATCGGTCTCACCCATTGCAGGGCATAGACCAATCTTTTGCAAGAAGGCGAAAGCTCAATTATATCATGAAAGAATAATTTCACGAGTACTCATTGCACAAAAACCTTGAACTTAAGTGAGGAAACTACAGCTTAAAATATAACACGTGTACGCGTGTGCCTCCGAACACACCTGGTTCAAGCTCCATAGCCTGACCCACTAAGTGAAGAATATTTTTCAACACACTGGCTCCAAGGCGTAAAGGCCTAAAATATTTAGGCGTTTACGCCTTCTCTAAAAAGCCTACACTAGAGTAATCTGGGTTCACGTCCATCCCCATTACTACTGGTGAGAACTGGGTTTTCCCTTGGCTTAGCCAAAAAGAAAGAAAATTCTTTCTAATAACAATATTAGAAGTCCAATTGCTACTAAGAATTTTCTTATTGGACACCATTGAAAGTTAAGTTGAGAATTTTGGAATTATATTTTCTCTAGGAATTTTGAAAATCATGGGAATCCAATTCTTTTCCTTTATATCAAATGTAAGGTCATCCAAACGTATCCTTCAAGGTAGGCTGGGCCGGCTCAGCAAAGAGGCTCAAGCACGTTTGCATATGAAAGGTATTTTTTTTAAACAAAAAACACAAACAACGACGTTGGCATCTTTATTCATTTTCCTCGTTCTCACTGACCATCATCACTATTCATAAAAATTAGGAAGTATCATCATTAAAAATCACAAAAACCTTGAATAATGAAAAGATCACAAGAATGGGCATTGAGTATTTGCTGAACCACAAGCACCTAGGGGTGTCAACTGGCCGGGTTTACCCGGATCCGACTACCAAACCCTATAGGGTCCAGGTATGGTGATAAATAAGAAGACCTGATTAAGACCTGTGTCCAGACCCAAAAGTCCGATTGATACATAGATCCGGGTATAGTTTGTGAAATTTTATATCAGATCTAGGCCCGACCTGAGTTCTGATTAAGATTCACAAATTTTCAATATAAAAATAATAAAAATTAGTATTTTACCGGGTGTCTAGTTCTTATCGGGTCCGAGTATGGTTTCTCTTATGGTGGGTCTGATTAGACCAAGGTCCAGACCCGATACCATACCCAAAAATTGAGGCCAAGTCTGGTTCCACCTGGGTCCGAACCAAACGGGACCCATTGATACCCCTACAAGCACCCATTGAAAGGGTATTTACATATATGCGCCTAACGTATGGTAAATTATAGTTTATTTTAAAATATTTAAGATAAACGCCTACCATTTTCAAGGAATTGCTCAGATGACTGTTTGAGTTGCTTTTGTTATCACCCAACTTTGGTTAACTCTTTTAAATGGCATCTTTAATCTTTATTTTTTTTCTTTAAATTATTGAATGTCACTTTGCAATTTTCAATTTTTTTAGCTACAATAAAGGCAAATAAGTAATTTTAAGAAGTTAAAAGCAGCATGAGTGGCCAAATAAACAATTTCTTAAAAAAGTAGGTATTTATCTTAAATATTTGAAATCTCATGCGGCCAAACATTAATTTTCCACAACTTATGTGCCTATATGTACTCGAAATAAAAAAAAGTAAGAAAAAACTCAGTTGGTAAGCTTAATAAACTTGAGCCTGCCCCAGGTTGCCCAAGTGGTTAGGGCAGTTCCTGAAAAGGCAATGGGACCCAGTCTTGGCCAGGATCGATTTCCCTTAACATCATATTGGTGGGTATTCTTTGCGGCTAGGGCATTCACCCGAAGTTTATATCTTTTTATATTTACACGGAGAAACCGCTCCCAGAATCAGAGACTGAGCCGCGCTGGCTCTGCCTGCCGTACTTACGATCACTGTCTTGGAAGCGTAAAACTCCGTGAGCTTAGCCCTTGCCCAAAGGTAGGGATGGCAGTGGGGCGGGGGACAAGGTCTCCACCCCCGCCCCGCCTCATGATTTTATCCTCCACCCCCGCCTCCACCCCCGGACGGGGATGGATTTTAACCTTCATCCCCGTTTCATACACTTCATCCCCGGTCCAAACGGGGCGAGGCGGGGCGGGGCCCCACTTTCCCCCAGTCCACTGCCATCCCTACTGAAAGGGAGTATATCTAGAAGAAGAGCCTATTAAGTGACCCCATTCTTAAGTAGATTCTTTGTCATAAAAAATAAATAAAATAAATAAATAAGCTTGCAGACACAGCTTACCTTTAATTAAGGTCACACATCTTCCAACTCAAATTTGAATCAGGGACCAGTTATGGAACTAAACCTCTTAAAGGTCCAGCCACTAACATGTGAACTGGATCTAGTTCATATTTTGTGGGTCAGGTTGAATAACCAGGACCCAGCCAGTTCATTGAAATGTCAGCAAATGTTACAATCAACAAGTGAGTGGCTTGTGAGGTGCCTTCACTGTCAAGAGGTTTGTCTTTGTCTTTAAGCTAGAGTTTGGGTAAGCCAAGTCTAACAAAACCTCCCTAGGGGGGCTTTAAAATTGTTAGTGAAATCGGTGGTCCACCACTCATAATGCGTTGTATCAACATCTTGAGATGCACAAGGAAATACGTAACAAAATCAATTACCTCATATATATTTCCCCCAACAAAAAAGGATTATCATTTTCATGAAATTTCAAAATTTAGATCTATGTCACAAATTTTGCCAAATTTTTTAATTCATTCATGATAAAGTTATGATAAATTCATCAAGTAAGTAGGTTAATCATGATAAAGTAACTCCTTTCTCTAATATAACCCAATGGTATCACGTTTTTAATAGGTTTGTATTTTATCTATATTTCCATATATTTTGTATAACTTTTTGTGTTTTATAATATCAATATTTTTTTGATATTTTTATAAAAAATAATTTCCTTATAAATCTCTAAGAGAATAAAAGAATGAGGTTTGGAACAGTTTTCTATACATAATTAAGCCTCATATGTTGGTTGCCGAGGCAAGCTGGGGTTAGGCAGACCCCTACCAGTTTATTAAACAGAATTATGAAAATTACATATGATTTATCATTGGAAACCAGTCGGAGGCTTATCTTTCCAATATCTATCATGCCCTAAAATATCTAATAGGGCCAACTGTCCCGCAATATATTTTGGCACAAGACAAACACAAAATTTTAAAATCCACCAGGAAATTTAAAAACTGGTTGTTTTATAAGGAAATTGAGAACCTGAGAAACCTCCAAGATTTTGGTGGCATTCGAGTGCTCCTGCAACCTTTATATTTGACAGCACCTTTATATTTGACAGCAAAATATATGCACCATTTAAATTAAACCAGCAATTATCTTAGAATAATATAATCACCATTTTAATATATATATATATATATATATATATATATATATATATATATATATATATATATATATATATATATATATATATATATAATGTCTTATTCGGATGATTCAAAAGAAACAAAACACAGAGACCACATCTGTAAGGTTGGTATCATGAAAAAGAACCAAACATTTAAAAAAAAAAAGAGAGGCATTTGTAAGCAGGTTTGTCTTATCCCCATTGCTACTTTTTTTTTTAAGTTTGCTTTATCATAAAGACCACTCTCGGGGATTCCCATACCATTAGTGCAGAAGACAAGGTATAAGAAAAGTGAAGGCATCACAGCAGGCACACAAGGAATGCTGTCCTTAATCAGGATTCTGATGTATATGGTCTAAGGCGCCAAACTCATATATAATACCAATTTAATCAGAACACCTCATCTGGGGTTTTGTCATGCCACCTTTCCAAGAAGTCTTGCTATTTTGGCTCTTATTTTCTTTAATAATGTTGATAAGATGACCATTGGAGGAATTATTATTGCTTGATAGTGTGTTCCCTGTTGTCTATTGCTAAGACATTATAAGTAGTGCCAATAAAAAAATAATAATTATCATAAGTAGTCTCATAAAGGATGTAAACATTTTTAAGGTGTATAATCTCAACGATGTGTGGAATAATCTATATACACTACAAGAAAAACACTAATTAGCAACAAAAATTTGAGCTGAATTTTTTTCGTCGCAAATTTGCGACGGATTAGCGAGAGAAAACTATCCATCGCTAACATTCGAAATATTTGCGAAATTAGTGACAGAAAAAATTCCGTCACTAATTATCGATGAATTCGCGAAGGAAAAATTATGTCTCAAACTCCGTTGCAACTTAGTGACAGAAAGAATTTCATCAAGAAATTTCAATAAAAAAATTGTTGATTAGCGACGGAAATTTGCAACGGACATGATCCATCGCTAATAAATAGCGACGGATTGGCGACATATAAATTTTGTTGCATTTTAGCGACCAAAATTATGCGACAGATGCTTTTCATCGCTAAACACGTTAGCGACGAATTTTGCGATGGATTAGCGACGGATAACATTTGTCGCTAATGTGCATTTTTCTTATAGTGATAAAAATAGAGGGTTATGTACAAGAACAAGCCCATATAGTTTTTGTAATTCTGATTCATATCTAAAAATTTTGGTAATTCAAATTCATACCTCTTTTATTTCATGGTTAACCAAAAGCATACATGTGGTCCTTACTAAGCTGGGCTTCCTTATTTTCACTTAAATTCATGATTTTATCCTTAAGAAAAAGGGCACTTTTGTACTTATGTATATATATATATATATATATATATATATATATATATATATATATAGAGAGAGAGAGAGAGAGAGAGAGAGAGAGGTTAATGAGGGTAAATGGAAAAAAATGAAGCATTTTTAGTTAGGGTAAGACTGTCATAGTTTTGAATTTATTAATTATGGTTGAAAGCATAATAGTTGCCAGAGGGGTGATCAAGTGCAATGTGATTGCACACTTTTCTTCATGATTTAATTAATGTTTTTTAATTAGTATTTAATTATTATTTTTATTATGTTTTTTAAATTAGCATATGAAATTATGATTGTTGTTTGTTAGGATTAGGATTTAGAATTTTTATTTACTTTTTCTTAAATAGTTGCATTTCAATAACTAGGGTTTAAGGTTTCTTGTATTTTTTTTTCAATTAGCATTTAGGTTTTTAATAAGATGGATATTAATTAGTTATTTTTATATTTTTTAAATCAACATTATACATAATCCACATGCTAGATTTTAGTTAGAAATTTAGGGGTTTTGTTATTTTTTGTTTCAATTAGCTTAGAAAACTTTGAATGATGTTTTCTAGGATTGAAGTTTTTATTTAATTTTTTTAAACACCATGACTATTTAATTAGGACTTAGAGTTTTTTATATTTTTTTAATAGTATTTATATTTTTATTTTATTTTAAAATAAAATAAATATTTAATTTAAGTATTTTTTAATTAACATTATACATGATCCACATGCTTGGTTTTAGTTAGAAATTTAAGAGTTTTTTAATTTTTGTTTCAATTAGCTTATGTATGAAAACTATGAATGATGTTTTCTAGGATTGAGGTTTTCATTTAATTTTTTAAAACATCATGAATATTTAATTAGGACTTAGAGTTTCTTATATTTTTTCTAATAGTATTTATATTTATATTTTATTTTAAAATAAAATAAATATTTAATTTAAGTATTTTTTAATTAACATTATGCATGATCCATATGCTTGATTTTAGTTAGAAATTTAACAGTTTTTTTATTTTTTGTTTCAATTAGCTTATGTATGAAAACTATGAATGCTTGTTAGAATTGAGATTTTCATTTAGTTTTTTTTTAATAGCATGAATATTTAACTAGGTTTTAGAGTTTTTTATATTTTTCTTAATAAATTTAGATTTTTATTTTATTTTAAATAAAACAAATATTTAATTTAAGTATTTATATTTTTTTAATTAACATTAAGCATTATTCTACATGCTTGATTAGCATAAATGCATAATTAATGATATATGAATTAGGGTTTTGATTTTGTATTTGTTTAAATGACAAGAATTTTGGGTTATGCTTTTAGGGTGTTATATATTTTTAATTTTAATTAGCATTAAATATGAATAATGAATACTTGATTTTGGTTAATACTTAGAATTTTAGTTTTTTTTAATTAACATAGATGAAGATTTTAGTGCTTTCTTGTTAGTTTTATTATCTTTTGTTTATTGTATTGGTGCTTTCTTTTATTGACCTTATGATAAAAATAAATTGGTAAAAAACATAAAATTTATTAAATATGTTTGATGTTCCTCTTCGTTTTGATCGTAGCTCATACTTTTTTTAATTATTTATAAAATATTTGTTTTGTTTTTTGTAAAATAAAAAAAACTAATTAATTGGCTATTTATTTGTAGAATGTTTGTATTCCTTTGACGCATCTTGCTGATTGTGTTTCAAGATCAAAACTTGAGCTTAGTCACACTGCATTATTTATGGAATATACTTTCTTTGATTATTATATCAAACAAAGCTAACTTTTGAAGAATATAAACAATTCTTAAATAATTTTCTTTATTATTGAAAACATGTTATTTAGTTTCAACCAAGGTTCCTAATTATGAATATGACACTTTGTAGTTCTTCAAATTTTTTTTACTTGCTAGTATAATTTATTGTCATAAAAATTATTTTTTTCTTTTTATTGTGCATTTGTCCTCACCCTAACTTAAATTTTTGGCTCCACCCCTAAGTGCAGCAACACATCAAATCAAAAGTATGCAATCACATTACATTGCACCTGATCCTCCCTCTAGCTGCCTAGGTGTGAATTTGAATAACCCAACACAAAGCTAGGAATGATTTTGTTTTATTTGTATTTTTTAAATGATCAAAGAAGTCTGTCTTTTTTTTTTAAATAAGCCTAAAATAAAAGCTCAAAGGGTTAACTATGTCTTAAATAACCATATGAAGTAAAATAGATTATCTTCTTATTCATTACATTTTTAAAGAAAACATGACATGTGATGGTCCTTTTTTATAGAGGAAGGTGAAGGGAAATGATCTTTTGAGAATTGTGACGTGTGGAATTCAAGTTTTTTTTCCAAAATGAATATGGGTTTCAATGGGTCGAGTTTGGTTTGAACCAAAGTGAAAACCAAACTCAGACTTGATTTGAGATGCTTGTACCATGTTCGAGTTCAATCGAACCATACCTGAATCATATAATGATTACATGAACCAGACTTAGAACATAAGTGATAAAATATTTTTTTGAATTGTTTATCTTTTTTACATTGAAAAATTTAGGATCTTAGTCGAAGCTTAGTATGAAATTCCACAAACTATACATGGCTCCATATATTTATCGTATCCTTCAAGTCTGACCCAAATTCTAATCAAACCTTCTTAATTATAACCAATCCCTGACCCTATAAAGTTTGGTAGGGGTCAGGTCAGGGTTAAATCCGATCCATTGACACCCCTAAAAAAGAGCATGGACATTAAGAGGGCACTTTCCTTGAGGTGGAAGGAATAAAGGCAGACATAGTTATTAATAGGTGGGATGAATAATTCTTATCGGTACAGGGGGCATTGTCACAATGGGATAAGTGACAGGAATCCTTTCCTTTCCATACAAGTTGCTTGGTTGTTCCTTACTGCCTTGTATCATGCTTTCCTCATCGCCATAAGTTCACCCAATTCACACTTTTTAAAGCCATTCATTCAACCTCCAAGCAACTGACCACCTACCAAAAAAAAACTAATCAAGGAGCCCAAGCATAGAAGAGTTGTTCCAAGTGTGATAAGCCTCAAAAAACCCTAAAAGTCATCAGTCAAAGACAAACATGAACGCTTATTCTCTAAGCCTTACAGACACAGTTCTCACACATAAAGGCAAGGGACCTTATGGATTGGGGTGGACATTGAGCTGTGTAACAGATGGGTTTCCCAGTACCCAGCCCAAGATGGGCTGGAGCCAGACAGCTTTTTGTAGCCAGGCCAGGCCAGGCCTGATTTTTTGTAACCCATTTCAAAATTATATAGACCCAACAGGTCGGGTTTGTTTCGGACCCAGGTGAAACCAGATACAGACCTGATTTGAGATGATGGTATCGGTCTGAACCAGGTCTAATCGGACCTACTATAAGAAAAATCACACCCGGATCCTATAAGGGTTACATGAACCAGACCCAAGACCATACCAGTTAAAATAATAATTTTTATCATTTTTACATTGAAAAAATGCAGATCTTAGCTGAAACTTGTGTCGGGCTCGAGTTTGGTATGAAATTTCACAAACCCAGATCTATATATTAATCAGACCCTTCGGGTACGAACCGGATTTTAATCGGACCTTCTTATTTATCAGGGTTTGGTACAGGTTGGGTTCGGGTCAAACCTGATCTTTTATGTGGCCCCTCCCCGACCTGACTCTCTCTGTCTCTCTCTCAACCCAACTCCCCTCCAATGGAGGGGTTTGCTAGGGCTGGTAAACTAGCCAAGCTTGGCTCGTTTAGGCTATACCCCTGCTCTTTGCGAGCCAATTATGAGTTGGCTCGTCTTCTATAAAAATTGTTTTCAAGTGTTTTTTAAAGCTTGGTAATGTATAAATATATGTTTAATTCATATAAAAACATATATAATATGCATTTTATGTATATAATATATATAATATAATAATATAAAAGTATGTATATATAAATATATATTATGTAAAATGACTTATATGAGTAAAGCAAATCGAGCTTGTTGTGTTCGTGCTCCGCTCATTTTCCTAAATGAGCTAGCTAATAGCTTAGCTTGCTGAGCTCAATTTATGAGTCTAGCCCAGCTGAGCCAAATGAAAAGTTGTTCATCTCTTTTCATAGCCTTAGAGTTTGTGCCCACCCTAGTTCAGATGTGTGACCTTTTTTTATTTCTTTCAGCGAGGCACTGTCATAGCAGAAGCGTCTCTCTCTCTCTCTCTCTCTCTCTCATGTTTCTGGGTTGTCATTCAAATGTGGTTAGCCAAGCTATCAAATTTGACAAAACAAAATCCCCTTTTGTGCTTGTTAGGTGAGATGTAATTCATGAATGCCACAAATTGCTGACCGTTGGTCCAATTTTGAACATGAGGATTGCTTTCCACACGAAAACCAAACCTTCTTATTGAAATAGCATCGATTGTTGTCAACCTCTCTCTCTCTCTTAGAATCGATGCACGCACGCACTAGGAACAAACGAATCGAATCGATGCACGCGACTATGAAAAAAATAAACATTATAGTCTGTTGACTATGAAGATTTTTTTTTTTTTGAGATAAAATAAAAAATGGCTATAATTATTAATAAAAATCTATTTCATATGGACGAATCAAACTATTTGCTGCAGTCAGGGCTGGGCTAGGACTGGGCTGGGCTACAAAAATGGATAAAAATCTATTTCATACGGAATCAGGGCTGGGCTAGGACTGGGCTTTAAAAAAAAAAAAATTAGCTGTTTCGGGAGGCAGGACTGGCCCCCCCTAGCTACGCCTTTGTTTGCCTTAATGCATTATATTTTTTAATAAATATAATTAAGTTCTTTTTATATTTACACGGATAAACTGCTCCCAAGATCAGAGGCTTAGCTGTGCTGACTCAGCCTGCCCTACTTACGATCATTGTCCTTACAGCATACAACTCCGTGGGCTTGCTGCTTTCCCCCAGGAAGCTGAAACCTCTGCAACAAATATCGCGAGATTTTTATAAATCTCCAGGTAATATAGTGGGAAATTGCCTGAAAGTTTAAAACGCAATTACTCGCGAGATTTTCACAATATCATGAGATTTATGGAAAAAAATATAAATACCATGATTTGTAAACAGCTATTTATCATGAAAAACCATGTATTTTTATTTTTAAATAATTTTTATTAATATTTTCTTATAAAAAAATTAAATTTTTTAATTAAATTTTTTATTGCCAAGATTTTGCCAAAAAATGAGAAATTTATGATTTTTTTAAAATTTCTCGCGAGTTTTTGACAAACGAGATTTTGCAGAAAAAAACGTCTATCACTATGGTTGAAACATGCATGTGAAGAATTTTGTTTGCTGATGTAAGGATACTATTTAAAAATGACAAAATGGATAAACATACCGTAGCATAATAAATCTCCTATATCAGGATTTTGTGCTCCCTAAAATACGTTCAACTTGTTAATCGGGATACGGTGTGCCCACAAACAAGGGCTTTGCCTTCTTGGTTAAGGGCAACCGTGGTTTGAAATCGACGGGCTAAAGGCGTACCCGACAGCCTACCAAACATGCCATTTTGTGTGATCCATCTATTTTCAGTTTATAACTTTATATTTTCAGTAAATAATATTTATTTTAAATATAACATATATATTTAAATTATATTCAGTTTATTTTGAATTTAATTATTTTATATTTATATGATATTTAATATATATATATATATATACATATATATATATATAGCCATGTTTTCATACTCATATTTTTTGGAATTACTATATCATATCTTTGGTTGAGAAAAACACGCTTTCTCCCAAGTAAAAATCAATGGAAGCAATATATATATATATATATATATATATATATATATCAACCGAAATTAAAGAAACACACAAGATTTACGTGGTTCCCTCAAACTGAGGTACGTCCACGCCGACCGATAGGTCAAGTTTCTTCCATTATCTTCAAACAGAGTTTACAAAATGGTTAAAAGGCATAAGCCTTTCAAACACACAAAGGTGTAAAAAATCAACAAGAGGAAAGACCTCACCGAAAAGAAACAAATGTTCTGAAGAACCAACCGCACGAGGCAGCCCCAAAAGGAAGTGAAAAAAAACTTTTTTCTAGCTAAACCTCTCCTCCCTAAATAGAGAACGAGATGCACATTTAATGTGGAAGATGAAACGCCATCCACAAATCGCTCTTCAGCTGAAGCGTCATTTCACAAATCGCTATGAAGCTGAAGCGCCACCCACAAATCGCTATGAAGCTGAAGCGCCATTCACAAATCGCTGTGAAGCTGAAGCTCCATAAATCGACCTTGAGACAATCAAAGGTCGTGCTTGGGAATCCCCCCACAATAATGAATATGCGCGGTTCCAATGAGCATGTCAATAAATGTCAGTTAACAAAGATTCTTATACAGTAAATAGATGGGTCCCACAAAGGAGAGAAACCCAACAATTCTCTCCCTCCTGACTTGTGTAGAGGTTTCGACCATTCCTGCCAAGAGTCGACACTTCTCATGCTTATCCGTAAGCAACGCCTTAGTCAACATATCTGAAGTATTATCATCAGTGTGAACTTTCTCAAGATGTAACAATTTATCATTCAAGGCATCACAAATCCAATAGTATCTAACATCAATATGTTTCGATCTTGAATGAAATGAGAAATTCTTACTCAAGTGGATTGCACTCTGACCATCATAATGAAAAATATACATTTCTTGTTTTAATCCCAACTCTTGTAAGAATTTCTTCATCCATAGTAATGTCTTGCTTGCTTCTGTGATGGTGATGAACTCAGCTTCTGTGGTGGAGAGAGCTACACATTTCTGTAATCGCGATTGCCATGCAACTCTCTCACTGCAAAAGTAATCGAATACCCAGAAGTAGATTTCCTACTATCGACATCACCAGCTATATCAGAATCTGTGAACCCATCAAGAATAGACTCACCTTTTCTAAAATACAAACTTATCTTTAAAGTGCCCTGAAGATACCTCAGAATCCATTTCACTGCTGCCTAGTGTTATTTTCCTGAATCTGACAGAAATTGACTAACAACCCCAATTGCATGAGCAATATCCGATCGAGTATAAACCATGGCATACATTAAAGAACCAACTACTGAAGCATAAAAAAATTTCTTCATCTCATTTTCTTCTTCATCACTTGTAGGACATTGACTTGAGCTAAGTTTGAAATGGCCTACAAGTGGACAATTAACAGGCTTTGCTTTGTTCATATTGAATGCAATACCCGTGAATTTTATCATATAAATGAACTTAAAATTTACGTCTTTAGGTTGTTACAAGGATATTTTATTGTTTTAATTGTTTATTTGTACTTGATTCGCTAATATCCTATTTGGATCTTCAATGTTGGATCACTAATATCCGGTTCAGAACTTGAATATTCTATTCAGATCTTAGAGATCGGATCACGAACATTTTAAGTAGATAATCAATAAGGGATTTTAAGCAAATGGATTGGATCTCTGGTATTGGATCCTTATTATAAGGATCAAATTTGATATTGGATCCAGGATGAATGAAGCAGATCAACGAAGTTTAAATCAGATTCTTAATAAGAAAGATTTCTATATAGGATCTATAACACTTTATTGGGATCTGTAATAGCCTAGGTGATGTTTGGATACACATCACTTCGTTTGGATCCTGGTCGTCGAAGATTTAAATATAGTATGGATCCAATTAAAAAAAATTTAATGTTTGGATATATAATAATTTATTGGAATCCACGATTGAGTCTTTTGGATCCATGAATATTAATTTGGATCCATAGTTCCAATTCATAGTATAAAGAAAACCTTGGATCCTTAGATTCAGATCTCTTGTAGGGATTTACAAATAGATTGGATCTAGGATCCATATCAATCAGGATCCATATATATATATATATATATATATATATATATATATATATATAATATCATATATATTATAAAAAAGAAATAATAATAATATTATTATTATAAAATAAACATAAACTATACATAGGGATCCACAATTGGATCCATTTTGCGGACCCACATCGCTTGAGAGACGCGAATCCAACATACGGTTGGATCTCGGGTCTTGGATCCGGCCCCGGCCCGCAACCTACGAAGTGAAAAAAAATATATTTTTTTTAGCTTAAAGGCAACCCGATACGGGTTGCTTGATAAAACTGGTTGTTAGGGTTCTGAACGAACCCTAACACACATATTCGCTATGGGGGGGAAGAGGGTGAGCCGAAGCGTAGCCGCCGGAGGAGAGCTCCTCTATTCTCGGGCTTTCTCCTACAAAGGGGGACCCTGAGTCTGTCTCTCTCACTCTCCTCTACCTCTCATCTCTCTCTCTCTCTGTCTTCTCCTACCCTCTTTGTTGCATCTTCAACGAGCCCTGCGTGAGCCTTCCTCGACAGTCGCCGACGCCGACGACAGTCCCCATCGGCGACCCGCGGTCAAGCACCATTAGCAGCCGTCGTTCTCCTCTCTGATAGCCTTGCAGGCGACCTCCCAGCAGCGTCAACCTCCTCCTCTTGCCGGTTAAGGTAGGATCTCTGTAACTTTTCCTGTAGCTATACCTGTGCTTGGGTGTGTGCGCGTGAGGGACCAAAAATCCCCAAATAGGTGAGGGGTGTTCAACGTTCTGAAAAAGGGGGGGGGTTGGGGTTCTGTTAACCCTAATCCGAGAACCCCAAATCTACGATTTGGGGGTTTCAGATGTGTAGGGTTCTCTATGATTTTGCATATATACGGGTTCCAAGTATGAAATATGATGTTGTCAAACTCATATCGATTTTTTTTAGGATCTTTGATTTGAGGGAAGGGTTTCTGTGATTCATGGATTGGGTATTTTGTTTCAAGGATGCACACACAGTCTATTCGTGTGGGTTGAAGAGTGCACATGTGTAGACCATGCTTATGGAACTTTTGGTCATGCTACAAGTTCCTTAGATTCAGTATTCTAATCAGCCATGTTTGTCATTTTTTTTTTATCATGAATTTTTGAAATATTCATTTTGATCGAACATCTTATCTTTGGACAAAAAAAATTAATGTGTCTATTACGTATAATTACCAAAAGTGGTATCTTGGTAAAGTTTGACCTGTGATCCCCATGTGATCAATCATGCATTACTGATAAACTTGTTGGTTTTTTCACATTACATTTCTCTATTGTCTCGTTACACCGGATTTGCTAAAAGATCGGATTTTTCTTTTCATTGATATGCTCTTTTAGTTAGATATGTTGTGGCTCCTAGTTATATCAAATAGTTTTTTTTTATATAAACTGAAGAAGGTTGGCTATGATTTTTAGTTAAGACAACTATGCTTTCACAGTATAAATCATACTCAAGCATGTGATTTTCAGTGATGTCTAAAATGTTCTTCCAGTATAGATTTGAATTTGGTTGGCTGTAAATTTTTGTGTTATGCATAATATGCTTTCTGAGTATAAAGTTTAAATAGATATGTTGTGAAGTCTAGTAATGACTCGAGGAGTCAAGAGGTCATAATTCTTTTAGTTATTTGAGTGACTAAATAAGACCATGACTTTTGGATGCATTGAGGGAGAGCTTAATCACAGGACAATGACTTAACCCGCCTTGTAATTGGAACTGCGGTTACAAGTTTGCTGTGTACATTTTCTATGGATTTGTATTAAATGTTGGGTTTTGATTGGGTTAAAGTTAATTTACCATCTTGTTTGGCTGAACAATTAGTGTTAATTGATTCCATGTTAATGTTAATAGCATGCCTTGTAAATTGCTGATCAGTTAGAGTTAACTTACTACGTTGTTAGGTTCTGAATGGTTAATGTTAATTGATTTCCTGTTAATGTTAATAGCATGCCTCACTACATGCTGATCAGTTAATGTTAACTGACCACCATGTTATATGTTGATCAGTTAATATTGATTTTATACCCTGATATACTTTGACTAACATATCTTGTTATCCTCTGATTAGATGTTGTTAAACTATATTCAGAGCATTGTTTTTATTGCAATAGTATGGTCTGATTTCACCATACTGATTGTTAGTGCACTATTATAGTTTACTTTCACAGTTCTGAGTTCTTGAATCAGTAGGAATTTAATTTCACTTGATTACAGCAACATTGACTATGGATTTTGTATTATGTTGCACCGTTTTGTTTAACTCTGTGTTGGGTTCAGGCATATAGGTATGATGCTAGATTGTATTATGAAAATACTTATGATACGTAGATACTCATGATCTATATGCCTATTTAACTTAAGTGAATGTGCTTTCATGTCTACGTCACCGCATATTCTGAAACATTAATTGTTAATGTGATGAAGAAAAGGGTATATATGTTGCAAATCACGAATCCCTGAACCTGCCCTAGGTGCCCTTTTTCTTAACAGATCAATACTCTACTTGTTTTTTGTAAGAGTTGATAGTGCATGCCACTACGTGTTGGGGCACACTAGCCCTTGAAATCATAAGCAGAAATAATATGAAAAATTGAATCATATATGGAGGTAATATAAGCCTCACTAGTTTAAAGGTACCAAAGCATTCATGCTTGACTGATTTAAAGGCACCAGAGCACTCTGAGTGGGTTTGTGCAATCAATATGAAAAGAAAATTGGAATGTGTATGCCTTGGTAAAATGACTAAGGTTGGGGACCTACTACTATGATAGTAGGATGTAGTTTGGGAAAATGCCCTTGTACTTTGGAAAATTTAAATAAATGAAAAGATTAACCCACTCAGATTCGGGCTTACCTTGGAAAGGGTAGGTGGTATAAAACTCTGGGGACATGTGTTTAACTGTTTTGAGCTAAAGTGACTCGTTGGTCCCCAATCCTCGGAGTTGGGGGACCCGGACTACCAAATGTGTCCTACGTGATAGCTCTATGTTCTTCTGCAGAAGTTAGAGATGCATCATGTTTTAGTTTGGCCTTTGGGAGGTTCTCTCGGTCACTAGCCGCTCTCTTAGGATTTACAGTTTCGGTTAGAACGTTCAGGTTAATAAAACATCCATAAATAATAAACCCCTGAATGTTCTCTTCATTTACGGGTGATTCGGCCTGTGTGTACCCACGGGATAAGAAAAGATAAACACTAATTAGAACATTTTAGGTATCACACTGAGTAAATTGCAAGATTTATAGCTTCATAACTTTTTCAGAATATAGTTTTGTACTTTTAGCATGCTTTAGAAATTATAACATGTGAGATATTTGAATCATATTGATGTGTAGCTAAATGTTATCCATGCTAATGTTGCGGTTGTTAGTTAAATGATATACATGTTATTGTTGTTGTATAGTTTTTTTATTTAATCCTGTATATACTGAAAATCACACATGACACTCACATCACATACTTGACACATGATATACCTGCAAGAAGAATTACAGTAATTACCTACTTAGACAGTTGTAGTCAAATTTCTATAAATTTATCATTTTTCAGGTGAAGAATAGAATAGAGTTTATGAGCGGCTGTGGAATGAGGCTTTGATCGAGACTTTGGATTTACTGTTCCCGGATAGTTTGAGTTCTTTTTTTTATTTATTAGAACATGTCATTAAAACTCTGATGTTATTATTCATTAATAGTGAAATGACATAAACGTGTTGGCTTGCTCTCCACTGTAATGTTCCAGAATGTTTAACCCCATAATATTACTTGTTTCAGCTGTTATAAAAACAAAACTCATAAATTTGGGTTAAAATTTCGAGGCATTACATCGAACCTCTCAAGAACCTTTTTAATATAATTCTCTTGTGATAACCAAATTAGCCCATGCGATCTGTCATAAACAATTCACATCCTAAGAATTTGTCTTGCTGGACCTAAGTCTTTCATGGCAAAGGACTTACTCAGTTCTAACTTCAGCTTATTGATTTTGCTTATATCTTGACCTACAATTAGCATATCATCAACATAAAGCAAGAGAATAGTAAAATTACCATCTGGGAATTTCTTCACAAACACACAATGATCTGTGGTGGTTCATGAATACCCATGCTCAGTCATGAAAGAATCAAATTTTCTGTACTACTGTCTTGGTGCTTGCTTCAATCCATACACACTCTTCTTCAGTTTGCAAACCAAATTATCATTACATTTTCCAATGAAACCCTTAGGTTGCTCCATATAAATTTATTTTTCTAAGTCACTATGCAAAAATATAATCTTCACATCAAGCTGTTCAACTTCTAAATTCATACTTGCAGCTATACCAAGTGCAGTTCGGATGGAGGACATTTTCACAACTGGTGAGAAGATTTCATCAAAATCAATTCTTTTCTTCTGACCAAAACCTTTCACAATAAGTCGTGCCTTGAATCTAGGTTGAGAGTTGTTCTCATCATTCTTTTGCTTGAAGACCCATTTGTTTTTCAAAATCTTCTTCCCTTTAGGTGGTTTCACCAAATCATATGTGTGATTCTCATCCAATGACTTCATTTCCTCTTTCATCGCCTTAAACCACTCGGTTTTGTTTTCATGCTCCAAAACTTCTTGATAAGTCTTTGGCTCTCCTTTATCTGTTATCATCACATACTCATGTGAAAAGTATTTTCTAGATGGTTGTTTCTCTCTGGTAGATCTCCTTAATGATGATTGTAGAAATGACGCTTGGGGTAACTGCTTTCCACAATCTCTGGCTCAACATTTCCTTCCTCTACATTATCATAAGATGCTTGCATCTCTTCAATGATATCATGAACATTAGGTGAATCAAGAGGATCTAAGTCAACAAGATCTCTAGTGCTAGACTCAGTTGTCTCAAGCTTGTCAATATCTTCAATAGTCTGATCTTCCAAGAAAACAACATATCGACTTCTGACAACCCTTTTATCAATTGGATCATACAACCTGAAGCCAAATTCTTCATGGCCATAGCCAAGAAATATGCACTGTTTTGCTTTAGGATCAAGTTTGGACCTCTCATTCTTTGGAATATGAACAAAAGTTCTGCAACCAAATACTCTCAAGTGATCATAGGAGACTTTCTTTTCTATCCAAACTTTTTGTGGAACATCGTCATTCAAAGAAATATAAAGAGACAAATTGATAAGATCAACTGTTTTCCTCATTGCCTCACCCCAAAAGGATCTTGGCAATTTAGAATGTGATAGCAAACATCTGACTCTCTCAAGAATGGTGTGATTCATTCTCTCTGCAACCTCATTCTGTTGAGGTATTTTTTTTACTGTCTTTTCATGCTTGATGCCATGATTGGTGTAATATTGATCAAATGACCCAATGTATTCACCACTATTATCTGAGCGAACACATTTCAACTGTCTTCCAGTTTCTCTTTCAACCATGATTTGAAAATGCTTAAATACACCTAGAACCTGATCTTTAGTTTTCAGTGTATAAGCCCAAACTTTTCTAGAATGATCATCAATAAAAGTAACAAAATATAGTACACCACCAAGTGTCTTAACCTTCAAAGGACCACATACATAAGAATATACCAAATCTAGAACATGAGATTTTTTAGATGCAATATTTCTGCGGAATGATACTCTATTTTGTTTACCATGAAAATAATGAACACATGTTTTTAAAGATGTACCTTTTATCCCCGTTAGAAGCTCTTTCTAGAACAAAACTTGCAATCCTTTCACACTCATATGCCTGAGCCTTCTATGCCATAGATCGATGGACGAGTCATTCTCCACAGCATTCACAACACCCTTGTAAATCTTTGCTTGCATAGTGTAAAGAGAACAAGTCTTTTTTCTTTTTGCTAATACCAGAGAACCTTTGGATAGCTTCCACCTTCCATCACTGAAATTGTTATTGTAGGCTTCATTATCCAACTTTTCAGCATAGATTAAATTTAGCTGAATATTCGGTACATGCATCACATCCTTAAGTAACAATTTACAACCAATATTTGTTTCCAAGCAAATGTCACCTATACCGATAATTTTTTACACATCTTCATTTCTCATTCGAACATTTTTTAAATTACCTTGCGAGTAAGAAGTAAATAAATCAGCCTGCGAGGTAACATGAAATGAAGCTCCAAAATCAATTACCCAATTTGTCTCTTATCCAATTAAATTAATGCTAGTATCATCACAGATAATCATGAGTTCACCATTTGTGACTGCAACTGTATCATTTTGCTTTTTCTCTGAATTTTTCTCTTTGTTCAGCTCTTTGAACTTGAGTTTTCTGCACTCTCATTTTATGTGTCTTTTCTTGTGACAACAATAGCACTCAACGTCTTTTTTTAAACTCGAGCTTGAACGACCTCTCAATTTGTCATGATTGTGCGAAGCCCTACTCTTACTCCTACCTCTCCCCCGATTTTCCATCATAAGAGCTTTGGAGTGAAAATGACCTGATGATTTTCTTCTTGTCTCTTCATTCAATAAATTGCTGATAATTTGGCTCATTGTTACCATTCCATGAGGTGCAAAGTTACTAACTGTGACCACCAAAGTTTCCTAACTTTCAGGAAGTGAACTAAGAAGTAACAAAGCTTGGAACTCATCATCAAAGGTAATTTTCATGATGGCCAACTGATTTACAATTTTCTTAATCTCATTCAAATGTTCAGCAATAGAAGTGTCATCTTTATATTTAAGATTCACAAGCTTTCGATATAGAAAAGCTTTGTTTGCTGTCGTCTTTCTATCATAAAGACTCTCTAATTTGGTTCAAAGACCATGTGCTCAATTTTCAGTGGAGACATGATGAAAAACACTATCATCAATCCATTGCCGAATGAAACCAACAACTTTTCGGTCTAGCTTTTTTCACTCGTCATCTTTTATTTTTTCTGGTTTGCCGCTATTACCCTCTATGGGTCCATCCAAATCTTTACAAACCAAAAGATCTTCCATTTTTATTTTCCAAGTCATCCAATTTGTGTTATTCAAACTAATCATACGCCCAACGTTGCTTTCCATAATTTTCACACACAAAATATAATGAATCAGAATTGGATTAACCTTGCTCTGATACCAGATGTTGAGAAAAACTGACTTTCTCCCAAGTGAAAATCAATGGAAGCTATATATATATATCAACAGATATTAAAGAAACACACATGATTTACGTAGTTTCCTCAAACTGAGGTACATCCACAGCAACCGATAGGTCAGTTTCTTCCACTATCTTCAAACAGAGTTTACAAAATGACCAAAAGTCATAAGCCTTTCAAACACACAAAGGTGTAAAAAAATAACAAGAGGAAAGACCTCACCAAAAAGAAACAAATGTTCTGAAGAACCAGCCGCACGAGGCAACCCCAAAAGGAAGTGAATTTTTTTTTCTAGTCGAACCTTTCCTCCCTAAATAGAGAATGAGATGCTCATTTAATGTGGAAGATGAAACACCATCCATAAATCGCTATTCAGTTGAAACGCCATTTCACAAATCGCTATTCAGCTGAAGCGCCATTTCATAAATTGCTATGAAGTTGAAGCGTCATTCACAAATCACTATGAAGCTGAAGCACCACCCACAAATCGCTATGAAACTGAAGTGCCATTCATAAATCACTATGAAGCTGAAGCGCCACCGACAAATCGCTATGAAGCTGAAGTGCCATTCACAAATTGCTATGAAGCTAAAGCACCATAAATCGACCTTGAGACAATCAAAGGTCGTGCTTGGGAATCCCTCCGCAATAATGAATATGTGTGGTTCCAATGAGCATGTCAATAAATGTCAGTTAGCAAAGATTCTTATACAGTAAATAGATGGGTCCCACAAAAGAGGGAAACCCAACAATACCCATACTCGTGCTCAAGTGACATGGTCCACAGGGCATCCCTCACTACAAGATAAAATTTGAGTTTACTCTTTATGGGTAGGTGGGACCTCATGGGGTTTTACCAACTGAACGCCTGCCAATATGTACTCGGTGATGGGTTTTTCCTTTAGCTTAGCACACAAAAAAAAACTTATGAATTAACTTAAAGAGGTGGACAATATGCTTTGTTGTCCGAGCTAGGTTCAAAAAAATTATCCCAAAGAATGCTAATTCACAGTCAACATCATTTGCATAAAAAACATTAGGATTGAAACTTTTGGTTTTATGGAAAGGGCATTGTGGGTCACCAGGCCATTTTAGGCTTTTAGCTGGTATGTCCATTGTGGAAGAAGGGATAGGTGTTAGGTATACAGGCATGAATGATAAAGCAACAAATTATATTCTTTTTGGCCATTGGGTAGGTTTGAATCATTCCTTTACAAAGAAGGTGGAGTCCAGGTTGACAGTAAAGATGAGAGAGCCTAGAGTGGTTCTTGTCATATTCCTTACATTTGCTTTTTGGACATTTTGGATCGGGTCTAACCTTAAGTGTGATCTGGTTTGACACTAATAAAAGCTTTAGTAGGACATTAGTGGGAAAGGGGGTACGTGAATGTGAAAGGTTCTTATTCAATAGTGCATGCGAAGGGTTCTCATACATGAATGTCATATGTATAACCATCACTTTTCTTTTACTATAAATTAAGGCATGGTTGCTTGATGAGAGTAACTAGTTTAGGGTCCTGCTTATCATCGACTTGGCGACTTGGGCTGATCATAGGCATCGATATGTTAAAGAGAACGCCATGCACTTATGTCAATACTCGTCTCATCCATAATGTCTACCGATATGTATTTATTGCTTTTACATTTCAGTTATGGTTTCACATGATCGCCAACATTGGGTTATGGGCCCACTTACAAGCAATAGGTCTTATTCAATTAGGTCGAGGTATAAGATCCCACACATCATTTTTGCCCATAGAGTCAAGCTCTTCTTTCATGTCATTGATTCAATGTGTTGATCTTTCACTTTTAATGACTTTCTGCAAAGGTGAAAGGATTATCATCAATGTCTATAAAAATTATTGAGCTCTTGCAAATACACCAGATAATCTGGATGGATAACAAATTTCTTGGTCCTCATATACCTCTATATAGGTGATTTAAAATGAGCCTCTGCATCTTGTTGTTGTATATCCTCATCAACAACTTATTCTATTTGAGATTGATGTTCCTTGACCAGAATTTTCTTACCATTATCTAAAGCGACAATGATAGAAAAAACTAAGTCTTTATCTTTCGCAGGTATATAACCTACAAAAAACAAAAAAAAAAAATGTAAACCCTTACTTGCGCCGGCTCTGCCAGCTATCCAACTATTGTCGTCGAGGAGGTGCTGGTGAGATAGTTGTCATCGTTGGCGGCCTCGCCGATGCCGTCCACTGGAATAAGTGAGCTGGCGTTAACACACTGTTTATGGCTTTCAGTTTTCTTAGAAACCAAAAGGACATCGAGCCATTTTCTGAGCTGAGACCCGAGTCAGATCGAGTATATCGACCCAGTCGTAGGCCTGATCCAAACCCATTTTGGGTGGATCGGGTCTGCATCACATTATGGGTCAAGCCCGATCCACATATCAGATCCATTAAGGAACTGGCTGGATCGGGTTAGGACCTGATCCATTGGATGGGATCGGACCTTGACCCATTTAAGATATCGGGTCTGGGTCAAACATGATCCAGGATCCAAATCTGGATCTGGTCCAGATCTTTTATGGATCAGGTCTAGGTCTTGATTAGGTTGGCTTCTTGGATCTGACATGTATCCTGATTTGACTGGGTCCGGGTATTGTGTGGATCAGGTTTCTAGATATAACCCGGGTCTTGTATGGATCGGGTTGAGGTATGAATCTAACCCAGGTCCTGTTTGGATTGCGCCTGGATTTGGATAAGTTTCAGGATCTGGATCTGACCCAGATTTTTTATAAATCTGGATCCATATCGGTTTGGATTGTGGGATCCAACTTGACACCCAGTCATACATAGGTCTGGATCCAGACTGGAGGGATCTGACCCAAGATCCATTAAAACTAGATCTGGATCCAGATTGAATCAGATGAGGTCTGAAATAAGGTCCATGTACTATTTAAACCCACCGGTTCTATGACTGATACATGGCATTTCGGGATCGGTTCAAAACCATTTTTGATCGGTTCTTGAATGTAGAAACCTATTTTCATGAATCTATGAAGAAACATGGATGCTCTTATTTGGGTTTTAAGGTTTTATGAGCTTTTATATATGTTTCAAACTGGTTCAACATTTTTAGGATTGGTTCAATACCTTAGTTGACTAGTTTGGGGTCATTTCAGACCGGTTTAGTGTATTTTTAAACCAGTTTCAGCATGAGGACCCTAGATTTTACCCAAAATAAACATATTTTTGTTATTTTTGATGATTTATAAGTGTTTATTATCATGAAAGTATGACTTTTTACATGCATTTGATATTATTTAAGTTATGCATAATATTTAAGCATGAATTATGACTAAATTCATGATATTTATTATGTATTTTCATGAAAATTTATTTATGCATATAAATAGAAGCATGAATTTATACTTTTTGATGATATAATACATGTTTCATCATTATTATCTATGCATGAATATGCTCTATAATATGAATATATTTGCAGTAAAAGATCTCGATTAACTGACTCATGCAATCACCAAAGTACTCTGAGTTGTGTTGATTGGGGATTTTTTGGACCGTGTTAAAATTCAGTATTATGATTGTGTATGATTTTATGAAATAGTGATTCTACCCAAAGGTAGGTTATTATATTATAAATTCATACATGGTGCAATAGTATATGTGTATATCAGAGCATGAAGCATGTTTGTAACAAAGGTTATAGTGTTGAATTGCTTTTAGTTAAATAATTTGCTAGTTTTACCAATTAAAGTCAATTTCTTGTTAATTGAAGAGACGAAACAACTATAACTATTATTGTTTCTAGCAAAGTGGAACGATAATGACCTAATTATACTTTGAAAATAATGTATATATATAAATACAATATATACATTATGTGTTGATTGTTACTTTTAAAACTGTTGTGAGATATATGTTTATCTTTTATTCAGATTTAAAAAGCCTAAACCAAAATGCTCTTATAAAATTCTTGTTAATTTAATAAAATTCAAAATCATGGTGGTGACGCCAAGAACATGCCACATTGAAGATATTTTCTACAAAAAGAAAGGTTTAATATGGGCAAATAACTCTTACATTGATTCAATGACTATTTATCTTTTGGAAAATATTTGCATTATCAAAATAACACTATATATATAGGGAAATGAAAACCTACAAGATACAAAACCTAATAAATGAAACATGATAGTGGATTTCTGGTATCTTTTTCAAAATTCTGACCCCATAGATTTATTGAGAACTGTTGATTTATTAGAAATCGATACTTGGACCATGCATTTTAGATAAAAACAATGGTATTTGGAGCCTCAAAATTTTATGCAAAATTATGGGTTGTTGATTTTTGAAACCTTATAAAAACTTATCCATGCATCGGAATCAAATGTTCCAAGAAGTGATTCTTATAAAAAAAGTAAGATCACATCTATATGGTCAGAATTTCAAGAAAACACCAAAAATTCATGAAAAGCTAATAGTATGTTTCATTTAGTAGGTCTTGTCTTTTGTAGGTTTTAATTTTCATATATACATATATATATATATACATATATATATATATATATATATATATATATATAGAGAGAGAGAGAGAGAGTAATGGGTCCGTGCTAAACCCATTTGAGGATAAACCACATGCTAAATGGATGTCGGCCCTATAAATGTGTTGGGCATGATCCATTTACTAAGAATCCACACTAGAATCATGTATTTTGGATGAAAAAAATGATGTTTAGAGCCTCAAAAATTTATAAAGATTTTGGACCATTGATTTTTTGAACTTTATAAAAATCCACCTATGTGTTGGAATCAAAAGCTTCAAGAGCTGATCCCTACAAAATCAAGTACATAGATCACATCGGTATGGTCAGAATTTAAAAAAAAAATGAATAAATCACGAAAAACCTATTTAGCATGTGGTTAAGCACCAAATGAGTTTAGCACCGACCCATTTCTCTCTCTCTCTCTGTATCTCTCTCTCTCTCTATATATATATATATATGTGTGTGTGTGTGGAGAGAGAGAGAGAGAGAGAGAGAGAGAGAGAGAGAGAGAGAGAGAGACTTGAACCTATGCTCCATGGTAGCATTGGTGCAGGGGATAGAGTTGGCAACCCCAACACCACATTTCAACGCTATTCACAAGAGGATTTTTTGAGAACTCCATCCCTAACACCACATTTTGACAACTACACATTTTGGCAATGCCATTTTGGTAACACCTGGAAACGGTGTTTCCATCCCAAACTGTTCCCTCCTCGATATGTTAATGTCTACTGCATGTTTGTGGACATCCGATAGTTCGTTTTACCATATGGGAACATGGGAAATGCTGTTGCGGATGTGCACATGGTATCAATGACTTCATATGAGCAATAACTTATCGTTCATGCCTTTTTTATTAAATCTAGTTCTATAGATGTGATTTATAAGGTATTAGTGGAGATCCACTTTTGTATCACTGGGTTTCAACGTGTCTAAGTTTCTCTGGCAATTCAAAATTCTACGGTTATAAATGCACCAAATTTTCATGATTTAAAAAGTACATTTTTGGCAAAAAAAATATAAAGATTGATATCTAACAAATGAACTATGATAAATACATCTATTATAGAGTTAGATTGAGCCAAAACAACTTGCACTTATGAGTTTTAACTCATTGATACTGTATGCACATTCACACCAAAGACTTCCCTAGGAACATAAAAGGATGACTTCCTTTTTAGGTAAACGAGATCCAAGGCTTGCTGACCAACGGGGGAGGCGGAGGCCGAGGCGGGGGCGTGGAGGTGGTGGTGGTGGTGGGTGGGGGGATCCCATTGGTATAGTTGTATAACTGGTAGGGGTCTGCCTAGCCCCAGCTTTCTCTGTGGAAAAAAAGAGATCCAATGCTTGCTTAGGTGCCTTAACCCTTGCTCATATTGTAGGTGAGATTGCTGAAGCATTTAAATAAGAACTCAGAAAAACTTCTCCAAGAAATACGTTTCATGGTGCTAATATTCACATTGAAGGACAAAGTAGAATAGCTGAATGGGGCGTTATTTTATGAGACTGACCAGTTATTATGACTCGGGATCGGGTGCAATATGATTGCACAAATATTTGTGCATTAAGTACCTGATTGCCCTTCATTAGGGGTGGCAAAATCTGACACGACCCGCCAACCCATTTCTTAGGCGGGTTCGGGTTTGGCTTAAACGGGTTTGTGTCGTGGTCGGGTTCGTGTTAGGGGTATGCCAACCCAGCTGACCCATTTAATAAACGGGTTAGGCAGACGGGTCAACCCGACCCACCAACCCGCCCGCCAACCCGTTTACCCGCCCCCGACCCGACCCGCCCACCAACCCGTTTACTCGAACCCGACCCACCAACCCGTTTACCTGAACCCGACCCGCCAACCCGCCCGCTAACCTGCCAACCCATTTACCTGACCCGACCCGTTTATTAAACAGGTTAACCGTGTCGTTTTGGGTTACCCGTTTAATAAATGGGTCAGGTTCGTGTTTGCCACAGCCAACCCGTTTAATAAACGGGTCGGTTCGTGTTGAGGTATGCTGACCCGCCGACCCGACATGCCAACCGGCCAACCCTACCTGATTGCCACCCCTACCCTCCATCAGGCTTTGGGCCCCACAACTGACAGGCCCTGGTCCCAAGATGGAGGGTATGTACAGATATTTGTGCAATCATATCGCACCTGATCTCTTCACAGTTATTATGCCAAATGTCTATAAGTTGTAAAACCACACCCAGGTCCAATTAGGATTAGATAAACCAGACGCGGCCAATACCTGGTAAAATAATTTTTTCTATAATTTTTAGATTGAAAATTTGCAGATCTTAATCAGAACTCGGGATGGATGAATGAAATTTCATAAAACCATACCCAGCCATATGTTAATTAGACCGTATAGGTTAAACCCGGATTTCGGACCTCTTTCTTTCATGCCAAACCAGGATCTTAGTGGACCCAGTACGGGTTAGGATCGGGTCATACCTGACCCATTGAGATACCTAGCTGGTGGGAAAAGCTAGAATTTTCTTCAGACCAATTACTCAGGTTGGATCTATATGAATCCAGGTCTATGGATCTAAGCAAAATTTATATGGCTAATACTTTAAGTCCAAATCCATTAGATCCAACAATCATTAGTTGTCATAGAAAAAGTCCAACCAAAACATTCTCCATGAGTTCTTCAAGGCATGCTCATTTAGCTCACAACCAGCTGTCAGCTTCCTTCACTATTTCACTAGACCATCTAGAGGTGTAACCGGGTTGGGTTTGGGTCAGGTTTAATATGGTTTAAAAGTTAAACCCAAACGTGACCCAATCTAATTCAGGTTCGGTACAACTGGAAATTGTAGACTCATATATGTTAGTAGATTCAGATATATAACAGGTCGGCTCTTCAATAGACCTGTTTTTAATCAAGTCGAGCATTAGACCTGGACCCAACCCATTTTTATTCGGCTCTTGGTTCGGCCTAGTTATTGCTGAAAAATGTACTCATATGGGCTAACAGGTTTGGGTATGACCATTTTGGGTTTTTTAATGGGTTCAGGTTTCAGCAACGGTCTTGATATTATTAGTATTTTACACTTAATTACCCATCAATTAAAAAGTATGTAAATTAATGGAATTAGCTATTTATTAAAAAGATTATAAGCTAACTAAGAAGATTATAACTATTTTAAATAGGGACAAAATCTAAATATAAAAAGAATATCTCGATACCAAACAATCATTTCATGTTGAAATAAAAAGACATTAATTATATATCATATCCAAAAATGGGTAGGCAAAGGGTAAGCCCTTGCCAGGACAGTGACCGTAAGTACGGCAGGCAGAGCAAGTGAGGCTAAGTCTCTGTTCTTGGGGCTTTTTCTACGTATAAATATAAAAAAATATCCAAAAATGAGTTCGGGTTCTAATAGTGGGTCTGGTTTCATTTGGTTCACATCAGTTCACATATAAAACGGGTTTGGTACATAATCAGTTTGGGTTCAGGTACAATGCGTGTTAGGGTTGGGTGTTAGTTCACAAATAAAACGGGTTCAGGTACATATTCAAGTCAGGATCAAACGAGTTCGGGTCTTCATTTACAATAGCCAAGACTTGACTCATGTCCATTATGGGTCTACTTTTTGAACCCCAGCCTAACCCATAGGTCTACTAAAATTGGGTTAAGTTGGGTATAATCGGTTTGGGACATCGGGTCGGGTTGGGTTGGGTATACCTGACTCAGTTGCACCCCTAAGACCATCTTATGTAATATAGGCCTCCCTATCCACGATAGAGAGAATGCTTTTTCACCATCTCCACGGTAGAGAGAATGGTTTTCACCTTTTAGGAAAATGCCCAATGAAAAATTTCAGCATGTCTTGCAATTTTTATTGCACTGTGTTCAACACTATGTATTCCTGTTTGTAGGGTAAGTTGAATATACAGAAATGGCTACAGAAAAATTAATGTCAATTTCAATAGCATTCTAGTTGTGCCTGTAGGCCCAAAATGTTCCATCCGCCGAGGCAATAAAAAAAAACAAGGGGCCTCTGCCTTCGAGAATTTTGCAAATCAGGTGATCTAAGTGATTTGACATCTTCACCGTCCATTGATTCATCTCCCAAGGACCTCATGATCTTTGCGCACAGATCACCTGATCTGCTCTCATTTTGGAATGAATGCTCTCAATGGCGAATCAATCATTTGCCATCTTTTGAGTGTTAAAAGAATGGAATGGAAAAGTAGTGAAACTTGCTGAACAACTTCTTTTGACATTCTCAATAAGAAACCCTTTCACATTTTGGTTTGCTTGCCAAATCTTTGTTCAGTTCTATCCAAGGTCAGTTTTATCCAAATCTTTGTGAAAAAAGATAACTAGAAGCCTCACTTGCCTCCATGAGGTTCACTCTTAGGAGTGCTCTTTAAAAGAAACCTCTTGTCTCATAAACTATTTCATTTTAGATTAAAAGTGGTAGAAATATGGTTTTCTCTTTAAGATTTATGCACTAAGAAATTAAACATGCAGCAGGGAAGAGCACAAAGCTTTCTTTCTTTATCCTTGTATTTTGATATGTATGTGTGCTCCTATTGATTTATGAATGTTCCTATAGACCTAATATTGTTCTAAAGGAAAGCTATAAAACCTAGGAAATGTGGATAGAAATTGTCAATAAAGCCCCTAAAAAATGCCTTACTCAGATTCCAGACAGACCTAATTTTGGCCTTGTGACAGGTCTTGAAGGGCTCTGCTCATCTAGGAAGGGCAACTCGTGAAAGTCACCAAACTGAAGGGATGTCATGAGTTCGAAACCCATGAGTGCACATCTCTTGCCACGAGGCAAATGCTGGGTGTACTCCCGAGTGGCAAGGGAAACATTTTACACCACCAATGAGGTCGCGAGTAAGGTGGTCTTCCTCAATTATCCCAAAAAAACAATGGCAATTGCTCCCAGCTCCTTACCAGCTCTACAGTATGCTAATTTCAGTGTCAAGCTAGGAAGATTGCCCAACTTTGTCACTTTAGATGACAAAAAAACTGGGAAGATAGAACTCCACTCCTGTAAGGTCATTCTTTGTTAGCATTACCAGGTTGGGAATTGAAAGAACCGAATGAATCCAAAATATAGGAAGTATATCTTCCAACCATAGGTTGAGAAGCATATGCAAACAATCTTGATGGTATGAAGCATGACCAGAAATTTGTCTAGGAGGCTGATATGACTTGATACAGAAACTTGGGATCCTACCAGTTCTGACCCAGGTCTGGAAGCTGGATTTTGTTCTAGGCTTCCTGACAACCTAATGGGATGAGAGAGAGAGAGAGAGAGAGAGAGAGAGAGAGAGAGAGAGAGAGAGAGAGAGAGAGAGAGAGAGAGAGAGAGATTATTACTATTGCTCAGAAACGAAGAAATAGCTACAAAATGAAATGGGTATGCATCAAATTGCATCTTTAATACAAGATGCAGCCAAAAAATAATATAGATGACAATTAACTCGATAAGAACATTATCATACAACATCAAGGTGACCTGCATCTCCCTACCTACCTGCAAAGAATAGCTCCCTCTTCACTTGATGTGATGCTTCGAAAAAGATCCACTGCCTTCAAAATTCATATGATGCAGTGAAAACCAGAGATGCTCGGAAGCACCATTGATTAGTGGACCCTTTTACAACTCCCAGGATGCATGTCAAAGCTCTGCAATTTCTTCAGGTGACCGAAACTCTTCGTCTATGTTTTTCAGTACATCTTCATTAGTTTCAATGCTAAAAATCAATGTCTGACAAGCATAGGCAGCAACCACAGGGATTTTTTCATTCCGAGGAAATAACTGTGACTTCATCTCCACACAGATCTTTATGTCCTCCATGCTTTGAACCTTAGCCATTTTATCAAGATCATTTATAGCAGAAAGCCTTTCAAACTGGCCTTTGCGTCCACTGTTTAGTTTCTTAAGCTCTTTCACGCCGCCCGTGGCATCTGGATCAACACAATCAAGGTCCCTCCCATCTTCACGTTTCTTCAGGTTCTCCAATCCAGTATTGATTAGTTCCTGAATTCTTTCTCCATGTTTATCTGCTCTTTCAGGGTTGGATCTTAGCCTTGCTTTCAATCCTGAACTCACTCTGCTCTGGGCAACTTCATCTGGACAACCAGGTGCAAGCATGGGTTCACCATCGGGTGTGAGCCCTTCCAAGGAAGAATTGACACCTAAAGCTTCCCACAACAATGAAACATTTTGCATATACCGATCAAATGCTTCATTCTCTGCCTCAACGTTCCATTATGCTCCCCCAACTTCGCAAATCTCCAGACATTGATAGCGGCAAATTCCTGAACCCGCAAAGCAAGAGGAAAGATGAGACGAGGTTAGGAGATTCACAAAAATGGTGCATAAAAATGAACAGGGGAGAAACTTGATATGCACCTTTCTAGACACTGGCTTCCTTGCTTGAAAGGGAACATGTGCTCCATTGAGTGGAGCAAGATTGCTAGAGAGATGTCGGAGTGATGCAAGCCTGCTGGACCTGGAAAAGAGATAATAAATAATAATAATAATAAGACGACAACAATGATAATTTTGTCACATTATTAGGGGCTAGCAATATATATATATATATATATATATATATATATATATATATATATATATATAGAGAGAGAGAGAGAGAGAGAGAGAGAGAGAGAGAGAGAGAGAGAGAGAAGAAGAAAAGAACCTTACGATAATGAAGGCACATCAGTAAGGCTCTGGTCGAACAAAGGAGAGCTGGAACCAGGAAGCTTGTCTGAAAAATTGGCATTAGGTCTAAGAACTGCATTATAATTAACAACAAGATTAGTGCAAGTGCATTATGTAAGAATCCACTCTAATATCTATTACAGTTTCATGAATGAAAGTGCAACTAAGCAAGAAACACTGAAGGAACTGATGAATAGTGCATGGATTTTGTGCCTTGGAACAGCAACTCTTGCAACATTGATAAGGGCACCTGCACAATCACAACCATTACATCAGCTTTAAGATTTAAAAAAAAAAGAACAAATCTCGTCATGACATATTGCAGCACAACCAGCAGGAATTTGTCTAAACCAGGATGCCAGAAATGCTGTTTTAGCTACATAAAAATGATGAAGAAAACTTGTCAGGTGCAGATACTAGAATATATGGGATGCTGTTTTAACTACATGAAAATGATCAAGAACAGTTGTCAAGTGCAGATGCTAGAATATATGGGATACATGTAGTTGGAAATGTCCACAATCAAGTTACCTAAAGATAAGAGATTATTTTGGGCCGAAAGAAACAGCATGATAAGAACAACAGTTACAACTTTTTTTATATAATGTCCTAAAAGATTTTCATTGTAAGGCTCAATAAATTAGCAATGACAAATAATCACCAGCCAAAAAACAGAACAAAAGAAAGTCGCCATACTATGAGTATCAGTTTCTTTTTCAAAATACTAAGGAACCTACTATGCTTTTCTTGCATATATTTGACTTGATTTTAGTCATTTATGGAAAACCAACCAAGTTCATGTTGGATGTTTTGAAGTTTTCTAAATTTTATATTTTGTATGCATTGTACTAGTGTTGTTATCTTATCTTAGTGTTGTTATCTTATCTTAGGTCTGTGGCAAGATAGCCGACAAATTTGTTGGGTTTAGTTATCTACATTCATGTTCCCAAGATGCAGTATTGAGCTTTCTCAGTCCAGCTCGAGTCTAGATCTACCCTAACTAGTTATTGACCAAAAGGATCACTGATGTTGGTCTCTAGATAGCTTTTGCTTACTTTGTTCTTTGAATATCCTAAGGAACTTCATGGAAATTTTATGCAGCCAATTTTTCTAGATAAACTAAACAATTACCAAGTTGAGGAAAACTTCAAGGACCAAATAACCTATGTCACAATGATTCGTGGACTCGAAGATGCGGGATTCGGATTTGACTTGAAAGCTCGATTTTTTTTTTCAAAATGGAACACGACATGGATTTTTCAAAATTTTTAATCAAGAAAAACTATTTTTTATATATTTTAACATTAAATAATGGATTTTTATTGAAATAAAATTAAAATGTAATATAATATTATTTGAAAATATTAAAATTATGTTGTACGTGTCAGTGTCCAAGCACGTCGGCTTGTGTCACCATGGACACACACCCAACATGGTGTGTCCCTATGACACAGCAAATAACATGCATCTATGGAATTTTGTTAACCAACACAAATACTGCATGAACTCCAAACTTGAATACTCAATACTAAGAATATTCTGACCCTCGGAACAAAGCCAACACAAAATCTTTGAAGTACATTGTAAATATGTAAAATTTTGAGATTTTAAATAAAGAAAGAATTAGTTTTACCTTCGAGTTAAAAATGTGTTTCTATCCTTTAAATGTCAATTTTCGGGTATTTTATACGCCTAATTATATTTTTCTGATCATGAAGGGTAAAATAATCATTTTAAAAATTCCTTTAGACAAAATATTGATAAAATATTCAAATTATCATGAAAATTAATTGCTTTAAAGAGACACAAACTCATTTAGGGGTTTTTGAGATGTTGTGAACTTAACAAGACACATTTTAATGGTTTTCGAAATAATTTCTTAAAAAGGGTATTTTGATCATAAAATTAATCACGAGAAATATTTTAATTAAATAAATTATTATTTTTAGAAAATACTAAAAACCCTTGAACTATTTAAAATTAGACGAGTAATTAATGCGAATAAAACGTAAGAAATAAATTTGGAAAAAAATTAATAATTTCAAAAGGGACCCGAACTCTATTCGGGTTGGATCCAACTAGATCGACCTGGACATAAAATTTTAAAGATTCTTCACAATAAAAAAAATATATTATATTTTAATTTTTATCATGGCTTTGTTTTAAAACAGAATTTTTGTCTAAAAAATAAATTGTTATTCGTTAAATAGGTTTAGGTTTTTTTTTTATTCTTTATTATTATATATATTTTTATGTCTTTTGGTTTGGGACCGAACCGGACCCAAATCCATTCTCGCAAATTGGGAATGGGCGATGCCATTAGGGCATCACCGACCCTTCTCTCGTCTTTTCTCATTTTTTTTTTCAAACCCAGCCGACACCCCCTTTATGCTTCTCCTCTGCAACCCTCCTCCCTCTCTCGTTTTGCACCCTATCCGACGAGGTCTGTTGCAGCCGACACCCCACATTCTCTTTTCCTTCCCCTCCTTCACCTCCTTTTTTTTTCCCGTTCGGGTGTCGACCGGAAGCCAACCACCACCTTTGCACCACCGCCATAACCCTCATTCCCTCTCTCCCTGTTTTGGGTCGCCGGTGGTGGTGAGTTGTTCCAACGCCAGCCATCGCCTGCCCGAGAGCCACACAGTCACCAGTCGCCGTCCTTCCTTTCTCTCCATATGAGTCTGACTGATTTTGACCCAGCCATCGTCGTTCACATGAGGTTTGGTACCTCCCCTTTTACTCCCTTAAATGAGATATCGAGCCATGCTTTGTTTCTTTAATTTGATTGGGGAAGCAATAATTTGTTGTGGGACATTTGTAGTTGTTGTGTAACGGAAAAATTGGTAGATATTGGGATACGACTTTGTTGGTTTTGATTTTTTTTATCGGACATTGGTAGAGGGGTAGTCTTAGTTGTAGCTGTTTGGTGTTTGGGATTTTCCGGTTGGATGGTTTATTTGGGGTTTCACTAAGTTTTCTTCTTCTATTTTCTTTCTTCTATTGAAGGCATTTTGTTCTCTGTAAATTGAGTGTTTTTGCATCAGCTGTATGACCCTAATTAGGGGTTTTCTTGAATGTTTATGTGTTCCCTTGCATAGGGATATGTGCCCAGCAGATCGGGATCATGTTTCACACTTAATTGTGGGCTGAGGTATATACGTGCATCATATTCAATTTCAGTCGCTAAGTATTCATTTTTTTTGTATAATTCTAGCCGATTTCTATTTTCATCATTTCGTGCCTGATTCTTCCCTTCTTACCATTGGGAATCGTGCAAGGCTGTTGTTGCATGACAGCAGGGGTACCCTTGGCATTGCCAACATTTTCCGATGTGTTTTGGATTTGATTCCCAAAGGAATATCATTTCTTTTTGGAATCTGGTACCTCATTTTTTGTGCCATCACTGGGGTGATGCATTGGACAGCGTGCAGCCCATGGTAGTGCTCCACACAGCTGTTTAATCTTGTTTTGGACTTGTTAGTGTGTTGCTTCGCGGTTTTCGCCAATCGGGTTACCGAATTACATTTTGATTTTTGTCGCACGTGTGCGAAAGCGTATTTAGATAAAAGTTATTGTTGTTTGTGCAGAAGTGTAGTGCTCTCTTTGTTGTGAGAGGACATATAGCTAATTCTTTTTGGAGTTCTTCACTAGGTGTTATGTGTCGCGCACCAAGTGTTCGGTGTTTTGCCTAAGTGGCAAACCAGTTGCAGTTCTTCGCGATACTTTTTGGTTTTTGAGTTCCTCTACCTCTTATATCGCATCACAAAGGTAGAAGTGTGTTTTTGACAAACCGAGAGTGCGTTTATTGCAGGTACATGTTTGAGCATGCATTGTGTGTGAAATGTACGAGTGCATAACTTGATGTGTTTGATAATGATTGTACTGAATGCATGTGCGAATTAATAACTAAATGAAGCATATCATGTATATGAAGCATGTAATATGATTGCATATCACAGAATGAATGTATCATGCACGTGAATGCGAATGCGTGTTAGTGTATGTCATGTTCGTGTGTGAATTATGTTGTGATATGTATTATATATGAAAAATGAAATCTTTTATGACATGTACATGCATAGTAACTCATGTGAGAGAATCATGCATAAAGCGTATGAAATTTGATTCATACATGAAAGCATGTTAGAAATGAATCATGCATGAGAATATGTGTAGTTTAAATCATAACATGACAGGATCATGCATAAAAATGAAAATGATTATATCATGTACATGCATTGGCACATGTAAGATTAAGTCTTCCATATGGCACAAACTATTTTAGTCATGCGAGAGGGCATGAACTGTTGATATCATGCATGAGGGCATGAGAGTGTTATCCTATGAGATAATAATACTTGGTTTTGACCTATGACTTAATAATAAAGATAACCCTGGACCATGAATACATTTGAAGCATCGGTGAAGCCAGGCTCTCTGAGATGGTTGGGTCCGTCCTAATCTCTTGTCCACCCGGGAGAGGAAATTGTGGTACAAGCCTCGTGGGACATGTTGAGTTTTCGAGGGCTAAAGGTGTCTCTTGTCTCCATCCCACGGAAGTTAGGAGATAGGCCTATCAATGAGTCCTAGGTGGTAGTACCACAACTCTGCAGAATTAGAGATGTATTCTCAAATTTTCACTGATGATTTTGGTTTGGCGTAGGCCAAGACCTAGGATCACGGGTCCGTTCTCCCAACCGCTGCATTGCAGGGTTGAATCGCTCAGGAAATAACCAGTTAAGTCATAAAAGGACAATTAAAATACATAGAATAATAAATACACATATGGTTGTTTATGGATGTATATCCCCTATTTTGTACCAGATGGGTTTGAATAAATATGAGAAATAATTAATTAGATTTTTAGAATCACCGTTATTCAATGCATAAACATATAGATGTGAACATGTAAAGACTACTAAGGTTTTCATAATTATTGCATATGATTTGTTGTAAATAAAAAAAGACATGCTTATGTTGGTCATGTGATTTGACCTCTTGATGCAAGCCATGAGCTTTGTTGTTGCACGTGAGGTGCTTGTGTGTGAGATATACAAGAAAGGTCGAACCAGGGTCTGTTTCATTTATATTTGTCACATGGATGCAGGTGCGAATGCAAGTGCGGCACGTTAAAAAAACTTGGGTGCGGGAGTGCGAAAAAAATTTATATATATATATATATATATATATATATATATATATATATATATATATATATATATATATATATATATATATATATATATATATATATATATATATATATATATATAAAGTCCAAAAATTAGACATAAATGACCCTGAGTGCGTTGACTGCACCCAGGGTCAGGTTGATTGCACTGAGTGCCGCACCCGCATGCGCACCCATGTTGCATCGCATCGATGCGGGTGTGACACCTAGTTGGCCGAGTCCCTGTGACATAGATTTATATATTTGAATGCAAAGTGCATAAATGTTTTATGAAATGATATGTGAATTTATAATTTAGATAATGCATGTCTTAGTCATGAGTTGGACATGAGCATGTTTTCTTTTGAGGATAGAGAAAATGAATGTTTACGTTTTCATGAAGTGTTGTATCTTACTTCACTTCGAAGCATGCTAAGAATTGTGAATTCTCATTCATTAATGCGAACACTTGTCATGGATATGAATGATTGTAATGTTCAATGCCATGAATGAAAATGAATACGAGTTTGAGTTTCATGCATAACACTTACGCAATTATGAATGCTATGAAACGAATGATGATAAATGTGATTGAATATCATATGCATGTTTCGATGTAGATTTTCTTGATTCTCATTTTAAAATGATGAGAATTACACTTTGATTGTACCATTATAACTTGATTTGTATTCTCCAAGTTTAGTTTTGGTTTCCTACGGGCAAGTGGTTGATGCCTTATAATATTACAGATAACCTCGTGAAGGATTGAAGCGAAGCCCAGGTTGTTGTGCGGCTGAAGGCTCCACTCTTACCTATTACGATTCCTGGAGGACCCAGGCAAATTTTGATGGTTATAAAATCGTATCAATTTAACTTCCGGATCTTTATGTTTTAAGAATTGTAATGTTTTGGAATGAGAAGAAATTCTAGTATTTAGAACGGTTGGAATGTGACCATAGACGAATTTATTAGCATATTACTTTCGAGAATCATGTGAATTTTTATAATAAATAAAAAGTTTTAAAATTTTCTCAAAAATTTGGGTTTGGGAAAGTTTTAAACAGGTTAATTTTTTTAGGGACGTTACATACATCCTCTAAATTCATGTCAAGGACTAATTTAGGTAAATTTTCCATGGATACCAAAAAAAATATTTCTTATCACAAAGCAAAGTTGAAGTCCACCTGGGACAGGCACACGGCCTGAAAATGCAAACCCACATCCTCCCCCCAAAAAATAATCCAAGCTTTGCCACTGATAATGTGCTTCACATATGCTTCCACTTCACAGGCAGTCTGTTTCAAACTTAAGAAGAACACTGCTCAAGTGTGCATAGCACTTGGATTAACCCTGGACAAATCCCTTTGTGGGTTGTGTAATTAACATGATGGTGAGAGAGAGGGAGAGAGGCATGCTGCCCCAAAAATAAAACAACCTTAGAATCCACCATTGACCATGTGCTTTCCTATGCTTCGAAAATGTTCCTCCCATATATTCCCCACTGAACTTCGAGAGTGCCCTGTTTTGTGCTCCAAAAGGTGCCCAAGTGAAGTAGTGCTTCCAAATAACCCTCGACCAATCACTAATTGAGCTGTTAACCAACATGGACACGGTTTTTTGGTATTTGAATTAATCGAAATTACTTGGCTCATCTTAACTATAGACAAAGGGAAAAAGTTTATTATATTTAAGCAAAATAAAAACAAGAAATGGAACTGATTTGGTAAAAACAGGAAAAACAAGAAAATGACCAAAGAAAATAAACGTGAAAAAGGCTTGTGGAAATTTTAGCAAAAAAGAATTATGAAAAAAGAGGCAAAGAGATAAAAGTATAAGACTACTGAATACATCACATTGTGCCATCTACTTAGCAGGCAAAACTAGCAAAGCACATATACATGCAGAGACCAAGAGAGGTTCCCAATACTGATCTATTTTTCTCAAATAGGCACAAATTGCAAAATTTTGATGATTTCAGATCTCCTAGGTTTTGTCATAAGAATGCTAGAGAGAGAGAGAGAGAGATGCCAAGCTGCTTCAAGGGTTCAATAACAATCCCATTACATGAGAAAGACAGCACATAGTGTACTGCACGAGGAACTCACACCAATTCTCCCAACAAAATACACAAAACTCTTACACCTTATAGAACCATGTAACCACAAACCCATGCACAATATTCCAGGATAGCTCCTTTATCATACAAACATGAAGTCCAAACCATGCCAATATACAACTCTACTTTACAATGACCATGATATGTTGTGAGTATTCCTCTTTCAAGGCATTCCTTCAAGTATTTCAAAGTTAGAATATACAGCTTGCATGTGAGAGGATCAATAAGCATCAGTTTATTAAAGCTGCACTTCAAGGCGCAAAAAGTGTGCCTTGCTTCATGGTGGGGCTCAAAAAGCCTCAAGGCATAAGGAAATAGAGTATGGGGCCTAAGGCATGCACTCCATACACTTTGAGGCATGCTCATCGCTTTGAGGCTCACCTCAAAGTGAGCTGCATGACTCATTTTAATGTTGGTCAAAGCCCCCATTTAACAGAAACTTAAAAAAATAGGGTAAGCTGCAATCGATTAGGGCTCACTCCTCCTCTTCGGCTCTCTTCCTCCTTATCCTACCCCCGGCGGTGACTTTTCTGCCGTGATATTGACAACGGCGACCCTTCTAGTGGCAACACCTACGGTGGTGATGTTACAATGTAATCATTTATCTCGCTGTGTATATATATATATATATATAGAGAGAGAGAGAGAGAGAGAGAGATACATATATACTATGGATATATGTATACATCTCTCTCTCTCTATATATATATAAATATATATATCTATTTTTTTCATAATACTTGAAAAGGGTATTTTTGTAATTTCATATTTTATGCATATTCCATTTGAAATATGATTGTATTTTTTTCTTCTTTTATTTTTTTTCTTTTCTTTTCTTATTTCTTTTTATTTTTTCTTTTTGTGGTTTGTGCCACCTAGGGAAGGCTCCCCAAAAGAGTCGTTGGGGGCTCCCAACGACTTCTTTGGGAGCCCCCTATGTGGCTCCTCTTGTGATGTATAAATAGGGGCGTTCCCTCTTTAAATATTAAGTTTGTTAGCACAAGCTCTTGTCCCATTTTCAATATATATTTCATTTACATGCCTTTGTGCATGTTTGTATTATTTTACGCCTTTGTGTGTACTTGTTCAAGTGTTATTTGAGTGTCTTTTTACACATTGTTTGTGAGGTATTAGTGTTTGTATGTGTATTGTCTCTTCGTAAACATTTTTACATGGTATCAGAGCTTGGTTAAAGATTGAAGATCGTGTGATTCTTTATTTTTTGGGTGCCTCGAAAAATGTGCCTTTGGCTTCTTGAAGATTAGAGTGGGGGCTTCTCTTCCTTCGATATTTTAGAAGGGCATTATGACAAGTAAGACTTAAAAGTCGTATTGTGGTACATATTTCTTCTTCCATCTTTCCTTTCTAATGGGTGAAAAATAGTCTCATTTCTCTCTTGAATTTAAACTCAATGGCTCCAACTATCACGTTTGAGCCGAAAATATGAAGGCTCACATAAAAGGAAAATGTCCTTGGGGTTATTTGCAAGGCACAATCCAGGAACCAAAAATCACCTTGATTGAGAAAGGTAAAATTAAGATCCTTGAAGAGGAGGAAAGAACAAAAGCCCTTGAGGAATATTCGAAGAAGCATGATGAATGAAAAATGAAGAATTTCAAAATATTGTCTTGGATTTTTTCTTCTGTTGAGACAAAAATCAACGCGAATATTATCAAATTCAAAAAGGTTTCTCAAGCATGGGAGTATCTTGACAAATGTATACCTCAAGGGACTTGTTTCATAAATATTACCTTCAAAAGAAGGCTCTAACTTTTCTTCAAGGCGAAATGACCATTAGAAAATATTTCGCCGAACTTTCTTCCATTTGGGACGAGCTTGCTATGCTCGAACCAAAATGGAGTGGAGAGGCAATTGAACTTCGCCATAAACAATTAGAAGATCGATTCTTCAATTTTTTGAATGGGCTAAGGCCCAAATTTGAGCAAATAAGGTCTTCTCTTTTGTCATCTTTCACTCCCCCCCTTTTCTTGAGGATGTTCTCACCAAATTATGTGAGGAAGAAACCCGTATGTGTATAAGTAAGCAAGGGTCAAATGTGCTTGCGGTTCTATTCAATTTCGAAAAGAATGATGGGATCAATGCATTGTCTAGGCCTGGAAACAATTTAAAAGCCTATCATCCCCCTCATTTTAAAAATCAAAATCAAGGAGGAAATGGTGGATAAGGTGGAAAAAAAGATTATAGCAAAATTGTTTGCCATTTTTGTAAAAAAGAACCAGAACATATCAAACCCGTTTGTCCCAAGTGAAAGAAGTTATTAGCCATGGCCACCACCTCTCAACCGCAAAAGGAGGTGACTTCTTCAAGTGGATCTCTTTCACTAAACCAAATTGTGGAGGCACTTCAACCTCTCTTCAAGGGAGTCGTCGTGTCTACTTTCTCTCCTTCAGGTAAAACTTCTTGGCTTTTGGATTCAAGTGCGTCTTTTCATATGTCCCCAAACATGTATTCTCTTTTCAAATATTCAAAAAATATTTCCCCATCTTTGTTTCTAATGAGGGTAAAACTTCTCTTGAAATTAAAGGTGTTGAGAATTTTGAAACTCAAAACTTTTTCATTTCCAAAATTAGATTTATACCAAAATTAAACTTGAACCTTCTCTTTGTTTCTCAACTCTCGGACCATGGATGTGATATTAAATTTTCTTCTGATAAATGTTTAATACAGGATCGTCGGTCTGGGACATTGATTGGGGAAGGCTCTAGGAAGGAAGACTTATATTATATGGACTCTCTTCAAGTTCCTAAAAATTCTTTTTATAATATTGCCCAACATAAGGATATAAATGTTTGGCACAAAAGACTTGGTCATCCTAATATCACCAAGTTATCTTATTTGCATTTTTGCTAAAAATCTTTGTAAAAATGCATTCTCTTGTAATGACTATATTCTTGGAAAAATGAGAAGTATGTCTTTTGAACAAAGATCAATGTTTACTTCTAAACCTTTCAAAATTGTTCATTCAGATGTTTGGAGACCGACACCCGTTGTTTCAAAAGGAGGGTTTGCCTATTTTGTGGTTTTTGTGGATGTTTTTTCTAGGTACTCTTGGATATATTTTCTTGGACATAAGCATGAAGTTTTTTCATGCTTTAAATCATATCATGTGATGATTAAAAATCAATTTAATAGTGACTTAAAGATATTTAGAACCGATTTCGGAGGAGAGTATCTCTCAAATGAATTCAAGAAGTATCTTGAGGATAGTGGTATTGTTCATCAAAGGTCATGCCCTAAAACCTCTCAACAAAATGGGTTGGCCGAAAGAAAACATAGGCATATAATTTAAATCACTCGAACTCTTCTCATATCTCAAAATATTCCAAAAAAAATTGGGTCAAAGCGGCTCTTGCATCAGCCTACCTTATCAACCGTCTACCATCTAGAAATTTGGGTAAAAAATCTCTCCTTTTGAAACACTATATAAAAGGAAACCTGATTATAACAGATTGCGATTTTTTGGTTGTAAATGCTTTGTTCTTGCAGATAAGAATGACAAACTTTCACCTAAAGTTATTCCCTATGTCTTTCTTAGATATTCCGAGACTCAAAAAGGTTTTCGCCATTACAATTTTAAAATTGATAAGTTATATGTTTTAAAAAATGTGACATTTTTTAAAAATGAGAGTGACTTTGAAAAAAATGATTCTCACCACGAAAATATTGACTATTCTTTCTTATTTGACCTATTATCTAGTAATGATGATATGTCTAGTGATGATGAAATATCATCAAACCATGATAGTGATAATGAAGTAGGCATTAATGACTTCAACTCACCAGTACTCAAGAAGATAGACCATCAAATGACCCAATAACCTATTCTTGTAGAGATAGAAATACTTTCAGAAGTCCAATTGAGCAATATAGTGATTCTATTCCCACACATGATCTCAGACGATCTAGAATAAATAGAAAGCCTCAAACAAGACTTGTCACTTTTGACTCATTTTCACCAAAGTATAAAGCTTGTCTTAGTGCCATTCATTCTTATTTTGAACCAAGAAATTTTGAGGAAGCCAACAAATGTTTAGAATGGCAAGAAGCTATGGAAAATGAACTCAAAGCTCTTAGAAAAGCTAACACATAGGAATTTCAAACTCTACATTTTGAAAAGAAAACTATAGGTTGTCGTTGGGTGTTTAATGTTAAGACTAAGAGTGATAGATCGCTGGAGAGGTATAAAGCTCGCTTAGTCGCGAAATGGTATGGTCAAGAATTTGGAATTGACTATGAAGAGACATTTACACCCAGAGCACGGACGGTTATAGTCAGATGTCTCATCACTATTGCGTCTATTAAAAAATGAAACATTTTTCAAATGGATGTTAAAAATGTTTTTTTAAATGGTGATCTTAATGAAAAAGTTTATATGGATACCCCACCAAGTACGAAAGTTCCTAAAGATAAAGTTCTTTGTCTTCGGAAAGCTCTGGATGGTTTGAAATAGGCACCCAAAGCCTGATATGACAGATTTAACAATGTTATGTTAGAGAATGAATTCTCTTCCTGTTATACAGATATTGCATTATTTATCAAAAAATCTGATGCAGGTATTGTGATATTATTATTATATGTTGATGATATGTTAATAACAGGTGATGATGTCAAAGGAGTCAAGGATATCAAATACATCTTGACTTCAAAATTTGAAATGTCAGACTTAGGGTTTCTGACATATTTCTTGAGAATTGAGGTTGCTTACTCCCAACGTGGTTATTTTTTATCTCAAACTAAACTTGCTTGTGAGATTATTGACAGGTCAAGAATCTCAGATGACAAAATTTGCGAAAGTCCTGAAATAGTGCGCTAAAAAATTAAGATTAATTACGGGATTTCTCTGACCGATCATACTCCTTACATACAACTGGTAGGCTCACTAATGTATCTTACCATCACTCAGCCTGATTTGTCACATGCGATCTATATTGCCAGTCAGTTCCAACATGCTTCCACAACAGTTCACATGAATGTTGTTCTTCGCATCATCAGATACTTAAAGGGAACTGCAAATAAAGGAGTATTTTTGTCCTCATCTTTTGAATTAAAGTTAATTGCCTATACTGATTATGATTGGGGAGGTGACCCCAATAACCGTCACTCCACCACTAGTTTCTGTGTTTTCTTAGGTGAATCGTTGGTCTCTTGGAGGTGCAAGAAGCAACAAAAGGTTTCTTTATCCTCCACCAAAGCCGAATATCGAGTCATAGCATCCACAACCATGAAAATTGTATGGATTCAGCGTCTTCTAGAAGATATGAGAGTCTATATTAAAGAGCCAACAAAGTTATGCTACGACAATAAAAGTGCAACATATATTGCCAAAAATCATAATTTTCATGAACGCACGAAGCATATAGAAATGGATTATCACTATGTCAGGGAAGAATACTTAAAGAAGGTCATTGATCTCCCGTACGTGACGTCTGACCACCAACTGGCTGATTTCTTCACTAAGGCACTTTGTTCGCCTAGATTTAATTTTCTTCTTGGCAAACTTGTGGTTATCGCATCGTAAGTTTGAGGAGGGGTGTTAAAATGTAATCATTTATCTCGTTGTATATATAGAGAGAGAGATACATATACATATATACTATGTATATATGTATGCATATCTCTCTCTATATATAAATATATATATATATATATCTATTTTGCTCATAATACCCGAAAATGGTATTTCTGTAATTTTCTATTTATGCGTATTCCATTTGGAATATGATTGTATTTTTTTCTTCTTTCTTTTTTTCTTTTCTTTTTCTTTTCTTTTCTTATTTATTTTTATTTTTTCTTTTTGTGGTTTGTGCCTCCTAGGGAAGGCTCCCCAAGGGAGTCGTTGGAGAGCCTCCTATGCGGCTCCTCTTGTGATGTATATAAATAGGGGTGTTCCCCCTTGTAAATGTTAAGCTTGTGAGCACAAGCTCTTGTCCCATTTTCAATATATATTTTATTTTCATGCCTTTGTACATGTTTATATTATTTTACGCCTTTGTGTGTACTTGTTCAAGTGTTATTTGAGTGCCTTTATGCACATCTGTTGTGAGGTATTAGTGCTTGTATGCGTATTGTCTCTTCGTAGACATTTTTACAGGTGATACCTCCAACTCTCTCTCTCTCTCTCTCTCTCTCTCTCTCTCTCTCTCTCTCTCTCTCTCTCTCTCTCTCTCTCTCTCTCTCCGGAGACATACTTCAACGACAATGGCCAGTTACTAGTGGCAACCTCCTTCGGTGGCAACGATTGCAAAGGTATGTCAGCTCCCCTTCTTTTCCTCCTCCTTTTCCCCCTTCTACTTCTTTTTCTTCCAATTTCCCTCATTTTCCCCCTTCTTCCTCTTTTTCTTTTCCCCCTTCCTTATTCCCTCCTCCTTCATCTTCTCTTCTTTTGCTGTTGCTATATAAGCTGTTATTTTTTTTCTATCCAGTAATCAAAACCAAGTTATCCCCAGTTTTGTTATCCTTAACAGGTGTGGCCCAACTTATATATTTAGACTTTTTTAGATTTGAATTTTGCTTCAATAAAATGGGTGTGAATCCTAAAATGAGTTGATAGTCGTGTTCTTCCTTTGGAACAATTATCTTGAGGATATTTTTATTGATAAGTTTAGTGTATTTCCAGCATGGTATTTCATATTGGTTAACTAGTATTGAATGTTCATATAAATAGCACAAATCAGGTTTTTGTATTGTCTGTTGATTCATCAATAAAACATTTCTTTTATTTATTTGCATTTTTTTAAATTTTTAGGTTTTTCTAATGTGTTTGTGAGGCTTACACCTGGCTTCATCTTTTGGAGTGCCTCACTACGCCTCAACACTTTTCACAACATTGATAAGCGTTTAAAAATTGCAGTGTTATTAAAAATGCACCTCAAGGCGCAAAAAGCACGCCTCGCCTCAAGGCGAGGGCCTTTGTGCCTTGAGGCGCAGGTATAAAGCGCAATACTCTTGAGGCGCGTGCCTCATAGGCCTTGAGGCGCACGCCTTGAGGCGAGGCGAGCGCCTGGGACTGAGGAGCACACGCCTTGATTTATTTGGTCAAATGAGGGTCAAAACCCTCATTCAACCAAAAAATTAGGGCTTAAACAAAGCCCTACCGACCCCTTTATGTGTTTTTAGTTTTTTTCTCACCTCCTATCTCCCTCTGCCTCCCATCCCCCTCTCATTTTCGTGCACGACAGGAGGACCACCGCCGTCGGCGACCTCCTTCTCGCAACAACAGCAGCCCCAAACGCCGGTTAATGTAGGATCTCTGCATGGTCTTCTTCCTCGTGTTCACACATAATGCATTTGATGGCCACATGAATGTCTCTCTTTTTAAGGTTAAACTGGGTTGTCAAGAGAGACCAACCATGAAAACATGCGAGCTCTAGGGGAAGTCTCAGCACTTAATAAGGCATGTTTGGAAACCACTCCATGTCAGATCTTGTCTTCAGTGCATCACACACAGATCTTGTCTTCAGTGCATCACACCCACCCCCAGTCTGCCAGCAGGGCTCTGTTCAAGACATCTAACCTGGTGATGCCTAGTCCACCTCTGTCTATTGGGGAGGTGACCAATGCTCATTCAACTATCTGCCTTTCCTATCTTCAGTAACACCATACCAAATGAAGGCCTGCATCAATTCAGAATTACAAATTCCAGTGACATGGGTATTGTTGTATTTCTGAGTAATGTATATAGAAAGAAATCCCCAGCCACACCCAATATCCAGAATTGTTTGCCCATCTTTTACATCTGCTCTCTCACAATATGTCTCCAACATTGCTCTCTCAGCTTCCTCTAATGTGTCAGACTTATTTCTGAAGTAACAGCAGCTGCAAAATACAATTCATAATATTTCAATTTGTTTAAACTGGGTCAGAAAGACCTGGTGTAAGAAAGAACCAAGAGTAGCACACTTCAACAAAAAGTTCTTGCACATTCTTATATTTGGCATTCTTGGGTCCCAACAAACAAAGTGTTCTATGTTGATTACATAGGATTTCATTTTTCAACTTAGATTTATTTGATTGATTGCATGTTTTCGGTTTTGATGAATTTTTGTATTAAAGATATTGAGAGAAATTTATTTATGTTAAGTTCCATAACATGATATAGATGTATTAAGCCTAATGCCAGTTTTGAATTTCTGTATTAAGCACATTGACAGAAAGTGATCTATGTGTTAAGTTTCAGGGCAATTTTGATTCTTTTTAGAAAAGAATAATTCATTTGTTTTTTGTCCACAAGGATGCTTACTGATATTCTATGTTGCAGTTCATCCGCAGATGTACGATGTTTATCTTTTTTTAAATTTTTCTATTTTTTTTTTTAAATTCAAGAAAGCATGCAGTTGTAGAAAGTGAAACGATTTTTAATTTAATGAATGCCCATGTTTTATTTTTTAAATACTTACATAGATCAAGTTGTTGCATTAATGTTACTTTTACATGTTAATCTCATATTTTTTCAGTCTTTATTTGAGTTTTTTTATTTCCTGTTGGTTGTTGCTTCATCAATAAAGATTTTTTTATTTATTTATAATTTTAGATATTTTTTATAGTTTTTTTAAGTTTTAAAAAAAAAATTTGAGGCTTACACTTTACGCCTCGAGGCTTACGCCTCGCCTCAGGATTTGGTGGAGTGCCTCACTACGCCTCGAGGCTTACGCCTCGCCTCAGATTTTGGTGGAGTGCCTCACTACGCCTCAACGCTTTTCACAACACTGATAGATTGGCTTACCACCCAACAACATAGGCTATATTCGGTTTTACGATGGTTAGGTGGATAAATTATCCACTAATCCTTGAAAACTTTCACTTCTCCACCTTCCTCTCCTGTCTATGATTTTGTTAAAATAGAAATGTATCACATTCATGTTTCCTTTAAAGTCGCTATTTCTCTGAAGATCTTACCACTTACATTTCAAGAAAGTAACTTGAAAGTTCAAATGAGATAGCTGGATGGTTACGTCGCACTATCATAACAGCAAGATCTCCATTTCAAATCCCAAGGGCCTGTTCCTAGAACTCACAAGTTCCAAGTCTTCTACAATAAATAATATCAACATGTGACAAACAGAAAATATCTTTCCTTATTTACATAAATAGTATGATGAGGAGTTATTTTAGCAATCGACCGTAACCATTACACTACTAACATGTCAAACCATGCGCTAGAGATCATCTCATATAAATAGACATCTTTAACTTGTAAATCTTCTTCTTCCTTCTACAAAAGTCTAATGTTTCCTCTCAAAATTCTTCATAAAGGAAATCGTTCATCACATCAAGGTGGCATGGTACCAATGACCTGTGGCCCGCAAGAGAAAGGATCATTCTAATCAAGTTTAGCCAAAGAGTGCAAAGATCTCTCCTTGATCAATTCCACGGATTTTGCATAAACTTTACCAATCTTGTTTTGTATTTCTTTGATAGGGCCATTAGGCTTACTCTTGTATTAGTGAACACCCACTTGCAACTCCTTATTTTCTTGTTGGTGTAAGTGAAATAATTCCCATGTTATAGTTTCTCTCGAACCCCAATTAGATAGGAATCCTTTTAGCGGCCTTCTTATTAAATTAAAAGGCTAAACCAGCAAAGATATCAACACAATCTATTCTAAACAAATACCAACCAGTTACTGAAGAGAAAGGAACATTAACAATTCAAAGAAGCAAGAGATCAAGAGAAAGGAACATTAACAATTCAAATACCAACCACTTGCAACTCCTTAAAAGGATTCGCCACATACGTGCGCCCTAATTTGAGTGATGTTAGGCTATAAAAATGGTATCATAATAGAAAAAAATTAAATTATATTGCAAAATGTTATGACTACATTAAATTTGGGGTTTGGTTTTAATTGCTACACATTAAGAGGGGCACATGATGCTTTGGTTGCTTTAGTTAGGGCATCAATGCATAAAGTCTTTTCATATTTGTGCATTAGCGCTTCTCTCTCTCTTGTGACTTCAGTTTTTATCTTGGTTGAAGCCAAATCTTGAAGTTTTTCCTAATGAACTCAATCAAAATGTATAAAATTTTAGGGAATTTTTCAAAAACACAACTAAAGTTTGGGCATTAATAAAAACACTCCTAAGTTTTAGAAAATTTTAAAAAGGCACCTAAATTTTTGCACAGATAATAAAAAACAAACTTCCATCCACTTAACTTAGGTTGTCACTAACCTAAGATGAATTAAGAGAGTTAATTTACTACTTAACCCTTCAAACACTCCTTTCCTCTTTTTTAGGTGACTTTTTTAAAACAAAATTCTCCAACTTAGTGGCATATACTCAATAAAATTTTCATATAAACCATTGAAGGCAAACATCTTTCAAGGTTAGATTTAAGTAGTAGAGTACTATTTAAACTCAAAGTTGGGATCAATACAAAAACCTACCGTAATACTCAATTTTTTTGTATAGTTATTAAATAAATAAATGATAAAAATAAAATATTTAGAATTGTATCGATAAATAACTCTAGTTGAATTTTGAGGATTAAAAGTCTTTAAGAAAGTAGCGATGTAAAACCCATAAATTTGTGATAATTTTACAAAAAATAACGATAAATTTAAAGCTAAAATATTATTTAAAATTAAGATGATAATTTATTTTGAATCAGATTTTTGATTTGTAATCGGATTTAATCTGAATTTAAGTTGAACTTCAATAAGATTTAATTTGAATTTCAATATTAGTCTTTGGACTCGAATTGAGTGTATATTTGAATTTAAAGTCTCATTGAGATCGCAATAGCACCATGGTCATCCTTAGATAGGTGGTAGATAAATTTAACATGTCGCAATAGCACCATGGTGATCCGGGGAAAACTGGTTCCACCAATACAGATGGCACAGAGAAAGCTGGGGTTAGGCAGACCCTACCAGTTATACAATTCATACCATATGGGGTTCGAACTTGCAACGAGCCCTAACTGCTCCTGACAGGTGGAGTCCCAGTTGGTAGATGGGAAAGAAAGCTTAAGAAATGAAGTTTCCAATCTATTGAAGAAGGTAGATACAAATACCGTAACATTGGCAAATCCAAAACCGCATAAAAAAAAAGGGTAAGAAGATCAAGAGAACCAAACAGAAGCTAATGTGGGCAATTCCAGCTGCACAAAACTCAGGCCTCCAAACAGGCAAAAACAACAATAGCCGATCAAACATGGAAAGAAATCTTGTTTCTAATCCATCGAAAAACTAAAGCCCAAACACAAAACCAAATAAAAATCCAAAAGTGGTTGATCCCAACAATGCAACGAATTCACGTTTCCCAACACACATGCTTACTTGCTCCATGAGATTTTTTTTCTTTGAGAGGTACTCCATGAGATTCTCTTACCTGAGAACTTGAAGAATACGTCACAACCGATCAGCAGAGAGCATGAGAAAAAGAAGAATATGGGAAAAAAAATCCTTGGTAGAAACCAAGAAATGTGGCTAAAACGGCAAGTGGGCAACGTAAGGCCTCCGGAGTACCTCAGATCGAACAGGGATCCCATATATGAAATTAGGATGGGTTCCATCATACACACAACCCTGTTTCGCTTCATTAAGGCTGAATCGGCCCGATTCATTTCAATTTTGATAACATTGCTTGTACATTGGCCGTTGCAATCTGATTAAAGGTGGTGGGATGAGTGATGCAAGTGCCATGGCAAGCATGAATATATGGGTCAATCTGGAGAATCAACAAATACCGTACGTTGTATTAAAAGATTTTTTTTTGCTAGGCCAAAAAAAACCCTACGTGCACGGACCATATAGTGACAGGTTTATGGTTAGCAAAAGCAACCAACGGGGTCTCAGTACACGTCTCCATGTGGTGGGACGTTGCAGGTTCAAAACCCAGTGGTATGTTGAATAATAACTGGTGGGGGGTTTGCCTAACCAGGTTGGGCTGGCCGCTGGCCTCTTTGATATTTGAGGCCACCGCTCAGGGCCTCAAATGAAAAAATTATATAACACTTATATGAGGGCCTCCAATGAAAAAAAAATATGGTGAAATATGGGCTTCCAATGAAATACGCCTAGGGCCTTAACTTTTCTTGAGCCCCCGTGCCTAACCCCAGCTTGCCTTTCAAAAAAAAAAACCCACCAAACCCTTGAGGTTTCAAATTTTTGACATCATGCCTACTTAGTGATATTCATAAGTCTCCCCCCACCAAATGAGCAGAGTTTTTATCGGCGTCGTACGGTGCCCCTACAGGATGGCGATCCACAATCAAACCGTAGATGTGCGTCCACCAGGTGTGTGGGATGTTCTTTTTTTACCGACCCCCTCTAAAACCATGAGGGCAGGACAATTAAAAAAATTGTCCAAGACAAACTAAACAGTGTGTCTTAACAGAATCACTGTCCCTGTAAAGCTATATGGTCATAAGGAGGCTATCCCAATAGTCACTATGCTTGAATTGCAAAGACGCGTCTCTTAGGACTGAAGGAATTTTTTTCAAGAAAGTATCACAAACTTAAACTCTTTACAAGGTTATAAATGCAGTACAATAGTATGAAAACATACAGTTAAAGTTACAAAAACAGTCATTCAATTATAAGAGAGTTGAGAGTGTGGATCTCTCTGGCAATTTTGAGCATAACAACCTATACTTCACCCTGTAGAAATTCTGCACTTATGCATTCAAGTGGTTACACTAGTATCGGAGCGAGGTTTGTTAGAACCCTTATCGGTGATCATGTGTGCCAGTCGAAATCGCATGCATCACTACAAATAAAAAAAAAATTATTCAAAACAAAGAGCAAAAAAATCAAA